>NC_070571.1:3984904-4649055 GCF_026914185.1 Puccinia triticina | reverse complement strand
TCCCGGTCAGCGAGTGTATGTATTGCTGACCGGGAGGGATTTCTCACCGGCAGTGAGTATATTAGAGCGGGTACCCGCCCCTGCACCCGGCACCCGCCAGCAGGTACCCGGTATACCTGCCGAGCACACGCCGGCGGGTGCCGGGTGCGGGTGCGGGTGCGGGTGTTGAGATTTTGCGAAATTTCAGGCGGGTACCCGCACCCGCAGTGGGTACCCGGGTGCGAGAGGCCATCATTACTGCATATCAAATTGCTCTTCCAATACCCAACAAAAGCAGTATCACAGATTGTATTGGAAAGCCAATAAAATACAGTGGTATTATATTGGTAAAAAATAGGGGCAGGCTAAATCCACACCAAAAAATTACTTCATCCACTCCAAAAATGGAGTGAACAGTAGTCCACTCCAACTTTAATTGGAGTGAACCATAGTCTACTCCAAATTTTGTTGGAGTGAACAAAATTACACTCCAAAAAAGCCTGTTTTTTGGAGTGTACCCATGATGCACTCCAAAAATTTTGGAGTAAACCCAATTCCACTCCAAAAATATTTTCTCCAAGGTAAAATGATTCATTTTTTTGGAGTGCACATATTTTCACTCCAAGTTTATTGGGGTGGTTTTCAACAGTATTGCAGTAAAATAAGTCAGGGTTCTTAAAGAGGAATGAAAACTTATGTCAGCATCATATGTGTATTTAAAATACATCAAAAATAATGTGTGTAAAATGTTTTCAGGTTCTACAATGACTAAAGCCTGAACCAGAAATAAATTAAAGGGGATTGAATTTGGTTGGGTCATGTCAGCTGCCTACTACTGCCCTAAAGTTTTCCTGGTTGGAATATACATTTTTCAACGTTACATGCAAGTTTCAATTGTACAGATTTAAAATTGCATTTTTTTAAATTTGAGAAACCTTAATCCACCCCAATAAATTTGGAATGAACATCTGTGCACTCCAAAAAAAAAATGAAAAAAATGGTGCTTGGAAAAAATATTTTTGGAGTGGAATTGGGTTTACTCCAAAATTTTTGGAGTGAATCATGGTTACACTCCAAAAAACAGGCTTTTTTGGAGTGTAATTTTGTTCACTCCAACTTTCATTGGAGTAGACTATGGTTCACTCCAATGAAAGTTGGAGTGGACTACTGTTCACTCCATTTTTGGAGTGGATGAAGTAATTTTTTGGTGTGGATTTAGCCTGCCCCAAAAAATATGTCTTTTCTGGGTGATGTGGATAAAATCAAATCACTCATCCCAGAAACACATCTGGTATTGGATTGTATTTTTGCTCTGATACAAGCTATTCAAATATGATAACATTGCCTTATATCATGCTAAAAAACAATCCAATGCCAAAACATGTATTGGACTGTTCCAATTTTGCACCACAAAATAACAGGAGTTTTTTTCCACTACAAAAGAGACCATAGTGGTAATGTATGCAGGGGTGTTGCACAGCATGATAGCACATTTAGTGCAGTGTTAGCACAAATCTGCTTTAAACTTTGGCTGGCCAGAAACAGCAGGGGTTTGGGTCTTTTAGTTCTATGTCAATTCCTGACAACTAGACTTGCTGATAACTGATGTAGTGTTTTATCAGACAAGCACTGCACTGGTCCAAATTGAGCTTTTTTTGTTCAAACACAGGAATTTAACCTTGCAGTGGCAAAGCCAAAAAAAAAGCCAAACAACAACACCAGACCCAATACTCATCCTCTTCTAGAGAGGTTGCAAGTATTGGGAAGATAACCCCCAGCGCGCCGCATTTAAGGCAATTGCAAAGGGGGGTCATCAAGAATTAACCCTCAAACTGCACAAGTGCAACAGCGGAGGGGCTTGAGTCTCCTCACTTGCTGGAAGTGCAGCGCAGCAAGTTGACTGGCATTTCCTAAATACCCGCCACAGTGCACCCTATTTATAGGCGCACTCCTTGATATCATCCTCACCGCATCCCGACCGTCTCAATCACAACACCACAAAAAGCCCGCCCAACCATCTCCGGTTACACAGCGTCATAGGATACGCTACGCCTTCCCATAACAAAAGGTCAATTGCCCTTGCCACGCCACAGGTGATGGCATTTATTCTCAACCGCGTTGTCAACACCCTTGATATCCAGATCAGTGATATTAGTCAAACCATTTGGCTTACTAGATTGCTGATGGGGGCTTGCTCATCTTGCCATATTACTGTTCTTCTCTGAACAGGTTGGCATTGTGAGCCTGAGTCTCTATAGTGACAGCAGGACACAAGGAATTTGGGGGCTCCTTGGATTTCTTGGGATAAAGAAATTACAAGTATTAGAGAGAGAGAGAAAGAGAGAGAGAAACTGAGCAGATTCAAGATTGGCAGATATTCAAGGTTATTCTGGTGGGTACTAACTTCCACTGGCAATGCTAACTCCTTTAGGGAGTGCTGCCAAGCTGTGCTAGAGAGTGCAACAGCCTCCTCTCACCAAAGAAACGTGGAGGGCTCCTGGATTAGACAAGTTTAATCCAGCTACAATTGTTTAGCTTCCTTCTGGATAATCAAGGTTCTTTAAAGGGAAACCTGTGTGGTTTGTTTCTTACAAAAACCACAAAAAAAGAAGGATATGATGCAGCAGAATCCTTTGGTTGATGATGTCAAGATAGGTGCAGACCTGTGATAAAGGATTGGGCAAAAGCAAGCAGAAAGAGAGAGCAATCAAGAGACACAGAGTTCTACCTCTGAGATAGTCAAGGCTCAGTGAAAGAGTGATACTTACTGTCAATTTCCTAGGTGCCTGTGATCAACGGTTGGCCGATACAGTAACGTTATTTGTTAGTGTAGTGTATTTTAGCCAAAACCAGCTAAAAATAACAACATTTTCTGTTATCTTGTTTTTTGTGTTGCTAACAATACAGGAACTTGCCCTGGAAATAGTGATGGATAACCGCAATAACTGTTATTGTATCCTGTTAGTAGCAATAAAATGCCTGTTATTGTTGTCATTGCTGTTATTTCCTGTTATTGTTAGTATGGATACTTGTATCTGAGATAACAAATAACATGAATTTGGGAGTCAATAAAATGGCTACACTAACAGTTATTGTCCAATAACGTTAGTTTAGTGTAGTGGCCCATTTCTGCTGTGATGGTAGGTATACTGGGAGTGTGGTATCCTCTTTGGTGGTGATCCTGGGCAAACTGCGGGTGTGGTTCTGGGTGTCTGATTTCTGTCAATCCTCCTCAGGCAAGGGAGATCCTGACTTCAAAACGCTTCACAGTTTGCTTACATAATTACACATGTACAAGTGGTTGGCGCGCCTGGTAGCGCTGCCACGTCACAACTGCGCATGCGCGCCATAACTGTCATTGAGTCGCGGGAATCAATTGTAATTCATTGAGTCGCGGGACTCAATCATAATTCATTGAGTCGCGGGACTCAATTGTAATTCATTGAGTTGCAGGACTCAACCACAATTCATTGAGTCGCGGGACCCAATTGGAGGAACACAGACATTGCAGATCATCTTTTAGTTTATATTTTTTGTGCTCAAATAATTTGAGATGTAGAAAAGGCAGACTTTTAGGTTAGTTGCACTGACTCTGAGGCTGACACAAGAACTTGAGGAAAGAGTAGAATTATAAAGAAATGATAAGTTGTAACTAGGGTTAAAATTGCATGAAAAAAAACAGAATATGAAGTCTAAACTACGGACCCAGGCCCGCGGCCATCCTCCAGGAAGCTCGCGCGGCTCCAGCAAAACCCAGACCAAGACCCGCAGCAACCCTTGAGGAAGCTAGCGCGGACAGAACCAGAACTAGCCCCAGCTGCAAAAAGAGGTAAGCCTCTCTGCAGATCAGAACCCTAACCCAGCCTCTAGCTGACAAGCCCCGCTCAATCACTTGCAGGCACGGCAACCATACCGGGAACCGCAACGGGAAGATTAAGCTTAGAAGCAGCGTCAACGTGCGTACCCAAGGAGAGATAAAGTTGGAACAAATAGCTGACCAACCTTATACTCGTAGAACCCTTGCAGACCGGATCGGTACTAAGAATCAAGAGCCCTTCCTCTGCAGAATCTCAGCAACCACCGTACAAGGTGAGTAGAACCTCTCCCAGAGAACCAACAGAAACAGAACAGATAGCTGACTTAGCCGAACCATGTTCGACAAGCAGACACCAGCACAGCCCACCCGTTTAGGCAGGATAAGACCAAGCTCTTTAGTTAGCTGGCTCCGCCATTGGTAAGCCTTAGAAAGACCAGACTAGGACCTTAGTCAAGATTTAAGCTAACGCAGGCCCTTCCATTAGAAACACCTCTGTTAGTCTTGCATAGCTACCGCCCTCGCGCTACCAGCCAGGAAGACAACTCCAAGGAGAACCTCAACCAAAGTCAAGCACCCAAACGTACTGCTTTCAGGTAAAGCTAATCCCCAACCAGATTCTCCTCTGTTCCTTTTCTCAAATTATATAAAAATGTAAATACAAGCGTGTTGAGAAATAGGAACAAAACTTTTCAGTTGTTCCAAACTTTTTAGATTTACAGTCTCAAGGACCCTCTTCTTTGACTACCTCGCAAAACAACTGAAAGCAGGACGGTATGGCAAACACGCGCAATCAAGGACCGGCCCCAGCTTCCACCGCTACAGACAGAACCTTGCAAGTCTCCAAGAGTGACGCCTACAGCCCCAACAAAGACCACGTCAATGTACCAAAGTTCGACGGCTCAAACTTCCCACTCTGGGAACGGAAGATCAAAATGCATCTTCGGCCTTGCCACCTTGAAACGTACCTTGAAGAACCACTGTCAAAGGAGCCAGACAATGACAAGCTACAAGGAGCTCTCCGAACTTGTAGTATCCTAAGTGAGGCGATCTCAAACGCAATCTTTACCAGCATCATAAAAGACAACAACAAGAAGGACCCCTTTCAAATGTGGACTGACATCAAAACCATATACGCCTTGGACTCGCTCCTCTTGGTATTCCAAGTCTGGAATAAATGGCTTGACATCCAGTTTAACAAGGACATGAATTCTTACATTACGGAGATGGAAGAAAGCCTCACTGAGTTCAGCTCTCTAGGCCTTAAAGTTCCCGACGTTCTCGTAGGCTGCGGTATTGTCGGCAAGATCACTAAACGTCAACCCATGCTCATGCAAGCTCTATTTGTGGACCTTGAGGCACTCGCCAAGCCAAAAGAAATCATCGCGAAGCTACGGGACATCGGCCGACACAAGACTTCCACAAAAAGGAAATTTGTAGATGACGCTGAGCCAACGTCAACTGCACTCGCCACGGGTACCGGCCACAGACACAAGAAACCTAGCCAACCGATCATCATATGTAGTGGCGGCAAACATAACCCTAAAGCAACGACACACACTGAAGAAACGTGCTGGACGATCCATCCTCTGACGCGTCCACCTGACAAACCCCTTCAGGAGCGTGAAAGACCGCAGAAGCGACAGCGCAACACTTACCATACCGGTGCCGACGAACCAGAAGAGGAAGCCCATCGCGCGATAGTCAAGCCGGCCTTCACCTACAACACCACTCCTCACCCCGCGCCACTGTCCACCATTCTGGAATCGGGAGCCAGCAATCATATGCTGAACTCCCTCAGCTACTTCACCGACACTACTCCTGTACACATTAGCATAGTCACGGGCTGTGGTAAATCACAACTAGTCGCAGTCGCTCGAGGAACCGCCAACATATCTCTCCCCTCTGGCCAGATTCTAGCCCTCCGGGAGGCACTGTTTGTGCCAAACCTCTCAAGGAACCTCATATCCTTGATGCAGCTTCTCAACCGCAAAGCCTCAGTTTACGAGAAGAACGGCAGCTATGAAGTGCAAATCAACGACAACACTCCGTTTCAGGTTAACGTCTCAAACCATTTGCTTGAGCTAATCGGTGCTGCTCCGCCGCCAGCACCCGCAGTCAACTGTACCACAACTACAATCACTCAGCTATCCAATTACCACAAGTGGCACAACAGGCTCGGCCACGCAAGCTATGGCAGGATCGGGCAGGTAGTACCGGACTCTCTAGACCTAACCAAATCGCATTCTTGCACGGCCTGTATGCAGGGCAAGCTAACCAGACTTCCCTGTAGCGGGCACTTCAAGGAGGTTGATCCTCCCCTCAGTGTTGTTCACGCGGATCTTGTTGGACCAATCAGTCCACCAACAAACGGTGGAGCACGTTTTTTCATGACGCTAACCAACCAATTCACCGGATATATACACACAACCATCCTGAAAGAGAAAAGCCAGGCCACACAGGCCATACTCGACTTTTGACTCTTCTTTGAGAAACAGACAGGCTTCGCCATGAAGAAGCTCATATCAGACGGCGGAGGAGAGTTTGTCAATGGCACCCTCGGCGATCACCTGAAAAACGCCGGCATCCAACACAACGTCGCGCCAGCCTACACCCCCCAAAATAACGGCCTGGCGGAACAAGCTAACCGCACCATCATCAACATGACGAGGTGCCTGATGATGCAGGCCAACATGGCGCCGGAGTGGTGGGCCAAAGCTGTCCAAACGGCCACCTCCACGACGAACTGCCTGCCCTCTCTCGCTAAAGGTCGCAATTGCCCTATTGAGCTGATGTTTAAACTCAAACCAAACATCCACTTCTTCCGGCTGTTTGGCTGCAGAGTGTGGGTAGTTAAGCCAAAGCAGAAGAGGGAGACCAAGTTCTTGGCAGTCTCCTGGGAAGGCGTGCTGCTAGGGTATGATAACGACTACTCCTCCTATCGGGTCTATCGCATCAAAGACAAAGCGATTGTCACCGTCAAGCATCTCCACTTCGATGAAACCTCATTTCCCGACTGCCCAGCCTTGAGTAAGAGCCATGTTGCTCTTGGATCCAATAAACTACCTAGCTTTAACGCGAAAGAGCCTCTCCTCTTCAGCGAAGAGGAGGCAATCGAAGCCGACAACTCAGCGCAGCAAGAACTTGTAGAAGAGGAGCAGGACATAAACCGAATCATACTGGACCTTCGCACGTCTTCATCCTCCCCGGCTCCTGAAGCCGCCGCCCCAACCGCGCAAGCGGGATCTCCTGAACCTCGGCAACCCCTAAGCCGCCGTTATGCGTGGACGCTTGCCCCGCCAACCAAGGAGATCAGCAGCACCATCGATCCCTCCAACATCGTCTCTGGCAGGAAGACGAGGCTGGCTTACCTGCTGGAAATCGAGATCGACCCCAAAACACACAGGCAGGCCATGAGCGGAACTGACCGCAACAGCTGGATCCAGGCAGAACTGAAAGAAATCGCGAACATGCTCAAGCATGAAGTATGGACCGTCCGACCTAGACAAGACACAGACGAGCCCATCCCTTTGACCTGGGCGTACCGCCGCAAGCTTGGACCGGACAACAAAGTCATCGAGTTCAAAGCTCGCATATGCGCCCAGGGCTTTCAACAAGTCTACGGCAGGAATTTCAACGCCATCTACGCGCCAACGGGCAAGGCGGCTTCCCTGCGGATCCTCATCTCATTCGCCGTGAACGCTGGCCTGCAAATCCACCAGTTAGACGTACGCAGTGCGTTCCTCACCTGTCCCCTGGAGGACACAGTCACGCTTCTTCCCCCGCAAGGCTACGATTGCCCTCCGAACTCGGTGCTTGATCTCAACAAAGCCATCTATGGCTTAAGGCAGGCCCCGCTGGTCTGATACAAACGTCTGACCGCCTATCTCAAGACGCTCGACTTCCAAATTTCCTTGTCAGACCCCTGCGTCTTCTGGAGGCGCGCCGCACCAGGCAGACCAGCCACTTGGCTCTTTGCGCACGTCGACGACATAGTCATCATCAGCAGTGACCCATTGGTCTTCAAGAAGGAAATGGAACGTGAATTTGACATCAAATATCCGGGCAAGGCGGAATTTTCGCTAGGTATGAACATAGAACGCTTCAAGGACGGCTTGTGTTGAAATACTGCGTCTTCCGATTATGAATACGCAGCAAGCTTTTCCAATTCTCACGCTCATAGTGAAAATCCCGAACTTTGCACGCTCATAGTGAATATCCCAAACTTTAACCTAACCCAAGCTAAAAATTTCCCCAACATCAAAACCGACTCCGCCCAAGCCTGCTAGTCTTTTCCTCACGCGCAACAAAACATTCAATCGTGAGGAAGAGACTAGTAAGTAAAGTTTTCCCCTTCCAGATTCCTCAAGTCATCAACAACAACTAAACACTCTTCCCATTATTTTCTTTCCCCCATTTTTACCCATTAAATAGATCACCGTTTCTCTTGCGCGCGTCCCTTGTAAAACCCAATCAATCAAATCAAATCAAAAAATCACACTGCGTTCATCGCAGGTATGCCCAACTTTTGTTTACATTCTCTTTATCATTCTCGTCTAAATCTGATTGTTTTTCATCACCTCTATCTTTTCATTTCTTCTTATTTGTTTTCTTTTAGGTGTGTTATTGCTCAAAGTCGTCGTGTCGTTGCTCAGCTTGTTCATCAGATTCTCAATCACTTTTATAAGGTTAGTTAAAATAGAAATAATAAAATTACGCGCAACAAAACATTCAATCGTGAGGAAGAGACTAATCACCGTTTCTCTTGCGCGCGTCCCTCGTAAAACCCAATCGATCAAATCAAATCAAAAAATCAAAAAATCACACCGCAGGTGTGTTATTGCTCAAACTCGTCGTGTCGTTGCTCAGCTTGTTCATCAGATTCTCAATCACTTTTATAAGGTGTGTTATTGCTCAAACTCGTCGTGTCGTCGCTCAGCTTGTTCATCAGATTCTCAATCACTTTTATAAGGTGCCCTCAATAATTTCTCCGAGATCTCCAATCGAATTCTATCGAAATTTACATGGTAGCAAGAGATTCAAATGGCCGATCAAACTAGTCAAACTCAGCCACAACCCCAAGGCCAATCACAATCACAAGGTCAAGGAGAAAGAGGAACAACAGAACAAGCACGCGAACAAGCTCGGATCCAAAACACTCAAAAACTAGCAGCCAAGAATGCACTCAACAGAGGAGGACTTGTCCTCGGAGCCAACCAGGCTCATGCATTCGCGATGTCATCCACGTTAAACAAAGTCAAGGGAATCGATGATCTGACCGATAGCAACTATACCACCTGGAGCAATCAATTAGGAGGAGCTCTAAATTTGATCTTCCTAGCCAATTACATCCTGGATGCTAACTTTTAAGATCTAGGCGTTGAGCCGGCAATAAACAAGATCAACAGAGATTGCATAGTAGAATTCTTATTTTCTCGTATGGACAAAACTAATGCGGCAAGATTTCAAACAGCCCTCAATGACGTCGAGATCCCACTTACCAGAGAAATGATCTATCCTACGGATGCAGAGCTTGAAGAAGATCCAGACGCACAACCATGACCCGGAAGATTAGTCCCATCAATGAAACGAGGCCCGGCCCATCTATGGACCGTTGTCCAAGAATATCACCAAGCAGACAATGAAGCTACACTTTACTTAGTTCAGAACAAGATCGAAAACTTCAAGCAAGATTTCAAAACTTCTATTTCATCGCACATCGACAGCTTTCTGAAATTAAAGAACAAGTTTTTCAACAGAGGAGGAACCGTTGACAAATCAATTATGGGACGACGACTCCTACATTCGATGCACTCCTCACATTCCGCTGAAATGAGACACATCCTCCGGAACGTTAAGCCAATAACAACCCAAAACGTGATACGTTCCTTGAAGCAATATGAAGACGAAAACAACAAATTCAAATTCTCAAACTCCGGTAAATTAAATGACGGAATTAACAGCTTGAAGATTGCTGGAAACACATCTAGACCAACTCAATCGGATCGAGTTAAATGTACAATTGACAAGTGCCAAGGCCCTCATCCCGCTTCTAAGTGCTTTAAACGTCCTGAAAACGCTAAGGCGGAACGAGAGTGGTTCGAATCCCGCGGACTCAATGCGCCGAAGAATTGCGCAAATGTAGCCAAGTTGAAACCCAAAGCAAACTCAGAACAAAGTACTCAGCCAGACTCACTAGAGCAAGTTCAAGTCGCGAGTCACACCGGTACCTCAACCACTGCAAAGAAACAGAAAAACTATGTTTTCATGGCTTATGGGAACAAAGTCAACACTGTCCACCCTAAATTTGAGGCAATGTGGGACACCGGAGCATCTAGTCATATGTTCAATGACTACCACCAGAGCATCTAGTCATATGTTCAATGACTACTTATTCTTTCACAACATCAAGAACAACTCTAAGGTGAACGACACCATCATGACTGCTGGATCTGAAGAACTCAAGGTGGAAGCCCACGGCGACGTCGTCATCAAAGGAGTCACTGTTGAAAAATTCACTCTCAGCGATTCACTCTATATCCCTTCCCTGAGAAACAATCTCATCGCCGCCGGTGCCCTAAAGCAAAAGGGAGTGATCAAAGTTCCAGATCCTAGCGACCCGTCAAAATTTATTGTTGCATTTGATGATGAAACATTCCTACGCGGTAATTACGTCAACAACCTCATGGTGGTTAGAATTGAACCGGTCAGCAACATTTATAATCTTCCGACTGAAAGGGATCTAGCTGACTCACTCGCATCCAACACAGATCATAAATGCTTAGGCCATCTCAACCCGACATATCTGAGAAAAACGGTTGGAACAGAAACTGGGACTGAAAAGGCTTGCGAAACATGCAAGTTGAGTAAATCAACCAAAATACCTTTGACCGGAACAAAGCCATACTCCCGCAATCTACTAGACAACATCCACATTGATCTCAGCGGCATAATCCAAATCCCTTGTATCTTTGACTACTTGTATTTCATGTTGATTGTTGATGAACATAGTAGAATGACTTTCATTATCTTCTTAAAAACTAAAACCAAGGAAGAAGTTTTTGATGCAATACAATCTTTCATTACTCGTGCCGAAAGACACTGCAACCAAAAAGTCAAAATGATTACAACAGATGGAGGTGGCGAATTTCTTAACTCCCTAATGATCCCATTCTGCGAGTCACTCAGGATCGTGAAGAATACCACCGCGCCCTATACACCGCAACAAAACGGACTAGTTGAGCGGTTTATGAGGACCATCTCCACCAAGGCCAGATCTATCCTAATCCATAGCGGTATATCAAGCCAATTCTGGAGCCTGGCATGTGAAGCTGCTGTTTTCATCCAAAACCGGATTTTCAACACATTGCGAAACGGTCTCCCTGAATCTGCCTATGAACTTTGGTACGGCCATAAACCAAATCTCAAGTACATTAAAACTTTTGGATGCCTTGTATACATCCACAACCAAAAGTCGCAGATGGAGCATAAATTCAGCCCGACATCAAGGAAGGGTTTCCTCGTCGGTTTCAATGAGTTCAATAGAAATTATCTAGTCTTTGATTACGAAAGCCATTGAATTATCAACACTCACGATGTCACTTTTGATGAAGACAAGTTTCCTGAGAAGGGCGATAACGATCCAGGAGAATTCATAATTGAAGCTGAGGAAGAGAACATCTCAGAAGAAACAACGGTTAACACTACCAAACCAGTCTCTATGGAAGACGACGATGAGTCAAGCTTGGGCGTGGAACCGACAATTATCTCTCCAATCATGCCGACAAGCATTAAAGTCATCCCACCAAAACCTCCAATCGACCACCCCAACCACCCAAACTACGTCCGAAGATCATCAAGAATGAGTCAATTACCCAAAAGGTCCTACTTGATGTCAAATCCAATGCAGTGCAACCACACCGTAATCACAGATCCAAAGTTTGAACCTAAACGCTTTAAAGACATTTTCAAATCCGAATCCAAGCGCCGGTGGTTAGACGCTTGCGATAAAGAATTATCAGGAATGCGCGAGAAGAAAGTCTACAGTCTCACAACTCGCCCCAAGAACCAAAAAGTCATCAAAGGGCGTTGGGTCTTCAAAGTCAAAATGCTTCTGGACGGCAGTATTTCTAAATACAAAGCGAGATTTGTTGCAAAAGGCTATACTCAAGAGGAAGGGATTGATTACGATCAGACATTTTCTCCCACAGGAAAACCCTCTTCACTCCGTCTAGTCGTCGCCCTGGCAACCAGAAACAATTGGATAATTGAGCAAATGCATGCGGTGGCCGCCTTTTTGAATAGCGACCTTGACAAAGAAATCTACATGGAGCAACCTGAAGGTTTTGACAAAGGCGGTAAAGACAAGGTTTGGCGCCTTCACAAATCAATCTATGGACTTAAGCAGTCTGCAAGACTGTGGCACATTGAAGTTGAAAAACATTTGACAACCATTGGATTCATCAAAACTGAAGCCAACTCATGCGTCTTTTATCGACTCAGAAATGGCAAACACAGTATTCTGTACCTCCATGTAGATGACATGATCATCACAGGCGATGAAATAGCCGTGGTGAAAGAAGAAATAAAAAGTAAATGGGCCATGGAAGATCTAGGTGTCGCCAAATTCGCCGTAGGTATCAAAATCAACCGTGACAAAGAAGGAAATTATTCATTACATCAAAGAAGCATGATATTAAACATGTTAAAAAAATTCAACATGTCAAACTGTCAACCCGCAAACACTCCTTTTGGCTACAACGTCAAGCTCGTCAAATCAACCAATGAAGAATCAAAATCTTTTGTTGAAAAGAACCAGCAATACAGGAAAGCCGTTGGTTCTCTCATGTACATTGCCATCTGCACTCGCCCGGATATAAGTTTCGCCATTGGTGTACTATCTAGATTCCTCAACAAGCCAAATCAGCAACATTGGGACGCGTTTATTCACGTCCTGCAATACCTCAAAGCAACAAGTGATTTCCGGATTACCTATCAAGCCCCTGGCCAACAAGAACTGTCCGCAAACCCAGGCTGGAATTTTCCTGAGATTGCTAGCAATGCTGATTGGGCTGGTGATAATTCAACTCTTTGTTCAACTACTGGTTATTTATTCAAGTTCATGAACGGCGCGATTAGCTGGCGCAGTAGACTTCAACCCACTGTAGCTCTATCATCTACCGAAGCTGAATGCAGAGCCATTACTGAAGCTGGACAAGAGGCGCTATGGATAATGAAGCTGATGAAGGAACTACGAATACCGGTTCAGATCCCATCAGAACTTATCTGCGATAATCTAAGCGCTATTCACCTAGCTCAAAATCCGGTACACCACGGACGAGTCAAGCATGTTGCAATTGAGCATCACTGGATCCGCGAGCACATACAAGAAGGAACTTTCAAGATGAAACATGTATACACTTTGAATATGATCACCAACATTCTCACAAAGAACCTCAGAAAAGTTCCCTTTGCAAAATTCAGACACATGATTGGATTGAAGGATTGCGTTCAAATTGAGGGGGACTGTTGAAATACTGCGTCTTCCGATTATGAATACGCAGCAATCTTTTCCAATTCTCACACTCATAGTGAATATCCCGAACTTTGCACACTCATAGTGAATATCCCGAACTTTAACCTAACCCAAGCTGAAAATTTCCCCGACATCAAAACAGACTCTGCCCAAGCCTGCTAGTCTTTTCCTCACGCGCAACAAAACATTCAATCGTGAGGAAGAGACTAGTAAGCAAAATTTTCCCCTTCCAGATTCCTCAAGTCATCAACATCAAAATCAACAACAACTAAACACTCTTCCCATTGTTTTCTTTCCCCCATCTTTACCCATTAAATAGATCACCGTTTCTCTTGCGCGCATCCCTTGTAAAACCCAATCAATCAAATCAAATCAAAAAATCACACTGCGTTCATTGCAGGTATGCCCAACTTTTGTTTACATTCTCTTTATCATTCTTGTCTAAATCTGATTGTTTTTCATCACCTCTATCTTTTCATTTCTTCTTATTTGTTTTCTTTTAGGTGTGTTATTTCTCAAACTCGTCGTGTCGTTGCTCAGCTTGTTCATCAGATTCTCAATCACTTTTATAAGGTTAGTTAAAATAGAAATAATAAAATTACGCGCAACAAAACATTCAATTGTGAGGAAGAGACTAATCACCGTCTCTCTTGCGCCCGTCCCTCGTAAAACCCAATCAATCAAATCAAATCAAATCAAAAAATCACACTGCGTTCATCACAGGTGTGTTATTGCTCAAACTTGTTGTGTTGTTGCTCAGCTTGTTCATCAGATTCTCAATCACTTTTATAAGGTGTGTTATTGCTCAAACTCGTTGTGTCGTCGCTCAGCTTGTTCATCAGATTCTCAATCACTTTTGTAAGGTGCCCTCAGTAATTTCTCCGAGATCTCCAATCAAATTCTATAATTTACAGCTTGCAAATCAATCAGACTCAATACGTTGAAAGAAAGCTCGCTGAGTTTGGCCTGGACCGCGAGCATCCTGTGTCGTGCCCCCTCAACCCTAATGAACTCAACGCTTTATAGGTGTAGTGAAATCAGTATCTACACGATACTACTAATGACACCGAAGACGGTCACTAACCTTTATGGGTGTAGTGAAATCAGTATCTACACAATACTACTAATGACACCAAAGACGGTCACTAACCTGATCAATGAGATTAGATGTTAGTGAGCATTGTGTTGAGAACAAACAAGTTTAGTTGATTTCTTATACACACCTTTATAGGTGTACTGAAATCAGTATCTACACAATACTACTAATGACACCAAAGACGGTCACTAACCTAAACAATAAGAGATAGAAGAGTTAAGGATGGAGTGATGAGGTACATGGTATCAATGATAAAGGAATACGGACCTGATCAATGAGATTAGATGTTAGTGAGTGTTGTGTTGAGAACGAACAAGTTTAGTTGATTAAGAAAAGACTACTACAATGATGTGCGGACTTTTTTATAAGATCAACTAAGTTTTGGGGACAACAACGGGGTGCGTGTATAAGAACAGAACTGCAAGTTTAAATTAAAGAATAGATAATTCAGAACTACATTAAGTTCAACATCCCCCCTTATTCTTGAATTTCAGCTTTGGAGTCGCGGAGTTGATAGCCGAGATATCTGAGAAACATTTGATGGCGACGATTTGAGAGAGATTTGGTGAAGCCGTCTGATTGATTTTCATTTGTTGGAATGTATTTAGTTTCAACTAGATTGTCTTCCGAAGCCTCTTGAATGAAATGATATTTTACATTGATATGCTTTGAGCGTTGTTGAAAAAGAGGATTTTTCGACAGAGCAATTGCTCCTTGATTGTCGCAAAAGATGGGGATGGGATAAAGTGGCAAGTCGAGTGAAGAAAGAAGAGTTTGCATCGATATCGCTTCTTGAACACCGTCGTACAAAGCTTTGTACTCAGCTTCTGTGGTTGATGAAGCAACCGAAGCTTGCTTTTTAGCACGCCAGGCAATTATCGAGTTACTCCAGCGGACCAAGTAGGCGGAATAGGAGCGACAAGTGTCAGAGCAACTGGCGTAGTCGGAATCCACATAAATTGCGACACGATTTTTGTTACCAACGATGTTTAAGGAAAAGTCGATAGTTTTTGAGAGATAGCGAAGTAAGTGAAGGAAAGCCCTCCAGTGGATGATACCCGGATTTTCAAGGTGTTGAGATAGCTGGGACACTGCAAATGTGATATCCGGTCGTGTAGCAACAGCAGCCCAATTGACCAATCCAACAGCTCTCCTATAGCTAATGTTGAGAGACGCAAATTCTTGTATTTCTTCCGGTGTTGCTCGAACCAATCTGGTATTTGGAACCATAGGAGTGAGAACAGGTTGACAGTTGTTCATATTAAATTCAGAGAGAATTTCGGAAATGTAGTTTGCCTGAGACAGTTCAATTTTATCGTCTGCACAAGAGATCTTCATCCCGAGCAGTGAATTGATTGGTCCGATGTCATCCATCAGAAAATGTTCATTGATAAAATTCTTGAACCGGGAAACATCGCCAGAGACCATGACAAGATCATCAACATAGACATGAACCAGACAGATCCAGTCTGGGTCAACAGATTTGAACAGGCAGGGATTATGAGCCGAAGGGACAAAGTTGATTGAATCGAAAAATGTAACCAGTTTGCAATACCAAACACACAGAGCTTGTTTTAAGCCATAAATCAATTTGATCAGGCGGAGACATGTGCCAGGAGGAGCGTCCAGGCCTTGAGGAATTCGAAGATAAACTGTTTCTTAGAGGGTCCCATTCAGAAACGCGTTTTTAACGTCCATCTGATGGATGTCTAGATTGTTGTTGACACCGTATGTCAAAACCAAACGCAGAGCAGCCGCATGACCAGTCGGAGCAAAAGTTTTGTTATAGTTGATCCCATCCTGCTGTGCACTGCCTTGAGCACACAACCTAGCTTTAAATCTTACAAACTCTCCAGCAGCATTTGTTTTGATTCTAAATACCCACACAGTACCAAGTAGAGTGGGTTCCGAAGGAATTGACACGATCTCCCAGACCTGCAAACAATCCATTGCCAAAAGTTCAACCTTGATGGCCTTGATCCAATCACTTGCTTGATGAGAATTTATTGCCGCCTTGTATGTTTTAGGAACCAAGTTAGTTTTGGCAATTGATGAGCAGCACAAACTTTGATTGAAGAATGGCACAAACCACGGTTCAGCAGTAAGCTGTTTGTGAGCAAGATGAGCTCTTCGCTTGGTCGAAAGAATGTTTTGGGGATTGGTCGGATCAGAAGAGATATCCTTTGGAGCCGGTTGATCAGCCGGAACGTAGTACCAACTAGGTTTAGGTACAGTAGTTGTCGAAGTGGAAGGAGTCGCAGCCAATACAGGCTGAAGTGGATGAGAATTGAAAGGAGAGGGAGGATTAGGAAGTGCAGGCGGGGCCAGATCCGATTGAAAGTGATTGTCAGACTCCTCTCTGTCGCTATCACTGCGAGGTGTTGGTGATGACGTCATTGCAGAGTCAAGTGACGTCACAGTCTTCACAGGAGAGACTAAGTCCTCAACATCTTCCGTAAACTCATGTAAATCGTGATAGGCTAGATTTTTCGGGGAGATTCCTGGAAACATAGTCTCGTCAAAAGTGACATCGTGACTATACTCAACCCGGGAATCTGAAGTCAGCACCCTCCAGTTAGGGATGCCGAGCCTATAGCCAACTAAGATGCCACGCTTGCATGTATCACCAAACTTCCCCTCTCTTCTCTCCTTTGGAATATTGATATACGCCCGGCAACCAAACACACAAAGACAATTAAGATTGAATGGAGTGCCGAACCAGAGTTCGTGCGGAGTCTTCCATTTGATCTTTCTTGTCGGAGTGATATTCTCATAGAAGAGAGCCGTACAAACAGCTTCACCCCACAGTGTTACAGGTAGATATGCCTGTTTAAGCAAAGATCTTGCTTTTTCGCTTGCTGTTCGATTACCTCGCTCAGCGATAGAATTTTGCTGAGGTGTGTAAGGCGCGGTAATGTGATGATGAATTCCTTCTTGTCTCAAGTAGTCCTCGAATTCATTAGAACAAAATTCTCCTCCTCCATCTGTAACAAGGTTTTTGATCCTCGACGAATGAAAAGTCGTAACTTCATTGACGTAATGTTTGAACTTCTCAAAAGCTTGACTTTTCTGTTATTTTGAAGTAGTAAGAAGCTTTGCCGACAGTTGAGGGAGTAATTTTTCCACTGAGGTCCATGTATACATAGTCTAACATACATTGTGGCTTTGGTAATTGGCTAGAAAAAGGGAGTCAATGAGATTTGGACAAGCTACACGCTTCGCAATCCTTTGAAGAATAGGTGATGTGATACATTTTTGTTAATGCTTCTCGGCTAGGATGTCCTGCTCGCCTGTGAAGCAGTTCTGTATCAGTACACCGTTCGGCTAGTGAGATTTGCGATGAACTAGACGGACCTTCCGGGGATAGTACCACTGACGATGCGACCGTAGAGTTTGACGGTCGAATTGCCGAAGCCTGGCAGACAAAAATGTTGCTGTCGATCCGAGCATTGAAGAGTACGATGTTTTTGACTGTGTCTTTAACGAAGTATCGCATCCCTTCCTGTCGAATCAAATCACAGTTTGAGGCAGATAGGCGAGCCAAACTCAAAAGTGCATGAGTCAAACCGGGAACATGAAGTGCTTCCACTGTAAAATTCTTCCCGTTTTCGCTTTTGATTTTGATAAGACCGCGACCTTTAATGGATAACGATTGACCGCTAGCCACGCTGACAGCAGAATCGAAGGATTTGTAATTGATGAAATGACGACGAGTTGGAAACATGTGATCAGAACAGCAGCTATCTAAAAATATCAGACTGCTGTTCTGGACGACCGCCAACGCTTGCGGGTTGGACACACAGACGTAAACACCGCTCACGTCCTCCGAGGTCACCGCGTTTGCTTTCTTCTTCGCATTTTTCTCATTCATCCGTTTCTTGTAGGCCTCCGGAGCCTTGTTTGGATGCAGGTGATAGCAATTTGCTCTAGTATGACGAGCATTTTCATTATGTTCACCGCCTTGACAGGTAGCGACAACAGTTTTCAAAGCCGACTCGGATTTGATAGTAACCGTATCTGAGCTGGTAGAAGGGTTTGAATTGTTGAGACTTAACAATTTAGAGTTAAGATATTGCTTGACTGTGTCAATGTCGATGAGACTTTTGTTCAAAAGGAGATCTTTAGTATACTCCAAATTTGACGGCAATAAATTGACCAGATATTCAGCAAGAAGATGTTCGTCGAGAGTTTGTTTCTCCATCTTCACAATCTGAATTCCAACCGAACGAAGATGAGAAAGACCGAAGTCAATATCGGTAATAAATTGATCAAGATTAGAGATGTATCTGATTTTTAGAAAGTCTTGATAAACGACTGATTGTGTCAGGCTCGGTGATGCCAAGAGTATGAATACTCCTCTAGCTACGCCGGCGACAGAGCACGGTGCGATGTAGCGCGCGGTTAAAGCGCGGTAAAGTGCAAAATAACTTTAAAGTTATTTTTAATATACCCAAAAAAAAGGGTTAACGGAGGGGCCAGGAGCGCCTGGGGTGGTTAAGTGCCCTCCGGAAGATCTTACAGGGCCTGCGCACACTATGCGCAGGGGTGGTGTGACCTGTGGCGTCTGGGGCCCAGTTAAGGGGGTGTTTCGAACGTGCAAGACGTTCCCAGGAGATGGTGGGGGATGTATATCCTGATAGAGAAAGAAAAAACAGTGGACTTACTCAGAGAGAAAGTCCACGATAAAAAAACGACGAATGACTCTGGAGAAAACCGAGATCGAAGGACGGTCAGGCTGGCGGACTAGTCGAGTAGACGAGGGCGAGGCTGGCGGTACGGCAAAATGGTTTGTATGAATCTGGGGAGGCTTTTACTCGCTCAAAAAGCCTCCCTTTATGTATTCTTGCGGCGACCGGTAGGGTTGCTGGTCTATTTTCAAATTCATCGCGGCTTCTCGGCCGCGGGAAGAACTAGTTAGGACAGGAGTGGTAGAGCGTTCTATTGCTTGCATCGCTCTTGTCCTCTTTACTCAACAACAAGTGTTACTCTTCCTTGGTCCAAGGAAGAGTTCCACTCTTTATGATATTTTCTTGGTTGTTCATCTTCGGCCGGGGGAGACGCAGCAGTTTACTTCTTCACTATTCTCCTCCGGCCGTTTCCTGTAGAACGTTCTACGGGGTTTTTTTATTAGTTCAACAATAGCAAACCCGTTCTCTTGGCCTGAGAACGGGTTTTTGGATCATGGCTACTATTCTTTCTCCGGCCGCTACCTGCGGCTGGAGTTTTTGACAGTCTCTCTTTGATTCTATACATCGTTCGGGGGGAGGTCTTTTGTTACATATTCATTTATGCGCGGCGCTCTGCGCCGCTTTTATTGTTCAATAATGAATATGGTATTCATTTTATACAAGGCGCTCTGCGCCGCAATAAATGTGTATTTTTAACAGTTGTTATATATCAGTTAGCTGGGCTCTAACTTAATATAGTAGCCCGGCTGACAGATTGATTTTGAGCTGATGCCGACTGAAAATGATTGATCAAAGCAGTCCAAATAAGGTGAGGCTGCTTTTTGTTGTCCTCGGTGATGAATTTGGCGTAGTTTTCTACTCCCAAATTTCGGCCTAGGATGCCAGCTGCAACTCCTTTTTGAAGTTTAAGAGTGGCTTTGGCAATTGGATCCCTTTCGCCGGTAACCAAGTCGGTCAACAAATTTTTGTCAACACCTTTCTCTAGACAGAATGAAAACATGACATTTCGCCAATCTTCAAACGTTGTTCGAGAAAGAACTGGAAGACAATGAATCGCCTTGTCTGTCATTGCGTATTTGTAAAGCGAAGTTTGATGAGGTAGCAGATTAAGCACAGTCTGGGCTCATAACCTAATGAACTCAACGCTTTATAGGTGTAGTGAAATCAGTATCTACACAATACTACTAATGACACTGAAGACGGTCACTAACCTTTATAGGTGTAGTGAAATCAGTATCTACACAATACTACTAATGGCACCGAAGACGGTCACTAACCTGATCGATGAGATTAGATGTTAGTGAGTGTTGTGTTGAGAACGAACAAGTTTAGTTGATTTCTTATACACACCTTTATAGGTGTAGTGAAATCAGTATCTACACGATACTACTAATGACACTGAAGACGGTCACTAACCTAAACAATAAGAGATAGAAGAGTTAAGGATGGAGTGATGAGGTACATGATATCAATGATAAAGGAATACGGACCTGATCAATGAGATTAGATGTTAGTGAGCGTTGTGTTGAGAACGAACAAGTTTAGTTGATTAAGAAAAGACTACTACAATGACGTGCGGACTTTTATAAGATCAACTAAGTTTTGGGGACAACAACGGGGTGCGTGTATAAGAACGGAACGGAAAGGTTAAATTAAAGAATAGATAATTCAGAACTACATTAAGTTCAACAAACCCAATAGAAAGACTGAAAAAGGCAACTTCACATGAAATCAGCATCTTCAAGAAACTTGACGTGAACTACCGCGCTCTGATTGGCTCACTCAATTACCTGAGTATCCTCACCCGGCCCGACATTTTGTTCGCAGTAAGCCAGCTATCTCAATACCTCGAAAACCCAGGGATCAAGCACTACAAAGCTGCGGTACAAGTCTTTCGCTACCTCTCAGGCACGCGGGACACAGGCTTAACCTTCAGGCGCTCGGACTCGTGGGATCTTAAGGCGTTCTCGGACGTCGACTGGGGTAACTGCCTGGACAAAAGGCGTTCCACAACCGGATTCCTAGTCGCTGCTGGCGACCACTTGCTCAACTGGAAATCAACCAAGCAACCAACGGTCTCCTTGTCAACCGCTGAGGCGGAATATAAAGCGCTCTCCGACCTCGGGAGAGACCTAGCCTGGTTCGCGAGCCTCATCAAAGAAATAGAGCTCAAGGAATCAGTCGACAAGATACAATTTTCCGTGGATAACCAGGGAGCGATCAATCTAGCAAACAGTGAAACTTCCCAGAACAGCTTTCGGACGAAACACATGGACATTCGCCTCCACTTCGTCCGGGAGCTGATCCTCATGCACCTCATTAGGCTGCGCTACGTCAAGACAGGCGACAACGCCGCCGACTTCCTCACAAAAGCCCTCGGCCGCGCAACCATTTGGCGTTCGCTAAAGCAAATTGGTGTTACCCAAATCTCAGACTCTGCTTCTAATCTCACGACTAGAAGCATGGCAGGCTGTGAGAATACGGACCCAGGCCCGCAGCTATCCTCCAGGAAGCTCGCGCGGCTCCAGCAAAACCCAGACCCAGACCCGCAGCATCCCTTGAGGAAGCTAGCGCGGACAGAACCAGAACTAGCCCCAGCTGCAAAAAGAGGTAAGCCCCTCTGCAGATCAGAACCCTAAATCAGCCTCTAGCTGACAAGCCCCGCTCAATCACTTGCAGGCACGGCAACCATACCGGGAACCGCAACGGGAAGATTAAGCTTAGAAGCAGCGTCAACGTGCGTACCCAAGGAGAGATAAAGTTGGAACAAATAGCTGACCAACCTTATACTCGTAGAACCCTTGCAGACCGGATCGGTACTAAGAACCAAGAGCCCTTGCTCCGCAGAATCTCAGCAACCACCGTACAAGGTGAGTAGAACCTCTCCCAGAGAACCAACAGAAACAGAAAAGATAGCTGACTTAACCAAACCATGTTTGACAAGCAGACACCAGCACAGCCCACCCGTATAGGCAGGATAAGACCAAGCTCTTTAGTTAGCTGGCTCCGCCATTGGTAAGCCTTAGAAAGACCAGACTAGGACCTTGGTCAAGACCTAAGCTAACGCAGGCCCTTCCATTAAAAACACCTCTGTTAGCCTTGCATAGCTACCGCCCTTGCGCTACCAGCCAGGAAGACAACTCCAAGGAGAACCTCAACCAAAGTCAAGCACCCAACCGTGCTGCTTTCAGGTAAAGCTAATCCCCAACCAGATTCTCCTCTGTTCCTTTTCTCAAATTATATAAAAATTTAAATACAAGCTTGTTGAGAAATAGGAACAAAACTTTTCAGTTGTTCCAAACTTTTTATAAACAGCCTTATGTCTTATGGTTAAAAAGATATGAACACATTTAGGTATAAAATGGAGATAAAAGGCAGTTTTAGGTCAACTTTTTTGACTCTAAGGCTGACAGGAATTCTTCACAGTTCCCCTTGAGAACTAAATGTCTTGGCTTAGTCCAACAAAACAAAAAACTGATGATTCCGCAATTCTCTGTCTTTATAGTCTCAGTCATCAAATGGTGCAATCCTTCAAGTCCTATAGAGTTGTACAATATTTCACAAGGTGCGGAAAAGCTTCAACCGGCAAGCCACAAAGGCTAAGTTGATTGAGGAGATCAACAATACCTATGCAGACACTTGGCAGTGGCGGAAGCAATGGATTGAGCGGCGCAAACAATGGTTGAAGAACAAGCATTACACGTTCATTGAGGGGGATGTCAGGTTTTGAATTCTGATATGGAACACCTGATGAGTTGTGAGTTCCCCTTCAAGTGAGTCCAAATTGTGCCCTAACAAGCCTTGTTCCAAATCTAATCATGTATGACCAATTTTGTCAAATGCTGCAGTCTTTATAGGCAATGGCAGGCTGAAACAACTCTGACCTTTGGTCAGGTGAGGCACATTCTCAAGCCGGAACCTGATGTTATCAGCAAGAAGGGAATCTTGCTCAAGTGAGGTCCTTACCTGTAACCAGAGAGAACCCTGCCTATAAAAGAACCAGTTACCTTCAGCATAATCTAATTCATCCACCCTGCTTGCTTATTTGTAAACAGAAAAACCTCAGTTCCCACCTTTCTTCTAGCTTTTCATCAAGTTGCTCTCATCCATCCAAACACCGTCCTCATCATCAACCACACCTTGCTTATGCTCAACCCTCAAACAATGCATTACTATCCTCCTCTTATCATTTTTCAAACCAAGTTTCATCTCTCTATTGACCAAATCGTTCTACAATTCTTTTGTTCACTCCTCACAAGTCACAATTCATAGATACACATCTTCACCTTCATAAATGACTTCATTGCACATCATCCGAGTCTTATCTTGTTCTATTAACCACTTTCACCCATATATTACCAGACTTAATAGTGTTGTCACCCTTGCTCTTGGGTCAGAGAAACCATTGTCTTTCATCTTGTTTAGTTCAGTCTCAACGTTTCTATGCAGACTCTAATGAAATCAATCTCTTAGTTTGTCAAAATCTCACAGAGCATTCAGACCAAGGGCCCGCTCATCTCGGACCCCCATTGGTGTTATCATGAGGACAAGGATGTTAAGTGGTCTCACAAGCATCTGAAAACCGTATCTGCCACCCCGTCCTCTGCACCCTTGCCCGCCAAAGCCTTGCTGATGATGTGTGATCCCACTGGCCCTTCTTCTTTTTATTTACCGCTCCCTTTGTCTTCCTTCTTCTTGTGCTTGTGTGTTATTGTGGCTAGATGAGTGTAATCAACAACCCCAAGAGCAGAGTTTTAACCTCATAGCACAATGATGACTAAATGTTTGTATTGTCTTGCTGAATCATTCAGTGATAAACTGTTTCTTGCAGCATGGGTTTTTAGGATCATTGAATTTGCTCAAGTGAGAGAAGGTGAAGATTAAGACGGCTATCATTCAGGCAGAACTTACCAAAGCCCTCAAAAAGCTCAATATTGAGGGTAACTAATTGAAGTGGAAAAATAGCACTATTCACATTGGGCTGTGGTCAGCAGAATTTTATGTTGCATCAGCAAACTGCAATTTGAAATTGGAGTGTAATATTACACACCAAATTTAACCACTGGTGCGCAAAGGGTTCTCACCCTCATCAGGAAAACCTCCCCCCCCTCCCCCCATGTGCACAGTACACCAATCCTCAGCTTACTCCACCAACAACAAAAGTCATTGGATTCCAGCACAAATCATGAAATAAAAGTGCCAATTGGGACTCAAACATGACATACAAAAGGCAGTGGCAGCTACTTGCTTTTAATTTCTCAACTTTTACAAGACCCATAAACCCGCACAAATCACCTGGATTTTTTGTGCTGAGGGCCAGTTTTTTTGCTTATGTAGATATTTAACCTGAATTACTGTTTTAGGTTTTTTTTTGGGACTTGAAAAATTGACTCCCGGAAATTAATTTTCCGACTCCCAAAAGTCGCGGACGTTGCGAAGACCGCTTCTGGACGTCTCCCGCGGGTCATCAGGACCCAATTTTGGTCCCACTATTAACTGTGGCGGAGGCCGCCACCCCCTCCAAATTAATATCCGTTAGTAGAATACTGCCCATAAGCTAACCATTTATAGAGAGGTTATTTAACTCTGTGCTGTGAAATTTTGGCGCACTTTGGGGCTGTCAGCCGGGCTACCATTCTAGAATAGAGCCCCGCCTGCAGCTCCGGTAGCGCAGCCAAGAGCACAGTAAATTAGGTGCAGAGTAGACCGCAGCGCGGACCTCTGCACAGGTTAGATTAGTTTGAACATTTTTTTACAACAAATAGCTTCCTAGAGAAGCTAGACACAAAAAAGACCGCTGGGCGGTCCAGAACCTCATTGTACAGCAAATCATAAAAATATACATGTAACAAAAAAGGAACTAAGTAGAGAAAGACCTCCTTAGAAGATCCAAGTGATTTACAGCATCCAGCCACTGTTAGCTTGGAAACAGGTTGCGCCGGGTAGCGGCAAAAATAAATCAGCCATGTAACACAGAGTACTACAGTACTCGATTGTGTAGAAGCTACCGCCGCCTGTAGGCAGCTAAACAACAAAAGCCACGCGAAACAGAGTACTTCTGTACCTGATCACGTGAAGAAGACAGCCGCCTGGAAGTTAGCGCCAAGGAAACGAGTTTCCAATGGCCATAGCACCTCAGAGACGGTAACTCCAAATCCCAAAGGTTCTGGAGTTCGCCGCATGTATACCGACATTTATCCATCCTCTACACGAGAGCGGAGGATGGATGGAGCGTCAGGTTGAGTAGGAAGGTTCCGTAGAACCAGCGAAGAGGCCCCGTTGCCTATGACTCGTCTCCACGAGATACGGGTCCTACGAGTATCATGAGCAGTAAAATTGCTATGCTCTCCGATGAGATGTATCGGGAGGATAGCTAGGAGTTTACCAAGCCGAAGAGCTCGCCAGAACCGCATAAAAGAACGGGCTCTGGAGGACTCTTGCTCCCCAGAATCGTCAATCACTTTAACCGCCCAGCAGCGCACTACTTCGCCGAACATATTCGTTGATCAGTTCGCTCTCAGCTTGTGTTAGATTGTTTTTAGATTCATTGCTCGTCGCTGGACTCCTGCTCCAACAGTAAGTCCAGCTCCTTTTCTCTTTATCATCTCGGGTGTAATCCCCATCAATTATATACTTGGGAACTTGTCAAACAACCCCCGCTTGTTGGACCCCAGACAACACAGGACATACTACCCCTGCTTTTCAGGCCCTGTAAGAACCGCCCCGGAGGGCACCTTAACCATTCCGCTGCTCTCGCGGCCCCTCCGTTACATCCCATCAGGGATATAAATCTTTATAAACCATCATCTTACCGCGTCTACAGACGCGCCCACTCGCCGCAGTCACTCGTGTAGCTAGAGGACTTCGTGTCTTGGCATCACCGAGCCTGACAGGGGCGCTGTAGCTAAGGGTTTGGTAGATTTCCTTAGTAGGAAATCCGGCCAAATTAGAGGCACAGTAGCACACACCGTTTATGGGGTGGGGTGATGCCCAAAATTCCAGCATGGGAGCTTCTGGGTGTATTCTGCGCGCTGTGAAAATTTGGGGGGCTTTGGGTCTCCCAGTGGGAAGATATAAATTTTATCTTTTTTTCCATCAATTTTTGCGAAATTAATTTTCCGACTCCGATTTGGGATGGCAGAATTAATTTTCCAAATCCCACATGAGCCCCAGACCAAAATTGGGTCCTGATGACCCGCGGGAGACGTCCAGAAGCGGTCTCCGCGACTTTTGGGAGTCGGAAGATTAATTTCCGGGAGTCAATTTTTCAAGTCCCTTTTTTTGCTCCTTGGTTCTTGATGGCTGTCCAGCTTGAAAAACTATTTCTCTGAGAGAAATAGATTGTTTAACATAATTTGTATTTCAATGTTTATCACATGGTGTATTGTGTGTATCTGCCTTATCTTTTCATCAAATTTTGTTTTCTGGATACTGGTAAACTGTTTCCTTGATTTATTTCAAAGTAAGAAGAATAATTCACAAAGTCTCAAACTGAATTATCCATTGATCACTGTGTCATACTGCTGTTTTGATTTTCTTGGGTGACAGAAAATGCAGCGGCACAGCCGCATGGGCCTCTAGTTATGTAATAATACATCCAAGAATATGCATCCTTCTCATACAGTGAATCAAGACTTCATGCAATTTGATAATTGAAACAGATTTGGCACACCACAACATGATTTTGGAAAATCATGTAGAATGACTCTCTTCATATCAAATCACCATTTTCTATCATTAATGGTTTTTCAGTAAATAGTGAAACACCATTCCCACGGAATCATGGGCATCAAATATAAGGATTCCACAGTTAGAAATCAGTGGATGACTTCCCGTTGACATTTAGAAAGCTCTGGATGTCCCTCTAGCTCCTAAATTAAGACACCTGTCAAAACAACAAGCAGTGCACATGAAATCAACAAGCCACAGGCTTAGGAAAACGGGTCAGCCTAAAAAATTTACTTAATGTACACCAAAATTATTTTGGTGTACCACATGTGCACCCCAATATTGCTGGGTTGCACTTCTGGGGTACCCCAATTTATTGGTGTGCAGACCTAATTACCCCAAAAACATTTGGGTGCAGGTGTTAAAACCCCCAGACTGCTTCATTTTTGGGGTGAAATTTAATGTACACCAAATGAAATGGTGTGCATAAGTAGCACACCCCATTGAAGGGAGTTACTTCCCCACCCACCCGCCCAACTTGTTAGCCCTGAACACATCAGTAATCAAGGGGAGTAACACCCCTCAATGACCAACACACACCGGTCATCACAATGGCCGGCACAGATTGGTCATTGAGGGGAGGAATCAATATTCAATCTGTGCCAGCCATCAAAGGGAGGAAGAGTAGCACCCCCCTTGATGAATGGTCTGTGTTGGTCATCAAGGGGAGGTGCTACTCCCCTTGATGACCAATTGTGCTGGTCATCAAGAGGAATAGCACCTCACATTGATGACTGGCACAGACCGGTCATTGAGGGGAGTGTCACCTCCCCTTGATGACCAATCTGTGCCGGCTATTGAGGGGAGATGCTACTCCCCTCAATGACCAATCTGTGCTGGTCATTGATGGGAGGTGCTATTCCTCTTAATGACCAATCTGTGCCAGTCATCAAGGAGAGTAGCACCCCCCTCAATGACTGTTCTGTGTTGGTCATTGAGAGGAATTGCTACTCCCCTCAATGAATGATCTATGCCGGTCATCAAGGGTAGCAGCGCCCTTGATGAGCGGTCTGTGAAATTAGGGATTGAAGTCTACAAGATTAGTAAAAAAGGACATGACCAAGAATAAAGGAAGGAACACAGTGAGGGGCTGATAAGTGTATGACTATGTAGATCCTATAAAGGCTCCATCAAGATGAGAACAGGAAGGGATCAGGAGGCAGAAGCAAAAAGCAGAGGCCAGAGACCAAAAGCTCAACACTATTGCGCATCCAGCAATTGGGCTGAACAATAACACATTGGTTCTACAGATTACCATGCTATTGGCAGAGTCTGGTCAAGCATAAATGCAGCTGATGGTGTTCAAACTAGAAAGTTTTATTACATCTACAATTTTGGATTAATTTGGAACAATGACCACAATACTTTGGTTTTAGGCAATTCTGTGTTGTTGCTTGCAAGCTACGCGCCATCATCCTCCTTGATGCCCCTGCACCCAAAATTAAGACAAATAATTTTTTGAGGGAGATGTAACCAATGACACAAATGAAAATCTGAACTCACTGATGTCCATTCTTGGATTCTTTCTCTGATGAACTGAGAGAGAGAATGAGAATTTCAATTAGTCTTCTGATCTGAAGAGAATGAAATATACCACACAAGTTGCTTGAGGTTGACACTCTTACCATATAATTTGTTTTTTGCTTCGTGGGACAAAAGAGATAAGCGTTGCAGTCGAGGAGAAATAATTAGCTCATGTCACAAATTGTGTTTACTATTGACAGCTTGATAAAGGTAGATGTATTGCTACGTACTTAGGTCAAGCCCTGCATCTTCGAGTTCGTGAGTTTTACCCCCTTGTCCCAACTGTTTCAGTTGACCAGTAGGGTTGATTCTGCTCGAATCAATCTTTCTTAAGTGATCAATACCCGCATCCGTATGGCTAGTGCTACCTAGATACGTCGAGCAGTATCAGAGAGATCAGTCGTGTTTTCAAGCTATTGGGCCATCCAAATCCTGTCCAGCCTACCTTTCCTTGGCCCGATAAATGCTCGATCGGTCCCCATGAAAATCGACCTCAAGTTCGGGCTTAGAGGATAAGTATCCTTATTGAAACCTAGGAGGTTTTGAACCATCATTGACAGGACCAAGGTGCAGATCTGCAGCATCCAATCAGCGCGCATATTTTTAAGCCAAAAGATAGCGAGAATCAAGAAGTAATAATACGGCTGGCTTTCCGCATGCGTTGTTGAAAAATGGACGATGGAATCTCGGCGACTTGAGCAAGAAAGAACTCTAAATATATCAAATTATTGTGTATCTTTTGGCACATCGAGAGCATTCGAGTGAGATTCAAGATACACCTCTACCGCTGCGGCGTTTTGATGAAAAGGATCATACAAACCTTTAGTGTTTGGCAGTGTGATTCTTATGCAATAAATATTCACGGCATGCCCCTTTACATTATTGAAACATTATTTTTTGGCCTGATTATTTGGACGTAAACTGTCAAGCTATATAAATAACAGCTTACTTAAAAAAGTTCATCCTAAAAAATTGTGTTTTACAATATGTAAGGATAGCACGTTTTAAACATTACGCTGCCAAACATGGCCTTACATAATTATGGTGTTCAAAATTGCATATATATGTATATGTCACTGTTTACATAGAATCATAAAGCCAATTTTGGCTGGGAGATGTCAGTGTGCATAAAACTTAGGCCGTGTTTGGCAGTGTGATTCTTCTGTATATAATCCCTGCATGTCACTTTGCATTATATAAAACATTTTTTTTTTGGTGTGATCATTTGGAAGTAAAATGTCAAGCTTTATGACAGCTTGCTTGAAAAAGATTATCCGAAGTGTTTTAAAATTAATGCAAGGGTAGCATGTTTTAAACATTACACTGCCACACATGGCCTTACATAGTTATGGTGTTCAAAACTGCATATATATATGTCACTGTTTACATAGCCAATTTTGGCTGCAAGATTTCAGTGTGCGGGGCAGACGTATGGAGATGCTGGGGGAGGAGCTATAAAAAAATTTAAAACCTCCCAGTCAAATGGACTTTCTGCTCCTGCGTAACATTTGTGATAATACACAAGTCCCTCCCTGTGGGAGGTGTGGCTTTGCTGCCAGCCACAGCGCCCACCAGGGGGGACTTGTGTTAAGCTAGCATAAAACTTAGGCCATGTTTGGCAGTGTGATTATTACGCAATAAATAATGCCCACATGTCCCTTTACATTATCTAAAACATCAATTTTTGGCCTGATCATTTGGAAGTAAACTGTCAAGCTTTATGATAGCTTACTTAAAAAAGATTATCCTAAAAAGTTGTGTTTTACAATATGTAAGGGTAGCATATTTTAAAGATTACACTGCTTAATTTGATGCTGACAAACACGGCCTTAAAGTGACATCTCTTAGCCAAAATTGCAGTTTATGATTTTATGTAAAAAATGATGCTTCAAAGTGTGAACACCATAAATTTCTATTGCCTCTTATTGCAAGTGATGAAGCAGCAACTCCAGAATGAGATGTCAAGGTGGATATTAGTAGTACCTGCCTGTTGGTATTTTTTTTATCAGAATTCAGAGGCAGATATTCAGTTAGCAACATCCTATAGGGAAGCCCATCATATTTTCGGCGCGATTTTGTGGCAACGGCTTCATTGAAACAAGTGGAGAAGTCGGAAGGTCCCGTTTCTCCAGAGGAGTATGTTTCTCCAAGACAAGCCCGCAGATTTTGCTCTAGATATACTCTCTAAATGGCGAGACGCGTCTGCATGCCGCTGATAGTTCTTAACTCTCCGGCCATCATGATTGGGGTATGAAATCATAGGCTGTGCTAACACTCATTGATGCTTGACCAAAAAGTTGGGTTACAACATCCAGTCTCGACTCTGAGAGCATAGAGGATGAGAGTAAAACTGCGGTGGGTCCAACCACCATCATTGAGGATGTTGCATGCCGACAGAGGGTACCGACCACGAGATTTGAATCGTTTTGAAGAGCTGAAGACTCAAATAGATGTGGTATTGATCAATGATAGTGAACTGTGGGCCCTGGTGAGCTGAATATGTCTATCCACTGCCCTGCTACATAATCTGAGTTCCCCTCCGCACCTTTCTCGGTACGTTAGAGCCACATGGCCTGAGGCGAAGAGTGAAGCTGTCACTCATTCCACAGGAAAAGCTCAATTTGTAGTTCACCTTCTTTCGATGCATGAGATCTGACAACTTCAAATTTGGGTAAATGTGAAACCTAGTAATCTAACCTACAGAAGTGCGAGGACTGAGACTACAAAAATAGATTTTGATCAAAAGTGTGGACAGCTTGTGTAGAGACTGTAAAATGAAGATGTGTCTGGTGAGAGTCAAACTCACGACTACAGCTATGCTGAGAAACATACTAGAGTGCTGCCTTTACCAACTAGGCTACAGACGCTTGTGGCTGCCAGCTGGGTGGTTGGTTGGTAGTGCTCATGGGTCAATCCAACAGCCCTCCATACTGTGGTGATACATCATGGTAGCAGACTAACAGACAACTCAAAAGCTTGGATAGCATTATGAGTAGCTGTCAAGAACATGGTATTCCAAGTCACAAGGCCAGTTTTCAAAGGAATTTGTGAAGATATACCGTCCATGACTGGGAATAAAGGAACTATGTAAAGCTGAGCAAGAAGTAAATAAGATTGAAAACAAGTTGAGCTGGATTCGATCTCACCAATGAGACTGGAACTAGTATTGGCTGGCTGACTTTCATCAGCTTCTTCTAATTGATATACCAAACTGCAAACCAATTCTCCGAGTTCTGCACCGTGGTTATATAAAGAATCAAGCTGACAAGAAGACATATCTGTAAACAATGGTGCCTGTTCTTGGGTCATTCCCTCTTTTGATAATTTGCTAAAAAACAGCTTCAATAGCTTGATGATTGGTAAGATGGATTTAGCAAGTTGTAGGACTGGCTGACTCAAGGGTGGGTTGTGTTTTGGACTAGTCAGGTAGAGATATTCATTGAATGATTCGCAAATGCCGTCTGGTGCTTCGTCCCAAGCTGCTGTGATGATATGGAATTCTGATCCTTCTAACCATAAGAGAGCAAATTCGATCGAGTGGTTGAGAAAGCTATCTGAGTAAGAAAGCCCAGGGTGGTCTTTTCTTTTTTCGAAATTTCAGCTCCTCAATGGTAGTATGGCAGTAAGAGAAATAACCAATCATGTTGCGCCTCAATTTTTGTCTGATAATCAAACCCAGGCCATGCAGCCTGTAACATTTGAACTCTTGGAAGTACTGATCGTTAGTCTGGGTTGGTTCAGGCACGTTTCCGGGAATGATGTCATTGACGGCACAAATGATTTTGTCCAAAGTCCGATGAACATTTGGCTGGATCTGTAGAATGAGTTGGAGTTTTGAGTGTGGTTCTCTCCACAAGTCAACCAGGTTTTCCAGAGCTTGCAAGATAATTACAAATTAGCCCGGTTCACGTTGGTGACTTTGAACCTATTTTTATCTGGTTTTATCATAAAATTTTGACAAATTTTCCAATCATCAGAAGAAGTGGTTTCAGAAGAATCTGACCAACTTGAAAAAAATGATGAATTTTAATGATAAAACTAGAGGCCAAGGCGGCTGCGCCGCTGCAGAGCCCACATGCCCAGCCCCACTTTGTTTAGTCAGCAACAGTAGCTTTTTCACTCAGCAGCAATGTTTTTTTTACTCAACGGTGGTATTTTATGCAACCCTGTTTTTGAATGCTGAATGTACACATTTCTTGAGGTGATACATATGTAATCACCCAGGTTAATGTTTCTGTTGGGCAAAAAAGACTGGCTTTGAAAATATTTACAGTAAGGGTGTTCAAAGTTGAAATCATATTTTTTTCAAATCATAAAATCATAAAATCATAACACTTTTGAGTGATCATTTTTTATGTACCATTTTAGAATTATTGCTCTTTTTTGAGCAATTGGGTGTTACACATTTTTTTCAGATTAAAATTTTATGAATTTATGGTGTTATAATTTTATGCAGTCAACTTTGAACACCCCTAGTGGTAAATTGTACAACACACTCAACCACTTGAATAAGTTTATGTATAAAACAAGACCAAGAACCCCACAGATCTCATAATTGAATCAGCTTGAGCCTACATAGATTGTGTGACCCACCAAGGATGATATGATATTCTGATTTTGCAGATTACATTAAGCAGACCCATCTGAATGATACTGCATCCATTTAAGGGGGGGGGGGGGGGGGAAACATTGGCTAAAATGTATATTTCTTTAATTGTTATTTAGATCAATACACAAGGTTCACCATAGACGGGACAGCACTGATCAGCATTGGGAATTTGTTTCCAACAACAGCATAGGCAAATAGAATCAATGGGTACTTGGGCAGGTTGGGAAAATGCTGGGCAGGGCACAGGGATGCTTAGTAAGTTTGGTGTGGCGGCCAGGAACCTATGCAGCGGCCCCAACAATGAGTACCCTTCCTCCTCCCAATGCTGAAACAAATACAAGACATGGAGTGTCTCTGGTAAATGTTTATTCTTGAAGATGGAGACCTACATGTCCTATTTTTTGTTTTCAGCCATCATATACACAATAATAGCTAAAAACAAAAAAAAATGGGACTTGTAGGTCTGCATCTTCAATGAAAAACGTTTACCAAATACACTACATGTGTCCTCTCCATGTGTTGTATCTGTTGAGTCCCCCCCCCCCCTTGGTTGATGTTTGGAGGTGCCAGGGAGGGGAGAAGGAAGCCCATGAAAGCCAGTATCAGGGTCTCTGTGGTAGGTTATGATATTTTTACTTGTGGGGGCTTTGAAACAGGGAACTGACACCCAGTCGTAAAACCCCCGCCTTGAGGACAAGCAGATACCTTGATTGAGCTGGGGAAATTTGCAATTGCAGGTCTCCTGTATGTGTTCAGGTTGGATACTTGGGGTTTGGCAGAAGCTAGATCTTGTCCTGGTTATCAGTAGTATCAGTGAGAGTATAACGGACCATTTGCCAATGGAAGTGTTGGGACAAGGCATGCTTTGAGTCTGACTATAAGAGCTACATTTGGGGCTAGCCTACACAAGCATTGATGTTGTTATACCAGTCGCGGTGTTAGTACGACTTACTGACATTTTGGTGCAGGTTTGTGATCCAAGAAATCACGCTCAACTTGAAAGGTTCAGGTTGAGGAAATTTGGCTATCAAGATACTGAAATATTTCAAGAAACTAAGAAGATATTTCTAGTTACATCTATAACATTCCCTCACTTTGATGGAAAGAACAATATGGGGGAAAGATGCACGCCGACGACGCCGGTCTTCTTCTTCCTGAGAGCCCAAGAACTCGGAGACGGGCGAGAGCTGATCGTGGTGTTTGCGGATAGCGTCAAGACGGGCATTGAAGGCAAGAATGATCTTGACGACGTCTGTCAGCCTTAGAGATACAACAAGTATCCTAAAGTCTGCAAAAACTGGTAAACCATTTACAAATCCTGAAATATTATTGAATATTCAGAATCCTCGTGATAAATTAAGGGGGGTCACCCACTCAAAGTAACCCCTCATTCCTACTCCTTCATACATTTTCTCATACATGTACATATAGCCATAAAGCGCTCCAAAGAGCAGGAAAACTACATAAAAAATCTTTACATAAATTAAAATACATAAAATTATATTAATTAGTAAAATACCTTTCCCCCGTGAAACAGGAACCACGGGTGAGAGTAACACTCAGTACAAATTGATATTACACTTCATATTAAGCTATTTCACATGACAATTGGTTATACAAATGTCACGTGTGGGAGTAAGGGAAGTTGTGTAATATTGTACAAATAAAATACCCATAACCAAGGCAGATTTCACATCTACTCTTGGCATTTACCCATAGCCAAAATCAATGGGAATATTTCAGCGCCCTCAAAGACCTCTCCAGTATTTAAGGAGGTAATTGATCCACTGGAATTTTCCCCTCAGACATTTCACCACTCAGTAACCTGTAAGTTAACTTGTGAAAATTCTCCTCTGGCTTATTAAAGCCACCACTTCCCTTATTTCTGCCCTTTTGGCACAAAACCTACTAGATCTTAACTCTAAAATTGCCAACATCCCTTATAAGCATTTATTACAGTTACATCTTTATAAATAGTTGCTGTAAGACTCCCGCCTCTGACGCGCAGCCAATCAGTTTAAGCGCTTACCAGCTATTTCTACGTCAAAACCTTATATATCCCTGTTCTTAATAAGTAAACCTTATTAATTACAAATATCCTCCTCTTAAATAAGAGTGTTTAAACCCTTGTAGTGGCTAAATACCACGTAACAAGTTTGGCACATTATTGCCTGTGTTTTTATTTCTGTACAGTTATAGTACTAGGGCAAAAACCCTTATTTCTGACGGGTTTTTTCCCTAAGTTTCATAAACATAGCTGACAACGTCCCTAGCCTTGGGGGTCCTGGGCCCGGCGGCGGCGGCGTTGAGCCGGCTGAGGCGCCAGACGAGCAGCCGCATGTAGTAGCCGCGGACGCCCGAGTTCCAGTGCAGGAAGAGGTGCTGGAAGACGAGCGGGTCGAGCAGCAGGTCGAGACATAGCGCTTTCAGCGTCTCTGGCTGCGTCGTCAACCTATCCCAAGAAACCCCCTCGTCAGTTACAAGAAAGAGAGAGAGAAGGGGGAGACGCACGCCTCGAACTGGGAGTAAATGAAGGCGATGGTGCGCATGACGCAGACGGTGTTGTCGGCGGTGAGGAGGATCCTGTGAGGACGTCAAGGATGAAGGGGAGGTTGAAGAGGGCGAGGGAGGGTCGGACGAGGACGGGGGGGCTGGGGAGGTCGTTGAGGAGGAGCGGGGGGGCGGGGGCGGTGTAGAGGACGGTGTAGAAGAGGCCGTCGAGGAAGTCGGGGAGGAGGAAGACGGAGCGGGTGTTCCACATGGAGGTGCGTTTGGTGATGGCGCGGATCCAGAGGCTGAGCAGGCCGCCGAAGAACTGGCGCCGGCGCGCGCTGTCGTCCAGTTCTCCCTCCTCCTCCTCCTGCTGCTCCTGGGGGGAGGAGGGAGGCCTGAGCGAGCCGCCGACGATGTCGAGGGCGGTGGAGACCAGCCGACGGTGGGCGAGCTCGAGCACCTTGGGCTTGGCGCCCATCGCCAGGTTGGCCGACTCGCCCGCATTGAAGCTGCTCGTCGTCGGGCCCAGCGTGGTGACCGAGCGCAGGCTGCGGTGCACCAGCGAGTCGCACTTGTCCAGGAAGGACGCCGAGACCAGCAGGAAGCCCGGCATTGAGATCAGCGTCGACGGGTGCACCACCGGCCGCGCCTGCGGACGCAGGTAGGTCGCCAGCTGGCGATGGTAGGCCCGGTAGAACGCGAACGGCGACGCCTCAAATCAACCTATCCCAAAACACTCAATCAGTCATGCGCGGGGGGCAGGGAGAACGGGAGACGGACCAATTGCCGCTCATCTCGACCTGGATGTCGCCCTCCTGGACAAGCAGATTGTCCGAGTCGGAGTGTATACTGTTCTTGTTGACAACGCCTCGCCGGTCCAGGCACCGCCGCGGAGGTCAGCGTTACATGCAGGGGCGTGGCGGTGGCGTGGTAGTCATGGCTTGATGAATGTGGCGTCGATTTTGCTGAGGGCAATTCCCGATTGTCTATAAAAGAGGACTCCGGGTTGTGTCTTTGTGTCCCCCAGGGCGTCCTCTGCCGCTGTAATTCCAGCGTGCGGTTTGCCCTCACCCCTCCGCTGTTGCACTTGCGCTGTTTGAGGGGCTAAACTCATTGGCCCCCCTTTGCATAATGCCTTCAATGCGGCGCGCTGGGGGCCATCCACCCACTATTTTAAACCCTGCTAGACAGGGATGGATAGTGGGTCTAGTTTGTGGTGTTTAGATTTTTTGTTAAGAACACTTTTTTTGTGATTTGCTTTTTTTTGGAAGGGGGAACCCTGGCATTTTTTTTTGTAATTTTGTTGATTTGTAGGGGGAACCCTTGATCTTTCTTTCTGTGTTTCTCTGTCTTTAATAAACTTGGATTTACAAATTCATGCCCCAAATAACCTCCCTGCAAAGGGCAGCCTCGGAAAAAGGCCCATGCAAAATTAAACCTCAAAGTCTACATGTGTAAGGCCCCGTTTGGAGCCAATATAATCCAGGCAATATATGATTTTTTTTGCATGACATCCTATGTGACATCTGATCAGGTCCACCAAAGCTTGATCAGATGTCACAAGTTTCCAGATTATATTGCGCAATTATATTGGCTCCAAACGGGGCCTAAATTCACGGAGCATCCATTTACATGCTGGCAACTTGTAAGTCCAGAAGGCTTGTAAATTTCAAATTGGAGCTTACCAGCTTGAAATTGACAAGCACTTGTAAAAAATGATTTGCAAAATTAATCAATTGGGCACCAGAAACACAAATTTACAAAGTGCCAATTATTTTTACAATGAGACAGTAACTAGGCAGCAAAGCGGGTATGCAGAAAAATAGCTCCAGTGTGGCAAGTTATCTCAAGCCTGGTTGAATGGTAAATACAACCTCACTGAAAACACTACTAAACAAGGAAAAAAAAGAAGAAAGGCATCACTTCTTTGCAATCCTCTGACTTTGCCTTTGGTTGTCCTTGCCATTCACGATGAAAAAAACTTGAGAAACCCCTGTCAGTTGACATGCGGCATACTTGAGTTCAGTCTCCATTTAAACAAGCCTCATGAAAAATGAATCCCTCCTGGAATTTTTTGGAAGTTGCTTGGCAGTTTGAGCTAAGCAGTATGTTCAGACTCTGCTTAGCCACACCAGCCACCACACTAACTTTGTGCACAGTTAGTGTGGAGCTGCTCAGCTGGCACAGCAGTAGCACCTAAATACATACAGGCACCCTTTCAAGCGGGAGGCATCCCTCCCTGCCACATACACCAACCCGCGTGGACCAGGAGGAATCCCTCCCGGTCAACAACATAACACAACCCGGAGGAATCCCTCCTGCCCCTGGTCAACAACGCAACACAACAGGCGAACGGGCCGAATCCCCCCCGGTCAACAGTTATGTACAACTGTCTGGACTGGGAGGACTCCCTCCCGGTTGACAACATCACACAACTGTTGACCGGGTGTAATCCCTCCCGGTCAACAGTTATATACACTGTCTCGACTGGGAGGACTCCCTCCCAGTCGACACCCTAAGAAGGCGCAGGTTGCCGTCAAAGAGAACAAAGAAGATGATTCAACACAGTTGGCTATTCCATTGTCAGAGGGCTATGCACCGGTCTCGCGCAGCTCCTCACAAGGCACCAAGGAATCGCCGGCGACCAAAGATCCAACAGTCACCAAAGAGTGGCCAATTTTCTCAGTCTTACCAAAACGCGCGGGTCTGCCTTCACGCTTACCGTCACTACCTTTGTCGCATCCGTCCCAAAGCAAGAAGAGGAAGTTGTCTACGGCTTGCAATTTCTCTTCACGAAAGGCTTTGACTCTGCTTAGCCACACCAGCCACCACACTAACTTTGTGCACAGTTAGTGTGGAGCTGCTCAGCTGGCACAGCAGTAGCACCTAAATACATACAGGCACCCTTTCAAGCGGGAGGCATCCCTCCCTCCAACAGACAAGGCCGCATACACCCACCCGTGTGGACCAGGAGGAATCCCTCCCGGTCAACAACATAACACAACCCGGAAGAATCCCTCCTGCCCCTGGTCAACAAGGCAAGACAACAGTTGACCGGGTGGAATCCCTCCTGGTTGACAACATAGCACAACTGTTGACCGGGCGGAATCCCTCCCGGTCAACAGTTATGTACAACTGTCTCAACTGGGAGGACTCCCTCCCGGTCGGCAACATCACACAACTGTCGACCGGGCGGAATCCCTCCTGGTCAACAACATAGTACAACTGTCGACCGGGCGGAATCCCTCCCGGTCAACAGTTATGTACAACTGTCTCGACTGGGAGGACTCCCTCCCAGTCGGCAACATCACACAAATGTCAACCGGGCGGAATCCCTCCTGGTCGACAGTTGGGAGGGAGTCCTCCCAGTCGAGACAGTGGTATATAACTGTCAACCGGGAGGGATTCCGCCCGGTCAACAGTTGTGTGATGTTGTTGACTGGGAGGGAGTCCTCCCAGTCAAGAAAGCTGTATATAACTGTCAACCGGGAGGGATTCCGCCTGGTCGACAGTTGTGCTATGTTGTCGACTGGGAGGGAGTCCGCCCAGTGGATTAAGTTCGCTTAGGGGGTTAGTCCAGAAGCAATGGCAAGATGGTGAATCGAGTAATCTGCTTGGCGTCATGGGCAGCCCTTTGCTCGCAGCGTGGCGAGTTGGGGTCCTATGTGGAGTCGAGATCTTGTAGGAAGTGGTGGCAGTGGTGTAACTTTGTTCGGATTCTTTGTTGGAGCACAATATGAACAATATACATCCTTTTTTTCCCTTTGCCGGCGAAGGTGGAGGTGAAAACCATTTGGATATTGAGGGGAAGTTCAAGCTGCCGCCGGTTGGTGAAGCGGGTGCCACTGGGTTAGCATTCGCAAGGTGAGACAGTATTTGGCGGCCGGCTTCCACTCGGAATGATGCAGTTTGTTGCCCGTTGGTGTCCCGAAGAGCAACGCGTGGCTCTGCGCGGATTTCCCTCTCATTGTTAGACATCTTTAATGCAGATGAGTTCTTGATGTCCATCTTGAAAGCCTTTCGTGAAGAGAAATTGCAAGCCGTAGACAACTTCCTCTTCTTGCTTTGGGACGGATGCGACAAAGGTAGTGACGGTAAGCATGAAGGCAGACCCGCGCGTTTTGGTAAGACTGAGAAAATTGGCCACTCTTCAGTGACTGTTGGATCTTTGGTCGCCGGCGATTCCTTGGTGCCTTGTGAGGAGCTGCGCAAGACCGGTGCATAGCCCTCTGACAATGGAATAGCCAACTGTGTTGAATCATCTTCTTTGTTCTCTTTGACGGCAACCTGCGCCTTCTTAGGGTGTCGACTGGGAGGGAGTCCTCCCAGTCGAGACAGTGTATATAACTGTTGACTGGGAGGGATTACACCCGGTCAACAGTTGTGTGATGTTGTCAACCGGGAGGGAGTCCTCCCAGTCCAGACAGTTGTACATAACTGTCGACCGGGGGGGATTCGGCCCGTTCGCCTGTTGTGTTGCGTTGTTGACCAGGGGCAGGAGGGATTCCTCCGGGTTGTGTTATGTTGTTGACCGGGAGGGATTCCTCCTGGTCCACGCGGGTCGGTGTATGTGGCAGGGAGGGATGCCTCCCGCTTGAAAGGGTGCCTGTATGTATTTAGGTGCTACTGCTGTGCCAGCTGAGCAGCTCCACACTAACTGTGCACAAAGTTAGTGTGGTGGCTGGTGTGGCTAAGCAGAGTCTGAACATACTGCTTAGGCTGAGCTAATCCATAAAAATACATGGATTCAACCAGGAATAAAGCTGGAAAAACTCAGGTATGTGACATTGTATCAGCCTGGATCTGGCATGTCAACTGACACCAGTTTCTCAAGTTTTTTTCATAGTGATTTATGGTCGGAGTGATTGGATGATGAGCTTTTTCCAATTGGTGATTGTGGGTTTGCATCGGACAGATTGGGATTTGGTTGCGATAGCTTAAGTTTCAAGGTCAACGGTCGCTTTGCTGAGGTGTTGACAGGATTGAGAACCAAGGGCTCAGAAGCGTCAGATTCTTGCTCACTGTCACTTGGGTCAGACTCGCCTTGGCTACGAACGCCATCCTGATCGAGCTCTGAATCTTCATCCGAATCACTACCATCCAGATCTTTGAAGTTGTCAACGCAATAGCTCTCTGCTGGCGAATTTGGATCATTATCCTGTTTGCCTTGTTCGCCATCCAAGGTGTTTGTTGTTGAAGGTCTTACCAGAAAGAGTTGCTCCGGATTGATCAGGTTGCCCAAGTGAATGAAGGGGATGTCGCCTTTGGCATCGGGATGGGCCGAGCGTATCTTGGCAATCAAACTGTTGACATATGACTCCTCGTCTGGGGTCCAGACACGAGAGTAGAAGATCCAGCTGGTGAAAGCATGGGACCCGCCAATTGAAGACGCGTCGGTATTAACAAGTTGGGTGTTTCCATCGTTTTGCCGATCATCGTGCAGCCATACACCAGTGGTGGTGCCACGGCCAGTACGCAACACCTTACACCAGTAGTGGTAGCCGTTCCAGAAACCACAAGATAAGAGAGTGTATTTGGCCCCCAAGATGGTGATTTGGTACGGCCAATCCATTGCACCCATGTATTGCTCTTGCTCGATTGGATTGCTAGGCTGAGTAACTGTCAGGATTTGGGCTTGACCCCGAATCAGAGGAAGCGCAAGAGCTCTAAACCTAACCCCAAAAAGGGCCAAGGTGAGTCGGCGCGACCTTCAGGCGCATGCATTATGCATGCTGCTCCCAGGCGGTTGGAATGTGCAAAAGCTAATTCCTCCGCTCCTCTCCTTACAGCCACGTCATCAATTGACAAAGAGCCCAAGCAAACCAAGCACGACAGGCAACCTACCAGCTCACTCGCATCCGACGCCATACCAGACCTAATAGGTTCCAGCCTCCGCGATAGGATCACCAACCCCGCAATCAGCAACAACCGCAGTTCCGGCACTCTTGTAGCTCGCATATCAGGGACCACCAATACGCAGGCCTGACAGTCTAACTCGCATCAGCTGCAGGTCTTCAGGACTCCTAGCTGCCTTGCAGACCAAGTTTCCTTAAATCCTTTTCTCTTACCCAGTACCAGAGCGGATCTGCTCCTAGGTATATTTGTTATTTTTCATTTCTCCATCTCTGTGTTTGTCAGAGCTATCAATTTCTAACACAAGTAATCTATCCTAGTCTTGTGAAATCTATAAGTAACTTCCATGAAGAAGTACAAGTGCTGCAGAGGGAGATCATCCTTGAATGCAAGCCGAGATGTCTCCTTCACATACTCAGCAGTGTGATTTGGTTTGTCAGCCGAGATCGTGATTTCAGGCAAAGGGTCTTTGGGTTTCTTGGGGGGACGACCTCTCGGCTTGGGCTTGTTCTGAGTTGATTTCTCGATTGCATGGCATCGACAGACAAGTCCTGGAGTCTTGGAGATACCGGTGGATGTCCAGAGTTTGATCAAGCCCAAGACATCAGAAGGTTCCAGTCCATTTTCAAGAAAGTTCTTCATTTCGATCTTGATGGGTGTCAAGGAACGTATTTGAGGGATCAAGCATGGTTCAGCAGATCCACACATGAATTGACGATGCTCGACGACCTCAAACAAACCCGCAAGTGCCCGTGTCGGATTCCTCTTTGGATCCAAGAGGAGCTCAAGGAAAAAGTCACACGAGGCGAAAGCACCGGGCTGGAAGTTTGCTTGGTGCTTTTCGTTGCACATGTTGAAGAGCTTTGTCTGCGCGTTTGTCCAGACCGTTCGGATTTGTCCGATCTTTGTTAGATTGAAAGTTGTCCGAGCCCCAAAGTGCATGGTCAAATGGTAGAATAGTGTTGCCCCTTTGCCGGTACTGTTCTGAAGCCATAATGGATTGTACAGGGCAAAGAGGGATTCAAGCGCAGCCGACATCCAGCAGCGGTTACTCAAATGCGGCTCCTTGGATGCAGTATAAGACTGGTATGTTTAGCATTTGCTTCGGTCAACATTGAGAGAGTTCTTCGGCCACCCAAGGTTTTTTTTCTTGGTGGAAGGGTCGGGACCGTCCAGAAGGGTGGCAGTAGTGTCAGGTGGAAGACCGTCATTGATGAACTTTTGCTTCTTCGGTTTGGCCCAGCCCATCGAGTGTGAGATTTTAACTTGCATCTTTGTCTGCGATCAGTACTCCACCAATACCCCGCACATGACTGCATTGTACTCTTCCTCCAGCACGCTGACAAAACCAAATAGCTCTACCATGCCTACATGTGTTGAAGCTGTAATATTACAAGCCCTGTAATGTTTTAAGTGGCTGTACAATAGTAAAATTCAACACAACCCCCCCAATCTGGAAAATTGAGGGGTACACCAGCCAGCACGGTAAACAGGGAAGTGTAAATGTGTATCTCGCCGCTTGAGGGTGGTTTAATACACCCCACCTTTTGCAGGGCCTGTCTTTGCAAGGGGGGAAATTTGGCCCACACTTTGTAAAACTACACATAGCCCCCAGTCATGGGTAGTTTTACACTCTGGTGAATTTACAGGGCCCTATACCCCGTAAAATGTACTTTGTAAAATTCATTTGCCCCCTTGTATACTGAAAACCCTACTCAAAAACATAACTTGTACAGTCATGCGGGGCCCTGGAGTTCATGTTCCTGCATGCCAAAAACTCCAAATAATTTATAGAATCATGATATATTTATATTCAACTGTTTCAGAACTTTTTGGCAACTTGTGGAAGAACAAGGCTTTGAAAAATCAGAAAATTTCTCCACATACTTGAGAAATTTCATAATTTTTCAAAGCCTTTTTCTTCCACAAAATGGCCAAAAAGTTGTGAAACATTTTCAGCACACAAGGAAGCTTTGGAATGCTACATAGCTCACCAAAAATTCACAAAGGAATACCAAAGGCTTTTCTATTGATTTGTAAAAAGAAAACCTGAAAAATTTGCTTCCTTCATCTGCAGTGCATGCACTGCACTGTGCACAAAGAGTTTTTTGCAGTGCGCAAATTATCTCTGTTATTATACAGACCAAAAGCTTTCAACATCATTTGCAATTGAATCCACTTGGAATTGTCTCTTGTACACTTTGTGGTTCCCATTGGCTTTGATAGTTCCCCATTGTAAATTTTTTCCTTCAAACTTATCACCACTTCTATATGGACTTTATGGACTTGTATCCGCAATTATTCTTCCTCATTCAACCGCAATGGTGGTGTTGAAAATTCTTTTCCCAAACATTAAGCTTGGTTATTTCTTGTAAGCTAAGCCCCGTAATCTGTCTTCATGCCCCAGCAAGAAAAAATCAATTCTCTCGTAATGTGACCAAAGAATCAAAGGACAATCTGAACCCTGCTATCTACTTCTGGATTCCTGTTCCAACAAAATAATGGAGAGGTAGGCCTCAATTCAGTCTTTCAATTTGAAGAAAACTCAATCATGTTGAAACTTGCCCTGACTCATGACATGTGCTTTCTTACCGCGCGCTTAATCTGCACTGCATCTAGTACTGTCATCTATAACTCATCAACTCAAACCTAATCTTTGATTTCTATTCCTCTCCTGCTTCTCCAGATCGCTTGAGATCATCAACATCCAATTCACTCCTCCGGACCTATTCTCATCTGTCCACTCTTACAATTGTCAATCCTCTCCAACTTGCGCTCTCTCCTCAAACAAGATCAAGACCTCAAGAATTCCTCAAGACATCAATCACCCGTCTCTCAACAAGTCTCCAAAAGCTTTAACTAGGACCGTCTTTCTAGCTTTTCACTTGGTGAGAAATGCACTCTGCGTTTCCGGAATTTGCTCTATGATTTCATCCAACTATCCGTGGCTAACTCCTTTTTTGTTCTACATTAGTTGACTGTCTTCAGATCTTAGCGCTTCTCTTTTTACTTCTTATATTTTTGTCCCTAACTTCCTATCTGGGTTTGTCTTTTATCTCATTGTCATTCTCTTCTTTCATTCCTCTCAACCAATCCTCATCTTCATCTCCCAGCTCAACTCAACTACTTGTAACTTCCACTACACTCATTTGTTCTTCTACAGACAGCCATCTGTCTCAGGGTTTGTTTCATTATCTATTGTCTCATTTTCTTTTCCTTTCTTGTTTATTCCTTATCTCACGTTGTTGCTCTTTTAGTTTTTGGTCTTATTTTCACAGAAATCAAGTCTTAGTTTCTTTAAATCAACCACTAGAGTTGCTTTTGGTTAAAACTCTTACCAATGTCTGATCCACTTTTGGCTTTGTGGGACAAACAAAATATAAGCCTGGGGGTCAAACCCACTGAAACCAATACTATACCCAGTTTGTATAATGGAGCTGTCTACCAAGGTGTATAGCTGCAAAACAGATATAGTTGATTGCATTTTGGAGGGTGCCTGCGGGATGGCACCCCCCCCCCCCCCTCCAATAGTGGGGCTTATTTAAGAGTTAGGCAAGACTCAAATTTATGGTGTTGCTTGTAAACCCTGGTCCTGGGACCTAGGGACTATCATTTTAATACAGGGGTTTGCAATTGAATTTTACAAAACTTTGGGGGTCAATTTAAGGCCTTTATGAACAAAATTCTACAATTTTGGCAAGCTTTCCAGGATGGACTCACTGCCATGGGGGTTGTATTGGTGGCAACCCCCACAATAGGGTTGACCGGGGGTGTTGGATGTGAGGTCAGTCTCCCAGACCAATATTGTATTGGTGGGGCTTACCAATACATTATTGATTTGTTGTAATAGGGGTTCACAATTGAAATTTACAAAACTTTGGGACACAGTTTAAGGTGTTTATGAGAAAAAATAAAAAAAGGAGAAGAAAAAAAAAATAGAAAGAAAGATTAAAAAGTCAACCCCTGAACAATTCCCCCACAATGCGTGTGTGCCAGTTGTCCAAGTGATTTTGCCATTACATCCGCAATTTGATCCTTCCCTGGTATCCATGTGAGGGACGTCTTCCGCTCAAAAAGTGCTTGGTTGGTGACGTAGAAATCCCGCTCAATGTGGTGGTTCCCTTATTGGATGTGTCCTCACATCCAATCTTGACCGCAGACTGATTATCACAGTAGATGTTGACCACAAAGTTTGCACTGATGATATCACAGAGAAGATTCCGTAGCCAGAGAGAATGTCTTGTTGCATGACCAAGGGGCATTGACTCTTGAGCTTCTGTTACGTGCTGTTACAGCCTATTATGTATTGGAGTGGTGGAGCATTGGCCCCTTGATACATTATAAATTAAAAAAAAACTGTAGCGCATTGGCGCGCTGTCACACAAAAAAAAACCCATGTAACAGAGCAGGCGCTTTTTACAATACTGTTGCAGTGTAACAGTGATACATTAAGATATGTTATATGCCACTACAAATACATGTATTGTAATGGTTACATTTTTGCCCCTGTTTGACCTCACCACAGGGGGTTGCAACCAATGCAACCCGTTTTGCAGTGGCTGTTGCTCATCAATCAGTGCAGCTTACTAATTTTTTTAAAAAACTGTTCATAAACAGGTTGAAATGTGTCTTAAAGTTTTCTAAATTTCAATTGTGAACCCCCCTAATGTTTACCCACTTCTCATCTGATCCAAGTCACCCTTCCACATCTTCCAGCTATGGGAGCACCAGCAGCTGGGATTGCCGTCAGTCTCATGGTTTGGGGTGAAGAGAGAAATATCACAATCACACATGCCATTCAAAAAAAAACCCTCAATTTGTGAGTTGGTTGCCTTCTTTCAATGCGTGATACCTTACTGGCCACCACAACGTGCGTGCCTTGCTTGAATTATTCCAGACGCACCGTATACTTACCATTTATGATTTACTTTTGGCAGCGGGACGAACTCAACTCTCAGGATGCTCAACCTTTAATGTTCCTGATGATATAACTGGCATTTGCGTAAATTTTGCCAGGTATGCAACACATCAAGTTCTAGTGAGAAGTGATAGGATAATTGATCTTGGACTGCGTTGTTCATATAGATCAACAGATTGATGTGAAGCCCGGTCACGGAAGAAGAAAAGTAGAATGCATCAATCATTTTGTGCGAAAGCGTTAGCAGCTTGGATAGCATTATGACTAGCGGTGAGGAACATAGTGTTCCAACTGACAAACCAAGATCTGAAATAAGTCTGTGAAGACAAACCATTGATGTCGGGGAATAAAGCAGCTATATAAAGCTCTGCGAGATGGACGTAAGGTTGGAAAAGCTTTGAGAGCATTCCGATGTTGCGAATGAGATATGAACTAGTATCGGCTGGTGGATGTGTATCGGCATCTTCCAAATCAAATATGAGATTCATAACAGCGTCTCCCAGTTCTTCTGCTGATTGATGTAAGAAATTCAGTTGATGAGAAGACATTTCTGTAAATAATGGTGCCTGTTTCTGTCGTTTTGCCTCTCTTTCTAGTTTGTCGAAAAACAGCTTTGATAGTTTGATAATTGGTAATACTGATCTGCTAAGCTGCGTGGCTGGCTGACTCATCATAGGTTCGAGGTGAGGCCGGAACATGTTGAAATACTCCGAGTATGCGCTATAAATATTTTGCGTTGCGTCGACCCAAAGATTTGGGATAATGTGTAATTCAGACCCTTTTAACCACTTTATAGCTAGATCGATTGAACGGTTTACAACGATAGAATTGTAATTTATCCTGCCTGGGTGCTTATTCTTTGAGAGCTTGATTTTTTCAATGATAGAAGAAGACGTATCGAAATAATTGATGAGGTCAATCCTTAATCTACTTCGGATAGCCTCATCCAGGCCGTGCAGTCTATAGCACTTGAGCTCTTGGAAGTGCTGGTCGTTAGTTTGGATTGGTTCAGGTACGATTCCGGGAATGATCTCATCAACAGCACGAATGATTTGATCCAAAGTCCGATGAAGAGTGTGTTGCGTATCTAAAATTAATTGGAGTTTTGAGCACGGTTCTTTCCGCAAGTCGGCCGGGTTGTCCAAAGCTTCTGAGATAATTCGGAGTTGATGTTTCAGTTGAGGTAGAAGAGTCGAGTGCAGGTGATCGTGGATGTCTCTCTTCGACCGCAGTCGCTCGATAGAAATATCTGTTGGGATATCACTAGGAATCGAACTAGGCCAGTGAAACTGATGCGCGGACAGACAGTTGAAGCCTTGCATAACAAGATCTGCAGGTTTGCTTGACAGTCAGTGAATTATTCATCTTAAAATTGAGATGTATGGTTTTGATAAAAAAAAAAGTAGATACATACCTGTTTTGTGGTGGTCGAGTGCTGCTGTTTCTCCTGGACCAGCGTCGGGCGTGCCTACGTGTTGACGGTTTGGAATGGACATTTTCGCCGATTTAGATACTTTGTTTTTCGCGTGTCTTGCCTCGATCAACCAAACAGTAGGCTCAAAGATAACTTCTCTGTGACCGGGGATAGTGGAAAATAGAGAGTATGGTCATTGTCACGCAGGTCAGAACAGGAAGTCAAAGGAATAAACACATTAAGGAAGAAAGACTGAACCTCGTACACCAGCAGGAAAAAAAAATTGATGCCTCACGGAGTCACAACTGGACCGCTTCGGCGGTGAATTCGCGAAGCGGGCCATGGAGGCTCGCGTTGCGAGATCACACGGCCGCAGCAGCCAGAGTCCGCACCTGGACGGGAAGGAGGGTGTCTTGAGGAAATACAGAAGCCACCTAACTTGAGCACCTCCACCGTGGGTGCTAAAATGCTATATTTATGTCCAAAGCCAAACCCACTTTATAATTCGCGGGAGGGGCGCTGCAGCTTGCTTGCCAACCAAGCCAAAAGGTAGGACTGACTAATTTGCCGCAGCCCAGACAGCCCGCTGAAATACCAAACCGAAACAAGTTCGGGGCTTGGCGTTATGCCTATGGGGTAGAGTATTCTTATCAAAACTTCGGAGGCCTTGAATCACCATTGACAAGACCAGGGTGCAGGTTTGCAGCATCCAATCAGCGCGCATATTCCTGAGCCGAAAAGACATACAAAACAACATGGAGAAGTTTGATAGGCTCGGAATATACATATACCTTCCACCAAAGTTGAACGAAATTGGTGCTATGAATCTCACATTGATATGTCCCTGTCTAGTGGTAAATTGTTCAGAAATTGGGTCCCCTAATGGCCTCTTTTACAGTTGAAAGACAAGGATTGAGGACACTACAACTGATTTCTTTCAAAGGAGTAGACAGCTTGGATGGCATTATGGGTAGCAGTCAAGAACACAGTGTTGAAAGTTAGAAAGCCAGTTTTGAAAGGAATTTGTGAAGATACACCGTCTGTGTCTGGCAATAAAGGAACTATGTACAGTCCAACGAGAAGTAAATAAGATTGAAAATAAGTTGAGAGGGATTCGATTTCACTAATGAGACGGGAACGGGTAAGGGCTGGCGGAGTGTTATCAGCTTCTTCTAAATGACGGACCAAATGGGCGACTGCTCCTCCGTGTCGAAAAGCCTCTTCACGTAGTGAAACCAGTTGAGAAGAGAACATCTCTGTGTACAATGGTGCATCGTCTCGGAGCATCCCGTCTTTTGCGATTTTGCTAAAAAACAGGCTCGACATTTTGATGACTGGTGAGATGGCTTGAGCAAGCTTTAAGACCGGCCGACTTAAGGGAGATTTGCGTGTCGGGTCTACCAGATCGATATAATTTTGGCCTGCCGCCCAAATGTCATTTAGTCCGTAGTCCCAAGAATCTGTAATAATCTCGAGTTCCGATCCTTTTAACCATCCCATAGCTGCATCGATCGAGCGGATGAGAAAGTAACGTAGGAAATACATCATATCCGGGTACTCCTTCGTTTGGAGTTTCCGTCCTTCAAGGATACTGCAGGAGATATGGAAATACTCAAGCATGTTGCTCCTCAATGTCTCTCTGATAGCCTCATGCAGGCCGTGAAGTCTGTAGCCTTTGAACTCTTGGTAGTGCTGATCGTTAGTCTGGGTTGGCTCAGGTACGTTTCCAGGAATGATATCATCAGTCGCACGAATGATTCCGTCTAAACTCAGATGAACGCGTGGTTGGATCGCTAGAATGAGTTCGAGTTTTGGGGCCGTTTCCACTTTCAACTTGGTCAGGTCATTCAGAGCGTGCGACATGATTCGAACTTGCTGTTTTAGTTGGGGCAGAAGAGTCGAGTGCAGGTGAGCGTGGATGTCTCTCTTCGAACGCAGTCGGTCGATAGAAATATCCGTCGGGGTATCACTAGGAATTGTACTTGGCCAGTGAAGCTCATGCGCGGAAAGACGTTCAAAGCCTTGAATAACTAGATCTAGAGGTTTGCGAAGTAGTTAATCAATCATGTGTTTTGAAATTGAGATTGATGGTTTTGATGAACAGATCGAATTGCACACCTGCTTTGTGGTGGTCAAGCGCTTGTATTTCCCCTGTGGCATCACGAGACCTGTCTACGAGTCTGCGAATCGGGTACGCCATTATCGCCGGGTTGTTTCGTTTTTCGGGTGGCTTGAGGGAAAACTTCTCCAGTTACTCTAACGCCTGAGACGCTCGGTTCCTGCGATGTCGCCAGTGGAAGAAGGGCATATTTCAGAGAGCCGTTCGGTGGCATGCAGGCAGGAGGAAGGGGAAAACGAAACAAGAAAAAGATATACACAGAGAGAGAGAGAGAAATGAGACACCCACCTTCCACTTGAGGATGTCGATTCCAACGAGACGGGCGCTTCGGGCCCCGGAGATAGCGCTGGAACCCGTACCCGAGCCCAACGGGTATATGTACCCTGTCCCGTCCTGGCGTGACCCCGGGGTGGCCGGGTACCCCTTGGGCTCTGCGGAAACTCCTTTCTAGACGCGGGGGAGGGTGCACGGGGTGGGGGATCGACGGGCGGGGTTTGTGCGGGCCAGCGCTGTAGGCCCGTTGGTTCAACAAACCCTAAACCTTTGTATGTATGTCAAACAAATTTAGAATACATTGTTGGTCGCCTTCTGATTCGAAGGCCGCGCCAGTGAATCATGATGCGTTATGCTTAAAATTTAGATAGTTTTACACACGTGATAAAGACTGTCTCTTTGGAGGGCGTGTCCTGCAGCCAACTTAATTAAGGGGGCACGGTAAGGCGGGAGGGACTTTGGTCAGTTGGATCTTGCAGGGGCTTCGGATATGGTTAAGTTGCGATTTTGCGTGTCAGTCAACAAAAAATCCTTTATCCAATAGCCTCGAGTATTGAAAAACCGATCAACATTTCGGCAGAAAGGGGTCAGGATGTATATGCAACATGGAGTCGGTTTGTATAATTAAATTTTAGCACAACATTTTAGCAGACAATTTTATGTGGACGCAGTAGATGGGTCACCTGACATGGCATGGATCGTAACGAGCTTGAGTTTCACTGGAGAGCTGTATTAATGAGGTTGATCTAGGGGAGTCAGAGGATGTATTAGGGGAGCCCGCTGAGACCGGTGAGCTAGGGATAGTTGGCTTGGGCGAGAGGTTCTGCTTCAAGTAGAGACCACCGCTTATTCTGGCACGGGATTGACGGCTGTAGGAGGCCTGAACCCCGGGAAATTATTGATTGTGTTCTGCAGGGCACGGAAAAGGATCGGGTTGGCGAGCTCCGGCGTGTCCTTGGTGTCCTTTTTTGCTGTAGTCTTGGCTAGACCATCAGCTTTCTCGGGGGCAGCAGCCATATCGATGTCCATCTTATCAGACTCTTGAGCGGTCGGGTCAATCTCTCTCTTCGACTCGGACGTTGGTTGGTCTGCGGATTGTTTATCAAGACTTGATGATGGGTCTGTGTTTTCTGGCTTCTCCTTGATCTTCCAGGCATAGCTCTGTCGGGGATCATAGGTAGGTTTGTGTTGACGAGCCAGTTCAAGGAGCTCTTTGAGGGCAGACAAAGATGTGAGGACTCGTGCGGACAGGGTGGCGTAGAGTGAGGGCGCTTGGTAGATCGATGTCTTGAGAATGTAATATGAGGCGATCGGATAATCTATGCAAACAGAACATTTCGGATGGTCAGATCGATCACCGGCGAAGACAAGTTCTTTCTCGTTCAGCGAAACGAACATTCGTCGTAGCCTCTCCGGTCGCGTTTCTCGATTATAAATAAACCACCCTCTCTATCCGGCTCGGGCCGTGAGAGGACTAGGGCGTACTCGATTCCGACGAACCGCCGAAGTGCTTCCTGCTCCGAGGCCGGGTCCATCTTGGATTGACCAGAGAACATGCTCTGCATTCGTAAGACCTGGTTGGTGGATTTACGGTCGTAGAAGGGAGACAAGGCGAAGTAGTCCAGCGCGTTCGATTCGGTTAAGGGGCCATGTTCGAGTATCCAGGCCAGCGATCGCCACTGGACGTGGCACAAATCGCTGTCTGGAATCGCAAGGCCGGCTATCGTTGAGTTCATGGTTGGTTGGATGGGTTGTGAGGGCGGAGTGAGTTTGTGGTGGTTGGCTAAGAATTTATGTACAATCGGAAACCAGCGGCCAAGGGTCGGCGGGACTCCGCCCGGAAGGTTTTCTCACTTCAACCTTTTACCAAACAACAGCCTGGGTATCGACGCTTTCCTTCCGATGGCCAGCCACTCAGGGCCACCAATCGACCAAATCCCCAATAAGCCGGATGCGATCCCGTTCCTAACTCGGAACCAAATCAAGACCAACATCGCCTTGGGCCAGGTCTTGTGAGTCTTCTCGCCAGCTCTCTTGTAAGCCGCAAGTTTCTCTGATGGTTCGAACTCGGTCACGTGTCGAGTCACAGAGTGCTTCATCGTTCGTACGTTTACCAGCTCAATTCATGGCTCGCCAAACACCCCGGCGGCGAACTCGCAATCTTACACTTCGTCGGACGAGATGCAACGGATGAAATCGAGGCTTACCATCCAGAGAAACTCATCAAACAGATGAGGCCATTCATTGTTGGCCGCGTCGCACCGGAAGAATGGGAAGATGAAAAAACGGGAGGGGGTTGGAAGCCTTTAAATCCACCCATCCAAATCGGTTTGTGGCCAATGCCTAGCATCGATCATCAACCCGAACTTCTCAGGAAAAACCCGGATGATCACAAAATATCGGATGGTTTAGCAATCCTCGATCACACCCTTGGTTCCAGTTTGCGCGCAGTCCCCGCCTCTTCGAAAAACTTACCTCATTCCAATCACGCCACTCCATCAACAAGGCTAGACGAACGCCTGAGAGCCTTGGAACCACCATCCGATGCTCTCCACGAAGCACTACAAGAGGGCTACGATTTATCATTAGCCAGACAAAAACATCTATCAAATTCGTATCGGGCACTGCATGAGAAAATACGCGCCGCTGGACTCTATCGTGCTCCTCAGCCGTTTTACGGTTACGGACCGGACCTGCTCCGATATTCTGTCCTATTTCTAGCATTTTTCTTGACTCATCCTGCATTTCCCCTCTTGAAAAAATACCTGGCGGGCTTCCTACTCGACGCGACCGATGTTTCATCAGTGAAGACTCCTTCAACCCTTCGCTGCTTTGTCTCGGCCGTGTTCCTCGGCCTCTGGTGGCATCAAATCACTTTTGTTGCCCACGATGCCGGCCATTCGGGGATCACCGGAGATTGGATGAAAGATCGTTTGATTGGAATCCTGATTGGCAATTTCCTGGGTGGCATTAGTATCGGCTGGTGGTGTGACGTAAGTGTATCTCTCACTGACTGGTAGCTGCTATCGCCATCATACACCTATTGACCCTGATCCAATATACACAGAACCATGATGTCCACCACCTCGTGACAAACCATCCCGAACACGACCCTGACATCCAACATTTGCCATTCTTTGCCATCTCTACAAGATTCTTCAAATCACTCCGTTCGACCTATTATAAGCATACAATGCGCTTTAATCGTTTCGCAAAGTTTTCTGTCCAGCACCAGCATCGGCTCTATTATATTATCATGATGTTTGCAAGATTTAATTTACTTTTTAATTCTTGCCTATATCTTGCAACGCGCAAAAAACAAAAGATGCGGAACTTGGAAAGTAAGTGCCTTGCTGTTTTACTTCTTCATTCACCAAGAAATTCGACTGAATGTCGTGTTTCACAATGAGTGCACTGACCTTTTTACGGCATCCCCTTGCTAGTCGGTGGTATCATATTCTTCTGGGTTTATTTTGGAACTATTCTGTCTCTACTCCCCAGTTATCCAATCCGACTCATGTATTTACTTGTCAGCTTTGCGGTTACCAGTCCGCTTCATGTTCAAGTAAGTCGATAGCTTGCAGAGCAAATTATAGAAAATCAGCTGATCGGGCAATTTACTACAAACCTCCTAGATCGTATTATCCCATTTTGGCCAATCAACCGCGGACCTCGGGCTCAATGAATGTTTTGCTCACCGGCAGATAAGGACAACCATGGACGTCAGCTGTCCATCTTGGCTGGATTTTTTGCATGGTGGTTTGCACATGCAAGTTACGCATCACCTCTTCCCCCGTCTTCCTCGTCATCGACTTCGGCTAGCCTCCGAACAGTTTGTCCAACCGTGGTGCCGCCAAGAGGGCTTGACATACAGCTCGATGGGCTTTGTGAAAGGCAACTCAAAAGTGCTCGGGACACTTGAAGAAGTTGCAAAACAGCTGAAGATTCTGGGAATTGTCGCATCTACACAAGCCCATGGGCTCAAACATTAACATCAACTATCTTATTTATGTAGCAAGACGCAACAGTACATCTTTCCCATTTATCTTACATTCTCTTTTCTTCTTGAAACTACCGGTGTTGGCGCCGTTTTATCTGGCAAAACTCTTTTCATTCTTGTTTCTTGTCACAGAAAAATGGGATCTTTGAATACTTTCCATCCCCTCTCGACTTTCCTCATGCCGTGGAACGATGAATGTCTCACAAGTTTGCCGATCTGGTCATTTTGATGATCGTGAGTATGTATGGTATATTCAAGTCCAAATTCATGAAGAGACACTGCAAAAAAAATCCTCTTCCCCAAGACAAGCCTCCAGACGTTGCTCTAGACATGCTCCATGATTGTGGTGTTGCTTATGAGCAGTTGTGCATCAACTGCTCAGCTGATGTGTCAGATTACGCAATTGCCAGCAGTCGGGATTGTGGCAACTCACCTCGGTTTTAGGTGAAGAGTAAAATTTCTCGATATGTTGCAACTGTCACTCATTCCGCAGTGGAAAATGATATGGCAATGGATTTTAGACTAAGTATTTTGTGCACATCAACATTCATCCAGCTTGATTTGAGTCAAGGGAGAAGGAAAATGGGATCTATCAATTCTCTTCTTCAAAGGCATGAGCAGCTTGGATGGCATTATGAGTAGCTGTGAAGAACAAAGTGTTCCAAGTGGTAAACCAAGATCTAAAATAAGTTTGTGAAGACACCCCGTCTATGTCAGGAAATAAAGGAGTTAAATAAAATGCCGCAAGAGGTACATAAGCTTGAAAGAGTTTTGAAAGCTTTTCGATTTCGTCAACAAGGCGGGAGCTAATGTCGTCTGGTGAGTCCATATCAGCATCTCCAAGTATATCCATCAAATTCGAAACAAATTCTCCAACGTCTTCCGCTGAATCATGTAAGAAATTCAATTGATCGGAAGACATCTCTGTAAATAATGGTGCTTGTTCGTCTTTCATTCCCTTGCTTGCCAGTTTGTCGAAAAACAGCTTCGTTAGTTTGAGGATTGGGATCATCGATTTGCCAAGCGGTGTTGCTAGCTTGCTGATCGTAATTTCGGGTGTTGGAGAGAGCAGGTTGGACTCTTGTGGTGGATGAAACAGGCTGAAATACTCGTCGAATGGTGCAAACCTCCTTGACCCGTCTATCAATCCTTCCTCCCAAAGATGCGAGATAATCTGTAATTCGGATCCTTTTAACCATGTAATAGCTTGATCGATCGAACGGTTCAGATCAGCAGATATGTCATATATGCTATATGGGTAGCCCCTTGCCGGGAGCACGAGTTCTTGAATGATATGTTTGGAATAATTGAAATATTTCAAGACGTCGAGCCTCAATCGTTGTCTGATAGCTTCATCCAGCCGATACATTCTGTATCCTTTGAACTCTTGGAAGTGCTGGTCGTTAGTTTGGCTTGGCGCAGGTGTATTTCCGGGGATGAGTTCATCAATGGCGCAGACGAGCTGATCTAAGGTCCGGGAAATTTCGGGTTGCATGTCTAGAATCAGCTGGAGTTTTGAGCCCGGTTCTTTGCGGAATTCATCCAGGTTATACAGAACTTGTGAGATAGCTTGAAATTCCTGGTCTAGCTGAGGTAGAATAATTGAGTGCAATCGAGTATGGATGTCTCTCTTCGAGCGCAGATAGTCGATAGAAATATCCGTCTTGATCTTCATAGGAACCCTATTAGCACGTTCAAACTTATGCACGTACAAACGTTTGAAGCCTCGGATAACTAGATCTAGAGGTGTGGTACACAAGCAATCAGCTAATTGCTTGTCTTGGAATTGAGATCGATTTTTTGCATAAATAGATTATGCGGAGATACCCACTTGCTTGGTGGTGGTCAAGCGCCTGTGTTTCCCCTGTGCCGTCGTCGGGCATGTCTACGAGTCTGCGGTTTCGGTTGGACATGATCGCTGAGTTGTTTGATTTTTCCCGTGGCTTGCGTCGATCGACCACCTCCCAGACCTCAAGGCAAATTTACCCAAGTTACTCTAACGCCTGAAACGCTCTGTGCTTGCGATGTCGATGGGAAAAAAAAAAACAGATTTCAGAAAGCCGCACCTTGAGGTAAACGAATATCAACAAGAAAGAACTGAAACAAACGTAGCTGCCACTATGCCGGGAGAGACCAGACACTGGCGCTTCGGGGAAAGTCACGTTTGGACGCGGGGGAAGGGGCGCGTGGCGGGGGACCGACAACCAACTGAGATGTACCGAACTTCCAACAAGTCCCTTCATGTCCAGGTTACAAAAAAGTATCCTTTATCGGGATTCGGAAGTCAAGTGGATAGAGATATAGATCACATTTCGTGGCAACGGTCAAGACGTCAATTGAAACAATTGGATGAGGCGGAAGATCCTTTTCACCATGTCAAGCCTCCATAAGTTGCTTCTAGACCAGCTCTCTAGATCACATGCTTCAAAGTTTAAGCGGTGAAAAACTGTGGTTAATGTGCGCACCAAGCACTCTGATCCAACTTACCCTTCCCCATAATTCTACAGGTATGCCAGCAGTCAAGATTGCGGTTATGTAGTCTCATGGTTGGTGAAGAGCAAAATTTACCAAGACGTTGCACTGTCACTCATCCTATAGGAAAAATTCAAATTGCCGGTCATTGGCCCCTCTCAATGCACAAGACCTTGCTAGCTACCAAAATGTACATGCCTTGCTTGAATCACTTGTTAAGACATGCCGTATATTTTCCCTTTGTGAATATATTCTGGGAGCAGCACAATCTCAACTCTCATCAGGTCCAAATTTTAATACTTCTGATGCAATGACTCCTGTTTCAATAAATTTTGCTCAACTTGCGACACATTGAAACCTAGCCATATGGAAAAGCGAGAAGAGTTATTTTGTGTACATCAACATTCATACAGATTGATTTGGAAAGCCAAGGGAGAAGTGAAATGGGATGGGTCAATTCTCTTCTTCAAAGGCATGAGCAGCTTGGATGGCGTTATGAGTAGCTGTGAAGAACAAAGTGTTCCAAGTGGTAAACCAAGATCTAAAATAAGTTTGTGAAGACACCCCGTCTATGTCGGGAAATAAAGGAGTTAAATAAGATGCTGCGAGAGGAACATAAGATTGAAAAAGTTTGGAAAGCTTTTCAATTGCGTGAACGAGGCCGGAGCTAGTAACGTCTGGTTCCTCCATGTCAATATCTCCAAGTATAACCATCAGACTCGAGACAAATTCTCCAACGTCTTCAGCCGATTCATGTATGAAATTCAATTGATCGGAAGACATCTCTGTAAATAATGGTGCTTGTTCGTGCTTCATTCCCTTGCTTGCCAGTTTGTCAAAAAATAGCTTCGTTAGTTTGAGGATTGGGATCATCGATTTGCCAAGCTGTGTTGTTGGCTTGCTCATTGGAAGGTCTTGTGTTGGATAGAACCGGCTGAACTCTTGTGTTGGATGGAACAGGCTGAAATACTCGTCAAATGGTTCAAACCTTCTTGATCCGTCTATCAATCCTTCCTCCCAAAGATGCAAAATGATTTGTAATTCGGATCCTTTTAACCATATGATAGCTTGATTGATTGCACGGTTCAGATCAGTAGATGCTTCATATATGTTATACATGCGCCTCTCTTCTGGGAGCATGAGTTCTTCAATGATATGTTGGGAATGATCAAAATATTTCAAGACATCAAGTCTCAATTGATGTCTGATAGCTTCATCCAGCCGGTACATTCTGTATCCTTTGAACTCTTGGAAGTGCTGGTCGTTAGTTTGAGTTGGTGTAGGTGTATTTCCGGGGATGAGCTCATCAATGGCGCAGACAAGTTGATCTAACGTCCGTTGAAGTTTGGGTTGCGTGTCTAGAATCAGCTGGAGCTTTTTGCGTGGTCCGTTGCGCAATTTGTCCAGGTTATAAAAAACTTGCGAGATTGTTTCGAATTCCTGGTCGAGTTGAGGTAGAATACTGTTAATCAACAAACTAAAGATGTATTTCTAATAAGCTCTTCTGAAGAAATACACACAATAAAAAGAGAAGAAAAAGTAAATATACCTAAAGGCAAGAACAACAATGATGATGGACACGCGAGAAAAGAAGACACCGGACACGAAGGGACACAGGACACGAGGGGACACAAGACACGACAACAGGGAGTCGAATGAGATGGTTGATGATTTGAGATCAGAGTCGGCGAGTCGATGAGAGAAGGGATATGACACAATGGTCAGGTAAAAGTTGGCGGTTTGTTGGAGGAAGGGATGAGTTGCAACAAAGGCGAAGATAAGCTAGGAGTGATCAGAATCACGATAAGATGGAGTCAACCAATGATGATGTCGAGGTGGAGGAAGAACTTTGAATATAAGTAAAGTTAAAAGGCAGATGATGAAAGCTGCAGGTTCCCCGAGAGAAGAAAGTGTAGTCGAGGAAGGAAGGAGTTTATATATCAAAGATAAGAGGTCTGAGCGGAGTTCTTGCAGGGAGATTTTTGAGAGGACCGAGAGCCGAATGACGTCAGAGAACCAAATGACGTCAGTTGAGACTGGGGCCGCTAGAAGATCTAGAGGGATGTCACATGAATATCAACAAATACTTGAGTGCAAACAAGTGTGGATATCCTTCTTCGAACGGAGGTGGTTGATAGAAATATCCGCTGTGTTCTTCATAGGAGTCCTATTAGCACGTTCAAATCCATTCTTGGATAAACGTTTGAAGCCTTGAATAACTAAATCTAGAGGTTCGGTACATACTCAATCAGCCAATTACTTACTTGGGAATTCAGATCAATGCTTTTTCTAAAGAAGATTGTAAGGAGATACCCACCTGCTTGGTGGCAGTCAAGTGCTTCTAATTCTCTTGTACCAGGGTCGGGCGTGTTTCTGAGTTCGCGGTTTGGATTGGACATTATTGCCGAGTTGATTGGTTTTCCCTTGTCTTGCGTCGATGGACCACCTTCTAGACTCCAATAGGCCAGTCCCAATCTAAGCAGCGGAATGAGAAAGTCTGACTACCAGGTGCGACTCTGTGGCGGTGTTCAATATATAAAAAAACGAGGAAAGAGCATAAGTGAAGCAATATCAATAGGGAGGCAAGAAGAAAAGAAACAAACAAGAACGAACATGGAGCACCAAGAAGGTCGCCTGGGTCAAGACTAAAATACACACCAAGCGTTTTAATTGACCTTTCCTATTGCTCCTCATGATGGACCAAAATTAAAGTACAAGATCAAACAAGGTCAATTCATCGCAGTTTTCAGCGGTGGTCTCTAAAGTATGTAACTCACCACCAAATAAGAAAATGATAACAGACGGCGAGTATAAGATACTAGAACAGATGAGAAGGGAAAATGAAACAATGAAAAAGAGATTGGTGAAGATAGCTGGAGAAACAGATGAGAAGGGATAAAGGGAGACAGGAAGAGATGATGAATAAGCCCCTATCACAACGCTTTGTCGTAATAGCTTGGGCTTGGTGGTCCAATGTGCATGAAATATAATCCGGAATGAGCTGAGGGATCCTCGAGAAGAGAGGGCCTTTACCTAGATAATCCTAGCGGAAGCGGAGCAAGGTCCGCGCGCGGCTAGAAGACTTAATTGGGACACTTATTTCCCCATAACGCACTGCCACAGGTAACCATTATTACCGGGAGTCTGTAGCCTTATGCAGACGTGTTGAGATAGTTCTCATTAACTTATCAACACGCTCGAGGCTGACAAAAGTTACTTTTGAAGTCATCAAACTTACTTTTGGGATGATCTTGGTAGACATCGTAAGGGTCAGTCTGAATACTCTGGTATCTGAATCAGAATGAACCTATTATTTGGCTCAAGATAAAAGCCATAGTTAGATCGAGTTTTGGATAGGGGAAAGAAAAGAAAAACTTGCAATTTCAAAGCTTTACTCTATCTCATGAGTCCCCATGGTGGGTGGCAGCTGTGGCTGGCGGCGACGCCGCGCCGCCCGTAATTAGGAGAGCGCTCCGCGTGGGGTCCCTCGGACCTTCCGTCAGAGAGGCGTTGTTGAGTTGGCCCATCACTGATTTTTTTCGTGAAGACAACTATAAAGGGTAGACACCCCCTCATGAAGTGGGATGAATTGCACTGCAGTAGTGAAGAAACTATCTCTGCTCAATATACGATTTCTTTTGGTTTAACAATACATGAAAATAAAACTGGACTGAGTGGGGATTTTTTTTGTTCAAAAACAAAACCAAGAACAACAATAATTAATCTAAACTTGAAATGCAGAAAGCAAGGAGATGGAAGGAGTCCTATTTTTTAGTATATTCAAATAAGAGATGGAAAGTTAATTATAGCTGAAAACAATTCAACCAATCAAGACTTTTTTTTTACGTTTTGGTTTCTCTTCAACCGAGTTTTAGGTGACTTTAAGGAAAATTACAGGAGTACTTGAAAGAAGCAAACGGAAGAGGAATAAAACCTGCAAGGTCTTCTGGAAAATGAAAACTCCACGCCACCAAGTTGAATGCTAAAGGATAAGAGGTTACAAACGAACAAACGAGCAAATAAAAAGAAAGAAGCTGCAGCAGGCAGAAGGTCAAAAAAGAGCGAAAAAGGAATTAAGGTCGGGGCTAAGATATGGATCAGCACGGCGGTGCCGAATCAGGCAATGAGTAGAGTAAAAAATGTCACAGGTATACGGTTCTTCAGAGAAGAAGAATCTGGCCCGAGATAGAAGGCTGATAGCTCGGATTAGTATGCGGTTGCGTTCTCCTCAACTGAGGTTTATTGGTGAAGTGTTTATCACGGGCAGGAGATCGGCGGTGAAGTTTTAATAAGATTGTCGATGGATGCGTTTTTTGGAGTCGGATTCTCGAATCGGACGAATTGATTTTCCAGTTGTTTTTATGTTCCTCCGAATTCTTCATTTTCAGTGGGTTGATGTAGCTACAAAATGTCCGGTTTTAGCCGCAGGAGGGAGATTCTTTCTTAGTCTACCGGCAAGATACGATAGAAAAAACAATTTAGATTGCGACTTACAGAGAGTCATGAGGCGGATGAAACGAGGTTTTTTGGACGATCGTTAGCAGCACCGAAGTCGCATTCCCAAGCGGGGTCGAGACCACGGCACCAAAAGCTGAGATCGGAGCTGAGACTACTGCGGGCGGATTCGGTGTAGCTGAGGGTGATGAAGGAAGAGTCGTAGGAAACACGAGCGGAGCTGATGGAGGAGGGTCTTGGAGAGAGGCAGGGGGACGGCGGCCGGCTGAGCTGAGAGACATGAGCAGGATCCGAGTGCACTCTTTCAGCGTCCGTCTCGGCCATCTGATCAACCTCATGATCCACCGGGTCGTCAATCTCGAACTGTGGTGAAGACTTTCGCTTCGTTAGTACCCGCCGGCAGCGCTCGCCAAGCGAAAAGGCGACGACCATCAACTTCGACTGGCTCGTCGACTTGCGCAGTTTCGCATATTTCCCCTCTGTCCCCTTCCCTGTTCCACCTCCGCCAACGCTCAATACCAGTAAGTCGCGTCCCGGAGAAACCGGCTCACTAGAGGCGAAAGAAGGTTTGTTCGACATCGAGAGATTGTATTGAAAACTGGCACATTCCATCATTGATAATTCCGGAACGAGTCCTCAAATCGGAACAACTGTGGCTTGACAAGAGGGAGAGAGGTATGACACCAGCGGCAGCAGTCCGAAGGATTTTGGCTTGGATTGATTGTTGAATTGGATTGTGAAGTAGGAGAAAAAGAATGATTATCTTAGAGCTTCTGGTCTTTTATGCAACAGCCAGAGAAGGAAGATAAATTTCTTCATGAGTGGATCAACGGGGCAGCGGCTAACCTGCAGTTTTTTCTTTTCTTTTTGTTGGAATTCCAACCGGACAAATCGAGAGGATTATTGGATTCGATGATTTTGAGAAAATCTTGGTTTAAATTCCTCCAAAGTATCTGCAGTTACAAGATAAACTAGAGAGAATGTCAATCCAACGACCTATGGAATTTCTTAGGGGGGGGGGGGGACAGGGGCAATTAAGATAGCTGATGATAGCGGAATTCCAAGAGCGGTATTCATATTCACCAAGGCCCCGGCCAGGTTGGGGCGAGGTGAGAGGGGGGGCATTGATGAAAGCCAATAGGGCGAAAATCGTATCTTGCTGGGTATAGACAAGAAGGAGGTGGAGAGGACCAGATGGAAGGATGATACCCACCAAGTTTTATTTATCTGCGTATCACAATTTCAGCCACAAAACGTGCGGAAAGTTGTCTGGGATCGGAATGGTAATTTGTAATCCAGATTTCCTGAAAGTTGTGGGTGAACTTGTCGAGTGGATATAGCAATGGCCTTGGCAATCAAGAGGGGACAAAAGTTTTGCAGACTGGAGGGAGTTGCGCCTGCCTTTATATAATCTCAGCACAAGAGGTCTCAAGAGGTCACAAGAGGTTAAGGAGAGCCTGTATGATGGTGACGTAAACGTTAATACATGGTGTCTTGGCTATTCTGCACGCCCAAGATTGGCCCTTGAATTAAAGGATTATGTACCGAAAGTTGTGCTACAAAAGATGCACTAGACGAACGACGTGGGTCGGGGAGGAAAGTTCAAGCAGGAACATAAGTTTTAGTGTGACATTGGGCTCCGGATGATGCTTCTGATGATGATGATGGAAGCAAAGGCAAGGCTTGTCAACAGTACTTTAATACTAAAGCGAAAGAGGGGGAGGGAGTTAAGTAGGTTGATGCACTTGAAATTTCCTGGGCGTGCTAAAGATGGTGAGGCTATCCGAGAACGCGAAGGGGGCGCACGGGTGAAAACTCTATGGGTTCTCCAGGCTAAAGCTATCCCCCAGTTGAAGCTCAGATTCAAACATCATCAATCGGCTGAGCAAGAGTTTGGTAGAACAATCTCGGCAGCCTTCGATACTCTTGGTATACATACGACACGATACGATAGCCAGTACTACTACATATCCTTGTGCCTTAAAAAGAAAGAAAGACAATCGGATTTCCGAAAGGAGAAGTCAGCATAATTTCCTTCGGCCTATTTTTTTTCTTTTGGGGGGGGAGAGAGGATGTCGTCTTAATGTACTTCAGCCGATCAACGACGGCAAAAAAAGGGAATATGGATTGTACAACAAGAATTGGGTGCCGGGACGCCGCCAAGGAAGTTTCCCAGTCAATCAGTCAAGGGGTTGTTGTTGGGGGATGCATGAATGATCTTCATGATTCAGTTGGCTCTAGATATTGGAGCTCGCAGCTGCTCGCAGTGAGACTCGATTGCAAATATTCTTCTTCTCATTCAAAATTGTGAAAGGGGTACAGGAACTCAGAGGAGTTGGATCTATCAACCCAGGCTATTTTGTGATCCTCTGCGGACAAGAGGTGGAGGCAAGTTAATCATTTATTAGGACTCTCCATTTCATACTTTTCACTCACGGTCTACCTCCAACATCCTCTCTTCGGCCTCAAGCATTTAAAGTTCCGTACAGCATTTGATGTTAGAAGCAGGAGGTCAACTGTTATAGCTTGGGCCGGTGGGAAAGAATCCTCTGGCTGGGTTTTCCTACGCCGACCATTCAGGATTCAGGATTTAGATCTAGGACAACTTAAAGTATATCGGCAAGTGCAATGCTACGCCGGTTGTGTCAGCAGTCATCGAGCAGCCGTCGGCCAAATTATTCAGAGTTCAGGGTCGAGCTCGATCCATGAAGACTTCAACAACATCTACTAGTACAATTATCTCTTGCCGCCAACGGCCGGCGCACCAGTTCCAACTGGGCAAAGCCATGCAGAGCCTCCACCCTTTAAACCATCTTCTCCCGCAACCCGCCGCGCCACCCCAACGTTGCAGCAGCCTGCTTGGGCGTTGGTTTGTCTCGATTCAACAACATATACCATCCATCCTGTGGCTTGAGCCACCGATCATCGTCAAGTGAGCTGATTAGCTTTTCCGCAAGACTGCTATGCATGCCGGCCGGAAAGAAGCCGCGGCAAGCTAGCTGGCCAATCACCTCTATGCAATCTAAAAGCAAATGATTATGAGTCTTAAATTTATTTGCGTCGTGTATTTATGTATGGGCTGCACTCGTCTGCAATTATATGTCCAAGTGGAGGCTCATACATAACAATCTAAAATGCCCCCCTCGACTGTGACAGGAGCCATCTTTACCGGAAAAGTTGAAGTTGACAAGAGGGAAATCAGGGATGAAGGGGGAGAGATTCCAAAGAGATGGTCGTCCGTGATCATGTAAAACGGGGAGAACATCTGAATTGTCCCGTAACTGATGCATAGCGCTACTTGTGCACATAAATATTGATTAATGTGCTTCTCCCTACGTCAAAGAATAGATTTGGTTATGATGGCAAAGCCGGAACATGAGCCCCTATAAGTCAATCTCAAGGGAAACACTATATTCAGCGTCCTCTCAAGTCCTGGACATCGGTCTCGTCGAGCCACGACTATTTAGCTGAGCGAGCGAGCCAGTGCTTCAAAAAATGCACACGTATTTTATGTCATCCTCATCAAGTCCCACCCACTCCCTGCAGATATTTAGGCGTCAGCATCAGACACACTATAATCGTATCCAGCCATCTGGTTTCTGGTGGTGCCATCCATCTGTTTTTCTTAGACGAGGCTGACGAACCATCATCCAGCTGCATGAGTTTTCCCAGTCATGTGTGTATCCAGCCCTCAAGATAATGTTTATGTACCCTACCTTTTTTTTTAAGCAAAGCAAGTGAAGGTCGTTTTGCAGCCCTGTTTTGAATTGATTCGAGAGGTCGGATGAGAGTGAAGAGCCAAGATGGAGGATGGTAACGGAGACTGAGAGATGTCTAGCCCGCCAGAACATTTCAAAACATGGACAAGGTCGTCTAATAATATGGTTCTCTAGGTATGAATAACAAAGTCCCTCTACTTCCCTTTCTTCTAGATGCTTGGTTAAAAAAAACTAGTATTTCATTTCTACGTGTGACATGACCTATGCACCAGAATTCACATTGTTGTTGTCTGTTGCAAATGTTATTTATTATCAAAAGAACGGAAAGTTTCTTAGTACAATTTTCAGTAACTCGCGAAAACAAAAAACCACAAAGGAAAGCAGAGGAAAGACAAAAGAAATAATCTAAAAAGTTTTGATTGTCGAACTAAGAAAAAGAAGAGAGAAAAAAAGGAGACAGCAGAGAAGAGAGATCAGTCGATTTTTTTGCTATGGCCGTTAATAGACGCTAACTGCTGGGGCAAGTTTTCGGAGCCAACGGAGGCTAATAGACGAATTGCGAGGGCGAATAAGACGATAAGGAGGAAAGCAGATCCAACCAACAAGACAAACCCACTACAGAAAGCCACGTGTCCAGGGGTCAGCAAAAGTAGTCCATTTTTAGTGGAGAAGAGAGAGAAAGGGGGGACGACAGACCTGGAGATATCTTGTTTCTGGCAGGTATCGCCGGACCAATAAGTGACCTTACCAGTCTTAACGTCTCTAGATTTCTCACAGGCGCAAACGAAGCATTTCCCGCCGGAGGTTTTCTGGCCCTGGACGCATTGCCCGTGTCCGTTACAAGCATCAGAGGCGGATTGGCACTCGGTCTTAGTGGGGAAGCATTTACGACTGCTAGGGATGATGGGGATGGACTGGGATCCGAAGATAGATCGGCGACGGTCGATGAGTTCGCGGCGGACAAAGCTCTGCTCGGAGGTCTTGAATGGAGACAGAATCGACAGCTCGGTCCGTTTGCCCAGGCGAGCATGCACCAGTTGGCCTGGTATCCCGATCACTATCGTCTCCTTCCCCGACACACCCCCTGCCTCTATCACCGCTCTCAATAATCCCTGGATCGCGGTGATACTTGTCCGGTACTGGATCGAACTCTCCCCATATCGTCGACGCACTTCTTGGAGTCCTGCTAAACGCATAAATGTGATCGGCCCCGGAGTACCGTTTTGTAAATATTTATCAAGCGTTTTGAGGTCATCCATTATTTGATACGCCGGCTGTCGATGGAAAGAACGAATGTTAGGGTAAACTCTTGTGAGTGATCGAGGGGTAGTGGGGACTGACGCCATCTAGGGTACCATATTCCTTGATGGCCTGACTGAACTTAGTTTCGGGTTCGATAGACTCAGGAAAATTTTTAGAAGATTGAGAAAGATCAGCAGCCCAGCGGGTCCAACTGGGGATTGAATCCGGCCAATCGGCGGCCCAATCGAGCAGGTTTTGAGCGAGTGGGAGGCCCATCCCATCGTGGTAAGCCTGGATGAAGTCTTTGACACCGGGAATCGAGTCGATCGGTAAATGCAGACTGTCGATTATCCGGCCGATGTAGACCGAGATCAGTGCATCAAAACTCAGTGTTTCTGGTGGGTTGGGCACGCTGAACCTCAGCGATCGCGCGAGAAATTCGGCCGGCAGGATGGCTGCAAATCGATCATGGTTATCACCCAGCTCAGTCAGCCAAGAGAATACAAGTAGACAGCTTGTATCTCGGAGTACTCAACTCTGACCATCGTTGCCATAGAGCGCGATAAACAGCTTGGGTGTTGCAGAGGCCGAGGGATGATCTCCAGAGAGGGGCAGGTCGGAGTGGGGGTTACCGAGAACAAGCTGAGATTTTTGGGTGGTTGGATGGAGGGAGGCAGGGAGGTTTTCGAATTGGGAGATGTTTAGCTTGTGAGAGAGGATCGCATTGAGTTCAGAAGTCGACAGCTGGGCGCTCGGCTGGGGCTGGTCAGCTGCTCCTCGGCCTGGTTCGTCCAGAAACAGGGTTGCGGCCAGTTGTCCGTTGGCGAGGCTGGTGGATAGTAGCAGTCCGGCCAGGACAAGCAGGCTCGACGGGGTCATCGTGGGCGGTTCTTGGCTTCTGGTGGGTTTTTCGTGGCTGGTGAGTTTCCGCTCAAGTGGTGTGATGGGCTGGCGGAACATGTCACATCCCTGTCACAGCACCACCCTGCACACGGCCCGAGGTTCACGGTCTTCATGTTCACGGTTCCCGCCCTTTTGTTCACGGCTCCCGTTCTTCACGTTCATGGTTCCCGTTCAAAGCAGAAGCCGGCTGTGATCACAACCGGGTCGGGATTCGGGAAGCCAGCCGGGGCTTTGTGACTCGGGTCGCGGTGGTGGCTGGCGGTGGCACTGGGGAAATCCCCGCCTGACACTACACGTAAACAAAGAATACCATTTGGGTTGGAAACACATTTTGAGTAGCAACTCTGATCACTTGATCAAGAGTCAGGCTTTAAAATGGGGCCAGTTCTCCGCCAGCTACGCAGTAAACATCGTAACACAAGTTGCACAAAAGGGGTGCAAGGCTTGATAATCCCATGAACAACTCCTTCTGACGTGCAGACGCCGCAAATGCAAACTTGCCTCAATTCTGGTCTCTTGACACAAAAAGGTCACGTTCGGATGCATTCCATATCTCGCTGTGTAGCATTGGCACTAGCGGGGAAGCCGCCCTTACCACGGACCCTCCGTTCGAGGGGCATTGTTAAGCTAAGGATGGATGGATCCCTATCTCTTCTCTCCGCATCGCTCTCATCAACCGATTTGATCGTACACAGTTTTCGCGCGGTTTTGCCACATAAATCCTACCACTTATGATTTACGGCTTGAGGCTGTTTGTGGTAAAATAATCATCCTCATGATTGGAAAAATGTCGTTTTTTGTTGATTTGGATTATTCTCCTTTCTCACCAAAGCTTTTTCAACTAATAGCAAGACTCGTTTATGGGCTTCCGTTTGAGCAAGGAGGCTCGTCAAATACTCTTAGAAAATTCGGCCAATCACTCCAATCACTCAAGCAGAAATTTACCCGCAGCTCAAATCGGACGTCGGGCGTCAAATGGCTGAATCCTTTCGGGTCGACTGCTACTACTACTAGTCCTGTCAGTTATATCCGTCTTTCTTCATGAGCATTCCGCAAAAATTTGCCAGATTTCATAGTTTTTTTTTTTCATGATGGGAGTGATGTGTCTAACAGCTGGAAGCCAGATTATGTGGCCATGAAGGTTGGGTGGATACCTCATACAATCAAGCATCTTTATGTCCTACTTGTACTGTCAATCAAAGCGCAGATTCTGTGAGCAAAGGATTTGATCTCACAATAGAATATGCTAAGGTCGTACAAGAAGGTAAAACAATAATCATCTGTTTCCTATCATGTGGGTGCTGATTCTAGGAGCAAGACGATATATGTGTAATATGTCTTGAAGAATTAGGTGATCAGGATGGCCGCCTCAAATGGCCAAGTTGTACTCACATCTTTCATCGAAGTTGTCTAGAAACATGGCGCAAAAATCAGGTGACATGTCCTACCTGCCGAGCAGAAGATCCAGAGTTGGCTGCAGGGCGTGGATCTGAGGAGGAGCGAGTGATTTACGCCACCATTCTCATGCCTCTTAGGGAAGCATCTTTAGGCCAGTCGCTGCTGGGCACAAGCCCTACAGGCGTAAGCTGCATACTGTTCTAGATCAACTGGTATTTTGTATTGGCTTTGATGTCTGAAAAATGTGATTTGATTTGATAAATAGGCACATGAATGGGGTAATTATATGAGTCTGGAAGATGAACTGGCTGATTTGAGTCATCTGGGGCGGTTCTTTGCAGCAAGGGAACATGATTACCAAAACCGGAGGGATTTCCAGCAGGTCACCAGGCAGACTTCAGGGAGCTCAAGTAGAAGCGTGGGCTACAGCATAAGACTTTGACAAATATTTTAGATCATCAATGTGAAAACATTTTGCATTCTGATATCTTCATTTCTAACAGCAACCTTGAACATCCAGCCAAACATCCACAACTTCTTGTCTTCAGCACCTTTTTCAAGGATGTTTATTCTAGCCAACATAGTCAACCTAACTTCAAAAACAAGAAGAAGAAGGTAGAAATAACAAGTTATATTTTTGGGATTATAATCCTCTGGTGAATATTGAATAGTAAGGCCCTGTTTGGCACCAATATAATCCGGGAAATATATATGTACGGACCTACTTTGTGCAGCAGCAAAAAACTCTTTGCGCACAGAATTGACCGTCCCCCAACGTTGAGCCCGCTGTGCTCGCAAGCGGAGAAATACTTCGCGCACAGCAAATTCCCACAAAAGAAGGAGAGGATTTTCCCCAATTTCTTTTTGATGGATCAAAAGAGGGGGTCTTAACTGCCCTCTCCAAAAAAATTTGGATTTTTCGGAGGTGTCCTTATCATGTAGAAAAAATCATAATATTAATTAGAGATCACCGAGTGGACCCGGGTACCCGTGGCGGGTACGGGTACCTGCGGTCATTTTGGGCATATTTAGATACCCGGACCCGGAACCCGTAGGGCGGGTACCGGCGGTACCCGTGGCGGGTATCACGGGTACCACCTACGATTCAACCCTCTAGCCGGTCTATGCCAGCTTCGAGGGTGGTGTAACCTCTTGATGACCGACACAGGCCGGTCATCAAGGGTGCATATACCCTCTCGATGTCCGGCACAGAGCGGACATCGGGAGGGTGTATGTACATATGCCCTCTCGATGTCCGGTCTGTGCTGGACACCGAGAGGGCATACAGTCTCGATGGCACAGACGGACATCAAGAGGGTGTGTGTTTACCCTCCCAATGTCCGGTCTGTGCCGGACCAAGAGTTTACACCACCCTCGAAGCCGGCATAGACCGTCATCGAGGGTGTATATACCCTCTCGGTGCGCGGTCTGGGCCGGATATCGAGAGGGATGTCTGCGTGTGAATTCTCGATGTCCGGTCTGGGCCGGACATCAAGAGTGTATGCCCTCTCGGTGTCCAGCACAGACCGGACATCGAGAGGGCATATGTACATACACCCTCCCGATGTCCCCTCTGTGCCGGACATCGAGAGTGTATGCCCCCTCGGTGTCCAGCAAATACCGGACATTGAGAGGGCATACATACACCCTCTCGATGTCCGGTCTGTGCCGGACATCAAGAGTGTATGCCCTCTTGGTGTCCAGCATGTGCTGGACACCGAGAGGGTTAGGTTACGGGGGCCATGATCACGCTGCAAAAGGTTGTCCGCGACTGCTTGTCTCCAGACCTTTTGGAGCGGGTACCTGGACGGGTACCCGCCATCCAAAATTTACATACCCGGACCCGCACACCCGCGGGTGGGTACCCGCCAAGGGCTGGCGGGTACCCGCCCACGGATACCGGGTACCCCCCACGGGTACCCACGGGCAATCTCTAATATTGATCCAAAAAAAGGCACCTGCTACCCCCATAGCCCACCCCGGGGACTTTTCACCTGCTGAGACTTCAGCGTTTGGGTACCCAGCCCCTCAAAAAGAAAGGTGTCAGCCTAAATGCACTCCAAACTTTTACTTTGTGCACTCCCCATTTTTGGCTTTGGGGAGCCAGCACTCCAAAAAAGTTGGAGTGCCTTGATTTTGTACTCCCAAAACATGGAGTCCCCAGATGGGCACTCCATGTTTATTGGAGTACACAACTAGGTACTCCAAGATTGACCAATACAGGGGAGTGCAGCTAGATGCACTCCAAAAAAAATGGAGTGCAAGCCCAAGCACTTCACCTTTTCAGTGAAGGAATTTGGCTTTGCACTCCAGCTGCCAAATACCAAAGGGAGTGCATTGGGGTGCACTCCAAATCTCCTTTTTTTTGGAGTGCCCACAGCAATCACACCTCTCAATGATTGGTCGGACTGGTTATTGAGGGGACTCACACCTCTCAATGACCGGCATGGACCGGTCATCAGTCACACCTCCCAATGACCGGCACAGACTGGTCATCAAGTGTAATATAACCTCCTCTTGATGACCGGCCATCACCGGTCATTGAGGGGAGTGACATCTCCTCTTGATGACCGGTCTGTGCCAGACATCAAGGGGAATAACATCTCCTCTTGATGACTGGTCTGACTTGTCATTGAGAGGAGGTGCTAACAACTTCTCTGGATGACCAGTTTGTACCGGTGTGGTAGACGGAAAAGTGGAAAAATAAAAAGTTTTTTCTATGCCACATAATTACTCATACTAGGCCTCAAGATACCATCAAATGGACCCCAGAAATGGATTCTACAGCCAATTTTACCCCTAGTCACCACTGGAAGCGTCACTGGAGCCCCTCTGGATTGGAACCTACAGGCCCTTGGACAATGGACACCCATCACACGTTCAGCATACCCAGTCACCAGCCTGTCACAAGCCTCAAGTCAAGGATCACAGTATTATGCTTATAAACATCACAGGATACAAGCATACATCTCCCCATCAGACTATAGTCATTACATATTATCAAGTACTCTTCTATTTCCATATTATGATGTCATCACACACTGACTCTGCAGCCTCAGACTTCATTTATGCACCCCCTGCATCCACCTGTCAAATCATGCAGTCTACGGTCACTTTACGCAGCCTTCATGCGGCCCTACTGCATTCTTATGACATCATTTATGTACCCCTGACACAGTATGACATCATTTGTATCTACTCCCACCAGCTAAAATCCCTCACCCTGTTGTCCAGATCAGCTGAAACCCTAACCCACAAGCCCTCTGGGGCTCCACTTCTGTCTATATAAGGAGCTCTCTCCTCCCCAGTTGTCAGCTCCTCAGCTCAGTACTCCCCAGTTATTTACATACCACCTTCACACTTACCATCACATCTATACCTCACCACAACCCTCATATTTGCAAATAACTACTGAACTCACTCTCAACTCTCACATACCTGTCATTGAACAACTTCATCTGGAACTAGACCAGACCTATCATTTGATTAAAACTTGCCAAGCTTAGCTTGGTGGGTCTTGTTGACTGATAGCATGGAAGGGCAGAGTTTGCACCTCCATCATCCCCTTCTCCATTCAGCAAAAGGTTCTCAGGAACACTTTTGAGTCTTACACCGGTCATTGAGGGGAGGTGCTACTCCTCTTGATGACCAGTCTTTACCGGCCATTCAGGGACTCACACCTCCTCTTGTTGACCGGTGTCAGCCTTAGAGTCATCACAGCTGACCTAAAAGCTGCCTGTTCTACCTTTGTTACATATAAATTACTTTATATCTTTTTCATCTTAAGAGATAAACTTGTTTTGACTTCATATTCTGTTTTCTCATGCAATTTTAATCCTAGTTACAACTTATCAATTCATTGTAACCATACTCCTTCCCTGAGTTATTGAGTTGTGGCGCGCTTGCGCAGTTGTGACGTGTCAGCGCTACCAGGCGCGCCAAACCACATGTACATATGTAAATTACATAAGCAAACTGTGAAAATCTTTGTAGTCAGGATCCCCCTTGCCTGAGGCGGATCTACAGACTTCAGCACACCAGAACCACCACCCAGATAACTCCAGGATCACCACCAAAGAGCCTACTATACTCCCAGTATACCTACCGTCACAGGCGCCTAGGATATTGACAGTAAGTAACCTCTTTCACTGAACCTTGTTTATCTCAGAGGTACAACTCTGTGTCTTTCTTGATTTGCTCTTTCTTCTGGTTTTGCCTTCTTCTTGATCACAGGGCTGTCCCTCTAAATCCACAGGCCTTTGCCTCTATCTTGATCACAGGGCTGTCCCTTATTATCATTTGGCCTTTGCCTCAAAATCTAGGTTCAGGGCTGTCCCTCAGGTTTCCCTTTAAGAACCTTGACTATCCAGAAGGAAGCTAAAAAATTGTGGCTGGATTAAACTTATCTAATCCAGATACCCTCCTGAGAGGAAGCTGTGGCACTTCTAGCACAGATTAGCAGCACTCTTAAGAAGAGTAGCATTGCCAGTGGACGTGCATTCCCACTAGAATAACCTAGTACTCCTCTTTTTCCTTATCCTGCTTGGTTTCTCTCTCTCTTCCTCTTTTTCTCTTATAGTTGTAGTTTCTTTATCCCAAGAAATCCAACTATTGCCCCCTCCATTTCTTGTGTCCTGTTGTCACTATAGAGACTCAGGCTCACAATTGGGGGCCTCATCGGGAAAATTACTCACCTTTCATAATTCTAGACTGCTATAAAGCCAAAGGACTGATCATCCTGACCAAATCAAACAAAAAACTCTTAAAAAATTCGAAAAATTCACTTTAAAAAATTTTCTACATATCCTACTAACGCTAAAATTCTTCTAAAATTATCCAAAATTACTTTTATATTGATAAATTTCCTAACTGAACCCTTGAAATTTTTTTTTACGCACTGTGTACTCGTGAAAGTGCAGAATTGCGACTCCTCCGCGCCGCTATTTATCCCTTCATCGGACTTATCCTCCCCAGAACCCTCTATATCTTCGGATCAAGAAGAGATAGCGAAAAAAGGAGTGCGCTCAAAAGATTCTCCTGCTTCTTATCTACAATTACCGCAGTTGACCGCAAAAAAATTCTTGACGGCGCAGACTAGCGCAGACAAAGAAAACTACGACGACAAAGTAGTAGCACATCCCCGCAACAGTAACTTGATCAGTAGTACCTCTTGGACGCCCATAGCTACTGCCAGTGCTCCAAAAACTCGCCGAAAGAAGACCGTAGCTCCCGTCAACATAGCCGAGTGGACTTCTAATCCCTCAGCAAAGTCAAGCGCAAGAGAAAACAAGAAGAAAGCGTCCTCTACTACTAGGAAAAGCAAAAGGATTTCCGCTAAATCCAAATCTTCAGGTATTTAACCTTGAACAACTCTTAATCCTCATTTTTATTGCTTAATTACCCTCCCTTCTTACACATAATCATCATGCCTCCTCACCTTAGAAATGGCCGAGACCTCTCCGAAGAGCTCCGCCACCGGTACCGCCTTAGCCCAGCCGCCAAAGAACGGCTTCAAAGGGCTAGAAGCAGTCTTGCTGGAACTACAGGAGGATTTCCTCAAGCTCCCGGAAGAGGAGCTGCTCCCCCCAGATACCGGGATCCCTCCAGCCCTATACCAGCCGAGGGAAACATCCATAGCCCTAGCGTCGAGCAGATCCACGCCAGTTCCGCGGCCTATTGACAGGGAACAGATAGACTTGACGGTGAACCTTCCTCCGACGAGTCAACCGCCCTCCCAGCCTACCAACCCAGAGGGCATGAGATCAACGGCGCCGCCCAATCTAGCCCTCATTCCGTACACTCAGAGCCCTCGACGGGAGGCGTCCTCCGGTCCCATGGACCTTATCCCGGAAGAGGAAGAGCTTTCCAGCCTCATCAGCATGTTCAACGAACAATTCGACCTATTTGTTCGCGCCAGGGAGGCGCAGAACACGTTAACCATGAGGCGCCTCCTCTCCCAAGCCTCTATGACGCAGGAGATGATAATAGAACTAGTTGGGAGGAACGATGGTATCCGTCTCTGTCAAGAATGGATACCCAGAGACGAGCTACACAACCTGGAAGCCTCTCTAATGAACCAGAACAACGGCCTAGGTCCGCAGAACTCCACGGCGCAAGTATCCCGGCCTCATTCGCAGCTAGCCACAGTGCTGCACGCCAGTCAGCAACCCATTCTAGCGACGCCAACGCCGGAACCCACGGGTTCTCAACTACGAGCTGTAGCGCAGGAGTTCCAGGGTCCTATCCCCTCCAAACAGGCTCAGTTTCAACCTCAACATCAATCCCAGCCGCGCCTAGAGAGCCAACATTACCAAGGAACTCCTTTGCAGCCGCAGCCACAGACGCAGACGCTCCAAGTGAGGCCGCCACCAGTGTCAGGGTTCGTCTCTTATGTGACGTAACTCTGATGGGTTTTAGCTCGTGGGCCGCGGCGGAGAAGTAGCGGCAAGCGGAGAATGGTCACACTATAGCTGGAAAGCCAGTGGAATAAAGTCCAACTCAACGCCGAGAGGCGGAGGGACTGGCACCCTTACGTGTGTAAGGGGACGCGGCGAAAATCAAGCCAAGCGCCGTTGCGGTATAAGGAGGAACTCACTTATCTTCTAGGTTACAGGTGTGATAATAACACCTGTACCTAGGGTAGAGATACACGAAGAGAGAGAAAGGGCTGTAAAGGAAGAAGATGGTTAGTAGACTATGTAAAAACCCCACTCACTGTATTTTCAGTAAGGTACACGGGTTTGTATGGCAATAATCTTGGTGGGAGAATCTCTACAGGTGAGAGACCTCCCTTTTTATATTGCAGGGATCAGCTCCCTCCTTTGAGTCAAGGTCCTGAGAGATCCTTAACTCCAAGGAGGAGTGATCACGGAATTCAGAAGGGGATTTACATAAATGGGTATGTAATCTCCCCATTTGTACATACTTTGAGCTTAATCAGGATAAATACACAGAGAGATAAGATTATCTCTCTCTGTATGTACAAATATGTAATCAGTGTGAAATAAGGTTTAATTACATATTCAAAAGAATGTGAAATATGTAATAAGTACATAATAATAGTACATAGGAAGAAAAGGGACATAATTAATGTAATGACAGGGAATTGAACTCTTGACTTCATGTACAAGAGTCAATTATTAAAGAAGTCTTTAACCATTAGGTTATAAGACATGTCCTAAACATTGTAGACACATGGACTTAGTGTCTCAGTGTCTGACATTCGCCCCCACCAAAAAAATTACTCTTCAAGAGGAATTTTTAGACCTTTTGGAAGCTCTAAATTGTCTAAGCAAGACTTGGCTGTTGTTGATATTTTCAGGTTTTAGCCATAGATCTTCATCTGGTTGGCTATTCTTGAACCTCACTAAAAACAACTTGCAATCTTTTCCTTGCTTTCTTACAGTCTTTTCTTTTAAAATTTTGAGGGGCAATTTTGAACTTTGGTCCACTTCAATTGGTGGAACAACTGGTACTGTAGAAGTTCTCACAGAGTTTTTATCAGGGTCAATGTACTTTTTACACAAGCTAATTGGAAAAGTAGGGTGTCTCTGATTAAATTCTTCAGACAAAATAACTTCTACAGCATTTCTCCCATGAAAGCCTTTAATAACAAAAGGGCCAATAAAAGCATCTTTTAACTTTCTTGGTCCTCCCAGGTTGCTAAAGTTTACAGTTGAGATAAGAACTCTGTCTCCTATTTCTAGGTTATGGTCTTTATGGGTCTTATCCCAGCGTTCTTTGTTGTATTCAGTTGCTTCTTTAACACATGTAGCTGCTTGTTCTCCTGCTTGAAACATCATTTTCTGGAAACACTCAGAGCTAGGGTGTAAAGCAATGGTTTTAGAGAGCAAGAAATCCTTAGGCATATTTGGGATCCAACCTCTTTCAAGCTCAAAAGGAGTGATTCCTGTTGTGGAATGTTTGCTTGAATTATAAGCAAATTTTAGAGCAGGCAAAAGAGATACCCAGTCATGTGTATATCCATCACTGGTCTTGAAATCTACTCCATAGGCACAATATCTCCTAATCATATCCTCTAAAGTTTGGATCATCCTTTCAGCCAAACCATCTGTTTGAGGGTGGTAAGCAGTTGAAAATGCCAATTTGGTTCCAAGGATTTCAAACAAATTTTGCCAGAAGTCTGACGTAAATTTTGGATCTCTGTCACTAATAATTACTCTAGGACAACCAACATCACTAACAATGTTGTTCCAGAAAACCAAAGCTATGTCCATAGCACTACTATCCTTATAACATGGTAAGAATCTGGCTCTCTTGGAGAATCTGTCACAAACTACTAGGACAGCATTATAGCTTTCTGATCCTGCAGGGGGAAGTGCCGTAACAAAGTCCATGTTAATGACTTCCCATCTTCCTTTAGGCTCCTCAATAGTTTGTAAAAGACCAAGTTTTTTACCTGTAGACCTATTTGCTTTCTGACATCTGTCACAGGAGTCACAGTACTGAGAACCTTGGTTTCGCCATTCAGGCCACCAAGCCAAACCTTGTACTCTGTTGATGGTTCTTTCTTTGGAAAAGTGTCCAGCAGTAATGCTGTCATGACATTCATTCAAAATAATACTCTTGTGATCATCTGAGATGAGTACTACTGAAGAATTGTGTTCTCTTCTGTGGTACAATAAACCATCTAAGAGTACAAATCTTTCTTCTAAAAAATGCTTCTTCCAGACTCCCTCAAGTTTTTCTACAAGACCTTGATCTGAATGTTTGGATTTAAGCAACTGGAGAAGAATAGCTGTGTTTTTGTTGGACTCATAGCTTTTCTCAATCAAATCCCAGAAGGAGCTTGCTAAACCTGATACAGAAACTGCCATTATTGGTTGAGTGTCATCAATAATCTCTTCTTCAAAGGCAGGATTATTTTCATCATTGGGTAAGGCCCAATTAGCAAGACACTCAGACATTCTCATGGGAAAAGGCAGGATAGATGTAACTGGAACAGCTGTTTCTTCATCTTCTGCATCATAGGCTGGATTATCTGAATTATTTGGAAGAGCCCATCTAGAGAGTCCATCAGCATTTTTATGGATAATACCATCCCTGTGAATTATAGTCATAGAACCACGCCATTCTTGGAGGGAAATTTGCCATCTTAGCATGTGTCTATTTGGTGTTTTCATATTGACTAAAGACCTTAGTGCAATACAATCTGTGATGACGTCAAATTCACAACCATCTAAGTAATAATAAAGCTTATCAAGGGCCCAGACTAAACAAAGACACTCTAGTTGAGAAGCTCCATACTTTTTTTCTGAGTCTTTGAGTTGTCTGGAAATAAAGCAAATGGCCCCTTCAATAGGTTTATCATCAATTATTTGGATTTGGTGCAATGCTGCTCCTATTCCTTCCATGCACGCTTTGACGTACAATATGAAGCGTAACTTAGGATCTGGATGAAAGAGCAAAGGAGCATTTGTTAAAGCAAATTTAATTGCTTCATAAGCGGCTACGCGTTCTGCTGTCATTTCAAAAACTACACTAGGACTACATAGTTTATAAAGGCTGGACGCCATAGCGCCAAAATTCTGATTGTGTAACCTGTAATATCCTGCAAAACCTAAAAACATTTGCATTTCTTTTAAGTTTTGTGGTATAGGTTTCAAAAGAACTGCAGCCACTCTGTACTTGTCAATTCCTAGAGAAAGTCCACTAACAATGTGTGCCAAGGCTTTGAACACAGAAAAACCAAATTGACACTTGGAAAGTGAAATTTTCATATTCATTCTAGTGACTTTGTTTAGGAATATTTTCAATCTGCACAAATGATCATTCCAATTATCAGAGAAAACAATAATATCATCTATGTAGATGATGAGCCAAAGCTGATTCAATTCATTAGCAAATTCATTATCCATCATTCTCTGAAAATGAGATGGTGCATTTTTAATACCAAAAGTCATACGCAAATATTCAAATACACCTAGGTGGCAGACAATTCTCAAAAATTGTCTGCTGTCTGGGTGAATAACATTTTGATGGAATCCTTTAAGTACATCCATACAAGTGATGTATTTAGAGTTGTGAAGTTTACTCAAGGATTCCATAATTTTAGGCATAGGATACCTGTCAGGATTAGTATAGGTGTTAAGTGCTCTAAAGTCTCCTACTAGTCTTGACTTGTTGTTATGCCAGGCAATAATAACTGGTGTAGTTATATCAACTAATTCATTTGCTCCCACTTTTCTAATTACTTTGAGTTTAAGTAGAGCCTGTATATGTTCTTCTAAAGCTTCTCTGCTTCTAGGACTAGCAGGATATGGTGCTTTACGAAGTACTGGAGGATAAGGTCTATCAATACTTAAAGTCTTAACCTCATGCCCTTTAATTGCGCCGAATGGCTCTTCTATAGTGGCAAAGGCTGATTTATTGTCAAAAAGTAATTGCAATAATTGTTTTCTCTGAATTTCAGAGAGTTTCACATTTATTTTAGAACTCTCAATTACTTCTTGGGTGAAAGCTTCCTGTGATGATTGAGTTATAGCTACTACACTGTTTTTATCTTTTACAAATTGATGTTTAAAGTTATCTGTACCAATTTTGAAATAGCTGCCTGAGTCATTCATAATAGAAATCTTAAAGTGACTTAAGTAGTCATTTCCTATGATAAAGTAGTTTACAACTGCATTCTCAATAACAATAAAATCAGTGGGGAAAACATAGTTGCCAAACTTAAGATGAACTTTAACTATTCCCAAAGTGTTAAGCTTGTCTGAGCAACTGTGGAATTTGTCATAAGATTTTGATATGACAAATTTTTCCCAATCAGGGCAGAATTTAGATAAATAATTCTGTCCTACAACTGACTTGAAAGCTCCAGAGTCTAACAGGACTTTGCATGTCTTTCCACGACATGTCATGGAAACAATCTTATTGCTACCACTGATAGGTGTGATGAAATAATCCAAAGTATTAGGAATTACACAGAGGACATTCGGATCAGCCTTCTGGTTTCCAGAATCACTTTCTGAATCTGCTTCAGGATTTTCTGTGTCATCCTCATCACCTATAGCAGCTACTTTCTTGGAATTTTTAGGGCAATTCCTTGAAGTATGCCCTGTCTTATCACAAGAATAAAATTTGACTTCAGCATTGGACTTAGTTGAATTATCCTTATTCTTGTCTGATCCATTAGGATGAGAGTAAGTTTTGCCATTTTGCATATAACCAGGTTTTCTCTTGCCTATGTTAGTATATTCTGCAATATCTTCCAAAGCATTAATAAGAGAAGTTAAAGTCTGATTGTCTTTCATTGCATTTTGAGCAGCAAAACTAACATCTCCTTCCATTTGGGTTAAAAGCTTAAACATAAGACTTTCATGATTTGTTTGAGGTTCACAAGCCATGATCCTCTTATACTGTCTTGTGACCCAGGTTGCTGCTGGTGTAGTACCAGGAACAAATTTGTCTTTCTGGTAAATAATAAGAAGTCTGCGTCTCCATGCTGGAGTCCCATACTTCTGATTTATGGCATCTTTCCAGAAGGACCAAGGTTTATCTCCTACCATAGATCTAACACTGGAAAACCATGCATGGGCTACACCAGGGAACATGTTTTTCAATTTAGAAGTAATAACAATGTCCTCAATTCTAGAGTCTTGTTGAATTGTATCAATCCATTCAATAAAGTCTACGTGATTGTACTCTCCTTCTCCTGAGAAGGTAGGCCAAGCTTCCATCTTAGACAGGCCTTGTAATATAACTTTACTGGACTCTTGAGAAATATCTTGTCTGGCTGTCATTTGAGGGTGAGGAGTCGTTGCAGGAATTTCAAATAATTCATTTAGTCTACCAGGATCCATTTCTGTTTTGGTCTGGTTAACATTGAAAAAATTCTCTTTTTCTTGTTGTCTAGGCATTGCTTGTGGAGTTAGGCCAGGAAAAAAGGTGCTTGGATTAACATTTACATTACTTGATGGAGCACTTGGCTTATTAGCTAAAGTAGTGCTTAGAGTCTTCAACTCTTCCAATTTATCAAGCAAAGTAGAAAAGCGTTCCTCATTCTTTTTCTCCATTGAAAAAATTCTCTCATTAATGTCCTTAATAGGTTGTTCTCCTATTTCTACAAGGAAATCAAGTTTGTCATTGACTTCTTTAAGGAGCTCATGCTCAAACTTAAGTTCAGAGATTCTTTTATGGCAAGAACAAATTTGCTCTGGATTTTTATGACTGTTGGAAGTTCCTACAGCAGGTGGCAATTCAACAGAATGACATTTCTCAACATTTTTCCCTTTATCCCTGCTGGATTGAGCAGTCAGGTTTGAAGGAGGAAGAAAGTCAAGAGAATTATTGTGAGAATTTTTTAAAGGAGTTTGTTCACTCAAGGGTTTCAACTTATTGACAAACGATCGCAGGGACCGGATTGGAGGTAGGAGTGGTTGAACGGACGGCTCCAGCGTACGTAAGCTTAGAAGTAGACACTATTGAAACGCAATAGAAGGATTATCGTCAGATGGTACCAAAGAAAAAAACACTAAAATTTTAGATGATCTCTTACTGTTTATGATACAGGATCAGGTGAAGAGTTCGGAGAGCTCAGTCGTTTCAGTCAAGAGTACTGGTTATCGTGCGATGACCGGAAGCAAGGCTCAAGTCTGTGAGGATAGCGAGAAGAACTCTTTATCAGCCAAGGTGTTAAGTATGAGCCGACCGTGATCGGGGAAAGAGCTATAAAAGCTTCTAAGAGAGGAGGGTTGTCTTAGAAACTGCGACCGGAGTCGGAGCGGACTTTTAATGTAAAGAGATTCTTTATATGTAAGAATTATATGGTTTGCTGGGTACACAGGAAAAGATTTCCCGGCCAGACCCCCAGTTGTCAGGGTTTGTCTCTTATGTGATGTAACTCTGATGGGTTTTAGCTCGCGGGCCGCGGCGGAGAAGTAGCGGCAAGCGGAGAATGGTCACACTATAGCTGGAAAGCCAGTGGAATAAAGTCCAACTCAACGCCGAGAGGCGGAGGGACTGGCACCCTTACGTGTGTAAGGGGACGCGGCGAAAATCAAGCCAAGCGCCGTTGCGGTATAAGGAGGAACTCACTTATCTTCTAGGTTACAGGTGTGATAATAACACCTGTACCTAGGGTAGAGATACACGAAGAGAGAGAAAGGGCTGTAAAGGAAGAAGATGGTTAGTAGACTATGTAAAAACCCCACTCACTGTATTTTCAGTAAGGTACACGGGTTTGTATGGCAATAATCTTGGTGGGAGAATCTCTACAGGTGAGAGACCTCCCTTTTTATATTGCAGGGATCAGCTCCCTCCTTTGAGTCAAGGTCCTGAGAGATCCTTAACTCCAAGGAGGAGTGATCACGGAATTCAGAAGGGGATTTACATAAATGGGTATGTAATCTCCCCATTTGTACATACTTTGAGCTTAATCTAAGTTTCAATAAAACAGTGATTGACAGAAATTTTTGTCATGGGTTTGCCCTGATTCTTTTTGTTTTATGACTTTGGATAACCCAGTCATTGCGCTAAGTTTCAATAAAACAGTGATTGACAGAAATTTTTGTCATGGGTTTGCCCTGATTCTTTTTGTTTTATGACTTTGGATAACCCAGTCATTGCGCCCACAATGCGTAGCAATTAGACTGGCGCGAGTCCCGCTAACCAGTCTAAAACCCCCTTTCCAATAAGCCCCCATTGTAACAGGCGGCTCCGGCAGCAAAAAAGCCAAAATCCGGAGCCGCAAGGGAAACATCTACCATGACGGGTCGAGGCTTTATATTCTTAGAAGGTGCTATTTTTTTCAACCGGTTACGAGGAAATGAGAGACGCTCCTGTATACTCCACGGTCTTCAAATTTCCCCTAAACTACGCCAACCCCTTTTTGATCACTACATCGGCCCCTTTGGGATGCTTCGCCTCACACTCGGCATAATAGCCAGAAAGGTTCTCATATTACGAGTTGTTTCGGCCCCGAACTCGTCTGGAACCCTCAAGAAGATCACATATTTCGACCCCAGACTTGTCAAGACACCCTTTTTATTTCACCGGTTACGAGGAAAGACAGACGCTCCTGTATATTCCACCGTCTTCAAATTTCCCCTAAACTACGCCAGGAAAGACAGACACTCCTGTATATTCCACCGTCTTCAAATTTCCCCTAAACTACGCCACCTCCTTCTGATCACTACATCGGCCCCTTTGGGATGCTTCGCCTTACATTCGGCAGAATACCCAGAAAGGTCCTCATCTTACGAGTTGTTTCGGCCCCGAACTCGTCCGGAACCCTCAAGAAGATCAGATATTTCGACCTTCAACTCGTCGAGAGCCCCGGACCCAATACAAGGGTTAATGTCTTCTCGCAGCTCACATGCCAAAATTGTTGCCGTCATCTTTTCCGCTGACATTTTGACTTCGCCTGTTTCTTTCATACAGTTTCGTATCTGAAACCGAATTCGACACCAAACTCGTCAGGAACCCTCAGGAATATCACATGTCTCGACCCCGAAATTCTTCACAACCTCAGACCCAATACAAGGGGTGATGTTTCAGCGTAGCCCGCATCCCCACTTCGTTGCCCTTCGGCTTTTTTTTTTTCAATACAATTTCACCCAATTACCAAATACCCGTTCCTCGTGGACCCCTTCTCGCGTAACACATCCGCTGGTAAGCCTTGCGTCTCTCTCCTTTGCATTCACCTGAAACTCAATTACTCCTTGAAGGAACTTGCGCGCGACAACTGTTTACGGTCACTCTTCCCGCGCAGTATTCCAGTTTTTTCTCAGCGATTTCCATGGAACCTCGTCCATCACGCGCCAGCAGGACTCACATTGCAGGAAGGGTACGTCAAATTTTCATCCTGCTACCCTAGCAATGAGTAGTACCCTAGCGGCCCTAACTGTATGTTACTTTTCAAGGGCACGCCTGATATTTTGGCCGCGCACCAAGCCATCCCTTCCAAAAGGGCCTCATGCTTTACTTTGTGTTCCCCTCATTATAAATAACGACCATTCCTGCTTTTCTCCCTCCCATCCGCCACAGTTTCCCCATTCCATTCCTGTGATTCAGACACGGCCGATTCACATTTCAACCTGACATTTCCGAGACAACATCCATTCACGTCTTTCATCCCGACCGTAACTCATCCCCAACGATGTCTACCGCAAGACCCTCGAACCACCCAAATATTATTTCTGGACACTTCAAAGCTACAGGTGATGTGAGCATTTTTCTTACACGTTATTTTTGCTTTCAACAACTCACTTGTTTGTTTTGTAGTCCAAACTTGATGTAGTTCGTGGCAACCAATACGGGCTGGTGACCACTGGGACTTTTTTTCAATGTTCTGGTGTTGCAGGCGAAAAGGAGATAGATTTTGAAGTCAAATTGATGGCGAATACTGCAATCACAAATGCTCTCGAGGAGGGTGTCTTGTACTCTTTGACTGGAGCTCGAATGATTGCCCTCAACGATGGAAGTACGCCAACGATCACATATACCCAGGACTCCATAATGCGCATCGGAAAAGCAGTTGATCTTGCTCTCGACTTTACAAACTGTACTGGGGTCGTTGGACTTGGTGTTATTGTCGAAAAGGCGGAGATACCAAGTCCGCACGCGGGAGAAGATAACCAACTCAAGGTTATTGTCTCACATAATGACTGGGACCCTGTTGTACGGATTTTCTGATACCCTCTTCTCAGATCTATCGAACTGACGTGAGATTCTTTTTTTATCAGGCAAGAATGCACCGACCTTTCCTCGCAAAGTACATCATCCCTGCTTCTAAGAATCTTGTGAAGACTCATGTTCTCTCACCACCCCAAAAAGGGAGGCAACATGTGCACATTGCCATGCTGAAACATTTATATAAAAATAGTTGTAAATTCATCAAATAAAACTGAAACATGCCTTGTATATGTTTCTTACATGTTTCCTATATGTTTCTTACATGTTTCCTATATGTTTCTTACATGTTTCCTATATGTTTCTTACATGTTTCCTATATGTTTCTTACATGTTTCCTATATGTTTCTTACATGTTTCTCATGCAATTTTTATATTATCCTTACATTTTACTTATGTATTCCTAATCTTTCCCCCCAAGAAATGTGGCATGGATACTTCTAGTGTAGCACAAAAAAACCACATCAAAAGTGTGCAATTTATGTCAAAATGCCTTCTTTTTTTATTTGAGGAAGTAGATATGTTGCGTGATTTTTTTTTTCAATTTACCCTCCTCCATCACCTCACCTGGTTCCTCAATGAAAACTATGCAGGCAGGGCATCAGATGTCACTGGATTCAGTTTGGGCTGTCCATCTCCACAAAGATGCATGGGCCTCATAATGTCCATTTTGTTATATTCTGGCCCCAGAGCTCATGTTGTCTTAAACATGCTATGTGATTTGCTAAAGATTGTAATACTACTTGAGAATGTTTCAACAAAAATGAGTAAAATTGGCACAAGCAACAGCAGGAATTCATTAATATTGATTAACCAAGCATTTTTGACAGGCACAAGTACTTTGTCAGGAAATTATGTTTCAATTCAGAAGCATGAAGAGGCATCCATGACATTTCTAGATAGTGAAAATCCACATTTCAAACCACCCTGTAGACATGAGCATAAAAGACAAAAAATAAATTTGACATTTGGTGTTTTTGTATTTTTATATTTTGGAAAGTAACATAATTTAAAAAGGAAAATAATTTTATACTGGAAGAGCATATTGGTGAGCAAGAAAAAACAAATCATTTGGCAGTAATGCTGCAAGGGAGTTCAAATTTAGTCACCGGGAATTGGTTTTGAAGGCAAACTAGGAAGTCGGCGGTAATTGCTTTGGCAAGTTGAAGGATTTGTGGACGGCGGAAATTGAATAGGCAGTTGGGGGTGAGGAAAGATTTGATGAAAAGACCGTCAATATAGGAGCCAAGCCTCTCCAAACAGGTTCCAAAGCCTCGCGCTGAGGAACGTTTTTTTTGAAGAGGAGTTCCACAGCGCTCAGGAAACCCAAAGTCGATGCACCGGAGGCAAACTGCCGGTTGTTAGGAGCCAACATAAGACCACAAACACCGGCGACAAGGTAAAGGCAGAAAGGAATATAATTATGTCTTGAGCGATATTTTTCGAGGTCCTTCTTTTGCAGCACGAGTTCCTGACTATCTGCAGAATTTGCCTTGGGTTCCACATCGGCGGCAGCAGAACCTCGGATGATTCCGTAGGTGATGAAAACATTAATTATCAAGTCATGCAACTGATTCAAGGGTTTAAGTGCCATGTCGTTGCGCACGGTTCCGTCGTCTGCATTTGAGTTCAATGTAGAAGTCTTGCAGTTAGTCAGATAGTCAAGAATGCGCAAATGCAACCCAAGGTTGTTGCTTTCCAAGTTGGCTAATGGCGGCGGCTTAACGGAGAATCCCTGTGCAGTCAACTGGATCGAGGTGGCGATGCAGTTGGACCATCAAGACAACTGGAGCTTTGACGGTTTTTGGATTTCCCGAAGCAACAGGGCAAAGCTGAATTCGACATGGCTACTTGCCTTCAAGTCTTCGAGGTTTGCCGACTGGATTTGTGAGATATCAATCAATGTAGGCGCGAACCAAGGCTCATCGTTTGCGGGTAATAAAATCGTTCCCACTGAATTGAAACAAAAGAAGAGGGTGAATTAAGAAGGAGATAAAGCAATTTATTATGAAAAATAATATTCCGGCAAACGGTCAGACTTACAATGCTTTTGAATCTCTTTCAACCAAGATTTATGGGTAGATTCCGACTGAACCAAGCTGAACTGAGGTAAATCCGGTGGCGGGGTCCTCTTGTGCATAGATTTTGCTCAACAGTCAAGGAAGGAATGGATAGAATTGTGCACAGCCGTGAACTTTTGACGGTTGAGGTTTCCCTGGAAATTCTTCAGGATGACATGCACCTTGCTTCTGATAGATTTGTCTTTGATGAAACTGATAGGACTCGGCTGGCTGGTAGATGTAGAAGGAGCGTGTGTTTGATCTGAAGGAGCAGGATGTGCTGAGCCTGTGTTTGCGGCCAATGAGAGAAGAGTGATCATGGGGGCAGGTGGTGCTTTAAGGAGAGGAGCATTGGTGGGATTGGCCGGCGAAGGAGTTGGGAAGCTATCATGAGGCAAATTGGGGTTGACTTGTGGCCCAGTAGCGGGTGGTAAGGCCGGATTGTTGGTAGAAGTCGGACCAGTCGATGTTGCTGAGGAAAGATTCACTCGCACCTGCTCGTCAGTCGAGTTGGCTGGTGTCTGAGTCTTAGCAAGATCTGGCCGAGTTGAGTTGAGTGTGGTGGTGGCCGCAGGGGCAGCAATTTCAGGAAGGGTACCGGTGGTATGTGAGGCGGTCCGAGATGCAGCGTCTGGATGATCTTACAAAAAAGCCACATTTAGACTTTGAACAATGAAGGGGAAGTCGAATAAAAACTTACCTATTTTTCCATGTAACGGGGCATCATGAGCATCCTCGGCGGGACCAAGATGATCTGGCTTGTGTTGGCCGACCAATGGGGAAGAATGGGGGGATTCTGGGCGAAGGGACTGCTGGGGACTCGTTTTTTTGCACGGTAATTTGTTGTCCTCTAAGCGCTTACGTTTGGGGAGTGATTTGGACGCTGAGGTTACTTGCGTGGATTTATCAAAATCTTCATTGTCGCTCTCATTCGTAAGGTCTATCAAATCCTCCGGAGGGATTGGCTTCCCTTTGTTCACGTCTGAAAGAAGTTGGGGAGTTAGTGTTGTACCATGCAGCCAGTAGTCACGTAGACATGACTCACCTCGCTTTCTCTTTCGGCACTCCTCTTGGATGTCTCTGATCCCGGAAATGATTTGAGCCGGAGGGACAGGAAGAGACTCTGAAAGACCCAAAGCCTGCTCCAATATTTCCTCGAGCCTGGAACAACTCGTCACATAATCCTTTTTTCCAGCTTGCCTTCTCTCACTACGAAGGAGAGTAGGTTGTGAGATTGCCTTGTAATTCGCGTAGGCTTCGAGCGAAGGGGCCGGCCCCCTGAGCGTATCTAAAGCTACAAAAGCATAATTTGAAGTTGGTAAATTCTTGGAGGAGATAGGAAAGTGTTAGATGTACATACCAGAAGACGAGACCACATTTTCTGCATCACTGTGGACATCCGGAGCGGGCGCGTTTGGTAGGAGGGCTGGATTTGGGAGCAGGGAGGCATCGGAAGCAGGATCCATAGAGATAAGGCCTGGGGAGAGTAAAAGTGGGAGGGGAGTGCACTAGTGTGACGGAATGAATAGATAGATTTTTTTGAGAGTTAACAAGGATGAAACTGGCCGGCTTGACGAGTGAAGATTGATAGAGGGGGGGAAAGACAACACCAAGGAACAAAGACGAGACTGAGACCCTTACATGGCAGACTATTTTGGGGGAGGGACCGATCGTTGAAGGTAGTGGGAAGAAAGCTTGAAAATTGTAGAAAAGCTGACCTACGGACAGATGATGACGGACTACCTGAGCCATTCATGATTGTTTGGATTGTTGACGGAAAGCTCAAAGGAAGGCAGCTGCTATGAAAATACGAAAGGGATTAAGTTTATGATCTAATCTTCAAGTCTGCAAAGAGATAGGGCCGTGAGCAAAGGAAGGCGTTGAGCTCAAACATACGCGAAAGCTTGAAGGGAGATGAGGCTTACATAGAATTCTGAAGCTAGAAAAGCGCTGAAAATTGATGAGCTCATGGGACGTCAGCAGAAGGGATAGAGGAACAACAAGGGCCAGAGCGTTGATGTTGATGTTCCCAAACTGTAAGTGGGTGAACCTTTCCAAAAGAGCAAGATAAGATGTTTCTTAGAATGTACATAGCGTGGAAAGTGAAGGGGAGGTGAAAGAAGTTGGGCGCTCACTTGTGGGGTGATTGGTTGCAGCTATATGTACGTCCGGATTCATGTACATTTTCATTGTCACGTTTCAGGCTCACTATGTAATGTTTGATGATCATACATGCCTACGCAGGCGCATACATATAACTTTGCGCCATGTCAAAATTGTTTGGACTTGTGCAAATGTATGTACATAATAGGCCGCAATGGTGTAGAGGGCACCTAACTGCTACGACCTAAGTGAATAACAGGAGTAGATATGTATGTGTGCGGGATGTCCGCACATTGTCTGAAATTCCGCCATAGAGAGACTCTATCATTCTGGTGGAAAATGGAGTTGTAGACAAATGTCCATGATGATATCCATCCCAGCTACGCCGCTTGGATGATTGGACAATTGGCCAGCTTGGACAATCGTCCAACTTGAACAATTCTTCAGGTGCAGGATAGTCATCCAGGTCAGATCACGATCTGGATCAATCGAGATCGTGATTCAAGATGGACAATTGTCCAAGTCTGACCTTGTCTGGGAATTGGGATGGCAGTTTGGAGGGTTTTGCATTGGGCAAGGGCCAAATCGATGGAAACCTTTACCTACTACTTCAATTTGCTTTGAGAGGTGGAAGGCCTTATCATTCAACAATCAATTTGTGAGGGTATGGGAACATGCATGTCCAAGCACCCATCATCGTTTCTTGATTGTGCTTGTGTTGGACGATTGGCCAAAGTCCAAGCGGCCGGGCACACCTTACTGAAGACAATAGGGCGCAGGCTATATATGAATTGCATCAAGACAGTTGTGGGGATCGCCTGATTGATGCAGCTGGTGATGATTGTGAAGGCCGATACCTTATTCTGCACACCTTTATTGATGCTTTTCCCTGAGGTCAGCACTTAAAGCTACTTGGGACCGCTCTTGCTCCCTCTCAACGAACAAAACAAATGTGCCTAAGTCTTAAGTGGCTGATCCGAGCCACACAAAAGCCAAATAAATATCTGGCTTCGCAAGGTAACAGGTGATCAGTCAAGGAGCTCCTGGTGCTTGGGGTTGGCTTTCTGGTTATACGTTGAGAATCATATCTCCTGGAGCCGACCACCGCCACCAACATGGGATGCCCTGTGATTTTGAGTACATACTAAGGCAGTGTGATCCATTGGGGTGGGAAATACCTTACACGAACAAATGCAGATACATAAGATAACACAAACGATGGTAGACAGGCAGTTTGCCCTGGTCAAATGTAACTTCCATGCAGCCAATTGAATTCAAGAAGTTAATTGGAAGTTGTGCGGGCTTTGCGTCCCCCTTTCAGTGATGATTTGGAGTATTTCAATTGCCGGGTCAAGCCGCAAAAATGAGCATGTGCCCGTGTTGACCTGGTACTTGATTAGCTGTAGTGTATCCATCAAGTACACTAAGTACACTTGCCGGTAGTCTCAACACCATCTCAACTTCTCACCCGTTACCTGTCTAGCCTTTAGTAGTTGGATCGCCGCCCCCGGATTGCAAGCGTCGCGGTTTTTTGTCATGGATATCGATGACATCTTCTTTACGGAGGCAGCTGTGGATCCCGGTTTGACTGAAAGAGCGGTTGGAGGTAATCGCTGTTTCTCTCTAAGTACCGATGTGTGCTAAATCTGATGACTAATGAGTTTTGCTTTTAATTATGTTTACAGATGTCCCGCTGGAAACCCTAGCTGAAGGCAGCAGCCGTCGCCGAAGGGCCACCAAGGCCCGCACTCAGGACCGACAAACCGATCAGGACTTGTCTAGGATCATTACGCGGGCAGCTGATGAGAAGCCTCATCATCGGGACAAAGTTCTACGGAGTCTTCAAACATTCACTCGGGCCATGATGGGGCTACCACCCAACGCAAAGCCACAAGATCTTCCGACTTCTGTAACTGTAGAGGAACTCGCGAATTGGGACACCTGGAGAGAGCGCCAAAAGGAAGCCTTTAGTCAGCGATTGGAAGAAGCAACGAAGAAGCACCCGCAAGCAAATGAACAGGAGATCAAACTCATCCGGAAGACTGAGATGGAATTACTTAAAACTTGCCTTGTACCTGTGACTTTCCGAGCTTCTCCCGTTAACACGACCTCGGCTGTCTTGATCCATGTGAAGAGGGAGATGGAAGCCGATCTAGCCAAGCATGGGTTTCCCCGCTTCACCTTTGACTGGAATGCACCGTTTGTACGGGATTGCTTATGGAACACAGTTATGGCAGACATTACGGTTCGGCACTGGCTGCCATGGGCAAAACGCATCAATGTTGAAGTTCTCGAGTCAGCAATTCCCGGAATCAAAACACGATTTTTCGAATGGGTCAGCAACCAAGGGTTGACTAGGTTGAAGGCTCAGGTCACCCCAGCTGTCGTGGTCGCACAGAGGAAGCGCACCCAGTATGTTCGATCTACAAAGAGAAAGGTAAGATAGGTGCATTCCGTTTGTCCTCATGACCCGCTTGGAACAACATGATTAATTGAAAGAATGTGGCTTTAATTATATCAGATTGCCAACCTCCTCGCGGACACCTTCCTATCCCTCTACCCCACAAAGAAGATTCTGGGGCATTTACTTCGTGATCCAGATGCAGTCTTGGACTTTGAAGAAGACGATGTGAACTCCTTGCCCCGACGAATCACAGCATACTGGCGGAGCGCGCAAATGGAAAACATAATTCGCTGTATTGACCGTGCTGCATTGCAGCGTGCCAAAACCCCTCAAAAGAAGATGTTGGTAAAAGGCCTGTTGGACCGCAAAGACACCCGAAGCCCTACCGCTGAAGAACGGACCGAGCAAACTGTACCCAATCGCTACCCCCGCGACGCATATGGGGATAACTATTTACAAGAAGTTGGCGAATTCCACGCAGAACATATCGCGAGCGAACGCATGGACCTTGATAAGCTGGCAAATGAGATGTTGGAAAAATCATCTGGCGCATCAAATCACCGCCCCCCGGTCCAGGGAAGCAGTCGTTCAACCGGGCCGCAACAGGCGGCGCCGGCGGCCAGCAAACAGGCAGGCTCCTCAGGTCCAGAAGTTCAAATGTCTGGATGAAGGTATGTGTCCAGTCAGTTAAACCTAAAATTTTATGATTGCCACTGAGACATTTGGATATTTGGGCTTGATTGGGAATCATGTGACGGGCAGGGATGAGGTGGATAGAGATAGAGGAGTCTGGATTTTCATAGGACAGCCGGGGGAATAATGATGGGCGATCTGGTTTTGCTTATCATTCACAACGGCGTAGGAGATGGGGAAAAGTACGACTTATAACATGACTTGATGTATTTGTATGGAAATGTGGGCCAATAAAAGCTCAACATAACTTAAGGATGTGGTAAATCGTGGTCAGAGTTTTCCCCGCTATAGATTTACATAGTAGTTTTTCATTTGATTTCATTTGTGTGTATATATACGTGTTTATCAATGAAGAGGAGTGAGGCGCCAGAGGGGTAGGGTTTGTAAATAGATGTTCCGGAGAAAGCTTCATCTATTTGTATCAATTGTCATGTTTGGCCAGTGGGATTTCACCTCTCTGAACAGCCAAACAATATACTATGTTGAATTCCTTCTTGACGGGGATTCCTGCTCGGAAAGAATAGTCAGAAGTGTGTCCCGGGGGTTTTTGCAGGAGAATGACTAACCTCTGCCGAGCTTGGCCCGGCGAGCTACCCAGAGAGAGTAAAGGTCAGGGAATTGATCACTCAACCGCATGGATACGGCTTCCTGTCTTGCACCATTGTAGTAAATGTTAATGTGCCTCAGCACATGATCGTCGTCCAGTGCCTTTTGGAGGGGGGTCCTGGGGTCGTTGTCTGGTTCAAACTTGGTATTGACCAAGGATTTCATGGAATCAATTACGCCGTAAATCCATTGCTTTTGGGATTGAGTCAGGTCATTGGACCAAGAACCATCCAAATCTCTTTTTTTGGAAGACTCCGGGTGGGAACACATTGAGAAGCTCGCAGGGGTATCAGTTGGGAAATCTTGCGGGAGGCTTGAATGGGGGCAGGCACAAGAGATATCCATTAAGGCTGGGGGAGCTCTTATTTATTTTCAAAAGCCTGCTGGCTGGCAGATGGCAGTCTGAAGACCAAACACCGCACAGGGTCTACTGAAACATGTGGAGATGCTCTTCAGAGTAGAGGATGGGCTGTGCCGGACACATCTTATCATGCAGTGAGATTGTCAAAAGGTAAATCTATATCCAAAGTCTTAGGGAGGATCGGAGGGGGTGGTAGATATATTGAAATTACAACATTGCTGTAGTTTGAGAACCACGCCGCGGAAGATGTAGAAATGGAACAAAACGGGGGAGGAATAGAAATGGGCGTACATCTTGTGGTAGGTAGCATTTCTACAGATTGGTTGTAGAGAGGGACTGCGTCAGAGGGGGAGTGGGGCGGAGAAGCTGAGAGAAATAAACATGTAGGGGGGTTTTGAAAGGGTTGGAGGCTGTGGAACAAGTTGACGGCGACACGTACGGCAAAAGAGGGAGGCTGAGGGAGATTTGGACAAGCATCCAAATGGCCATTGGCCAGAAACTTGGACGATCGTCCAAGTGGGAAGGTTTGGAAACTTGGACGATCGTCCAACTGGGGAGGAATGGTGGTTTGGACGATTGTCCAAGTCCCAGGGGCCAAGGGTTGTGTGTCAAGTTCCGCAATACGTCCAGCGAAGAAACCGTTGGATGTTGTCAATCCCTTGTCACGCCCTGAGGTTAAAGCTTATGCATCAGTGGACACCAATGAGAATGAGGGGGATACAACGGCATGATACCAGGGGTTCACTCACCCAATGATGGACTAAGGCCACTGAAATGGTTTCAATGTTCACGCCAAAGACCCCTGAAGGATTCGTCATTACTGCCACATGTCCTATGATATCCTTGGTGGGTAACACAAGTGTTTGAGGAGTGTTAGATTGGACAAGAAGTTGGTAGTGGAGCCTCAAAACCTCTCGGTACGGATTGATATGCGCGTCCTTCTCGTCCAGTTCCGCAAAGAGGGCCACATGTACCCATGTGGCGTTAGGAAACTGCTCAGAGGTGAAGATTGTTTGGATACTTCCAAACTGATTCTTTCCTCCCAACCTAAAGTGAATGTAGGAGTTGCCTTTATGGTCCTTTTCAACAGTGTAATTCTTCTTTTGTGCATCCTTAAAGCTTGGCTGCAAGGTCACCAAAGGATTTAAAATTGTAGACGTGTTCGAATTCCTTTCCGATGCTTCGCGAATCCATTGGGACGATGAGTATGGAGGGTATTCGTTCAGATGATCTCGCCAGTTGGCATATATTTCACCTGGGAGCACTGTTTGAGAAACCGTTGGCCTTGTCCCCGCACTGACGCCACAAACGTTCCTATCAGTAAGCTCACTCAAGCGTTTAAATGTACTCCGCTGCATCCATCGGCAAAACAATGTCTTGCTCAAAACACCTGGATCCGGATCACAATATGTTAGTCAATTGCCACACATCCAGAATCAGAACCAAGTGAATTGCTGACCGGAATGATTATTGGTTTTGGCTTTCCCAAGGAGTCCGTTCAAGCGCTCCTGGGCCCATGCGGCATACGAAGCTGGTGGCCCAAAGCGTTCGATTACTTCCGGGAAATGTTGGAGAATATGGATGTTTGGCTTTGATTTAACTGTTGGCCAGCTCTCAAGTGTGTGCTTCCTGTACTGCTCGATTGCCTTGCGGATGGAGTTTAACTGTGCACTGGTGATCATCCAATGGTTCAACAGATGGATGATGTGAACGATTTTCACCAAGCTTTTGGCTAACACTTTACGATGATTGTTTTCCTCACAAAGGTCCCATAGAGGCAATAAGACGAGAGGGTAAAACACAGTGTACAAGATTCCCCATTCGGCTGCTTTCAGTGAACCTGCACTTGCGGCGCCTAATTTGAGAGGCAGGCGGTCAACCCACGACGGTAGGCAAGTTTGCTCAATAGCCCGCGGAACACACTCGAGTTCTTCAGGGAGCAAGCGCGGCATCTGATCGTCTAACTGCCTCTCCGGCGTGCTTTCCTCCTCGTCGTGAGTGTCCGCTTCGCTCGCCAAGCTTCCCCCAAGAGAATGACGTGATGCTGGGGCAGATTCCTTGCGCGGATTTATGGTTGCTTGGCTTGAAACACTTCCTTTTTGGCTGGTGAGGCGCGCTAGTAGGCTGTACTGATGAACTGTGGCGCCGGAAGCTTGTGTTCCTCGGGAAGAATTTCCTTGTGGGCGTGTTGCTGGAAGGTTGTCTGCACTTGTTGCGGCCAAAGCTAGAACATTTTCTGTTGTTAAGCGGCGTTTTGCTGGATGTTTGTCATCTTCGGCGGGACGTTTTTTGCTCTGAGTTCTCCTTTCAAGTAACACCTCAAACACGGCCTCTTGTTTGCTCGGTTGAATTTTTTGCATCTTCTTCAGATCGGCCTCGAGCTTCTTCCCAGTAGCTGCCAACCCAAAGTACGAGAGAGAATGGTCTTTGAACGTAACATATCTTGGCTGATATGTACTACAAGTACATGAGTTACAATCGGTCTGGCGGGATCAAAAGAGTTCAAAGATGACTGGAGTGGAAACAGAAGAACAAGAAAAGCATGCATAACATCAATACTAGAGTATTCCAGGGGCCTCCAGTATGGTAATTCGTTCAACGGGCTATAGCGGACACCTTTGTCTTTGACGATGGTATTCCTGCGCGTACTATCAGGGCTATTGAGCCATTTTCTAGCCCACTCAATGTGATCTTCATGATTCCGGGGAGGAAATTTTGACGGATCATAAACATTGATCTGCGGGCGAGTAAGCTTACACAAAGAACAGAACAGAGTGGCTGAATGAGACGCAAATCCGGCCACCTTTCTCAGTGCTGGGAGATCGGCTATCAATGGGAGTAGAACTGCGCGGATCGTTCTTCCACCGGGAAAGCGTGACTTTTGTTTGAATGCAACTCCATCAGCAAATTCCAAGAACTCCGTCACCAGCGGTTGAAGGACATTGTGTATGTGATCGGCTGAGGGCTGGCCCGGAGTGATTCCAAACAGGAAAATATTTTGCTCTAGATAGCGGTCTCCTGGAGGCAAGTTAAGACAGACTAAGGTTACAGCGCCAGCCTCCAAACACTTTCCACCTATCTTATTCCCATGAGGATTGAACCAGTCGACGTAGAGGCTAAATACCAGGTTTCCAGAAGTGCGTGTGTAAGGCTCCGAGGCTGTGCTGGGATGTTTGAAAGTCTTCCATACGGTACCGTCCCATATATCCCGCATGACACCGTCTTGACTCGTATACTTCAAAGGTGCTTCGATCAGGTCCTCAAAGTCCTGAAGGAGAAGCTTCCTCTTCAGCCAGTCTCTCAGCCTCTGATAGCAGAAACTTTTAATTGGTCGCCAGGCTGGTTTCCCGGAGGCTACGAATTCCTTGAAAACTGGCTCTTCGCACTTCCGAGGCTCTTGTTCATTTGACGCAGAGAGGCTCCTGGCGGATGTGAAGAATTTGGCCGTACAGCGAGTCGTCAATGTAGCGTGAAGTCTTTGCTTCGCCCAACTAGCAGAATCTGGAATGGTTTCGTAGAGCGCCCAACATTTTGGACAAGTCGCCTGCTCCTGAAAAAAACAGTCCAACCCAAGATGCAATGTTACAGTACTCATCAAAGCTGGGATGTTTTTCAACATGATCGATGTTTCGAAGCCAAATCTGGTACCCAAGCGAGATAACTTTTGTTTCTTGTCAGCCAGGAACCGCTCACACGCCTCTTCACTCATATAATCCTCAAAGTGGAAGCGAGCGGCTTGAAGTAACACATGAAGGGAATGTGGATCTATGAATCGCAGCCCTGGGTCTAGATGGTGGTTTTCCTGCGTCTGTGGAACGCTATGTGTGTTGTTGGGATCGCGCCTGGGATTTTCAGTGTCTGATTGGGATCTCGCAACGAATACGGCCGAGTTGCTGCTTGGGCCTTCTGGGCGGTTGTCCTGGTTGACGGCGTCCGGGATTGGGATTTGAGATTCAGCGGCTTGTATTCCGGAGGCCGTGGAGAGGGGCCGCGGATGGGGGGTAGTTTCTTGATTATTGAGCCGTCTACTTCCCAGTATACCGGTCAAATTAGCCAACCTTTTGTGTCTTCGAAAACTCACATCTGACAACGGAACACCCATCTGCTCAATTCCATTGCTGTCACGGTAAACCTTTTGCCCACAACCAAATTCCCCGCAGCTACAAACGCGCATAACCTGAGATGCATACCGTTACCATCATTGCTACATGCTGTTGAGGCGAGGAAAGGACAAAGAGGTACTCACAGATGGTGTTGGAGTATGTGGTTGAGTGTGATTATGCTGACCGACAAGAGGGATGTTTGGAAGGTTGAATGAATTCCTGGTTGTCGGCAAACACCAGCACTGGCATGAATGCAAGGTTTGGATGCATTTTCTACGTATGTGCAACAGCTCCTGGGCGCCCAAAATTTACATATGTACACACACACATGTTTGTACATGTTTGCCATCCCGCTGGCGCAATGGCACAAGCGTCTGGCTGATATCCTTGAATCCCTGTGAATTCAAGGAGCTCAACGGGCCATGATCCACTCGCCATGTACTACATATGCTGGGGGTTAAACATCCAACCAAGGGATTATTATTGCTAGCATTTCCGGACGCTTTGGAAAATCGTCCAAGTTGTTCCTTTTTCAAATTACCGCACCGGCTTCTTCTTAGGCACATTGTCTAAGAGAATGATAGCCATGGCAGTCAATTTTATTGCCAGAGTTTGACATGAACAATGGTCCAAGGTCTTTAACAACTTGGACGATCGTCCAAGTCATTTCCAAAACATAAACCACCTCGCTTCAGAATCTAAATACATACTCTGCAATGCATTTTTTTTGCAAAAACTCATGACCATCTTTGCCTCTCAAAATTTCACCCCCTCAGGACAACTTGGACGATTGTCCAAATGTCCAATCGTTCATTGGACACCATGGGCTTGAAATTTCCACCCATGAGCCCTTCATCCCTCCGCCACAAGGGACCGGTTCATCTTGGGCGGCTACATCAATGAAAGGGGATTTTCTGCGGCCAAATCAACCATGTACAACAGATCCCCAATGTCTGGGTGCTTGGCCACCGGGTGTTGATTTTTTTGCCAACCACACCACCATTTCCACTTTCTCCCTCACTCCTTTGATCATCACACTATCAGATCAACCTCTTCCAATAACCAAGATGAAGACCCATCATCCCAGCCTCAAGAACGGACTTATGCAAACCACTGTCACTAACCTCCACTCACAGCTTGTTGCGAGTGGTATTCCATCTGCTAACTCTGCATTCCCTTGATCCCTCTACGACTTCACAAGGGTTTTGCTTGGAATCGACGCTGCCAAGAGCGACCTCCCGCCTTCGCCACCCCAATCACAGCTTTCCACGTTCAAGCAGAAGGCAAACAAGGCATACACTAACGATGCAATTCTTGCCCGCTTCCGCTTGTACCTCACCAAACACAATCTTTCAGACCTTGAGGTTGCGGGGAGAATCAAATGTATTCCAATCATCTGCCGACAATTTTTCATTGAAGATCTTGCCGCCGTGAATATCCAGCATATTAGTTTTGCATGGTATGAATCCCCAGGATCTCCTTACAACGAGTGGTTTGCAAGTATGATCTGGAAGCATTGGACTTTTGCCAAAAATAACGGTCTTTTGCACAAATTCGCCATCTCACCCACCGACAATACATTTTCTAACGGTCAAAAGGTCCTATTTCGTTGGGTACATGGGCGCCATGCCGATCTCCAACAATCTTCTCGCAACCCCACTTGGCGTCAGTCAAAGTCTGCCCGTGAAACTCGAAGCAAAAGGCAAAAACAGGTGTGTTTTCTTGTTGCTCACAGAAGCTAAAATGTCTCTGACTTTCACCCTCTGATTTGCTTTGAATCATGCATATCTGCAGTTGAGCAATCGTTGTGTGGATACCTGTGTGGCCTTGTCTCTCCCTATGAGTGTAATTCACATTTTCATGGATCCCGCTTGCACCTCTGACACAGAAGAAGACGGAGCAGGGGACCTCTCTCGAATTCACTTACCTTGGCGCTCCCATGAACTCACTGAGTTTGCTCACAAATTGGACAAAGCCACGGTTGAACGCTTGCGCAAAGAAAAAGGTCCTAGGGTTGTACAGAGAACTAAATTACTTGAATTACGACGTCGCAACCCTATCAACACATCTCCAGATTCGGCGGTCCCCATCGGCTTGCCTTGCAGCTGCTACGATCCCGCATTTCTCCAATCCAGACCAAAAGTAGCCCAGGAAGTCTTGAATATTCAGGATGAACCCTTTGAATTTCCTTCCATCTGATCCTCTTGCTGGCGTTTGAGATTAATTGATTCGATCATCATCCGTACCACTTCCTTCATGTTATCGCCTGGCTGATCCAATGCTAAACTGTGCAATCACTATTGTTTGGCGTGAATTCTTCTTTGAAATATGTAAATAAAAATTGCTTACTGTGCCAATTCCTTCTTCCTGTTTTGTATCTAAAATTTATTATATACGGATTTTCATTAGCCTCTTTTAGAGCTACATTATCAGGTAGAGCTTACCTCTATCATATTCACCTCAATGCTCCCTTCTATGAAGTAACGAATGATGCGAGTGGTGCAGCTCTGGCCCAGCCGATAGGCGCGATCTGTTGCCTGGCTTTCTACACTTGGATTCCAACAAGGTTCCTTGAAGCATTTTTTGTCAGTCCAAGGCGCGATAGTGTTAATACACACTGAACTCACCATCAAGTAGACCTTTTGTGTACAGGTAAGGTCAATCCCCACGCCACCTGCTCCAATTGTTGCCAAAAGGACTTGGACATTAGGTTCCTGTCTAATCCTAGCCAAACTTTTTTCCCTCTGCTGTAGTGAGCAGGAGCCGTCTAGTGTTTCAAAGGCTATCTGATTTTCGAGAAGTGCTACACCCACACTGGATCACAATTTCATCAGCGGATTATAGATTCCAGGTAAAAAAATCTAAGTCGGAGCTCACATTTCCAGGAAGGAGGTCCACTGAGAAAAAACCACCGCCTTGGGAATATTACCACCTTGCTCCAAAGTTAAGTGCGTCTTCAGATCTTCTACCAAATGCGCAATTTTTGGACTATTGTGCCATGTAGTTTCCTGCCGTGGTAGATCATAGTGGCTCCCACCAGCCAATCGTGGGTGATTGCAATAAAGTCGGAGCATAGTCAATTGTTGAAAAAATTCTGCTGAATCCCAGCTTTCATTTTCTCGGTCGAGTCCATACTTGTCGGCAAAAATGTGATATCGCTGGCGGTAGTCTTCCGCCCAAGGTTCTGGCATCTGTAAGCCTACTTTTTGTTCTACTTTCGGTGGTAAACGGAGCACATCTGTTTTCAGTCTCCTTATCGAAACAGTTGCCAGAAGTTGTTGAAGCAATTCAATTGCTTTCTCGGATTTTTGTCGTATGTTTGGTTTGATGAACGTCTGCCAAACCTCTTCTCTCATCCACGGGTCCACCTTTATAAATCTGATCAACGTGTAAAGGTCGCTTAAGTTATTCTGCAACGGGGTTCCTGTCAAGCATAGTTTCCGTTGGGTCTCCAACGCTAGAATTGCCCGGCTTCGCTTTGTCGCTGAGTCACGAATCAAGCTAGTGAAAAAAATAACAGTCAGCAGTGCATCCTTTAAGCACATTATACAGGCCAGAATGAACTCACTGGCCTTCATCCAATATGGTACGAAACCAGGTTGCTTCAAATAAAGCATCACATCTGGACTCATAAAGATTCGCTACCGTATCATAAGTGACAAGAACGATATCATTGTCCCAAAGCATTTGTGCTGTCCACTGTTTGCGTTCTTCTCTGTGATACACAGCGTACTTGGTAAGGCTCTGGTTGAGGTGCTTATGGATTTCCGCCTCCCAATTGGCCAACGTTGATAATGGGCATATCACTAATGTTGCCTTTGTGTTTCGCTTGTTTGTGTTGGCAAACAATTCAGCCGCATCCTTTGAACTGACAATTAGCGCTAGGGACGTTAAAGTCTTTCCAAGACCCATATCGTCGGCCAAGATTGACCCTTGATTCACTTCAAGGATAATTAAATTTCCCAAAAAAAATACTCAAAGTTTGAGGTTGGGAAAATCATTGAAAAAAAATCACTCCGTACTGAAAAAAAATGCAAACTGAGCATGCTCAGCCAAAAAAATAAAAATGTGTCAGACTGAGTAAAAAACAATGGGGCACATTTTTGGGTTGATTTGTTGGACGGGCCTGCACAAGGCCCACATGGGCCCCTAACAGGCCCGTTGGGCCCATTGAAAAAGTAGTATTTGTTTGGAATTCCCATGCTCTGCTAAAATGTGAAATGGGTTGAACTGAATGAAAAATGAGGGGCTACATTTTCAGGGAGATGTTTTGGACGGGCCTGAATGAGGCCCACCTGGCCCCCACAAAGCCCATTGGGCCCATTGAAAGAGTAGCCTTGGTCAAGAATGCCTATGCTCAGCTAAGAAACAAAAATGTGTCAACCTGAGTAAAAAACATGGGGCCACACTTTTGGGGAGGGCTTATTGACAGACCTGCATCAGGCCCGTCAGGGCCCACCCAAGGCTGGTTTGGCCAACCCAGAAGTAGTCTTGGTTAAGAATGCCCACATGATGTTTCAGAACAGCACCAATTGACCACTAATCAACAGAAGATATTGAAGGGCTTCTGACATCTGCATGACATTTGTGCACTCACAGAATGTATTTCCAGGCCCTTTCCTTCCCCTTGGAAACCTGTTGGCCCGTACGGGCCTGATGCAGGCCCGTCCAAAAAGCCTCCCCAACAATGTGCCCCTAGGGTTTTTTCTCAGTCTGACAAGTTTTTTATTTCTTAGCTGAGCATATGCTTTCTTAACCAAGGCTACCCTTTCAATGGGCCCAGTGGGCTTTGTAGGGGCCATGTGGGCCTCATTCAGGCCCGTCCAAAAAATCTCCCCAAAAATGTACCCCCATGTTTTTTATTCAGTTTGACCCATTTCACATTTTAGCAGAGCATAGGAATTCCAAACAAATACTACTTTTTCAATGGGCCCAACGGGCCTGTTAGGGGCCCATGTGGGCCTTGTGCAGGCCCGTCCAACAAATCACCCTAAAAATGTTCCCCATTTTTTTTTACTCAGTCTGACACATTTTTATTTTTTTGGCTGAGCACGCTCAGTTTGCATTTTTTTCAGTAAGGAGTGATTTTTTTCAATGATTTTCCCAACCTCAAACTTTGAGTATTTTTTTTGGGAAATTTAATTATCCTTGAAGTGATTATTATGATTAATATGCTCCTTGGTTCTGCCAGTACTCGCTGAGTGTTCAAAGAATTGCTTCAGCCACGCGCAGCTCGATGAATTCCAAAAGGCGGAAAGTGTGCTTGATTCTGGGGATTCTAAGTTCAAAATGAAGTCCAAGGCTTGTTGCTGGTGCGTCAAGATCTTCGTTTTGCAGCCATGAATTGGTCTTGCAGCTGGCAACCGTTGCCCGACCTCGAGATGCAACGAATGGGGAATCCCCCAGCAGTTTTCCGGATGGTAGCGTTCGATCCTCTCGACTTGCAGACCGCTTTCGCGAAATATTTGAATTACCTCGGCAGAGTGTGAAGAAGCGACAAACAGCATTAAGACTACCGTGAGAGTAGGTGTTGGTGTGGGGGAAGCGACAAGGGTGGCATCCATAATAACGGTTGGGAATGACGTCTTGGGCGAGCTTCGATCATGTGGCTCGCGATTCAAAAATGTATTGAGCTCCGTTGACACCGTGCCAATGGGCCCCACAAGCAACTTTTGCAAAACACCAGAGAGGGGCTCGGAGACATGCCCGGCTTGCGCCCCTGGCCAGGTAAAGACATTGATGCTCTCAGGTCCTTTTTGAAGGAGCGCCCGCGTTTGGCTTGGGTATTTGATTGATCCTCGAAGGCCGGCAACCATTACACAGTTAGCGGAGACTGTTCCAAGGCATTCGAGGTTCTTTCGGTTTTCGCTTTGGGTACTTTTCTCTGGGGGTGGGTTCATTTTTATTTAGAAGAAATTGAACAGGCAGTTTAGCAATAATAGTTGATAGATAGATAGTAGGAGAGGGGAATAACAGATGAAATACATATCTAGTGATCCCGGTCATTGCGGGTGACCTATGTGGTAAGCTTTGGTCAAGTGTGGGGTTGACTGAGTGCCTACACAAACTTTTGGTCAAAAGCTTGTCAATAGGTCCCAAAATTTGCTGCTCAGATTTTGTTGATTGAAGTTGATATCAAACCCAATGTGTAAGCTGACAGTAAACTCGGCAACCATGCAACTAACGTCCCATAGCAAAAATCAAATTGTAAGACTATGAATGTCGCGGTTGTGATAAATACACATGGCTTCAAAACCAGTACACACTCATAAGGAATGATCACCCAATCTAGGTGCTCATTGTAATCTCCCAATAACTTTGAAATTTGGATTAAGTTATAAACTTTTTAAGTGATACATTTTGCTTCTTTGAGAGGTAACATATATAATATGTTGCTTGCTACACCATCTTAGAACTTTGAACTGGAACACAGAACTGCCTGCACTTGTTAGCACACAGAAAAACAGGACCAGCTCAGCAATCCTGGCATGCAATTCATCTTGATCAAAATACAACATACTGTGAAAAATTTCTTGAAGATCAAAAGTCAGGCGGCATTCTAGGCATCATGCTTTGTCACCTTGACATATTGTCTCTTTGAATGGCAAAATTATTTCTTTTAGTATTCTTATATTTCTTATATTTCAGATACAATTTGCAAACACATCTTAATGGGGTGTTTCATCCTAAGCTGTCAGCCTTCCTTACAAATTTAATGATTCTACAGTCAACAGAATAACAACAGGGAAAAAAGGTGACTTTAAAAATGAGTACTGTCTACTAAATAAGCATAAAATAAAACTACTGGATTTGAGTAAAACACATCTGTGGATGGTACGTTTGAATTACACTAAATATAACACCAGGATTGAAAGTGAGTAATACAATTGTAACTCAAGGCTATTATATGAGTAATTTCTGTATAATATCAATGTTTCAAGCATGGCAACATGCACATGTTGCCTCCCTTTTTGGGGTGGTGTCTATGTCCTGGGAAGGGAAATGGAAATTGTTGGTCACCTCGTTGACTGGGACATCAGTGCCAAAATGCCCGTAATCTTAGTCAGTCTATCTTCTATATTTGACTCATCATTATACTCATTATTTTATCTTCATAGGTTGGCGGCGTGAGTGTGACTAGTGGTCACAAAAATCCTCGGTCTGGGGCAAAGACTGGTCCCACATCTTTGACCCCATCTGGTCAAAAACGAAAATTGTAAGTTTTCTTTAACTTTTCACACCTCTCCATAACTTCACACGTGATTAACACACACATTTCTTTAAGGTTCACCTTCAAGAAAGGTGAAGGCTTGCCTCCGACCCCGACACCAACTCCATCGGGCTCCGGGAACAGCCTCAACTCTACCCCAACACGAAAGGGCAAAGAAAAAGAGGTTGAGATAGAAGATGAGATCAGTTGGGCCAAAGAGCCTGAAGTCGAAGACGACAAAGACGACGATGATGCAGAAGCAGAATCTTCGCAGAAACGCAAGAGTCCAGGCCGTCCACGGAGGCAAATTTTGAGCGATGCTTCCAAGAGGTTAAAGCGCTTTTGAAGTTATTCCGGTTGTCAGTCATCTTATTCTTCCAAGTTTAATTGGTATTTCTTTTCCGAACCACTTCCTTCTATCAAATCCAAAAAAACCAAAAAAAAACCTTCACAATTTCATTCAACCTTTGTTTTTCTTTCAACTAAGCCTCAGTTCCAACAATAAAAAATCTTTGTCCTTTCTTCTTTTGTTGACCTTTGCAATGCCCAAAATAATATGTCATGTTTGTTTGTTTGACAAAACTTGTGTCCAAAGACACCACACCTAACAGATCAAAGGATATTGTCCATACTTCTTTGCTGAGTTCAAAGTTAAATAAGCGCCGCCAAATTAAGAGATTACTCTATTCTCCGCGGAATGTTAGGCATAAAACGTCGACGCACAGGCAACATCAATTTTGCCGCGACCAATCCCATCTGACTTGGTGATAAGTCTTTCACTTTCAACTATTCAACTCTTGCCCGATTAATCCATCTCACTTCGTTCAAAGGACCTAATCTTGAGGTATTATTCTATTACACAACCTACCAGTTCTTCATAAAATGATTCCTTGAATTGACTGTTTAATTCTAATATCACTGTCAAAGCGGTGGCAATTTGTCAAAGCGGTGGTAATTTTGTCAAAGCGGTGGTAATTTATTTGGCTACTTCCAACGTTACACCGCACAGTCTAAACCCCAGCTTTGAGCTCTTGAAGACCAGGACGACTGAGCATCAAGCCCAGGACAGTCGATTTAGATAGCGCCAAAAAAAGAAAACCTCTAAGTCAACATCGCACCTTATAATTACCTCTATCTTCTTGCGACGCTTCAGATTGACTTACTCAACCTGGCAAATCATTTGATATCAACATTTCAACCTTTTCTTTCATAAATAATCAACAATCACGGGACAAACCCCAAAGCTCTATCAATTGCCGGCAGTATCCTCCCATCGGCGTCTATATCAAATACCTCAGGGAGTTCGCAAAAGATTGTCAAGGTCTTCATCCCTCTCCTTCGTCAGTATTCCTGCTAACCAGTACCAAAACTTTCACACAGAGAAGCTGATTCGCATCTACCCCAAGCCTTGCACTCAGATTCATCTCGACATTACTCTATTTATTGTTCTCCTTAGTCATGACCTTCAAGTTCAAGGCAATCACACGCGAGTGTGACAACAACGAGAATGATATACTAAACCAAGTTCTTTTTACTATCCCGCATCGTCTCGGGGGATTTATTGTTGTTTGTACGGGGTGCGGCGCCCTCCATTTCAACAAAGAATCAACAAAGCTTGACCGACTCAAGGAAGAAAAGGAATTTTCGATGTGCTGTCAAAAGAATCAAGTTTATTTGCCTATGATGGACCCAGACGCACCTGAACCACCAGATCTTCTGCTTGATTTGTTTTCTGGTTCTGATCAAAGTGAGTCTTCCAACATCCAATTTCTTCAACGTTGATACTAACATTTTCCTTTTTGCTCTCATTCAGGGGCGGTAAACTTTCAATCATTAATTCGCCTTTACAATAACTCCCTCAGTTTTACGTCCCTTGGTGCAAACATAGACTTGTCAGTTCGCGGTCAAAAGGGCATCGACGTGTTCCGTATCTCAGGAGGATTGAGTCATTTAGTGCCTAGCGTGGAACCATTGAACAAGAACGACCCCGGATGGGCGCAAATCTATGTAGTTGGCAACGGCGGCGAAGAAGAAACCCGTTTACGAATTACAAAAGCGTCTGGCAAACAGGATCCTATTGGATCAAAGTTTAAAATGTGGGAAGATATTGTTTCAGATCTAATGACGTTAATGTATAAGCATAACCCTTATGCACAATTATACAAAAACGCTCGAGCAACTCTCAAGGATTCCCCCTCAAAGACCCTTGCTTTAACAACTATCCACAAACCAGGTGCGGACCCAAAACGGTATAATCTTCCGAAACCTGAAGAAGTTGGCATCGTGGTCAACGGCGGTGGCACAATTAATAAGGCCCGTCACATTCAACTAAGGCGAAAGGATGGGAGGCTTGAACATATCTCGGATCTCCATTCTTCATATTTCCCTCTCCGGTATCCCATTTTCTTCCCCTATGGTTCCCAGCAGTGGGATAATGTTTATAAGTGTTCGAAATCACAATGTGAGTCCCGTGACTTTTCATTTTAATTGACTTTCGTTGATAATCGACCTTCTTCAGCAACCAATCGCGCAGTCAAATCTCTCAAGTGGTTCGCGTTTTTGCTTTTCAAGAGGAAGGATTGTTATTGCATAATTTTGCACGGAAGAACTTTATTTCAAGAATTCGTGGTTGATATGTATGTATGTGTTGAAGGGTCTCGCCTCAACTTCATTCGGAATCATCAACTAGCACTCAAGACCAGTCAGTACAAGTCTCTCATGGCATCAATTGAAAATTCGGTGACTCCAACTGGCAGAAAAGTCATCCTACCATCAACATTCATTGGCAGTCCTAGAGCGATGGGACAACTTTATCAGGATTCAATGGCGATTGTGAGGAAACACGGCCCCCCCTCACTTTTTATTACAATGACTGCTAATCCAAAATGGAAGGATATAACGGACGAAATCGGTCTCTCTGCATCGTCTGCTGATCATCCTGTATTTGTTGATCGAGTATTCAAACTGAAGGTTGACGCTCTGCTCAAAGAGATCGTGGACTTCGGCCGCTTAGGGAAAGTCATATCTCATGTTTTGGTCATTGAGTTTCAGAAGCGAGGACTACCTCACTTACATCTCATGGTGACACTCGAAGAAGACAATAGGCCGGACACCCCCAAGAAGATAGACTTTCTTGTCTGCGCAGAAGTTCCCAATCCTAAAAAAGAGCCTGAGCTTTACGACATTGTCTCACGGCTAATGATCCATGGGCCTTGTACTGGGCGAGCATGCTGGTCTAAGGACGGCTGTAGCGCGGGTTATCCCAAACCCTTCACTCCTAGGACGGTCACCATTAGCGGTGCTTATCCCGTCTATCGCCGGCGGATCTCAAATCACATTGTAGTCAAGAATAAGACGACCTTCGATAGCTCCCATGTTGTTCCTTACAACAAATACCTTTCTCTCAAATTTGACTGTCATATTAATGTGGAAATCCCCGTTGATAGCACAGCAGTAAAATATCTTTATAAGTATATCACGAAAGGTCATGACCGCTCTTCAATTGAGATTAAAGACGGGGACGAAACGAAGGCTTTTCTTGATACACGCTTCATAAGTGCCCCTGAAGGTTTGTCGTTTAGTTTTGTTACAGGTTTTCATACTCATGTGCTATATGTTTGGCCTTTTTTTAAATGTTCGACATATTGATGTCCTAAATGTTTGACCTCTTTTAGCTGCTTGGAGACTTTTGAAATTCCCCCTATCAAGGCGCTGGCCCCCCGTGACTTGATTGTCCATCCACGATAAAGATGAACAATTGATCTACTTCAAGGATAGTGGGGAGGTCAGCGAGAAACTCAAATTCCAGGCGCCAGATCAAACCAATCTTTTGGCCTTCTTCGAACTCAATGCTCAAGACGCAGTAGGCGCGCAAGGAAGACCCGCACGTTCTTTGTATTACGAGGAAATTCCTGAGTATTTTACTTGGTGCAGGAAAGACAAGAAATGGACACCACGAAAAAATAAGACCGTTTCCGTCGGAAGGATTTTTAGTGTTTCATATCTCGCGGGCGAGAAATTTTACCTTTGGACGTTGCTTTCCCATCGCAAAGGACCTACCTCACATGATGACTTGAGAACTGTCAATGGCCAATTATGTGCTTCATATCAAGACGCATGCAATATTCTTGGCCTGTTAGTTAACGATTACCTCTATGATAAAGCCCTCGAAGAAGCTTCATCATTTCGCACCGGGTATCAACTCCGACATTTTTTTTGCTTGATGCTTGTCAATTCGCCCCCTTCAAACCCAACCGTTCTATTTGATAAACACTGGGACTCAATGACCAATGACTTGTTACGTTTAAATCGAAGGGATCGTAATGGTATTCCCTTGAGCCGCGCCCGTCGACGGGTCTTCGGACTGTTCAAGCTCGAATGTATCTTGGAAAAGATGAACACTACGTTACAGCGTTGTGGTATTCTCATCTCATCATCCAACAAGCGTAGAATGCACCAATTCCAAGAAGTTCCTGGACAGCTGGAATCCTTGGCAACTGTTGTTGTTCGATTGGAAAATGCAATCTCCCATTTTAATGGAGAGCAAGCTGCGTTTTTTCGACACGTCAAAGACGCTTTAAAGAAGAAGCTTCCTCGAATGTTTTACCTCGACGGTCCCGGAGGAACGGGAAAAACCTTTTTACTCAACTCTCTCCTCGATTTATCCAGGTCAATGTCGAAAATTTCTGTGGCCGCGGCGTCTTCGGGAGTTGCGGCGCTTTTGCTCAAAGGGGGTCAGACATCCCATTCGGCATTCAAAATTCCAGTTGACCTCAAGCCCGAAATCGAGTGCAACTTCGAACCTGACCAAAAAATTGGAAAACATCTTGCAAGTGTAGATCTGATTGTTTGGGACGAAATCGTGACAATCCATAAGGACGCAATTGAAGCAGTCGACCGGTCATTGCAAAGGTGTTGCGCATCAGATCTCCCTTTCGGTGGGAAGGTTGTCATATTCTCTGGGGACTTTAGGCAGATATTGCCGGTCGTCAAATTCGATGAGTTCCCGCCATCGTGGGAAGCAACTCTAAAATCGTCACCTTTATGGAAACCAACTCGCAAATTCAAACTTACCCAAAACATGAGGATTCAACTCGGCGAAAATGGTTCGCAAAAAGCTAGCCAAAATGCACAATTTGCCTCTTCACTCTTGCGACTGGGGGAGGGTTTTGGACAGCCAGAAGAGTTTCACATTGTTAACATACCGGAAGTAAACATAACAGTTGCTCCCAATGAGCGCGAAGGCAATAGACAACTCATTGACTTCGTCTATGGTGAAATATCTTCAAGGCCTTACTCAAGCATCAACGACAACGTATCCTATCTTGCTGAACGTTGTATCCTAGCCCCGTTGAATATCGATGTGCGCAAACTTAACAAAGAAGTCGCAACTTGGTTGAAGGGCCCATTTGTGAGAGCTACGTCAATTGACTCCCCCAATCCCGACGGTCTCAATAGTTTACCGGAAGAAGTGCTTAATAAAATCAGTGTACCAAATTTTCCTGAACACATTCTCAATCTTAAGGTCGGCATGCCCGTTCTCGTGATGCGAAATCTCGATATTTCCTCCGGCATATGCAATGGTACACGATTGATCTTGACCCGCATAGGAACTGGTTCAATTGAAGGAATATTAATGTCGGGGCCTTTCAAGGGGGGCAAAGTTATGCTCCCCAAGATAAAGCTTCACCATCAGGGGAGCCAAAAGTCAGGGCTCAGTTTTTTTCGACACCAATTCCCTGTTAGGCCGGCATATGCGATGTCTATCAACAAGTCTCAAGGTCAAACTTTACAGCGGGTAGGAGTAATGCTTAAAAACTTGTGTTTTGCCCATGGTCAACTTTATGTCGCCCTCTCCCGGGTAACGCAGAAGGATAACTTGATGGTTTGTAAGTTTGACCAAAAAGATGGTCTTGTAAACGTTGTTCACAAGTCAATATTTGGTGAGTCCTCTTAAATTTTTCATTTACTTTAAAGCCGTTCAACTTATTTGATCTTCCGCCCGCATTCTCTTACGGGCTGTTTGTCTCAGTTTAATCTTTTTTTCTTCTTTGATCGCACATTTTCCCTTTACTCGTATCTATCTTATTATTTCCAAGTTTCCTTGTAATAAATCCTACTCCAACAGCACTTTTCGTCATCTTCATGTAATTTCGTTTATTACCAATTTGTGATTTCCACTTCTATAAAATCAATTGACCCTCATTTCCTACTGGAAAGAACAATTCAGAATAAAGCACCAATTAGACCCTGAATTTCACACAACTCAAGTTCTAAACAAGGGTCTCCTTTTGCCAGAGACACCTCATTTCTCCGAAAAGTTTCATCCCGCATTCCTGATTTAAAACCGCCCTTATAGGATATTTGGTAAAAAAACCAACGCGCTTCTAATTCAGCTTTCTGTTCTGCATTTTACGTTTTTGAGGACAATGGAATGGAACACTTTAGACCTTGTATCCCATCAAGCAGGCCTTGTTGCAGATGCTGATTCCATGACTTTCTCAGGAAGATTCAAGGTTTTATCAGCAGTAAGCTTTAACATTTGTTAGACGTATTTTCCTTACTAATTCTATATTCAGTTTTGGATGGACTATGTAGACCCGTGTTTCAAAGATATGAGTATTGGGGAAAATTTCGCCTGGACTTCTGGCGTCTTTCATTCAGCACAGGGCCTCGGATAATGTTGACAACAGCCAAACCGCCACATAAAACACTCATCTTTGGAAACAAGTACAAGTGCGAAGGCAATTTTCTCGGTCTTGGCGAAGATAAAATCCCTATTCTTGAGACTCTTCCTTCAAGCATTCAGGAAACAACATTTAAAGGCAAGTATGTCTCGAGGCGGGGAGTACGCATAAACGGCATTGGCAGGATTCTCAAATATCAAATCTTCAAACCTATCCTTGGACGCTCCAAAAAAGCTGTCAAGCTGACTGTTTTCCATAATGGAGAAGTCAGTCAGCTGGAAATTTCAATTATAACCTTTCAAAAAATATTGACTAATCATATCTGCATCAACTTCCACTGTGACTTGATCCTTAGCAATTTGATAGGCATCAATGTTTTGTTGATTACATCATCAGTCCTACCAGTTTTGATTCCTACTTTCTCAACCACCTCTCCTACGGGAACAGGGTTGATTTATCCGGGCGACTGCAAGGTGTTGATATCAAAAATTGCTGTATAATTGTTGAGGTAAGGCATTCTCATTTTCAAATACTTCAAAATTTGCTGACTTGAGCTTCCAGGTTGACCTAGGGCGCATCGAGAGACAACAATAAATGAATGTTCATCGCCATTGAATTTCTAATGTCATGTGTTTTGTCACGTTCAAAAAGCTATTTTTGTAAACATTCCTTCCAACAAAAAGAAAGCGGTCTCTATCAACATTAAACTTGATAGTAAACTTCATAATTTTGGGTTGAAGCCCCCCTCAATGACTGGGAGGGTCTTCGCGACCGTTTCTCCTACTCCGCGTTTGTGCGTCAAACAAGGATTTCCTCATCCTGCAGAGGTAGATGGATACGGAGTTTGCATCGCGATTTTCGCCCCTTCGTATCGCTTGATGTCTCCCTAAAGCCACCGCTCGTGGTTTCTCCTTGTTCCTGATGCAGTCAGACCCTTTGCTGTATGGTTGGCAGTTGTCAGGTATCATATTTCACGGGTTCACACATGACAAAGGAGAGCCCCTACCAAAACTTTAATCCCCATTAATATGCCATTGCGATTCCATAGATAACTCATTCTTTCCGTTTATCGCCCAAACTATATTCTCAAAGATCCCACCGAGTGAACACTTGCAATAATCAAAAGACCAACGATGGATGACCAACAAAACACTGACGGCCAAACAATTTGCGAAGCTTTGTCTGAAGCGATTGGATCGGCGGATAACATATTCTTCAGGGGGAAATTCAAGGCTAACGCGTTGGTGAGTAACTCGTCTTTGCCCTCAATTGTTTCATTATTAATTCTCCTTGTTGCAGTTCATACAAGAGCGCGACAACGAAGAGGAACCTACAAGAAATGCCGTCCGATCAGCAATCAGTGTTAAGAATGTTCCGTCCTCAAAAAGCTCAAAGATTAGTGTCACCTTAGCTCCAAAGGGGTCTCCGCTTCAATTACTCAACAACAGGGAATTCTACAACCTCTGCGGGGAGGTTGTTGTCACCGACTTCCAAGGAAATTATGAATTCAGGTATTCATCAGGCGCAATCAAGCATATCCGCTACACAAGGGCTGCCAGTCTTCCTTCAACTGTTTCCATAATTGGAGTGGGAACAATACGGCGTCTTCGCCTTCTTCCAAGCTCAAGGAATAAGGAAACTGGCAGGACTGATTGGGATTACATCGAGCTTCTCGTCGGCCATAAATCTGATGTAGGTTCTACCTTACTGGAATCACACAATGTCCTTTACTTATTTGATTTCTCCAGCAACTGCAATCTGGAGAGTTCTATATCAAATACTTTGTTGACAGCACCCGCATTCACATCAACGATGCCGTTCGTTTGGATCCTGGGGCTAGGGTTCAACTCTCTGGAGAGTTTTGTGGCTACAACACGCGGCGTGGTATTATAATTATCAATGTGAGTTCCAAATTATACCATATCTGTCACACTAAATCGCTTACGAAAAAAAGTATTAGGTTACCTCTGGAGTCGTTGGAGGATGCCCAACTTACATGAATGGTCCAAAACGCCACTTCTTGTCAGTTTGCAAAAACCTTGAAGAGTAATCAGATTTGATTTTTCTCATCTTCAATGTTTGATTTGTCAATGTTTCTGGTCAATTCATGTGAAAAATCATGGTCCTTAATCATTGCTTGTTGTTGATAATAATCACTCATGAATTTCTTTGCCACTTTACATTTTCCGTATCACTTTGCAATGTTGTCTCTTGCTTTTACTCAGCTTTTACTGAATGCTCCATTAATAGTATGTGTGTTTCTCAGGCGAAAAAATACGAGTTTACAAAAGACCCGTCTTTTCCTTTATCCCCGCTATTCTTGTAAATCTCAGGTTCTCCTAAGTGGCAGGTTCAAGCAAGAGTAAACTTTACACTCCTGCCAAAGGTTGTGAGAACTGAGCAAGAGCGGTGAGATTCAGGATCTTGTCTTATGATATAAAACTTCCGTTTGCAAAATCAAATGCATAAGTGATTAGCATAAGAGCCACTCATCCAAGTTTGGTAATGATGGAAACATTTATTGTATCGTACAAGACATCCCGATCTCATCAAAGATTCTTTTTTAATTTCAAAACTGGGGAATGTTGTTGGGGTAGACCTAGAGACTTCAATATGTCTCCATGTAACAACCTCATACCCGACTTAAAATAGAGCAATTATCGCCTTGTTGGGTGCTTCACATTATCCCTTCTGTGGCGATTCATCCAGGATCCTGCCGCAAATTGGTTACCTCAGTGAAGGTTGCCAGGGTACAAGGAGGAGAACATCACCCTTGAGTGAAAGCTTTTGGCAGGGGGAAGGGTTCACATGGGCGTGGCAAATGCGACCTTCTTTGTGTTAACATAGATACCGTACGAATCTCATGTCACAATAAAACGATGCCACAATTATTTAGCAGAACTTTCCCCAGTTCTCTAATTAAAATGGAAGGTTCCATTATCGGCTTCAAGCGGTTGGCAAATCACTCCTGGTTTGATTTCAGTGGAGTATTTGCTATATCACATACAGTAAGAGCTCCTGACCTTGAATAACAATCTTTACTCATCATTTTCATCTAATCTAACTTCTCATTTAATCAGACGGTCGAGAATTACAAACAATCTGCTGCGATTCAAACGCTCATGACACAAGTTAAATACAATGTTACTGGTGGTTTGACTGGGCTGGACGACCATGCTTGTGCTCTTCTGATTTATAACACGAAGCTTTCCAACAAGTTAGCGTATGGGAAACTTTACGCGCTCAAGGGATTTCTTGTCGGCGCAAAAAGACACGAAATGCCTTTTTTTATGTGTGACATCGATGGAAAACATGAGGTACCCGAAAACTATCCAAAACAAGACATTCAAATTAGGTCCCTTGGTCGTGTCGACAAACCTCTCAGTGATCTTGATAATCAACAACATGAAAGCACCATATCTGTTGTTGTTCGCCATGACGGTGTCAATGAAGATGTTAGTTTTCCCCTTGCATAGCTTTACCAGAAACTGACATTACCACTAAACAGGACGAAGAAGATCAAAGCATTTTAGTTGAATACGTCGTCCCTTGGAATAATTCTGCTAAAACGTTTTCCAAGGCTTTTACGGTTGGCAGACAAGTTTTGTTCTGTGGGACGTTAGGAGGGTGGAGTCGAAGGCTTGACATGATGAGCGTCAAGGTGAGCTGAGAAATATGATTTAAATGTTAGTGTAAAACACATTCCTGACTTCTCCTCAGGTGACTAGCTGGTATCTTCACGACGGACAAGTCGGGAAATAGATTGAATAGGTTGTAGGGATCATCAACGTTAAGCTCTCAAGGGGGATTCAACAGACTCCCGGTTGTTTAGGGATTTGCGCAAATGTTTGAATTTAACTCAAAATTGACCTGCTCAATTGGTCGAGATACAATGTTCCAGCGCTTGGCAGTAGGATAGTGACTCACTCTAATGATTAGGATACTGCGGGCGCCATTAGCTTCATAGCGTTCAAATTGCCTGTTTGAAAGACACACTCATGTTTCCCTGAGATGATAAACATAATAATGTCATGTGAATCTGCTTTTTCCTCCTCCTCAATTTCATCATTTTTTCAATTCATCTTTTAATCTTACCTGCTATATTGGAAACTTCAACTTTACTCCTTCCAAAATTCTCGGGTAAAGCAGCCAACAGACACTTCAATTAGAGTTTGAATTCAACTTGAAATTTATCCACGGTCTGCGACAAGCGGCGGCGAAGCCGCCTTGAAAGTCTAGTCAGGATAAATACACAGAGAGATAAGATTATCTCTCTCTGTATGTACAAATATGTAATCAGTGTGAAATAAGGTTTAATTACATATTCAAAAGAATGTGAAATATGTAATAAGTACATAATAATAGTACATAGGAAGAAAAGGTACATAATTAATGTAATGACAGGGAATTGAACTCTTGAATTCATGTACAAGAGTCAATTATTAAAGAAGTCTTTAACCATTAGGTTATAAGACATGTACTAAACATTGTAGTTACATGGACTTAGTGTCTCAGTGTCTGACAACCAGCTTCTATACCGCGAGAGGTGGTTCAGTTATTCCGCCCCAGCCCGCATCTTCAAACTGGCGGCTACAATCCACCCCTTTATCCGCAAATGCCGCAAGAATTCACAGGCCGCAACCCCCCTCCTCCTCAAAACAACTGGAGAGGATCAGGGAGGAACTGGAGACGCCCTCAGGACAACACTCAGAGAGTTCTAGAAATAGGAGAATACCTGATGAGAGCCACACGAGGAGTGAGGAGAGGCTATGGACAAGGGAGAGCCAGAGGGAGAGGCCCTTATTAGATGAATCTTTACCTAAAAGCTCTTTAAGTGGTGATTCCCCATTAGGCCTCAGTTTAGATATTGACAATCTCTCTGATCCTTCAAATAGAGAATTTTTCCTCAATAATCTTAACTCTGAAATGTCTAGAAATGGTCCTTTGTTTCTAGAAGAAAAATTACAAGTCTTGTTCTCTAAATTCCTCTCTGAATTATCTGGTACTGTTGAAACCATTCCTGGTACTCTTCTTGAATCTTGTGTCAGCAATTTTAAAGATGTCCTGAATCATTCCATTCTTGATCTGTTTAAAAATGAATTCATCCCCTTTTTGCTTGATCAAATCCTGAACAACATAGGTGAAAGTGCCAGAGAGAAGTCCACAGTGAATAACAATGTGTTAGAACAACTGAAGAGACACATAGGTGAGAAGTTTGAGACAGTTCAAGATTTAATTCTGGTAAATGAATCACAATGTCATTCTAACATGGAGAAAATTGGCCAAATTCTGAAAGATTTTGAAGAGAAAGTGAGCAACAATCTTACTTCCATTGGTAATCAGATCAATGACCTTCATGCCAATGAGCACAATAGATTTGAACAATCTAAGAGAAGATTCAGTGACATATCTTCTGTAGTAAACACTGTGAGCTCAAAGCTGGATTCCGTGTTAATACCAGATGACAGAGACCAACCCCCTCATCTCTTATACAATAATCCCTTCCAGAATATACACCATGAGCAACAACAGGAACACAGACCACCTCCTCCTGTTCCTACTCCTGAACCCCAGAGACCTCCAAGAGATAACTTTCCTAAGTCTGCTAGCAATACTCCTGATGCTAAGACCCAAGAGGAATTCCCCTACATTGATCATGGAGCAATAGACTTTGAAATGAGGAAATAATTGTGGAAAGGTATCCCCAAAAATGGAGACTGGGAGAAATTTTCTGGAGAATTGCCTTACAATCATGAACTTTGGATTAAAAACACTGATATCTTGGTCAGGGACTACTTGATGCTGGATAACATGATAATCAGTAGATTAACAATCCTGTTAACTGACACTGCAAGGAATTGGTACCTAGGCATCAGAGACCAGTATGGGAACAAATCTTGGGCTTGGTGGAAGAATGCCATCAGAAACAAGTTTGGTACTGAGAACTGGAAATGGAAAATGCAACAAGAGTTTGAGAATGATCACTTTGCCTATGATGGGAGGAAAATCCATAAATGGTTTGGTAATCAGAGAGAAAGACTGAAGGCTTATCAACCTGAACTCAGTGAGTATCTTATTTGTGAAAAAATCTTGAAGCAATGCCCTCCAAATCTTGAGCATGCTATTAAAAGCAGATACAAAAGAGATGCTACTGAAATGAGTTTTGAGGATATGGTTATAATTGCTGAAGAAGTCATAGACAGAGTCATGAAAAGGAACAAGCCTGTGACAAACAATTATAACACTCCTAATAGATCCCAATGGAGAAACAATACTGCCCCTGAGAAAACTGATAAGCCAACTGACTCCTCCACTAAAAGGAATCCTGTCTCTGCCCCTGAGAAAGAAAAACTCATCTGTCATTTCTGCAAACAAACTGGCCACTTCTCCAGGGAATGCCCTAAGAAGAAGAGCAGAATTAATAATGTAGGAATGGATGATGATGATGATCCCAAGAGTGACAATGGAGAAGATCAAGGTGAACCACACAAGTCTGAATCAGAACTAGATGAAGAAGAAGAGAATCATAGAACCAATCACATGATCCTTGCCATGGACAATGGAAATGGTGCCAATTATGACCCCTTAGTTGATTTTGATTTTGGAGCACATGCTGTAGAGTGTGAGATAAACCAAGACTTCTCCATTGCTGAAATTCAAGCTGAAACTCATCAACCCCAGACCTGGGACAAATCCTGCCAGTCTTCCCACATAGAGGATGCTAGACTGATGAAATGTAAACCTGATAGAGGAAAAGCTCATCTTACTGGAAAAGCAAATCTTACTACTGTCCTCATTGAATCCAAAGAACAATCATGTCTTCTTGATAGTGGAGCTTTTTGCTCAATCATCAGCAACAAATTGCTAGATTCTATATTACCAGTATGGGAAAACAAGCTCATGCCAATTAACCATGCTAAATTTTACAGCTGTAGTGACCAATTACAGCCAATGGGCATAATAAAAATGGCTTTGATTTTTCCTCAAACTAAAGGTTCCATTAGAATTCTAGCAGAATTTGTAGTCATGAGAAATGCAAGAATTAACTATCTTATCCTTGGAAATGATTACATGTCTCTTTATGGCTTTGACATCACAAACAGCAAAGAGAGATTCTTTACCATTGGAAATGAGAACAAGAGGAAGAAATTCAGCTTTAAGTCTCATCATCTGGAGAAAATGAGCCCTTCCAATGAAATTTCTGCTGTAAAGAAGTCCCATCCTCAACTGCAGAAATTTATTACAGAAGAACTCTGTGAAGCCAAGTTCAGTGATAATTTGACTATTGAGCAAAAGGAGAAGCTGTTTGAAGTCCTCTACAATAACAACCTTGCCTTCTCAAACACCAACCAGCCCCTTGGTGCCATTAAGGGTCATGAAGTTCATATCAAGTTGACAACTGAGAGACCCTATCCTCCTCTCCTCAGAAGACCTCCTTATCCTGCCAGCCCCAAAAGCAGAGAAGCTCTTGAGCAACACATTGAAGAAATAGTAAACCTGAATGTTCTAAGGAAAGTTGGTCATAATGAAGTAGTTGAGATCCCTACTCCTGTAATCATTGCCTGGCACAATGGAAAATCCAGAATGGTAGGAGACTTCAGGGCTTTAAATTCCTACACTGCTTCAGACAGGTATCCCATTCCCAAGATCAGTGAGACTCTGAACAACCTGGCCAAAGCTAAGTATCTGACTAGTATGGATGTACTCAAAGGTTTTCACCAGAATGTCATTGCAGAAGATTCCAGACATCTACTCTGCACAAAGGAATCTATGAGTACCTGAGAATGCCCTTTGGGATCAAGAATGCCCCCTCTCATTTCCAGAGAATGATGGACATTGAGTTTAGAAAGGAAATTGATGAGAAGTGGGTCATTATCTACATTGATGATATCATCATTATGTCCAACACTTGGGAGGAACAACTCAATAGGATAGACAGGATCATGAAAGTTGTCATTAACATGAACATGAAAATCTCCTTGAAGAAGTGTAACTTTGGATTTGATCAGATCAAAGCTCTGGGCCATCTTGTCTCTGGCATTGCCATAGGAATAGATCAGAATAAAGTAGCTGCTGTCCTCCAAAAACCTGTGCCTGGTAGTAGAAAAGAAATGCAATCATTTCTTGGTTTTGCTGGCTACTACAGACAACACATTGAGAAGTTTGCAGAGATAGCAAAACCTCTAACTGAACTGACAAGGATTGATGTCATATATGAGATGACCCATCATAGAATAGTAGCCTACAACTTGTTAAAAGAGAAACTGACCACAGCTCCATTGCTACTGTTTCCTGACTGGGCCCATCCCTTCACACTATATGTAGATGCTAGCATGACTGGTCTAGGTGCTGCTTTACATCAAGTCCAAGTCATTGATGGAGTGAGAAAAGAAGGACCCATTGTTTTCATATCCAGACAACTGAAGGACGGTGAAACAAGATATGGTGCTAGTCAACTTGAATGCTTATGTCTGGTTTGGGCCCTGGAAAAACTCCATTACTACTTAGATGGCAGTGTCTTTCATGTTGTAACAGATTGCACAGCTTTGAGATCACTGCTGAATATGAAGACTCCCAACAGACATATGCTCAGGTGGCAGATTGCTATTCAGGAATACAGAGGCAATATGACCATAATCCACAGAGATGGGAATATTCACAAGAATGCTGATGGACTGAGCAGATGGGCTTTGCCAAATGATCCTAGTAACCCTGCTTATGACCCAGAAGACAAGGATGATGATAGATTCCCTATCATGGGCATACATGTCTCTACTTTCAAGAATGAGTTCTTTGACTCAGTGAGAGAAGGCTACAAGCAAGACAAGAACACTACCACATTGTCTGAACTTTTGTTGAAAGATGCTAAAGATGCCCAGCTCAAAAATTCTTTACAAGATCCTTGGAGAAAGCTATATGATGAAGGAAGATTCTCTATATTTGATGGCCTCATCTACTTCAGAGAGAAGCACAACTCTGTCCTAGTCCTAGCTGACAAAGAAAGTATCAACACCATCTTGCATGAATGCCATGACAGTGTCTACTCTGGTCACCTTTCTGAAGATAGGACTTTAGAAAAAGTAGCTGATACTGCTTGGTGGGCTAACTGGAGACAAGACACTGGTGAATACTGCTCTTCCTGTGATAGATGCCAGAAAGCAAATAAAGCCACAGGCAAAAGATTTGGACTGCTCATGAAAATTGAGGAACCTTCAAAACCATGGGATGTTATTAACATGGATTGGGTAACTTCCTTGTCACCTGGAGGAGCTGCTAGTTTCAATGCTTGTCTGGTAATAGTGGACAGATACTCTAAGACCCCTATATTTGTACCCTGCTTCAAGGATGACTCTGCCATGGACACCGCGATACTGTTTTGGAACAGAGTAATGCCTAGGACTGGCATCCCCAGAATCATCATCTCTGATAGAGACCCTAAGTTCACATCTGAATTCTGGACTGGTTTACATAGTATGTTAGGAACCAAACTCTCCTTCTCCACTGCTTACCACCCTCAGACTGATGGATTAGCTGAAAGGATGATTCAAACACTTGCAAGTGTTTGAATCATGAAGATATGATCAGGAGGTTTTGTGCATATGGTCTAGAATTCAAAGACAATGATGGTTATACTCATGATTGGGTTTCACTTCTACCAATCCTTGAGCTAGCATATTGCACCAGCATACATTCAACCACTGGAAAACCTCCTGCCATCCTGGAAAAAGGCTGGATCCCAAACCTTCCCAGGAATTTCTTGAAGCAAGACTCTGTAGACATTCATCCTACTGCTCTTGCCTATGGAAAGATCTTTGAGAAAGCTAGAAAACATGCTGAGCAATGCATAACAGAAGCTACATCTTACAACAAAGAGAGATGGGACAAGAGTCACAAAGAACCATCTTTCAAAGTTGGTGATAAAGTCCTAATATCCACAGCAAACTTCAACAACCTGTCTGGCCCTAAGAAGATGAGAGACTCCTTCACTGGACCATTCCTTGTGAAATCTTTACATGGGAAGAATGCTGTAGAAGTGATACTGACTGAAGAGTTTAGCAGGAAACATCCCACATTTCCTGTCAGCTTGGTGAAACCATACAAAGACCCCAATCCAGACAAGTTCCCTTTGAGACAGAAAGTCAAAGTTGTCATTCCCCCCATGGATAAGACCCCTCAGAGTAAAGTCATACAAAAGATTCTCAGAGACAAGAGATTGAGGGTGGAAAACAGAGATGTTATGATGTACTTAGCCAGATACAAAGGTATGAGTGCTGACCATGATGAATGGCTCCTTGAGAAAGACATCCCAGACTCTGCTATCCTTCTCAGGAAATTCAGAAGTGAGAAGAGGTCTAACCCTGTGGTTTAATTTCTTACAGAAATCCAACCCTTTTGGTGGTAGGGAATGTCAGCCTTAGAGTCATCACAGCTGACCTAAAAGCTGCCTGTTCTACCTTTGTTACATATAAATTACTTTATATCTTTTTCATCTTAAGAGATAACCTTGTTTTGACTTCATATTCTGTTTCCTCATGCAATTTTAACCCTAGTTACAACTTATCAATTCATTGTAACTATACTCCTTCCCTGAGTTATTGAGTTGTGGCGCGCTTGCGCAGTTGTGACGTGTCAGCGCTACCAGGCGCGCCAAACCACATGTACATATGTAAATTACATAAGCAAACTGTGAAAATCTTTGTAGTCAGGATCCCCCTTGCCTGAGGCGGATCTACAGACTTCAGCACACCAGAACCACCACCCAGATAACTCCAGGATCACCACCAAAGAGCCTACTATACTCCCAGTATACCTACCGTCACAGGCGCCTAGGATATTGACAGTAAGTAACCTCTTTCACTGAACCTTGTTTATCTCAGAGGTACAACTCTGTGTCTTTCTTGATTTGCTCTTTCTTCTGGTTTTGCCTTCTTCTTGATCACAGGGCTGTCCCTCTAAATCCACAGGCCTTTGCCTCTATCTTGATCACAGGGCTGTCCCTTATTATCATTTGGCCTTTGCCTCAAAATCTAGGTTCAGGGCTGTCCCTCAGGTTTCCCTTTAAGAACCTTGACTATCCAGAAGGAAGCTAAAAAATTGTGGCTGGATTAAACTTATCTAATCCAGATACCCTCCTGAGAGGAAGCTGTGGCACTTCTAGCACAGATTAGCAGCACTCTTAAGAAGAGTAGCATTGCCAGTGGACGTGCATTCCCACTAGAATAACCTAGTACTCCTCTTTTTCCTTATCCTGCTTGGTTTCTCTCTCTCTTCCTCTTTTTCTCTTATAGTTGTAGTTTCTTTATCCCAAGAAATCCAACTATTGCCCCCTCCATTTCTTGTGTCCTGTTGTCACTATAGAGACTCAGGCTCACAACCGGTATACACTGGTCATCCAGAGTAGGTGTTATTTCCCTTGATGACCAGTGTGTACCAGTCATTGAGGGGAGGTGCTACTCCTCTCAATGACCGGCACAGACTGGTCATCAAGGGGAGATGGTACTCCTCTCAATGACTGGTACAGACCGGTAATCAAGGGGAGGTGCTACTCCTCTCAATGACCGGCACAGACCGGTCATTGAGAGGAGATGTTACTCCCCTCCATGACTGGTGATGACCAGTCATCAAGATGCGATGTTACTCCCCTCAATGACCGGTGATGGATGGTCATCAGTAGAAGTAGCACCTTCCCTTGATGATCATTACACACTGGTCATCAAGGGAAATAATACCTCCTCGGGATGACCGGTGTATACCAGTCAACAAGAGGAGGTCAGGGTGTAAACAGGTTGGGTTTGGGCCAAAAAGTGGTGCCTGAACTCGACCCAAAGTTAATTTTGGGTTGGGTTGGGTTGGGGCGGATTTAAAAATATGCTGCCCAAACCCAAAAACAACTAAGTAGCTGTCGGGTTTGGGTTGGGTTGGGTTGGGCGCGGGCTGACCCGAGATTTTTGGCCAATGTGAGACACTACAGACGTTAACATTTGAATAAATGTAGATAATGTGTCATACTTGAACTGTATTTGCAAGTATTTTTGCACTTATGAGAGAACAAGTTGTGAACCAGTCAGGATAAGAAGTCTTAATCAATAATTTGTATTTTGTTTTTGTCGGATTCAGGGTCATTGAGGGCGTAGAGGCCCTCATTGCTTTTGATCCAGTCTTGCCCACAGACAAGGGCCTCAACAGTGTTTGAATTCAATTTAGATCAATAATTGCTCAGTACTTGGCCCCAGGTTGAGAATGCTGATTTGGATGCAATTGGTGTCATTGGAATCATTAGAACTGTCTTTGCAAGGGTTGCAAGAGTTGGAAATCAAGCTTTGTTGTTGCTCCATCAGTTCAGAATTTCAAATTTGGGTGATTCAATCCCAACCGGTGGCTCCTGAAGATAAAGGTCAAGCTCAGCGGTCGCGGCTGAGGTGTTGATTATATTTTTTCCAGATAGATACTTCTTGAAGCGCTCTTGCTCCCCCGTCTTCAGAAAACAAAACTAGTTTGTCATTTATAATTGATGGATCAACTTTGCGAGAGGCAGCAGAATCCTTGTCAGCCGGTCTACCATTCTAGAATAGAGCCCCGCTTGCAGCTCTGGTAGCGCAGCCAAGAGCACTGTAAACTGGGTGCAGAGCAGACTGCAGCGCGGACTAGAGATGGCCAGCAGGTTGTCTGGCAGGTACCCTTTGCTGTCCAGCAGTACCTCCCTGCGGGTGCCGGGTATGGGTACGTGTCTGTGAAATGTGGCTTAAAATTAGCAAGCACCCGTGTCCAACACAGGTACCCGTTCAGGCACCCACTGCTGAGTTCTCCTATCCTGGAGAGTGACAACACGGAGAAAACAACTGACCTCAACCTCATACACCATGACCCAATCAAGAAAGAGACCGCGCCGGACCTCAAATTCACCAACATCCTTGCCTCTGGGACCATTGGATGGTCAGACCAACCCAAATCCAACTGGTGTCATTGATACAGACATCTTGGTTGCGAATGACGATGTCACAGATACCACCTCTAGCTCTCGGACAAAAGCTCCTCGGACCAGCCGGTCAAGTACCAGTCGCGAACTCACTGATCATGATGAGCTTGGTAAGCTTTCTTTCTGCTCTTCCACTCCATTCATATCACTGACTTGGGCATCCAATATTTTTCCTGAAAGTTCAAGCTCAGAAGATTGCCTCGATGGCAATCAGTGCCGCCTATTCAGGCTACCACAAACCGGAACTCTCAACACACCTTGACAAAAAGGGACAACGCATGATCGCGTATCCATGCAAGACGTTAGCTATCCGGACAGTCTTTCTGGATGGTTTTTTACTGACATATTTCCTCTTTCAGATGCAGCACAAAGATACAAAGGCCAAAATATGACTCCTTGTGCAGTAATTTGCTCAAACATGCCGCTGGATGTCTCAAGGAAGTTTGTGATGTGAATAGGGATCAAAATCCGGCCCGTGGCCATCTCTAGCGCGGACCTCTGCGCAGCATAAGATTAGTTTTAAATTTTTTAAATCTTGCAAATAGCTTCCTAGAGAATAGAGTTGAGAAAGCTAGACACCAAAAGGACCGCCGCACAGTCCAGAACCTCTTCTGTAAAATAGATTCCAACTAGGCACAAGTAACAAAAACAAGGGAGCCTGTATAAAAAGACCCCCTCAGAAGACCCACGTAATACTCAGCAGACAGCCACTGGTTGCGTGAAAACTACGTGGGCTTGGTAGCGGCTAAATCACTCAGCCACGCAATACAGAGTACTGTAGTACCTGGTCGCATGGAAACAACAGCCGCCGGTAGGCGGCTAAACAACCAAGCCATGCGACTGAGAGAACAACAGTACCTGGTTGCGTGGTGAAAATCTTCTTCCAAGCTCCGTCGCAGCAACAGTAGCAGAAAGACTTGGACACAAATCGCCGAAGAGCTCCGCATAGGAACCAACTCCTAGTGATCCTCCGCTTGAGAGCAGAAGATCTCTAGCGTTTAATTTCGAGTAGAACTTGTTAAACAAGTTCTGAGAAGAATGAATCTTCCTTGTGACCAGTATCCAAGAGATACAGGTCTTACAAGTAGCAAGACCAGTAAAGAGGCTGTGCCTTCCAACAAAATGTATTGGAAGGCCAGCCAGGAGAATAGCAAGCCAACAAGCCTCCAAGAAACAGCATAAAAGCCGGTTTTGGGAGGACTCTGGCTCCCCAGAATTGTCAACCACTTTAACCGCCCAGCAGCGCACTACATCGCCAAAAATATTTGTTGATTAGTTCGCTCTCAGCTTGTGTTAGATTGTTTTTTGATTCATTGCTCGTCGCTGGACTCCTGCTCCAACAGTAATTCCAGCTCATTCCTCTTTATCATCTCGGGTGTAATCCCCATCAACTATATACTTGGGAACCTGTTGAACAACCCCCGCTTGTCGGACCCCAGACAACACAGGATACACTACCCCTGCTTGTCAGGCCCTGTAAGAACCGCCCCGAAGGGCACCATAACCATTCCGCTGCTCTCGCGGCCGCCCCATTAGGGATATAAATCTTTAACACCATCATCCTACTGCGTCTACAGACGCGCTCACTCGCCACAGTCACTCATGTAGCTAGAGGACTTCTTGTCTTGGCATCACCGAGCCTGACACTCCTTGTCAGACTTCTTCTTGGCTTTGTTGACCTCATTGAACCAAGTGTAAAGTGTATCCTTAATTTCATTGACATTTTTTTTAGCTTCAATCGTTCCAGGTTCCTCTGAGATAATAAACTCAATGAGCTCTAACTTGCACCAAGGGTAAAAAACAATGTTGACTGGAGTATAGTCTTTCATCTTGCTCCAATACTTGTTGTATTTAGCTTTCATTGGCTTAAAATTCTTCGTAATATGAGCCAAATCACATGTCGCAGCTTCAAAGAGATGTTTGTCAATTTTTTCCATATATTTGAAGAGAATATGTGCAGTTGGATAATGTGTCATACCAACTTTCAATGTTACTAATGTTATAAAAATGCAATAAGCAACTCTGAGGCTTTTGTCATAGTTAAATTGAAAATAAAACACACAACTGTCTTGAATATTGCAAGAAAATCATGCATTGTTGATATTTCTGCCCACTTGGCAGTAGTAGGGCAATTAGTGAAGTTGAAATCTTGCATCTACAGGTTTCCAAGTGCTTTTTGGTAAGGTAGAACCAAATGGAGAATCTTGTAAGTGGAGTTCCAGCGGGGTGGGACATTGATAGAAGGCAGGGCCTGCTTTTTCATATTCACTAGGTTGATCAACTCCTGGAACAATTGCTTTCGCAATGGAGTGCTCTTAGTGTAACAAACAGTGTCATGAATCTTAGAAATGGCCTTTGAGAGACTTTCAAGGCCATTCTTGACAACTAGGTTTATAACGTGAGCCGCACATCAGATATGGAAGAACTTCCCATCCAATGCAGGAGGAGAACTGCTGCGATCTTGAAGAACCAACAAGAGCCAATCTACTGCTGTGTTGTTTGAGGCGGTATTGTTGACTGTGATGAAGGACACCTTGTCAATGATCTTCCATTCTAGGATGGTGGAGATGAGCTGCTCCAATATCGCAAAGCCAGCATGGGGAGTTGGAAGTTCCTTGAAAGATATTAAGAACTTCTTGAGATTCCAGTTGGCCGAGATGAAATGAAAAGATACTACCATGAATGGAGACTGGTTTGATGAAGTCCAAAGGTTGGTTGTCAAGGAAACTTGATTGGCTTTTTGCATTTCAAGCATTGGCTCCTTCTTCATTGATTCAGACATTTTCATTACATTGGTCTTAACGGTCCTGCGGGTGAATAGTTTGAACTGTGGCTGTAAAGATGCAAGCAAAGCTTGGAACATTGGTTGATCAACCAAGGCAAATGGTTGCTTGTCTGCAATTATCATCTTGATGAGGATCTTGCGGGACGTTTCTGGACAAAAAAACAAGGTCAAGGCTGACGTGTTTTCACCAAATTTGAGCAAGGTTTCCTTGTTTTTGCTGATGTGAGAGTTACATTGCTTGAGGTGGCGCCAGAGGTGATTTGTTCCATTGAAACTCTTACCATTTATTTTCAGCTTGCAGGACTTGCACACAGCATCAACTTTGGAGCCTGAAAAATATTCAAACTAATGCTAGTAAACTATTCATCACAATTCACAATTGAGCCGTAATGTAAGGCTGACCGCAGATTTCCTTATGAAAATGGATCCAAACATTGCTGGTTGCCTTTTTTTTCTTCTTTTCTGGACCTGGATCCTCTTGAGTGCTGTGGTGCTCACCACTGGGGGCTGTTGCATCTTTATTGGTGGCCGCAGGGTTATTTTGTGGAGCGGTAGGAGTGATTCTGGCTGCTGATTGTAATTTGGTTTGAATGGAGTCAGTTGCTACTGGGGTTTGGGACTCTGAAGACGCATTTGGCAATTGGCATTGCTTGGTGGACCTGGTGAATCTTGGCATTGATTATTGGCAACGTGGAAGTTGGTGGTGGCTGGGTCCGGAATCTGGGAGGGTCACCGGTAGAAGTCAAAAGCTTTGGGTCATAGTTGGGTTTTTGGGCCAACCTGATTAGAGAAAATACTGCCCAAACCCGACCCAACAATTTTACAGATCAGGTTGGGTTGGGTTTGGGTCATATGATTTTCTCCCAAAACGTGCCTGAACCCAACCCAAGACCTGTCGGGTCTTGGGTTGGTTATGGGTCTTCACACCCTGAAGAGGAGGTATGAGTCCCCTCAATGGCCGGTGTATACCTGTCATCCAGAGTATTAGCACCTCCCCTTGATGACCGGTACACACTGGTCATACAGAGAAGTTGTTATTCCCCTCAATGACCGGTCTGACCAGTCATTGAGAGGAGATGTTACTCCCCTCAATGACCGGTGTGTACCGGTCATTGAGAGGAGATGTTACTCCCCTCAATGACCAGTGATGACCAGTGATTGAGAGGAGATGTCACTCCCCTCAATGACCGGTGATGACCGGTGATTGAGAGGAGGTATTGTCACTCCCAATGACTGGTCTGTGCCGGTCATTGGAAGGTGTTATTACCCTTGATTACCGGTCTGTGCTGGTCATTGGGAGGTGTGACTGATGACCGGTCTGCACTGGTCTTCAGGAGGTGTGATTGATGACCAGTCCGCGCTGTGAGAACTCCTTTTGGGACGGGTGGCAGTTCTGTGAGGGGGAGATAACAAATATGATATTTGCAGTTAAGCAATATTTATGTTATGAGTGGTTTGAAGGACCTGCCCCTCTATTGTACTACACAAGGATTCTGAAAACAAAATTTACTTATTGTTGTGGCAAAACCTTGATAGAGATCACTATGTGTAGTAGTCTCTATCAGACTTAGATCAAACAATGCAGATGATGTGCAATGACACAAGCTATTTGAGAACCTGATTATGATCACAGGTGTTGGGTGAGTGGATGTTTGAGATCACACTGTTAAATGAGTGAGTGACTGGTTGGTTGGTGGCTGCTATTCACATGCTGAATTCAAATGAGGGGGGAGGAAGGGCTCCTTATATAGTAAAATGTGAGGGATTTTTGCTGGTGGGGAAGTCAGTTGAGGGATTTATGCTGGTGTGACTTCTCCTGTGAGGGATTTTTGCTCCATGGAAGATTTTGTTGAGGGATTTTAGCTAGTGAGCCTTCTGATAAACGTGTGATCCAACATGTGTGTCAGCCTGCAAGTAAATACAACATACCTCCAGCAAGTTAATGTTATATTTTCTACACAGTCTACAATAGTTATCTCCCCAGTTACTCTACCTTTACTTCATTATGGTCATAATATGCTTGTATAGAGTTAGTCAATTCATCATCTCTATATTAGTTGTACCTTGTTCATTTCTATGTTCCCCAGAAATCCAAGATAAGACAACATCATATCAACTTTCCTCCTCATCTTCAGATACATACTCGAATCACTGTCTCAAGATTGCCAGTTCACGATAAATATCCAAATCACTGTCAGAACACCGGCTTTGGATTTCTCACATCATCAACCGACTGTTGCACTAGAGACACCGGCTGACAATGTGACTGATGATGTCATGCAACCATACAGGGGTACGTGTGTGCACCTGTAGAAACTACACCCTAACTATGTACTTGTACTTGATTCTATACTATGTACTACCAAATATAATTCTATAGTATTTAATTATGTTCTGTCACAAACCATTTAACCAAAATAACTTTTGACTGAGTGGAGCTATCCTAGTGGTTCAAGTGAGTGACTAGGGGTTAAATGACCTTCAGAATCTAATTATGCAATAATAAATCAAAGAATATATCTCCTTCTCATGTATTCAACCATCACTTTATGTAATTTGATACTTGAAACAGATTTGGCACACCACAGCGCCGGTCATCAAGAGGTGTGAGTGTGTAAGATTCCCGTTTGGACTCTTCACTAAAGACTTGCAAAGGCGCTGAGAAACCCGTCTCAATGGTTTCTAGTGCACAACTGTGATTTATCTCAAAGGGGGAAGGATCTAGAAATGAGAGATCAGTATCTCTCAGTATATACAACTGGGGAAAAGGGAGGAGAGGGAAGAAAGAGAATACATACCTAGCAATGAGAGATCTGTATCTCTGCAGAGCTAGGTAGGTGAGGGGGAGTCAGGACTATATGGGTCCAGATCTGTATCTTGTGATATGTGTGTGACACCTTGGGAGGGGGCTGGATGACCGGTACAGACCGGTCATTGAGAGGTGTGATTTTCCTCTATGACCGGTGGTCCGGCACAGACGGGTCATTGAGAGATGTTAACCCACTTGATGCCGGTCTGTACCAGTCATTGAGATCAGGAGGTGACAGCTGGCATTGAGTGGGGTGTGTTTGTACATAGCCCCTGGATTGTCAGACACACTGTAGTATACCCTCCTTGCAGATGCCAGACATCAGATATGTACAGAGTTGAAGTTGTAGGCACTCCAGCTCTGGCTGGAGTGCACAGTAATGCACTGCCCTTTTGAGGAGGAGAAATATCAGGAATGGAGTGCTGGCACTGCCAGCATAATTGGCTGGGTTGAGGTTATCCCAGTCAAACTGGGATGCACTCAACCAATTTAAACTTGGGTGATCTCAACTGATGGAATATAAATCCAAGGTACCCCCTTTGGGTTTATATTAAATTGGTTGAGATCTACCAAGTTTAAATTGGTTGAGTGCATCCCTGTTAAACTGGATGACTTCAACCCAGCCAAATATGCTGGCAGTGTGGGGGAATGCACTCCAATCTGATGGAGTGAGACTCATGGGCACTCATTACATTTCCTGGCCACTGGAGTTCTTTGTGGTGCACTCCAAAGAGTCTTGATTCCCTGGTTGTGCACTCCAATTGACTTGGAGTACTCTAGTCTGTACTCCAACAATCATTGGAGTGCACACTCCATACACTCACTTTTGGAGTGCTTTTGGGATTTTTCTGGAGTGCATTTAGGCTGACCCTAATTTTAGGAGGGGATAATTATGACTCCCTCTTTTGATTTATCAAAAAAAAAAAAAACCAAATAACCCTCTCCTTCTTTTTGGGGAGAAGGCTGTGTGCAAAGTAATTGCCAGCTTGCGCACACAGCAGGCCTCAATGTCAAGAGACGGTTGATTCTGTGCGCAAAGATTTTTTTGCTGCTGAGCAAAGTAGATCTGTATATGTATTTTCGGCTGACATCCTATGTGACATCTGACCAGGTATGCTAAAACTTGATTGGATGTTACAACAATTCAGATTATATTGCACAATTATATTGCTGCCAAACAAGGCCTAGATAGGCAATTTTGTTGAGTTTTTATTCAAGCTTCATTGGAAAATATCTCAAAAAATGCAGCACAAAAGCCCAGGGGGAAAAATTGTAGGGTGATATGCCATCTGCTTGTTTCTTCAATCTGGTTTTCATCAGCAATCAGATGAATCATGAAGGTGTTTTGAAGCAGGATTGTTTTTTTTTTTTTTTTACTTTCCAATGTAAAGCAATGGGTATTTATGTTACTTTACATGATGAAAAATTTTGAAGTAACATAAATATCCTTTTTACACACTGCTACTTGTCAATTTATTAGTAAAAGAGTCTTTTTTGGCCTCATGCATAACATATAAGGCTTCATGAAGCAGAACCAGAAGCCATACAGGCTCTTTATTCCTGTTATGAGCTTTGGAGGGAGACCTTCCTTGCACATAGCCTATAACATACATTTCACAGCCCAAACACCAGGAAAAAAAGTCACATGATGACAAGTGACATCATGCCAGCTCCAGCGGGCTACCCATTGTCTACCCACCATCTAACCACATCTCCCCCCATCTACTGACCTTTCAGAACTTCCACAGGAGATCTTCAGTTTTGGCTGGGCACCACTGATCCTCATTTATGGTCAGCTGATATTTAGCTTTGGCTCCCAGCTCATGCTCAGCTGTGGTGCCCAGCTCATGCTCAGCTTTGGTGTCCAACTCATGCTCAGCTTTGAACCAGTCCTGGCTCAGCTTATTCTCAGCTTTAGTCCAGTCATGGCTCAGCTTAGACTAAGGAATCTGCCGGCGGACCCGGGGCAGGTACCCAGCACCGGTTGGGTACCCCCCACATCTGCCTTGCACCTGCCAGAGGGTGCCAGATGCAGTGCTGAGTGCCTGTTTTTTTGAAACAGGCGGTGCGGTATCCAGCACTCTCCCAACTAGTGCCCCAGCTCACCTGCATGGGACAGGGGTTGGGCCCGGGCCCCCATTGGGGCTTGTGAGTCCTGGAGTCCTGCACCAGCCAGCTTGATATCCCTGCTGGGTTGGTGTCTTGAAGATCATATCATCATATCCACTCCCTCCTGTGAAACCACCCCACCACACACCAGGAAAAAAAAGTAGTCAGTTGATGACAACTGACATAACACAGCTCTGGTTTCACCTCCAAAGCTACTCCATCTGTTAGTGCAGGGCTGGCTGGCGCACAGCTCAGTGCCCATTTTGGCACAGCTGAAGCCTCCAATTTTCAAATTCACAAGCTGCTCCTCAGCTTTTTCCCAGGCACAGCTGCTTCTCAGCCTTGGCCCAGGCCCAGCTGCCCCTCAGTCTTGGCACAGGACAAGCCACTGCTCAGCCTTTGCCTGAGCAAGAACAGGTGTTGATAAACACACACTAGAGATGGCACTTGGCACCCGCCGGCAGGTACCTGTCACACCACTTCAGCACATAATTCTATGCGCTGTGGTGAGCGCAATCAACGCGCACAGCGTGCAAAATAGCCAAAAATTTAACATTTTTAAAATCAACAGGTGTAAATATACTTTATATCACTTTCACATAGATGTTACATAGTTTTCTCATAAATTTAAGTGCTTTAAAAAGGTATTTTCTGGCTATAAATATAAGAAACACTCAATATATGTAATCCTTCTGAAATAGCCACTTATATATACAAAAGTAGTATAGAAAGAGATTTACAGTAATTTTCTTTACACTTCAATCTAGTATTCACTTCTAAGAATTGTTTAACATCTTTGAGAAGTATTCCAGACTAAAAATCATTCACATATAGAAAAGCCAAGGCTCATATGTAACTACAATTTCATTACATAGTTGTAAATCTTCTAAGATTAAAAGCTAGTCTGATATTGGTTATTTTGTCTTTAAAAGAAGGCCATTTTGGATACTATTTCTCCCCATGCTTGCATTAGATAGTAATATATAAGTTGCCTGCTTTCATCACCCATGATAAATTAGTTTGATAAATTAGCTGATAAATATAGTGAAACCTAACCCCTTAAAACCTCTTAAACAATCTCATTTCTCTTTGAGTCACCAGAGCCTTTGATCAAAAGGGATTTTGAAGTAGTTGCGCCAAGAAATATTAGAAAAGGCCACATCTCTTAATTTTCTTTTTGCATTTCTCCCAGAGTTATAGGAGGGCAGCCTTTCAAGCACTTCATTCCCCTCCAAGCTCTTTCTCCCCAGCCGTGAGAAGTTACACAGCGCCTGCAGGCGCCCATGGCGGGTGCCAGGGGTTCCATTTTAGTAACAATACATGCAGGGACCTGCACGCACGCAATGGGTACCTGCAAGGGTATAGAATTATGTTCTGAAGTGTAGCGGGTACCCGCCGGCGGGTGCCAAGTGCCATCTCTAACGCACACCCGTCCCCCAGGGGCATTCCCACACCCACACCCTTCAAGAAGGGTGTGTGGGACCGCATGCCCTTTATCAAGGGCGTGCATGCCCCTGTATGGGCGTGCAAGGGCGTGCACACCCCTACATAGGAATTCACAAGCGTGCACCGTGCCTGCTTGCCAGGAGCCCCTCTGCAGGCAGGAGCAAATGTACCTGCTCACTGAGAGCCCTTTGGTGGGCAGGTACAAATCCCACCTCGCCAAGAGCCTCTTGGAGAGCAGTTATACATGCACCTCCTTGCCAAGGGGCTCTGGGTGAGCAGGTGTATGTATCCCTGCTTGCCAAGAAGGATAACTCTTGGTGAGCAGGTATACAAACACCTGCCCCCCAAGCCTGCTCAACAAGAGTCCCTCGTTGGGCAGGTGCCTGTATACCCAGTGGTGGGTAGGTACGGTACGGCTATTGGTAACATACCAATATCGTAACAGTTTTTCTTTTGTTACCGTTACCGTTAACTGTAACAGAAGTGTGTGACAATAATGCACACCCAGGATGTTTGATCTTTGACATCTGTTACAATATCTGCCCACACAGAGGGGCAGATATTGGACCATACATGATCCAGAGGGGGCCATTTGCCCCTCTTTATCCTGTTAACCACCGGTTAACGTGTTATGCTACTAGTAACGCGAGTAACGCACCAAAAAAATCAGGCCTGTTACAATACGGGCCTGGGGTTAAAACTGGTTGTTACTAGTGCACTAACGCCTGAGCGCAGTAATGGCAAGTGTTACGCTACACAGATAACAGTGATTATTGCAGCATATTGTAATTACCTACTGCTGGTATACCTGCTTGCCAAGAGAAATCCTTGGCAAGCAGGCATACAGATCCCACCTTGCTGAGAGCCTCTTGGCAAGCAGGTATACATACACCTGCCCACCAAGAGCTCCTTGGCAATTTTGGTTTCTGACACCTAATCCCCCCGCCAAGAACAAACGTAAGACCAGATTTGGTACTTGCGCCGGCACAGCATTGGCGGTAACTCTAGGAGGCAACGGCCCCAGCAATGAAGAAGATGAGGAAGACAATTTTGACCTGGAAATTGAGATTGTTTGGGGATGAAACCCAAAGTAGATACATTGACCTTTGAGGAGCCGCAAAGGGCCTGATCAAGGTTAAATTGCTCCAGGAATCCAATTGTGGGGCCCTCAAGGCCCCAACGTGTAAAACAACAAAACTAGTTTTTTTTTTTCTTCTGATAGCATTCCTGACGTACAGGAGCCATACAGGCTTTGAGGCTGAAATCAGCGGTGCAAAAGCTGGCCGCAAGCTTTTCCATGTTAGCTGTAGGATTGGCAACTCCCGCAAATTCCTCTCTGGTGGTATTTGGTATACTTGTTATCACAATATCTCCCTGTCTCCAACCACCAATGGATCTCTGGCCCAATTAACTTTTTTTTTTTTTTCTGCTCTACTTTACTTTACTTCTTTCCTGTCCCCCAAATGAAGAGACTCTCTACTAGACATCATAATTAGTAGTAGTTCCTCCAATTAACATTTGATTATCTAGTTATCAGAAAAAAAGAAATTCCAAAATTGGCTACTGTGATGAGTTGATGGAAGCAAAGCTTGCTAACCATTGCAGATTGTCCAAGCATTTGTAAAAACACAACATATCAAAAGGGGGATGCCAAATGGCCCAGTGGTGGGTTCTCCATAGGGAACATGGTTTTTTGGTCCTGCTTGTCTGCACCTATTTTCATTTCATTTCAATTTTTTTTAAATTTACAATTTTTTATTGTTTGTGATTTTAATTTTTTTTTTTTTGCTTTTTTTTTCACATGTTTTAATTTCACTTTTTATGCATTTTGCTTTTCATGAAATTTCTTTTTTCATGGCTGGTATTCTTCTTAGTGGAGTTGCTTGTGTTTCAACTCAGGAGCAGTGATAGGATGGCTACCACGTGCACTTAGAGGTGGGGTGGCTACCACCACAGATTTCACACTCCCACTCAAGGTTGTCATCCCCTCCAGCCGACACTGACCCTGGCTTTCCTGCAGTAACTGTCTTGATGTCTGATGGGGTCTTGGACACTTCTACAGATGATTCAACAGGTGGGACATGCATACAAGATCTTCCGTGAGACATGAGAGCTGCACTGAGGCATAGGGTCTTGATGGTACATTTCATGTTGGCGAGTTGCAGGGATGGGTTCAATGGGGCTTGAACACAGGTTGTAAGGCAAGGAATGCAGGTGATCAAGGATGGCTCTTGCTGACACAGCTATGTCGGGGGTGTTAGGGGTGGTAAATTATTGGGTTAAATACTCAGCAAGCCACTCCAGGGGAGCTCAGATGGGTCATAGAGTGTCACTCGGGGCCCCGGCCCATGGTAAACATAGTCTGGTGTCCTCCGGGGCGTGGTGCTCACCTGATCGGAAAATGGAAACAAGCCAAAGTCTCAAGCACTGGAACGATGCCGATTCCGAGGACAACAAGTTACAACCCACGAGCAGCCCCCGCAGATCGAGAAACATCTCAACAGCAAGCGATCATTGCTCGCTCGGGAACACAACAGCAGCCTTTTAAGCAGCGGGAAGGGCTCAATTGCTGATAGTTATTTTCGTGTACAAGTCGAGCGAGTGATAGCGGCATTCAAGTCCAACCCATACGAGGTCCTTGACGAAGACATGACCGAGCAGACATCAGTCACCCATCCGTCGTCCGCAAACTCTCTTCCTTCCATCCCCCCATCTTCGATTGTTTTTTGACCTCGTCTTTTTTTTTTTTTTGGTTTGGGTAGACCTGATCGCCGAAAACCTTTCCTCATTCTTCCCAACAAGATCCCTCTTCCCTGCAGCGTAGAGGCTTTGGATCTGCTGAAAGAGGAGAAGGGATCCTTTTCGGATACTGAGAAACAGAAATAAGTCTCCTTTTCTCTTTAGCGCTCCATATTCTTTATATTCTGCTTCGGTCTGTTTGACGTTCAGTTGATGCTGTATGTATATCCGCTTCCGCCCCCCGCGTACAAAAAAAAATAATACTTGCAGATTTCAACGATATGTAAATTAACACTTCACACGCCTCAACTGTTGCCCAAAAATGGAAGTGAAATACAAATGATGAAGGATTCTCCACCCCCGACCCACTACTTCCTTAGGGAAGTGAAGTTGGCGGGATGACGACGATTGTGGGGGCCTGGACGAAAGACCAAAGAACTCTCGCACTGGGGAAGCGGGGGTGTGAGGGGTGCCCATCTTGGGCCCACCACCACCAAGATGTTGGTCGGCGGGACGGCGACGGTGCAGCCGGTTGGCCAGCGCGCAGGGCTGCTCTTCCTCGTTCGGTGTGGGCTGGTCTGCTCGGGTGGTCATGGAGTATGGGAGCCCGCACACCAGGAGAGAACCCGTCGTAGCAGTGCTGCCGCGTCCCTCCAGAAGCAGCGGTTTCCCGCCAGCAACATGGCTGCTCTCCATCCTGGACAACCATCCCCCGCCTCCTCACTGCTACGCATAACCGCCGCTCCTCGCAGCCAACAGTGCGCGCCGGTAGCGCTGCCAACCGGGCCGCTCAGGCGACGCACAATCGCTGCGAATGGGCGCGGATATCAGCGGGCTCGGGCCGCTCTCACCCGCGCAGAGTTTGTGGAGCTGGCTGGGAGGGAATATGTGTTTGCAGGAATGGGAACTTGGAGCGGATCACTTGGAGCGAATAACTTAGGGATGATACCTTCGAGATAATAACTTGGAGATAATAACTTGGAGATAATAACTTGGAGCAGATAACTTAGAGCAGATAACTTAGAGCAGATAGATGAGAAATCTGTGACCCAAGAGGGATGTTAGTGGGCTGTGTTAATGTGTGGCGAGCCATGAAAAGGGGGGATACGAAGCACGATGACGGCGGGAATCGGGGGGGCCGAGTGCGCCAGAGGCGCGGGGTAACTTTGCGAGGGGAGGAAGTCAGAAGCCCTTATCGGCGGCCCCGCACTGGCCCATGGGGGTGAAGTAGTAGCTACAACGGCGCGCCAAGCGGGAGATAAGCAAGCGGATAAGCGGGACGAACAGAGGGGGGGGGGGGGGGGGACGCAACTAGTTATCGGCGATGCTGGTGCCGTTGCCCAGACAGGCCCCGTTCTCGGGGTAGTAGTGGCAGACGCGCATCCACTCGGTGCGGTTGCCGAAGACCCAGACGGCCGAGTTGACGCGGACGAAGCCGGATGTGCGCGGGACGATGTGGGGGAAGTAGTCGTGGTTGGCCACCACGTGTTGGCCGGCCTCGCCCTGGAAGATCTCCGACAGGAGCGTCGCCGCCGTCCTTGACACCGCCCTCGGTCTGCACACACAAAGGAGGGTCAGCTTGGGTGAGGGGCGGGGTTTGGGGGGGGGGGGGGGGGGGGGGGGGGACTGACGCGGCTTGCGAGTGGGCGTAGTGCACGTGGCCGTCGATGCCCAGATCGAGCGCGGCGAGCTGGGCGACCGCGCCGCCGATCCCGTGGCCGGTGACCGAGAACTTGAGCCCGGTGGCGTTGACGGCCTGCTTCGCGCGGGCCCAGTTGTCGGTGGCGATGCGGGCGGAGTTGTAGAGCGCGAGCACGCCGCGCCCGGCCGTGCACCCGTTCGTCGCCGTGCACCGCCCCACCGGCCGGCCGAAGTCGATCGGCGCGGGCTCCCACGACAGCGCGACGTCCGAGTCGTACCCCCGGAACACGATCACAATCTTCTGCATGAACGGCACCCGCGCGACATACCCCGTCTGCCCCTCCGCCGTCGCAAAGTCTTCGAGCACTTCGAAGTCGTTCCCGTGCACGGCAAACGTCGCCGGACACAGCGTCCGGTAATCGCCGTATGCAGCCTGCCCACAGAGAAAACGCACATCAGCGTCTGGATATCCGCGCAGAGTTCGGCCGGATTTACCATGGACAGATAGCTGGGTGCGCGAGGTTTGGGGAGGATCAGCAGCTGTGCGGGGCCTAGCGGGGAGAGGATGGCGGACGGACCAGTGCAGCCGGATGTGGTCCTGCTGGTCGGCGTCCTGGGTGTACCAGGGGATCCGGTCGGCGAGGATGGCCTTGGGGTCGGTGATGGAGGGGTCGACGGGCTGGACGCTGGTGGCGTCGGAGACCTGGCGGGCGCGCAGCGAGCGTGCGTCCGGCAGCAATGCCAGCGCCACTGCCAGCGCCGCCAGACACCGCACCGTCTTGGTTGCCGCGGTCATCATCATCATCTTCTTCTTCTGGCTTCGGCTGCCCTGTGCGCGCTTGCTTGGGTTCCTGGCACGCTGCGAGCTGCAAGGGGGCGGGTTCTGGTGGCTGGGGCAGAGGGGAGGGTCAGTGGGTCGGGGTCTCTGATGGGTAAAGAGGGTGAGGGGGAGGGAGAGCAGAGACGAGGGCACTATGAGAGAAGATGATTCTCGTCTTCCCAGACGGCGTGCTCGTCTCTGAGCAGCGTCGCGGGAGACTGCGCTTTTCCCGAAGTGGTTCGCTGTGGGGGATGGGCAGGGAAGGAGCGCTCACCGCAACAGACCGTCTCGGGGCGGGGCGTGTCGGCTGGGGCGCAGGAGGGGCAGCCTGGGCTTTTATGCCGATCTCGTGAGCGTGCACAGCCCCGGCTGGCCACCCAATTCCGCCGTCAGCCTCGCCCCGCTTATCTGCAATCTCAGCCCGTCAGCATCGCCTTCGCTCGGCCCCTTGCCTCGATCCCCTCGCCATCTGTCCATCCCTCGGGCGGCACACGCGGCCAGCCAAGCTCCCGAGCCATCTCCCCCATCGACCGACGCATGCTCTCAGCCCAGCGCCGGGACGAGCCCATACCACACAGACCTGTGTGTACTATGCATGTGCCAGCCGTGGGGGCCCCGGGAAACACACAGCCCTCGACAAGCGTGCCCGGCCAAGAGGCGCACGAAAGCGGCTCCGGGGCATGGGTGAGCTGAGCCGAGCCAGCAGTGGGACACGGCCGGCGCTGCGGCCATTCTGGCCCGCTGGTATGTCTCTTCCGGGGGCGTCCCCTGAGCCCGCGAGAGACTCCTGGCCTTGGGCAGCTTCCAGGAGCTGTGATACTGTCCCCGATGGGCTAGAACGCATGCACAAGCTAGCCGGTGAATGGTGTGCCCAGGAACCCGGCCCGCCTCGCCTCGCTCTCCCTGGCCCTCCGTTCGACGAGCACGCCAGGGCCTGCCTGCCCTGTCCAGCCGTCCGTCTGCGCCAGAAACCCCGGGGCCCTGCACCCACGCCAGTCTTCCTCGCCTGCTTCCGCGCCCCGCCCGCGCCGAGAAAGGCGACTGGACTATGGAGCGGGATGGCCGGCGGACCTTCTGGGCGTGCGGGTGCGCGGACCCGGCCGGGGGGTTCTTCGGCGCCGGCCGGGCTGGGCTTGCGCAAGCGCTCGAGTCGGGGCCGCCTGGGGACCGTGGCGGTGTCGCTGGAGAGGCCCGATCTCTGTCTGAGCAGCCTGCCTCCAGCGAGCGCCCTCCGAAGGATCGACGGCGCTGTTAAAGTTTCAATCGGCCAGACTTATTGCAATGTGGCTTGCATCCACATTGAAATAAATACACCCTTGCAACTCATCCTATGTAACTCATCAGTGTTCACGTATGAACTGGAACCTAATCCTTGAACAAAGCACTTGCCAAAGTGCGTGCGAGGCGCTTGGGCTGGCGGCGGAGAGGACGCAGGCCGGATGGGCAGGTGCAGTCCCCGCTCAACAATCTTCTGGGCATCGCTCCCCCGGGATGTCGAGCTCACTCTGACAGCTGGAGATACGCTTGTCAGCTCCCACAAGGTTGGCTCGGGCTCCGCCCCCCTACAGGAAACCACCGACACACTCTGTTTGGGCGTCGCATTTCTGCCTGCGACTGTGCGCGGAAGTTTTCGTGTATGTATGTATGTCGAGGGTTGGATAGGCTGGGCCTCCTTCAAGGACGATGATCATAATCAAGAGAGTACAGGCTTCGATAGGGTTGACAAGTGATATTTTAGACTTAGAATATGGATGTGTGTAGCTCGACAAGGAGGAACCATGATGTTGGGCCTCTCATCCATCTGGGTTGTAAAGAGAACCATTCTTGCAAGAAGTATTAGAGAGATACGCAAAAAACTATATTCAATATAGGGCTAACAAAGGTGGAGTTGCGGTTTTTTTCAAGAAAAAAAATGGGGCTCTCAAGGCCTGGCTTGTAAAGTGTATGACCGGGCCAACGAAATATAAGGTGGGTTACCATAATTTGGGATTCGACGAGATAAATACCTTCTGCTTGAAATCTATTGATGGCCGGGTTACGGTGTCGGTTCCTCTGGCTCACCGTGGGCTATACCGAAGCAGCTGACTCCGAATCGCTCGAGTCAAAGCACTCCAAGAACCGTCGACGGCGGCTGGCCGAGATCTACCAAATATCACCATGACCAGTCAGCCAAACATGTGTATCTGGGATATCGACAACCAAACGAGAAAAAAGAGAGGAAACTCGCATTTTCAAGGGGTGTTGGGTGGCTTCGACTAGGAGGGCTGTCGATGTGATGGCTGTCCCAAGACTCTTGCATCCTTTGCTCCAATTCCTCTCGCGCCGAGCTGATGATCGAGTCTGTGTGGAAGTGGAAGTGGTTGAAGGACCATTCCATGTGCTCAGGATCAGAGTGGTTCATGTCCCACAGCCCTCGAAATCCTTCGCCTTGGTCGCTCAAGTTCGAGGATGTCGACTGCAGAGGCATCCATCCCCCATCCAATCACAAAGAAGAAAAATGGGGGGAGTTTCAGGTCCGACTCTTCTGGCTCGCGGCGTGAGGCTGGCCGCAGCTGGAAGCGGTGGAACTGACCTCAGGGGACTGGGCAATCGTGTGTGTGCAAGTGGGCCATTCGGCCATGAAATCTTGCTCGCACCAGTCGTTTCTGCAGAATGGGCACACAGGGGTATCCTGCAAGCGAATTTCGGATCATTTTCTGTGCTCAGGTGTATCTCGAGGCTAGAGGGCGTACCGGCGTTTCGGGTGCTGATCTGATGCTGGAAGCCGAGGGCAGCCAGGAGTTCACGTCACTGGCGGAAGACTTGACGGAGGACAAGCATCTGTTGACGGCTGATTTGCACGATTGGCCCCATTCATTCAAGGTGCCTAGGATGCCTTCATGGCCCTGCACCGGGAGCCCAACGACTAGCACTGTCACTGCTTGGAAAAGCTTTCATTAAGATAGGCGGAAGATGTCAGCAGGGTTTCTAGCTCCCTCAGGCAATCCGTACAGCTGATTTCTTACCACCAGTGCTCTCTCGCTGTTGCACATCATTGGTTGCAATTACAGGGCTTGGGGGAAGAGGTCCTCAGCTGGTACTTGGAACACAAAAACAAGTCGGGGAAAAGAGCGAAGTGATGTATTGAAAACACCTGCCAATCCAGTTTGACCGTCTCGGCCACGAGTCCAATCAAGCCGACATCTCCATACAAAATCTAATCGTCTTGGCACATAAACAATACACTTGAAGCTTGGTGTGTTGCTTCAGTACCTCCAAAACACATCCACCACATGTCCTGTCTTGCCGAACCAAGTGAAAATGAAACGTTTATGTACACCACACACTGCACATGGATCGATGCGTTTCATGGCTCTGATACCGACGCAGTGCTATGCCCTCGATAACTCCTTCCTGAACATTAGGGTGATCTGCCAGTAAAGTTGACTGCTATGTATGTGAATGGACAAATTACCCTGGACACTCATTTAAGTGTTGCACGCAAGGGAAACTCCTGCGCAACAAGAGTGATAGAGAGAAGTAAGTTAGAGCCACAGCGGGATGTGATTTTAGGCCCAGTTTGTTCAGCGTTTTGATCGAGCATGATGAATATGGGTAGCTCAAGTGAAATCCGTGTCGAACCTCACGGTTCGTACATTTCACAGAAAATATGTTATTGATCACGCTTGATTCACAGATGGGGCCTTATGAATCAACTAGAGTAAACAAGCCCGCTTCAAAGCCGCACACTTCACGGCTCCTCAGCTGGCTTGGTGAGTCAAGCATCTCTGGGCAGGTTCCAGCCATCCCTGCCACCAAGCCTTGTGGAGCAGGGTTGCAGAATCTTTGACAGAGGAACTAGTGATTGTTATGGGGGAAACTGTCTCTTTTTTGAGGGAATGGCGCAGTTTGAAAGCAAAACAAACCCCTGTTTTTCGTTGTGATTAAAAAAGCCCTCAGTGTGTTTGGATTGTTTTGGCGAAGGAATCTCTCAGGCTCTCTCAGGCTTGCTTTCTAGTGTTGCCCGCCAGTTGAGTTTAGGGCCTTCTCTTATGAGTTAAAAAGGTTCAGCAACCATGTGAGCTAGGCTGCCTCCATTTAATTTTCAGGAACACTTTCTTCTAAATTTACATATTAGGGGGGTTCACGTAAGGCTGATTTTGAAAAACAGCCACCAAAACCAGCAGATGCAGCTTTTGAAAATCCTGAGAAAGCAAAAAGGTTTGGCTGGGAAGCTCTCTGCCATGCATAAACCTTACTCACAGGTGCATGAGCAGACAATCTGCCGTGCATAAACCTTACTCACAGGTGCATGAGCAGACGAAATCAGCATTGCTTTTTTTGCAATGTGGACCCTATTTTGATGGCTTGCGGTCCTCCTGTAGCAGTCAATAGGGGGGTTCACGTAAGGCTGATTTCACAAATCAGCAACCAAAACCAGCAGATGCAGCTTTTGAAAATCGTGAGAAAGCAAAAAGGTTTGGCTGGGCAGCTCCCCTTTGGAAGCAATCTGCAAGGCATAAACCTTACTCACAGGTGCATGAGCAGACAAAATCAGCATTGCTTTTTTTGCAATGTGGACCCCCTTATTTTGATGGCTTGCGGTCCTCCTGTAGCAGTCAATGAAGAATGGTGGTGTGGTTTGACTTTTGATTTGAAAAGAGCCAAACAAACAAAAAAAGGGTGTTGACATATTCATATCATCAACATTATCAGCTGGCACACAAGGTTAAAGAAGGTCTGTGCGGCACTATACTAGGTCAAGCTAGATAACCCAGAGGCATTAATTGAATAAAGGAAAGGTTACCTACTATTGGCACATCCAAAAATAGAGATGTCCACTTTTTCACCCTTTGGAAGGTACCTGCTGAAGAGTGGGGTACCTGCCAATGGATGCAAAACATCCATCTATATCCATACAGGGGGAGGAGAGGTTTTAGTAAATACAAATACAATGTCCATAAGGCTTATCTTTCACAGGCTGTCACAGCTTTTGTTTAAATCTATCAGGGTCTTAAGGGATACACATTCTGAAACTTACAAAACTTAATTGGAGTCCCAATGTTGCACAGTTGGATATACAAAATGAAGATTGGCCAACTCTGGCGATTAGGTTTACATAGATAGGCAATTAATTGCGCTTGTCAGGTCACATGTGTTGGATCTGATTGTGACCTGTCGGTACAGAGTAATTCAAGAGGAACTTTAAGCGGAACAATGACTGGCCGTTCCGTGTTTTCATTTGCCTGCGGTACTAGTGGTATTACTCCGAGGGTTCAGCGTAAAGTGTGGCTATTTTTCCCAAGCTTTGGCCAACAATGTTATTTCATCGTATTCCTTTCCACTCAAATTTAAAAGATGCTGGCAGATAGGCTCAAAGTGCTAGTGCGCATTTCAATCATCTTTGATGTACTTAACAGTAATATCTCAACCACTGCACTTGGTGTGAAGCTTTCTTCTTATTCAGTTCAGCGTCGAAGTTTGAATGAGCCTCTCCTAGACAAGGAATTTACTGGTACCAGTAAATTTCCTCGTGCTAACAGTGAAAATCAACTTGATAAACTGGGTGGCAGTCCGAAGGATGCTACGATACCTGTAGGTGCAGATGGAGGGCAAACTGGAAAACCTAGCAGTATCCTAGGAAATGACGGCAAAAAATTTGTATTGGGAGATTCTGATATAGAAAGCGGGCAGGCGTTAGTAGACTCGGTATTTTGATATCATTTCATGGATCACCATCACTAAAAACATTCATCTTCATCTTAGTAGTGTTAAACGCAAGGCCAGTGAAGTTGACGAAGTGCAAACGCCTCTCATTCAGCCTAAAAAGCAGCGTACTCACGGTTCATTCAATGAAATCGGAGAAAAACATGAGAAAGAGTCGAGGTTCTTTTCCTCGTCCGAAAATCATGTTTATAAATATGATAAGCAAATTCATACACCAACACTTGAGCTATTGGATAACGGTTTTTACAAATCAACCTGCTTCCAAGATCCCAATCCATCCAACTCTGAAGAACCAAATGGATGGTGCATAGTCATCAACTCTACAATCAATCATGGTCAAGGTTTTGTGGTTGTTGCACCCACAAAATACTTGGAAGGATTCTTTAAAAAGGGACTCAAATTATCAGACGATCCGCCAGATTTTGGTGCCGGAAGGATTGTCCAGATGCCGGAGAAAGGTGGTAAGGGAGTCGTAGCTGCCCGTAAACTCGAAAGGGGCGATTACGTCCAACAGCTATACCCGGTTGCACTGTTTACGAGGACGGAACCAGTGTGGGAAACTCCCTTTGGTCAAAGTATTCAGCGACAAGCCATTGATCATTTGCCACTGCAAACGCGGGCTGCTTTATCGCGTCTTGCCGGAAGCGGTCAGACTGAGGATGAATTTATCTCTCGTATGATTGGGGCCAACACTTTTTCAACCTATCATATGGCTGGAGAAAATGATCTTGAGTTGAGTGCACTATATTTGGGCGCCTCGTAAGTTTCCTTTGCTTGCTTTGGGATTGGGAAATGCAGGACTAGAAACATTTTTTTTTCTCCCAAAAAATGACAAAAAGGCGATTCAATCACTCCTGCAAGCCAAATGTATATTACTACATTGATCACGAGACTCAGCTAATGCATATAAAGGCTTATGAGCCAATTGAAGTGGGCGAGGAACTTACTATATCTTGTGAGCAGCATTATAAGTTCTGATTAACCTGGAGCTGACACTTTGAAATCATAGACGTCTTCCAAGAGTTGTATCAGGAAGATCGGCAAAGAAGACTAAGAGATCTCTATGGTTTTGATTGCACTTGCCCACATTGCTTGCTGAGTGAGGAACTTGTGGAGCAGTCCGATCGACGAATTTGGAGGCTCAAGGAGCTCAGGGAGCTCTCCAAAAAATCAAATCTTTATCCGAGTGAAATCAAGCAATTTCTCAAATTTGCTGAGATAGTGAGTTTACAATCAAATTATCATATGCAGAACAACATGAGATGTGAATTTATTGATCTGAATTCTGCCTCTTACAAAAACCAACAGGAAAGAATTCCCAAGTTCATAGCTCGTGCCAGCCTGATTGCTGCTCACTTTTCCAATTCAAAAAAAGAAATGGAACAAGTAAAAGAGCATGCAGAGAAAGCCAAATTTATGGGAGATCTTGAGGGTGGAATTAACTGGTCTGCTGAAGACGTCAAGGATTTGGAAGCACTTCTTGATGAGCCTGATAAGCACGGCTCTCATTTGTCATACAAAGTCCAGGGAATTGAAGGAACAGATGGGAAAAAACCTGGTTTCTTCTCTTCATCCAAAAATCCTGTTTATAAATACGATAAAGAAATTCCTGAGCCAAAACTTGAGCCATTGAATAAAGGTTTTTACAAATCGACCTGCTTCCAAGATCCCAATCCATCCAACTCTGAAGAGCCAAATGATTGGTGCATCCTCATAAACTCCACCATCAACCACGGTCAAGGATGTGTTATCATCGCCCCCAAAAAGCACTTGGAAAATTTCTTTGAAGATGGACTCAACCTTTCAGACGATCCACCAAAATTGGCCGCCGTAGAGACTGTCACAATGCCTGAAAAAGGTGATATGGTGGGAGCAGTGGCTGCTCGTAAACTTGAGACCGGTGATGATATCAAAAAGAAATACCCCGTTGGATTGTTTCCAGAAAAGGAACCGATATGGAAAACTCCCTTGGGTGATAGTATTCGACGACAAGCCATTGATCATTTACCGCCCCAGACGCGGGCTGCCATCTCACGTCTTCCCGGATGGGGTGCGACCGAGGACGAGTTTATTTCTTTTGTGATTGGGGCCAACAGTTTATCAACCTATCACAATGTTTCAGGAAATTCAATTCCTTTTGCTGCGTTGTACTTGGACGCGTATGTTTTGCGTTAATTTCATGGCCAGGACAAACAGAATCATTGACCAGGGTTTGTTGATACCTTCGAAAAAAAAAGACAATTTGATCATTCCTGTAGACCCAATGTATGGTACTCCATTGATGAAAAAACGCAGCTATTGCATATGAAGGCGTTTGGATCTATTGCAGCTGGCGAGGAACTTACCATAACTTGTGAGGAATCTTTTACATATACATATATTTTGCTTGAAGTGCAGCTCACATACCAAAATCACAGATTGTGTTCCAGAATTGCAGCGTGCGGCTCGGTACAGAGAGTTGAGGGAATTCTTTGGTTTTGATTGCACTTGCTCGCATTGTCTGATGAGTGAGGAGCTTGGAGAGAGGTCAGATGAAAATGTTCTGCGAATCATCCAGCTGTATCATTGGTCCAGAAAGAAAAATCTTTCCCCTGCTCAAGCCAAGGAATTTGTTAAAATTAGCGAGGAGGCAAGTCTATTTGATCTTGGCTTAACAATGAAATAAAAACAGATGAATTGTTGAACTAATTTGACATCATAAAAAATAAAATAGGAAAAAATCCCCAGGCAAATAGCACTTGCACACCTGTTGGCAGCTAAAGTGCACAACTCAAAAGATGAAGTAATGAAAGTGCATTTAGAGAGAGCAAAATTCATTGGTGACCTTCTATGCGGACAAAACTGGTCAAAAAGTGACCAAGAAGATTTGGAAAGACTTCTTAGAGAAATTGAAAATTAGAGTTCTCATGTCTTGTACTCTACTGGAGGAAGCATTGCCATGTTTATTGTAACATTCCATCAAATCTTTGTTATTTTAATTTTACTGGTAAATTAATGTGAAGCCTCTCCCTTATCTGGACTTCACAAGTCTTTCACAGATTATATAATCCCCATCTTGAGCATAGTATTCAGTTTCACATTTTCCTCCTGTCCTAGCTTGGTAGAGGTCTTCCCTCTCTGGTGCTGGGTATGTCTTCCTCTCCTTTCATTCTGTTTATTCTCATCTTTCTAGTTATACTCATGGGTGGATTTGTTCCCCCTGCCGTGCTAGCAATCAATACCATACTGTGGCTCTAGAACTCCTCCCTGGCTATTTAGCCTTGTAAAGGTTGCTTCAGAAAAGAAAGTGACTCCTACAATTAAATTACCTTTTATTCTTGAACCACACACAGAACCTTCACACAGGTTCCCAGAGGGTGCAAGCAAGAAGATTTACTTTATTGATACAGTTATTGTCAGAAAAGAAATGACTCCACCAGGCTAACTCTAGGTGCCTGCTTTACCACTTATAAGCTACAAAGCCTGAGTTGCCAGATTCATAATCTATCATCCTCCCGGAATCTGGATACTCTAAGGCTCTCTTAGACCCGCTGGTGTGCTCTCTCCTCTGCAGGTACGCTTGGCTCTTTGAGCTCAAGACTGTAAATCTGTCAGAAAAGAAATGACTCCACCAGGACTCAAACCCGGGTTGGGCTAACTCTAAGTGCCTGCTTTACCACTAAGCTACAAAGCCTGAGCTGCCAGATTCATAATCTAACAGTTATTAAGAAAGAACTCAATAAAAATTAAATACACTTGAGAATATAAAAACCAATAGTTAGATCTCTTTAGTAACTAGCCATTAATGAAAATCCAAGTATATTAATGCCAGTAAATCATAGAATGAAACTTCAAGGGTTCTTCCTACAAATTAACCAAATCACAAAAAAAAAAAAAAATCAAGGGTTCTCCCTTTGAAAAACCAGAAAAAAAAACAAAGAGGACCCAGTATTAGATTACAAAAAACTCAAACAACAGCTGTATATTAAATGAAAAATCCCCACAGCGCCTGCCACCCAACACCATCAAGCTGGTATACCGTGGCCCACCGCCCATCCCTGTCTAGCAGGGTTAAAAAGCAGCAAGAGGAAGACCCCCAGCCCGTAAGCACAGGGGGGTCCACAAGTAGTGCCCCGCCAAACTGCGCAAGTGCAACAGCGGACAGGGGTGAGACAACACCCTGGCTGGAAGCCAGCCCAAGGAATTGCCTTAGGAAACAAGTCACTGTTCCTCCTGCCTGATATTTATAGACTCCCAAGCCTCAAATCCAGCCTTACCATTTCTTGCACTCCTCATCATCTCTACAACAACCAACACCACCGCCGCGGCCCTATAGGGCCCTATCTACTGCACTGCGCCACCCTGGAAACTCCCGCTGCATCCTGCAAAACATTTCATTTGGTTGCTTGATATGACTGGCCTTTTCTCTGTACCTACCCTGGTACCAATTGCCATCTCTAAAATATGCCTTGATTAATACATTATTAGTCCGGCCAATTGTATGTAGTTATATTCATGATGATTCAGCTTACACAGGCAACTCAAACACCATTGTTATCACAATTTATAAACAAATTTTCAGACATCAGAATGAGTGGTTTTAAATTTTGGCCAATCTGGCAAAATGTCAAATGATCAATGCATTAGAATAGCGAGCTTAAGCAGCCTCTGATTGCAGGGGCAACACTCTTCTACATAGAGTGGCTTCTGTGCAGTGTTGGTTTGTGTGGCTGGCAGAATTTTGACATTACTCAAATTACCCCTTCAAAGCAGATAACAAGATAACAGTGGCCTAAGGTTGGTTGCACAAGACTGAGCAAAGGTACAAAAAAATTGGTTTGAGGGTTTTAGTCCAGATCATTGAATTTGGTTCTGATGCTCAGCAAGCAATTGCCAAAAACAGTCTCTCAAAAAAACAAAAAGAAAAAACTACTTATAATGGAGGACTTCCCTTTAGACTCCTGCAGATGATGATTTAGACGTGAAAAGCCCAGAAGATTATTGCAGGAAAATCCAGCTTTTTGGGCACTACACCACAATTAACCATTCCCTACTGTCACACCATGAAAGTAAGATCTACCATACTGGGTACAAGAGACTTGTGTCAAATTTGTTGAAATAGTGTTGGTGCTCTAAGGGGAACCAGGTCAGTGAAGCAAGCCACTGGCATCTCCACTGGTCCCCACCAACACCCTCCGGGTTTCAAGAAGATCCTATATGTCATGAGGCTATTGTGCTTGCTTACTGTCAGGGAACTGGTCACTTCAACCCTATTTTTATTCGTCTATCTGCTGAACCAGAACTCCTTAATACCCAAAAAGAAAAGCCGAAGAAAGAGAAACAAAAGACAAACGACTGCTGTTCTATATTCAAAAAAGAGTAACTCGGATGGAGATAAGGATGAGGAGAAGGATGAGGAAGAGTGTACAATAACAGTGCTGAATATATCTGGAGAATTGCTTGTGATGGGGTATGAGGAGGTCGGGCAGGTCCTAGATGATTTTGAATTGGATGTATACATCTTTGACGTTTTTGATTTCCTTGAGGATGAGGCCGGAGAGCATATGCTGAATGACGACCCAGTCGGTGAAATGGAGGCCATCAGCGGCAGCAGACTGGTGGGAGTTTGCAGGCGGGGCCAAGCCGAGCTCGAGGAAGACGAGCGCCTTGGGCCCGATCTTGAGGTGCTTGACCTGCTGGACAGTCAGCGTGAACTTGTCTTGCTGGAGCTTCTCGAGGTTGCTCAGCAGGACGTTCTCCACATCCCGGTTCAGATACACATCCGTCCGCTTGTCAAGGAGCTCTTCTATCGAGCTCTTTCCGATCGCTAGCCCGCTTCGTAGGATCATCGAACATACAATAAACCCCCCGATCGGGTCTAGAATCGTTAAACCGTACCAACTTCCTACCTATTGATTGTTGTTTCCTCCTCCGTTTGGGCAACAGACACAAATTATCAGCATATTTTACAGAAGATGTTTTTTTTGTGTCGAAGTTAGTTGCTGAAACTGACGATAGCAAGAAGAGCGACAAAGCTGCTAAACGCATCGCTTCGATGATGGAGCGCATTGGCGATGAGCACCTTGGAGTCTTCAGCTTTCCCGACTTGATAAGTGATTCGATAGAGTGTCTCCTTGACGATGATACTCAGAAAGGCGAAGTAGCTAGCCCGGATATCCACCTCGTGGTCGTGAGCATGGTCAGAGGTGAAGTTTGGCAGATATGATGCGAGCCCCGGTAACTGCCGTGATAGGATCGGCAGTATGAGTGTGTAGGAATGTAGACCTGCAGTTCGAGGCGTCAGTGAAAACAGATCAGAAGCTAATTCCATCGTCTTGCGAGGGTTGAAATTGTTACTCACCGATTCCAAAGCCCCCGCTGATCAAGAAGAACGCGACAATCGAAGACCCTACAGACTCGAATTTGCCTGTGGACGACAAGGAGAGCAAGAATCTGTCTTTCAGCCTGCGAGCACACAGATACCGCAGTTTGGGTGCTGCAGAAGCAGAGGTGCAAGAGCGGGGCGGAGCTGACCATGGCCGAAAGGATAGTCCCTGTCCGCAGGCTTCCGGGACCAGTTCCAGGCAAACAGGGTGATGAGATCGCCGAGTAAATCTGAGAGACTGTGGCCAGCATCGGCGATCAGGGACGCTGAAGCAAGCAGATACCCCGCGATGCCCTTTACGGCGGTGAGAGCGATCTGGAAGAAGACGCGGCCCCGCGATCATGTCAGCCGCGGCTGTCAAGTGGCCGCCGAGGGTGTGGGCTCACGTTTGCAGCCAGGCCGAGCAGGGTGACCCTGCTCCCCTTGTCGGAGCTTCCCGTAAGCGCATCGAGCAACGCCTTCTGCTCGTCCTCGTCTGCGCCTGGTCCATGGTGGTGGTGGTGGTGGTGGGTGGGCGGGTCCTGCTTGGCTGAGGGTGGATTCGGGCTGGCCATGGTCTGAGGCGTGAAGGGCGAGGGCAAGCGGAGGGATTCCTAAGCCAGGGGATCCATCGTCCACTCGGGGCTTACGTAAGTATGTATGCTCGTCCAGTGCTCGCCGAGAAAACCTCCGCCGAGACGCTGGCGACCGAAGCGAGCAACCGCTATGTAGTCTCATCCACGCCTCAAAGACTCGGCGGACGAGAAACATGTTGCCCCGAGAATCTCGCACCGCCTGGGCCGGTCTGGGCGGGCTCCGTCACCCCCATCCCCGCTCGTACCCTAGTGTTTCAATGAGCACCCCTGGCACTGTCCGGGACTAGGGCGCAACGAGTAAGGGAGACATACTGAAACTGGAAACTGCTTGTAATCACGACTAAACGCGCTCGCATTGTAAAGTTTAATTAGCTCATCTAAAACTGAAGAACTTGTGGACCACAGCAACTCTTGGGAAACTCCGGCTGGAGTCGGTGTTTTGCACGGGGGGGGGACAGACATGTGTCTTGACTGTATTGCTTGCTCAGGAGATAATGGTACTGTAATCAGTCGAGGGTCTCTAGTGTTGTGACATAGATGTCACACGCATCTCCCGGACTCGCCGCAGCACGACCAGTACTCCTCATCCCGGGACAATCCCGGGTTGAGGAGAGATACTACGTGGAATACACAGACTTAGTTAGCCATACCCTGAATAGGTTATGAGCCTCTAATCTCGACTACAAGGCACACGAATCTCGACCAAACAATCTATCTACCTCCTCACCTCATAAGCCGGCGATTCGACCCGACGGTTTTATTTTCTCGACCGGTAGTCCAGTCTAGGGCGTAATCGACCGTCATCGGGAAGATCTGCGTTACTTTGCCGTAACGCTGTGGGGTGCTCCGGGATAAGTAGATCCGATTTTTCCCTTCTTCCTCTCTGAGCAGTGACAAAAAGCCTACCTAATTAAGCTAAGCGGACTAGCCATCCTGCTTATTAAGGTGTGGTGGCCCCATTTACCTGTGCAGAAAAGGGAAAGCTTGGAGTTGCTGTTCTACTCCCTCTTTTCTCTTCCTCTCTTATACTGTGGGCATCCTGTAGCGTTGCGGTGAGTAATCCATTTCTTCGTCCCTCGCCTTACGATCCCAGATTTTTTCCTTCTTTACCTTCTTTTTTGATCTACAAAAATGTCTCGACAAAACTCGACTTCCGACAATGGACTGGACGATTTTGTACCGGACGGCGGACTGCGGATGAGTAATTTGTTCGACTCGGTTACAGGATCTACGGCCGGGAACAGGGGAGCCGACGACACCATCCGAGCGTCGACATCTGGACCTCGGCCGCCCATTGTGCCTCCAACAACTGGCCCGGCAATCAATCAACCGAGGAACGTACCTCCTCACATCAACCAAGTCCAGCCAGCTGGAACGAACAATCAAGCGATTGCAGGGCTAGGAGGCGATCTGAATCGAGCGCAGCAAGATTTTCTGGCCGCCAAACTTCAGCTCGAGCAAGCTAAGCTGGTCAGTCAGACGGCCAAGCTCATCAACGACCGCTGGACCGACGACAAACGCTTGGCGGCCAACGGCAACAACATGGCGCAGTGGCTTCATGAATTGCAAGAAGTTGGAAACGGGCATATGTCGAGCGGGGACTTCTTTTTCAAACCGATCGACAATGTCATTTTCGAAAAGATTGCGCGGATGGTCGTTCTCGAAGGGGTGCATCAATTGCTAGTGTCAGATCTACAACGGATGAAGACCGCCATTGAAATGCTCTCGTACCTCAAGAAGAAGTTTTCGGTCGTGTCTTGGGCGGCCCAGTACAATGTCTGGAACAAATTCTTAAACTTCTCGGTTGACGACTTGGACGGCGTCGGCATGTCCTCTACAATGAGAAATCTCTATACGGAGTGGAACAACCTGAACGTCAGAATTCACTCCAATGCTTTCTTTGGCTTTATTTTTCAACGAGCCGTCATGCGGTTGTCTGTCCCGTTCAAGAAAGATTTTGAGCAACGAATGGAGAATGCGATGCAAAATGACGAATCGAAGAGTGTTCCAAAATTCGACGCGCTGGTCAACACTTTTGACATCTGTAAGAAACAACATACAGACTCGACAGCGTCAGAAGCCTCTTTGACAACTGCCGCGGCACCGTCGGTCCTACTGGCGGCGAACGGAGATGGAGACTTCGATTTCGAAGCTTTCTTGGCCGATGTACCTGAAGAAAATTGGCCGGATGCTTTAGATTTCTACGCGGCAACTGCTCATCGCTGTTGGCAATGTGGAGCCGCCGATCACTATCTTCGAGACTGTCCTCAACGCGCGAAACCGAATCAGATCAACAAACGCCTCCGTGGACCGGGTGTCTTGCCTTTTCCCATGCCAGCAAATCGCACTCAAGCCACTTTTGTGGGTTCGCTCTACACCCAACCGACTCAACAGACAGCGAATGGCCCTCCAGTCTCCAGAGCCCTCCCCCCCATGTCTCAACATCAAGTCCAGGCGAAAAGGTTAGCCGATCTCTACCGCCCAAGGTATGCCAGCTCCAACAATTGGCAACAACATCCTCCCAACTCAAACGCCCACTCCGCCAACTCAGCCGGGGGGGGAGAGGCATCGGCTCAGCTCCTGGAAATTGGGGACGTCCCAGACGATCTGGATCAGATTGATTTCAGAAACATGGCTTTGGGAGAAGATCTGGTAAGTCCTCCTGCCATATTTGATACTGGTGCATCCCATCATTTCACTGGGACGCGCCAGCTTCTCCACAATTTCAAATATCTGTCTAAGCCAATGCCACTGTCGGTAGCTACCGCCGCCAACCAATCCTTCATCACGGGTGTGGGGGAAATCCACTTCCTAGAATCTAGCGGACAAGTGATCGTCCTTCGCGGAGTCCTTTATTGTGAGGATGCTCGGTCTACGCTCATATCCATGGCGGCGTTGCGCAAAACTGACGCCTTGGTGTTTTATGATAACGACAGAGATGTTTTTGACGTCTACTCCAAAAACGGCATATTTGCGTTTGAGTGTGTCATGGAGCGAAAGCGTAATCGCTGGTGTGTACCCCATCCGATGGTGCGAAGTGATCAAAATGGCGGCATGGCATCGGGCACAATTTCTCTTTTTCATTCTACTGTTTCGTCTCTCTCTTCCAAATTGTCTTCTTCTGTTTCTCTCAACTTGTCTCACCCACCGGATCATCCGGTCTCATCTTCTTTCTCTCAGTCAGTTCCCTGTGACTCGTCCGTTCTTGTGTCAAGATCTCAAGCTTTGGCAAAAGTTTCTCTTCCTTCTTCTGCAACTCAGAGTTCTTTCCGCAACGCTCCACAAGCTGTACCTGTGGCAGAGGGCCTATACTTCCAGGCAGCAAAGGCAAAAGAGCCAGCAACCAGCCTTTTTAAAGAACCGGTTCCACAAATGGTTTCTCGTGAAACAGTTCCACCTTCTCTAACTAACAATGAGAAGCGTCTTCTGTTCTGGCATCGCGTCTTTGGACACACCAGCTTGCGAGTGATCCGGCGACTCATCAAAGAAGGTGTTGGTTTGGGTCTGCCGAAAGAACTACCGCCAGGATCTATCCACTGTGCAACTTGTATGATTAGCAAGTCCACTAAGCTAAATCCACTCGGTTCCGGGGACCGCAAAGCTGAAAAGATGGAGATCTGGGCGGCTGATCTAGTCGGCCCTTTTGAAGTTAAGGCAATTGACGGCGGGAACTATATCCTGACGATGCGTGATGTAGCCACCGGCTACAATTTTGTGAAGGTGCTGAAAGCAAAATCAGACGCGAACTTGGCTATCATTGACATTATCAATAGGCTGGAGCGGACTACAAGTCTTAAAGTAAAGGTTTTGCGTAGTGACAACGGAGGAGAGTTTGCAAACAAGAAACTGGAAGAGTTCCTTGTTGCCAAAGGCATCCATACGGAACGGGCATTACCGTATCATCATTACCAGAATGGCATGATAGAGAGGTTCAACCGAACTGTTCAAGCCATGAGCCGGACCGTCCTGGCGGATAGTAATTTGCCTCGTAATTTTTGGAACTACGCGTTCCTGTGGGCGGGTCATCTCCTGAATAGGATACCAAATAATGCTAGCGGCAAAATTTCCCCATATGAGGCGTTGTTTGGGATTAAACCGCAGTTTGATTCTTTCCGGGCTTTTGGTAGCTTTGGCTACATCCATGTGCCTCCGGAAAAACGCCTCAAATTAGATGCAAGAGCTCTCCGTGGCCAGGTTATTGGCCATCTGGATGCCAGCAAAGGTTGGCTGTTATGGCTGCCGGAAGAGCAGAAATTTATATCCTCCGCTATGGTTCGTTTTGTCGATGAAGACAAGACACACTTCATTGATGTACCGACGACTGGTAAAGCGCCGGTGCCGGAAGTACCCAAGAAGATTTTGCCTGATTTTGTTATGAACCTGATCGAACTGGGCGACTTCTCGCGGGAATACGAATTTCATGATCAGGAGTTAATCGTAGACAAGATCATAGAACTGTGCCAGTTCTACTCCATTTCAGTACTGGCTACCTTTAAACAGGCGATGAAGTCGGCGGAGAAAGACGCTTGGTCAAAGGCCATTGCTGTTGAGCTCAGCAACCTTGAACAGATGAAAGTTTGGCTTGTGGGACTCAAACCACGTGACAAAAAGGTTTTGAATGGGCGCTGGGTTTTTGCGGTGAAACCTGATGTGGATGGTTCGGGCGTGCGTTTCAAGGCACGTTTTGTTGCAAAAGGGTTCACGCAAGTAGCCGGGACAGATTTTCTTGAAACTTTTGCGCCCACGGCTACTTTTGTGGCCTTGCGCTTGTTACTGACGGTAGCTGCTGCGAACAACTGGGCTGTTCATAGCTTTGACTTTGTTGCAGCATATCTGAACTCCCCTATTGATAAGGAGGTTTGGATACAGCCGCCAGAAGGAATGGTGGTACCGCCAGGACATGCCTTATTGTTAAAGAAAGCTCTCTACGGAACGCGTCAGGCAGCGCGCTGCTGGTGGTTACACCTGAAGCAGGTGTTAGACGGATTGGGCTATGTCCCTTCGCAATATGACAACTCTTTGTATATTCTGCGACATCCAACTCTGCATGGAGTAATTTGGCTTCATGTGGATGACGGCGTTGTCACCGCATCAAGTGAAGACCTTTTAAAGCAACTGGAGTCTGATCTTAGTGACATTCTCAAGATCAAATGGAGCAGCAAATTAGATGCGATAGTGGGTCTCAATGTCAGCCGTAGCGAAAAGGGTTTCACTCTATGTCAGAAGCATTTGATCAAAGGCCTGCTGGAGACAGAGTGGGACAAGTCTACCATTTCAAGGACGCCGTTGCCACCTGGATATAATGGTGTCACTGACCCGGAAGGTGACCCTTCTCAATCTGGCAAATACCTGTCTGTGATCGGCACTTTGAGTTATTTGGCGGTTGGGACGAGGCCGGATATCTGTTTTGCGGTCAATTATCTAGCGCGTTTCGCGGCGAAACCCGGTGTAACACATTGGAAAGGGTTGAAACACTTGATTGGGTACATTGCAGGGACGGCAAATGTGACATTGTGTATATTCCCTTCCGCAGATGACAAACCACTAAAGGCCTTTTGTGATGCGTCTTGGGGTGGTGAATTTGGAAGGTCTGCTTACGGGGTATTCATATCCTTCATGAACTGTCCCGTGCTCTGGGTGGCTAGGCGGCAGCAGTCAGTGGCTTCGTCGACTTGCCACGCAGAATACATGGCGCTAGGGGTGGCTACGCGACAAACTTTATGGGTAAGACATCTCCTTCGTGACATTCTAAAAGTTGATTTCATTGGACATTTACACTGCAATAACCAATCGGCTATCAAAGTGTCTACTGATGATGCTTCTAACAAGCGGACCCGGCATTCAGATTGCGACTTCTATATCACAAATGAGGCACTGTTTCAAAAGAAGACGGCTCTGCACTGGGTAGGTACGAAGGAACAGATTGCTGATATCTTTACAAAAAGCCTAGGACCAGATATTTTCTCAAGACTCCGGTCATCAGTGTTGGGAGAACGTTGAATCTCTTTTCTCTTGTTATTGTGTTCTTTCTTTTCCTTTCAGTTTTTTAGTTTTCCTTTCTTTTCCTTTTGTTTCTACTGTTATTGTACGTACAGTGGCGTCTGCGGCGAGAGGGGGGGTGTTGTGACATAGATGTCACACGCATCTCCCGGACTCGCCGCAGCACCACCAGTACTCCTCATCCCGGGACAATCCCGGGTTGAGGAGAGATACTACGTGGAATACACAGAGTTAGTTAGCCATACCCTGAATATCTAGTACTAGGTTGCCAATCCGGATTAAAACATATGGAACGGATCAGGAAGCGGGCTTGAGTTTAGAAATGAAGAATCCGGTCGGATACTGAAAGTCACCGGAGACTGGGAGGGTAATCAGCAGAAAATAAAGCCCCTAAAAGTGGGGTTTTCCTCAACTTGGGGTCTACCCGCACGCCACCTAAAAGCAGGGTATTCATCAATGGGGAACCCTGGTGCCAAGGCAGTGGCTGGGAGCCCTAGTTTGTCTACAAGCCTCCTATAAAACTGAAGGGAAAGAAACAAATGGCTGACCTAGCAGAGAGTGGAATCATTCAATTTCTGAGGGCATTTGCATTTTTTGGTTAAGTTTCCAGCCCAAGTTCACCTGAGGTTTGATTTCAGGCTAGGGCTAGCTGAATTTAGCTGACCTTAGCATGAAATCAAGCCTGAGTTTTGCTGACTCAGGGTTTAGCCCAGCTCAATGTGATTGCCAGTTGGGTTAAGTTGCCAAATACCAGCAAGTAAACCCAGCAGATGCAATTTCTCTAAGGGCATCCACATTGGTGTGGGTGTAAATTGAGGTTAGCTTGTTGAATTTATGTCTTTCCACTCATCCCTAAAACCCCTTCGCCTTCTCCTCACACCATCTACACCTATTATATCCTCCTCTATGTGCATGTTATCAGATCAAAGATATCCAACCCTTATGAGTCCACATATTATGGTCTGCTTGTATTTAGTGGTCATGTTTGCTCACTGTACTAGCCTTGTTGACTTTGCTCCTTGCCTAGATTAGTTTGTCAAACTTTCCCAAATCCTTCTTATCCTCTTGTGTGCGCACTCTCTACTGGGGATATTGATGTACCTTTTGACATGTTACAATGAGTCGAGAAGTTTCTTATTCATTATCATTTTTTATTCATTTTATTCTCACCCACAAGTTGATGCCATGTACATATTCTATATAACCATAGCCTAGTCCAGAGTAAACAACTCATTGGTTCTCTCCCTCTTTTTCCGCCCTTGAGCCAATCCAGTGAGAAAATCATCCTCTCACTTTCCAGCATATTCTTGCTACATCTTTGCCCCCTTTTTTGGGTTCTCCGGTCAAAAACTCAACAATATAGCTTACTCCTGGATTAGTACTAACCCAAGCTGTCAACCACATTGGTGAGGGCTAATTTAATGTGTAAGCATGTTGTATGCACCTAGAGCTTATGCAAGCTGTGTTTGGTGCATACTTGTGGGTGGGGAGGAGTGTCTGTATGCATATGAATACACATGCAGCACATAGTAAGGAGTATGTAAAGCCCCCTTTGGAGCCAATATAATCCAGGCGATATATGAGGCCCCGTTTGGCAGCAATCATGTTATGTGATGTTGTGCACTTACCTAATGTGATGCAAATCACTCTTGAATTTCATATCTTTCAACATAACACAAGTGTTTGGCTGCCACTCGCGTCATACAGCTTGCCTACATAACAAGCTCCATGGCCAGTAAATACCGGCCATCGAGCGTACATACCGGCAAGGCCAATTGAGTGTTTAACTCCTCTCGACGATGGCCGGTACACGGTCATCAATGGGAATACAGAGTCCCTTTTGGGGAACACATAGTCCCATCGATGACCATTGGTCATCAATGGGAATACATGGTCCCTTGGATGACCAATGGTCATTGAGGAGAATATGTAAACAGTCCCTTCGATGACCAATGGTCATCAAGGAGAATACATAGTCCCTTTGATGACCGATGGTCATCAATGGCCAATTGTGTTGGATCGGTCATCAATCTTGATGACCGTTTCCATCAATTGGAGTGTGTACTCCGCTCGGTGACCGGTACAAAGTCTGTACCGGCCATCAAGGTGAGTAACAGAGGTGGAGTTGGGGGTGTGTTGTGTAAGGGTGCCGATATCACCCCAAATACACCCGCAGGGGTACTATATCAGAAATGGCGGGGATGATGAGGAGTGATGAGGAAACTCGTGATGACCCTCATAACTCCTCAAATCTGCCAAACATGCAAGTGATACAATATGGGCCTTGGTGAGGCCCGGTTATAGAAAAGCAGTGGTTATTACATAACATCACTGCTGCCAAACGGGGCCTGAGTTTTTTTGCCTGACATACTATGTGACATCTGATCAGTTCCGACAAAACTTGATCAGATGTCACAAAATTCCAGATTATATCGCACAATTATATTGGCTCCAAACAGGGCCTAAATTTACTCCCACTTAATCCAAATTGTACTCCTGGGAGGAGTTTAGTCCAATTAAATTGGACCCAATGTGGTTTTCAAGGAGGATTATTTACACCAATCCTCCCTTGATCTGAAACCAATAGGGGGGTTCACAATAGGATAAAAATAAAACTTCAGAGTGAATTTTAAGGCCTTTATGAACAATTTTTTTGAAAATCAAAAAGTTGATCTGATTCTTAGGGGACACCCAGTCCTGTACACCTTGCCAGATATTGAAAATTTTGTTGATAAAGGCCTTAAAATTGACTCTAAAATTTTATTTTTATCCTATTGTGAACGCCCCTAATGCAGATGCTCTAAGGGTTCTACTGAGCTAGGACGGAAAGGAAGAGATTACAAATATGTCAGGGTTTAGCCTTTATGCACTCCAAAAAACTACCACATGAAACTCAAAAATGGATTACATTTTGGTGTACTCCAGAAATATTCAAGTGCAGAGTTCATGCACTCCAAGGAGCTCAAAGGGCACACTATTTGACCCCAAAAATGAAGTGCAATAAATGGTACTCCAAAACTGTTGCAGTGTACACTCCATGAACTACAAAGAATTTGAAGTGCACACTCTTTTTCACTCCAAAAATATAGTGGATTACTTTGAAATAAATATTTTTGGGGTTTACCAACTGTGCCTCCAATATTTGTTTGAGTGTACTCCCAGGATCAATGACTGGTCTTGACCCACCCATCATCAAGAGTGAAGCACTCCAATCAATGGCCAGCACAAGCCAGACATTGAGACAAGTGGATTACATTAAACCCTTGATTAATACCAGTATTTCAGTATATCAAAATTCTTAAAAAGGCTATTCTTGACTAAAAATCAGCAAAAATATACTAACTTTGTGGGGAGTACACTCCAAAACTATGAGAATTCACAGCAAATTACTCCATTTATGGAGTGGAATAGTGTGGAATCCATGTTCTTTGGAGTGCATGAATTGTACACTCCAATAATTTTGGAGTACCAGTTAATGCATTCTTGTTTTTGAGTGAAATAGGGTGTGCTGCAAAATTTCTGGAGTATGGAAAAATGCCCTCCATATTTGGAGTGAATTTGGTAATTCTTTGGAGTCATAAAGACTGACCCATGTACCAGTACTCTTTTCCAGGTCTGGAGGATTATATATTCCTGGAATTGAAGCCTTGTGGGGCACAAGGGGAGGGGAACTTGCAGTTAATTTACTTGTTGTCCTCATCTAGAAATTCTATACACATTTTTGAAAAAAACTACAAGAAAGATTTTGAATAGTAAAAAAGTAAAAGAATGGTGGTAAAATTTTGGGATTAATGGTCCCATTCATTGATTGTACATTGCTATATTGACAGGAAAACTCTTTGAAACGTAGGTTTGTTATTTTTGAGAAGCTGTAAACTATTTTGTAGAAACCGTATAAAGGAAAATCTTTGAGTTCTTCCCATAACTGCCCCCTGTGTTTAGCAAGGTGCCATTCTGTCAAGGAAATCAAGTTTCAACTCCAGTCTCCTATCTATCTATGTATATGGAATTGAATTTTACTTACCACTTGCTTGCAAACATCTGTTAGTTGCCTCAGCATTAATTTTAATGCTGGTGTATCCCTTTTCCCCCCAAAAAAAGGATAGGTGAATTCAGCATTATGACTATCAGGGTGGCTCTGTAAATATATGTAGAGAAATGGAATCATTACTGACAGGCTAATGTCTAAATAATTGATTGATGCAAAAGATAACTATTTGGATGAGTATGTTTCAATTTCATTTTTAAAGTGGAAATTGTTAATTAGAAAAATGTAAAATCTGCTTGATGTTTTATATTTTAAATTTAACTTTCAATGAGCAAGGTTTACTTACTTTGCATGTTCCTGATCTACCATGGAGCCATCCAGGGGAATATGATTGCTGCTCTAATGGGATAATAGAGCCTGCTTTGTTCCGGGGCATTTTATCAATGACCCTAGTTATTTAGCAAGAAAAGGTAATCAGACGTAAGCCAACAATAGATTCATCCATTTATTTCTTTCTTAAAATTTCAAATAAAATTGGACAAACGCTTCACAATCTGATGGATTAATGTTGAATTTAGGATCAGTGTTTGGGTCACCACATTGTGGAACTCCAAGCTGTGTATTGCTACCAAATACGCGCTTTGTAGGTGCAACCTGAGTAACAGAAACGGTAAAGGGTATATGTTGGACATTGTACCCAGCCTGAAAGGACAAATTTTGAATATGGTCAAATTCCTTGTTAAGAAAATCATTTGAATTAAGTCATAAAAGTGCCCACAAATATTTGAGGACATTTGCCATAAATTTCAGCAACTGCAATATCTATTTCTTCCTTCATGGCAGCGCTGGTAGTGAGGAATTCCAAAGCTCCATCAATACACACATGCTGAATCTTAAGGAGGGTTTGAATGAGTTAGAAGAGGGAAATTTACTCACCCTCTACCAGTAGCTTGGATCTCAATCTGATGGAAGAGAAAAATTGTCTTCAGTACACAAATTGATTGAGAAACCTGTGATTGTTTGTACAGATTCATAAAATGAAAAGGCTAATAATTAACTCACAAGGCAGTCTCCAGAAGAGATCTTAATGGTTGTTTCACCTGCCATTACCCCGTCATGATCAGCATATTGAATGTTATTGAGAGCCCTAACACACAGTAAAAATCAATGGAAAGTAGGTAAGCCAAAATGCCCGTGGCTGAGCTAATCTGGCAATGATTGCGTAAAGGCACTCAGCACACGTTTGACAGTTGGCTTGTGTCACTGGTTCTTTACCGCACCCCACTGGATCTCCATTCTGACCACGGGATAGAGAGCTGTGGGCTACGAAGCTGATCAAAATAAAGAAGACTTTGCTGGCAATCATTATCGGCGCTATTACTGCAATGTAGCACTAGTTGGATTTGTGACGGTGAGATGAGGCAAGATAGGGTAAAGAAAAAAAATTATGGTCCTGGTCAGCCCGCCGGGCTAAATAGTCTTTCTCTTGAACTATGTCAAAGGGGTTGAAACTCGAACATTGGTGCTTTCAGCAGTTTAGCAGAACAGGGGAGAGGAAATCAACCGACTCAGGAGTCACCGAGTGTAACTGCCGTCCAACCGAAGTCGACTGCCAAGGCATCCCAGAAATAAGAATGGTTGTTGTTGCCACCCGGCATCAATTCCTTTTCCTGCCAGTGGTTCAGTAAGGGGTAGCCAAAATTAGTCGAGCAACTGGAGGACTTCCCCTGCAATCTGGGACCCACCCAGATGGTGCTTTATTTTCGCAGGGAAATCTGGATTTTTGGGCCCTAGATCACTTCTGGGAGGCCCGCAGATCCCGAAGGCAAGTCATTTATAACCTCGACAGTATGATCAAACAGAGATGACAGGATTCCGCTCACCCTCGCTGCGACTATGACCCACAATCAACTCTCCCCTCTCGTCATCTCTCCCAACAAGACCCTTGTCGCCGCAAGATTCATCATCAAAACAAGCCACTTTCATGTCGATAATGAATGAACCTTGGCTCCCTTGGACCATTCTTTCATCAATAAAGACCACCTTGTTATAAACAACAATGAAAATGATATTCATCTCGACAATCTACAAGACTCAAGACCACCATCCGGTACCATCAGCAGCACTAGCACTCAGCTCGTTGCCATAAACGTACTCGCTCTGCATCCAAATCATCATCCTTTTATCCTCATCGTCAATCTTCTTCCAATCATTGTAAGCCCCTCCGAAGTTCCAAGTACACATCACGTCCTAGTTCTCAATCGTATTGCTCCTATTGGATGGTACTTTTTCCAGACAGTTTCTGGAGTTTTCAATGCTTGGCATCTGCTCAAACTTATATCCACGGATGCCGTCTCTTCTGATTTGCTTGGAGTGTAATAAAAAACTAATGAAGCTTAATGGTCTTGATCCTGTTGACTCATCCAGCACTCACAGTAATCCCTCTGTGAGAAGCCTGGCACCATCATGAACCACATGATCAAATGAATTTGTTTGAACCAGGACTCTGGAGTTGGCGCGCCCTCATCATGCCCTCTTCTCTTGCTTGCCTCGCGGTCATCCAAGTGAGCACTTAAGGTGACCGTCGGTTTTGAAATCAAACAAGAGGTTGTTTGAATTTCAAAAAAGTCATCCACCTCGCAAAGTGGGTATGATGCGATAGAGGCCAGATGGAGGGTCTGATCTGGAAATTCAGTTTACAAATCTTCGACGTGCTTTCGATGGAGGGGCCCAGCTACGCTTTATTTGCGTTAGCGCAGCATAAAACAGCTAACTGTGGCTGTTGGCTGCTAACGACTTTGCGCTAAAGCTAAGCGCACAGACCCTAAATCAGTGTCCGCAACGCAGTGTTGTAACTTGCCGAGCTTTGTTTGCTTTGTTTTTTTCGCTAATCACCTTAACGCAGCTTATCATAGCAGAACCCCACTTGCATGCCGCTAACACTATTACTTCAAAAGTCAAAAAAACCTCCACTCAGTTTGTAGCACTGAGCAGCCTGGTGTTCGGGGTTTCATGTTTTTTGCTTTTTTCATCCTTTGCTCTTGCATGTCACATCCATTCTTCTGCATTTTCCTGCCGAACTTAACGATCGTGATCATCCATCAATGTTTGTACCAGAGTACCAACCTGGGGACTTCGACGCGGGTTGTGTTATCAAGGAAACACCAAAATTTCGAAAGCATAACGCTGTGTAATACATAGGATCAAGCCCCACCCCTCACGTTTCATCATCCAAAGTTGTCAATTGAAAATGAGTGGCCGATCTGAATATGCTTTGGATAAAGTATTTTCGGTGATCCGCTAGCACGCTAGTTTTGAAAGGTAAAACAGAGTGAGGCTGCGTAACAAGTCAAGCTTACCTAAAAATAACTTCCTCAAAGATGATTGTCAAGGGCTACCGAAGTTGACCTCAACAAAAAGCTGAGGCTTGCAGCATTATACTGCCATTCCAAGGGTTTGTTTTCCCTGATGACACAACCCTCATCAAAGTGGCCAACTTCATACTCATGTCAAATACCATCACAAGTGTTAAGTTTTGTACAACTATGAAGAGGAATGAATGGTGTGGCTCCAGTATGACAAACATATAAAAGCCCCACTCTCTCTGCCTGCCTGCCAACTTCAATCCCTTTCACAAATTATAATCATAAATCTACCAACTCATTGATTGTCATGTTGCAACTAATCGTGGTAAGATCTAGTCCTCCTCCAGTCAGAAGCATTACAGAACTTAACTTGCCTGTCCTTTTGCCTTTTTTTCCCAAGCTCCTCCAAGCAGCTTTATTGGTTACTGCACCACCACCTTGTGAAAGCCTTTCTAAGGGTTCCAGTAAATCTGAACAATCATGGAAATCAAAGTTTTTTCAATGTTTCTCAAATTCTGACACAAACAGGGTTGAACAGCCTCCTTCATCTTTAGCTTTTGAACCGGCAGTCCTACCCAGTCACACAAATACTCATGTGAGTGATTTATTTTGTTGATACCATACAATAGGGGGGTTCACAATAGGATAAAAATATAATTTCAGAGTCAATTCTAAGAATTTCAGAGTTAATTTTATAACGGACTTCTCTCGCGCACTGCAAAAAGCTCTTCGCGCACTGTGCAGTGCGCGAAGTTTGCAAACACTTCGCGCACTGCGCGTGAAGGGCGCAACTTTTTCAAATTATTTTTGACCAATCAATAGACAAGCTTATTATTGTCCTCTGTGAATTTATTTGGAGTTTTTGGAAGCTTCCTTGTATGCTTAAAAATCCCACCAATAAAGAAAAACAACTACAGCCATTTGGGGACCTAGAATTCATATTCCCACAGGCCAAAAAATCCAAATAATTTAGTGAATCATATTAAGTATGTATTTGAAAGTTTTAGAACTTTTTGGCCACTTTGTACAAGGACAAGGCTTTCAAAAACCAGTGACTTTTTCTCAAGATATGCCAAAATGCGCCAGTAAGTGGTGAACTTTCCTCATTTTTGAAAGCCTTATTCTTGCACAAAGTGGCCAAAAAATTCTCAAAAGTTTGAATTCATATGTATCATGATTCACTAAATTATTTGGATTTTTTGACTTGTGGGAATATGGATTCCAGGTCCCCAAGTGACTGTACTTGTTCATTTTATTGGTGGAATTTTTAAGCATACAGAGAAGCTTCAAAAAACTCCAAATAAATTCACAGAGGACAATAATAAGCTTGTCTATTGATTGGTCAAAAAATAATTTGAAAAAGCTGCGCCCTTCACGCGCAGTGCGCGAAGTGTTTGCAAACTTCGCGCACTGCACAGTGCGCGAAGAGCTTTTCGCAGTGCGCGAAGTAAGTCCGTTTTATAAAGGCCTTTATCAACAAAATTCTAAAAATGTGGCAAGATTTACAGGATTGGGTGTACCGTGAGAATCAGAGCAACTTTGTCATTTTTTTAAAAAAAAATCACAAAGGCCTTAAAATTGGCTCTAAAGTTTTATGTTTATGCTATGGTGAACCCCCCTAATAAATGAAAGAGTTTACATTCTTATTGGAACTTGGGTAATGATATTTGCAGGGTGCTATTTCAAGAGAACTCTATCCCATCAATGAAGACAGTGATGGTAAATTATTATTTTTCAAATAGGACAAACTGTTCAATGATTTCAGGCCCAAGCTGATTGACTCCCTTCATGATCTTTGTGAAAATTAGGAATGGAATTAAATCATCATCCAGGAAGCTCTGTGAGTAATATCTTTGTATTGACCAAACAATGTCACCAAAGCAGGAAATGACTGTGATGTATTTTTTTTTCATGTGGGAAATGGGTTCCATAGGCATCTAATGTGGATGAAGTACCACTGCGTTTCAAAATTCATTTTGGTAATTATTTGGGGAATTTCAAATAATTGAGGCCCCGTTTGGAGCCAATATAAATATAGGTGATATAATCATTTGTAAATTCAATAAAAAATACAAAACTCAACATAAAGAATCCAATTTTTTTTTGTAGGAAACCTACAGTACTGGTCTCATCAACTATGAAGTCAGATTTAACTGATTCAGCCATCTTTAGCACCATAATACCAACATATTGCTTTGTTTTGGTCAAAAGCGATATAATGGTACTACAGTACTGAATATGGATGAATCAGTTGAATCTGACTTCATAATTGAAGAGACCAGTATTGTAGGTTGCCTAGAAAAAATATTTGGAGGCTTTATGTTGAATTTTGTAGTTTTCATTGAATTAACCAATGATTATATCACCTATATTTATATTGGCTCCAAACAAAGCCTGAATATCATCAGACTCAAACTGAATTGTCTTATTTCACCTGCATATTCTGAATCAATCATGACAGTACAACACAGCCTTCAACCAGTGAGTTCCGAAATTGATGTTCTTGGTTTTCACTGCTCAGGAAGCCAAAAATACTGAAATTTTTCCCTTTGTCTAGTTTATTGCGCCAGCTGGGCTTAGCTCAGAGGAACTCCCTATTTATCATATCCTTACTTCAGAACTGGTAAAGGATGATGGTGAATTTTTGGCAAACTTTGAACCCCTACATCCAAATGTCTAGCTGAATTTTCTTCTTTGAGCAGACTCACTTTTTATTGAACTATTTTTTGAAATGAATTCTGCGCTTAAAAGAATTCCAGTGAGTGATTTCCTTAGGTTGCCACAGTCATGAAATGAATAAATAAAATAATTTTCATTTAATTGGGCCATGGGTGTGGGGTCTCACAGGATGAAAACAAGAATAAACCTTTGATCATTACTGCCCTGGATGATGCAGTTGCCAAGGGTGAAGGTTTGGAACTCACCCCCATTACACCCATTGACAAAAAGGATGTGAGTGATTATTTTTGAATAACATCAGGGAGAAGAAGAACTATTTAAGAATATGCAAAAAGCTGGAACTTCTTATCATAGGTCAAGTGGAAAAAAGGTGAAAAATGCAAATATTGCACAAAAGAGTTGACTTTTCCAGTCAAAGCATGGCCAACTTGCAACCACCTTCTTCATGAAGATTGTGCAGCTGAACGTGAAAGGCATTCAGCTGAATGTCCCACTTGCAGCACATTAAACAAAGAGTTGGTTCTCATGGATGCAAAAAACTTAAAAAGAGTTCTTGATGTTTGTGAGAGAGTTCTCAAAAATTACATGCCCAACCCCACTGTAAGCAATTTCTACTCATCTCAAGGAGTCTCAGAGATGAATGGTTGGCTGGTCATTTTCTGGATAACAGGAAATACAAGTTAAATATACAAAGCACTTGAGAAATATGTGGAACAGTTTTACTGAGGAGTACAAGTTCATCTCTGAAGCACCTGTCATCATGTAGATTCACTGGATTTATTTTCTGTTGAACCCATCTTATTTCCCAACATTCAAAAAACCTATAAACATCTTTTTAGCATCTGTGGCACTATCTTTCATTTATCAAAAAAAAAAAAAACTTTTACTTTCCTTCTTATTACTATTATACTATGCTTTCATCCACCAAGCACTGTGATCAAAAGACCAGATTCCAATTTCCATTGGGTATGATTGGGTGCTGGAGTTTCCCGCTTCCTCTTTCCTTTTTCCTCACTTGTCTGCATGCCTCATTTATCCAGCCCTTTAGCCAGGCTCATGAAGAATCACATGTCTGCAATCCCCTCGCAATAGCGTGTGTGCACAGATAGTGTTGTGGGAACTGCTTGGTGTTCTTTGAGTGGGAAATCGGCCCTGTTCGTCACATCGCACTTGCGCACCGTTGTTGCCGCCCTAGTTGCCCGGATTTTGCATGCCTGGAAGCCGCACTAACGCGCACAGCCCTATACGGCGATGCCGCCACGACCCCTCTCATTCCCAGCCCGTTTATTTCCAGAATTGCTGGCAGGCCCGACGGGTTCCTCGCTCCAGTATTTGAATGGTTTGTCATGGCGCCTGGCGGCTGAAGCAACATGTATCGGCCTGGGCGGTGTGTCGGTGAGGCCCAGCAGCCTTGCACGGGTGTTTGAGACAGGAGCATGTTATGGCCCTGGACGGCCGCGCCGCCCTGGCAGAGCTCACGGTGCTTGCCAAAGCCGGGGATGGCACAACCCCATGCTTCGCAAGACATGGAAGGGTTGGCGCACACAAGCGGCCCTCCACGACCCGCTTGTAGGGCGCTTATGTGGGCGATATTGCTGGGCTATTGCGGGTGTTCAGCCCCTCTGGCGGCCGCGCCTCCGGGCACAGGGGCTCAGTCCAAAGCCGATAGACGTCCCCCGCTCTCCACAGCCCTGCCTTTCCTTATCCGTCTTCTCGCGGCAGCCACACAACCCTGCGCCCCCTCCCCGGCAGACACAAACACACACACAGCAGCAGCCGCAGCATCTTCCAGGACCCTTACAAAGCGTGTTTCTGGTGTTGTTTTCTTCGTAGTATATGTATATAGTTCAAGACAAGAGTGCGGAAGTAGTTCAAGAACACGGCCGGCGGGGGGGAGGACGGATGTGGGCGGGGATAAATTAGCGATAACGATAGGCGGGGAGAGCGGAGGATGGGTGGAGGATATACACAGATGGATGGTCGGGATACACGGCGGACGACAAGAAGGGGCGAGAGCGCGGGGGGTGGCTAGAAGCGGCGGCTTGGGGGGTAATGAGACGGCGGCGAGCCTTCGGAGTGGCGGGGAAGGATGGGGAGGTAGGGCGGGTCGACAAACGGGTCGGGCGAGGGGAGGGCGGGCGACGCGGGGGCGGAGGGCGGCCAGGGCAGCGGGCCCTCGGCGGCCGGGCTCGGGCCGGGGCTCTGGGGGCGGCGAGGCGCGGGACGGGGGTCGGCGAACGGGTTGCACGGGTCGTCGGAGCCGGCGGGGCTTCCGGGGCGCGGGCCTAGATACTCGGAGGAGGCGGACGGGCGGGGGCCGGGGTGGGGTCTGTGTAGAGCAAGCATCGAAAGGCGTCAGTTTGAGTCACACAAAGGGACACACGGGGTGGGGGGGTTTTACAAGCGGAGGGCTCGGGGGAGAAAGCTAACGAGGGGGCATGCTCGTAGGCGCGCGTGTCCCGCAAGCCGGCGTGCTCGAGAGACGGGGAGTCGGGGTGGCGGTGCAGGGGCAGCGGGGCGGCGGGCCCGCGCTGGACGGCGGCCCTTGCGGTGGCCATTTTCTTGTAGATGTACAGTGCGGCGACGACGGTGACCAGGAAGGTGAGCCCCAGCACGGAGTACTTCACCGCGCTCGAGCCTTTGCCCCCCTGCTGCTCCTCCGTCGACGAGGAGGTGTTGAACAGCGTGCCCAGATAAACCCCCGCTAGCTGCTTCGGCATCGAGAGCACCGTCGCGGCTGTGAAGATCGTCAGCGACATCCCCGTCGTCGCAAACACTGGGGTGACTAGGTGGCCGGGAATCGCCGACAGTCGAGCTAAGAACGCAATCTGTGATCCACCCCCCCGCTCTCTCTCGTCAGTCTCTTTCTGTCAGGGATGGAAGAGGTGGATTTACCCAGAAGCCGCCCTCCCGGATCACGACACACATGCAGGCGTAGTTCAGGTCCTTCTTCTCCAGCTTGGCCGCCCGGCCCGAGCAGGCGTACTTGAACGTCCAGTAGTTGGCCAGCTCGCCCAGCAGGGTGCCGAGACAGACGATCGCAAAGCCCAGCCACAGACCCCACACGAGTCCGCACAGGATGATGACGATCTGATATTTGTCTAGTGGTCAGTTTGTTTGTAAGCAGTGTGGGTGGGTGTGGGCGGGGCGTACCTCGTGGCCGAAGAGGGGCGGGAAGGAGATGATGAAGAGCACGGCGACCGGGATCAGCCAGCCCACCTCGACGCCGTTGATTTTGAGGTTGCGCATCGAGAGCACGAACGGGTGCAGGGCGATGACGATCTGGTGGTGGTAAACTGGCGCACGAGGGGCTGTCAGCTTTGCTGTTTCCGGCGGGGGCTGGGAGAGGGACTCAACTGGCGACGACGGCGATGGCGATGAGCAGGAGGACGAGGAAGACATAGTACTTGATCCAGTCTTTGCGCAGGAAGTTACTGCAGCATTAACAGGGTGTGTCAGTCTTGGTTCGGCAGGATCGAGGGTGTGTGTGGGGGGGTGTTTACTTTACAGAGAGGGGCCCGAATGCGGTGTGGAAAGTCCTGTGGCGGAAGGACGAGCTGGTTTTGGAGAGCGAGGAGTCGGAGGCGGCGCTCTTGGAGTCGGGGAGGGTGGGCGGCGGGTAGTGCTGGGCTGGATGGCTCATCTGCGTTCGTTTCTGGGGTGGTTGGGGGTGGGATGTGTGCTAGCTCGGGGTGGGTTTTGTCATCGTTCTGGCTGCTTTCGGTTTTCGAGGTGGTTCGTGGTCGGTGGCTGGGGTGGTGCTGGGTTTGGGCTGGGCTGGCCTGAGGATGGCGGGTGCTGTGAAACCCGCCCACTGCCCCTCAAACACCCCAAAACACCCCAAAACACCACAAAACACTCCCCAATTAAACACCCTCAGCCTCGCCGGACACGCCTGATCTCCATGGGGACCACCCGCATAAACCATCTGCCCAGCCGAAACACGTCCATACCGCAAAAACTTCTTGCAAGGAAAAAGCCAGACTCATCTGATAATGGATGACAGTAGCAAACAGCTCAGAACATTTTTGGGAATCACCACTATGCAGATATAAAAGAGAAAGAAAAACCCCTAACAACTGATCTAGAAATGGATGAAGAGTATTTCAAAGTAATTCAAGGTTTGCTTGATTCACGAATTTGGAGAGAACATTTGAGCCAATGCTGAAAGGACAGTGCCATTTATTAATATCATCCAGGTTGCTTGCAAGATCTATTTTCAACAAACTCAGATGCTATGCGGCTCAAATTTTGGATACCCCTAATGAATAGAAAGGAAAAATCGAATAAAAGAGAGCATTCCCACAGCATTGTTGATTGGTCAACTTTTGAGCTGGGGTGAGACAGCTTTAAGTTGACCAAAAGCAAACTATGGGAACAAATCGATGAATGAAACAACATTTCAGGAATGTGAACCAGTTGATTGCAGAAGCTTGTGAGCTATTGAAGGGTGAGCATGTTCAAATGAATTCCAAACTTTTGATATCTGGTGATCCACATCCTGTGTTTGTGAAGCTTGTCAAATCAAGGATGTCTCTTTTGGAATTCAATGTAAATCACTCACACGCAACACAACCCCACTATTGCGTCTCCATCTAACCCAGAACATTTGTGCATTCAATGTCCTGCCAAAAGAATAGAGTTCTTCATAGAGCCAATGGGACTCATCCGCTGCTCTGCAGTTGGGACAGCTGTAATGATCCTTTTGCCACTCAGATATACAAGCTGTGTGAAACTTGTGTTCACAGATTGGCCATTTCTTGACACTCTCAGCCGGCATTAAACCTTCAAGACAAATTGGACATGGGTTTTCTTCCGCCTGAGAGGAATATATAAAATTCTGCTTCAGCTCTTATTGATCTGTTGTACTTCCTGGAATATCACCTTCACTGTACCACTCACATATTTCTTTGCAAATGCAGAGGCAGCCTCCATGAATCTTTTTAGGTCCTGATACATATCAAATCTACTGGGTGTTCCATTCAAAGCGGCCCTCTGAAAGCCCCACCAATCAAAAAATTGGTAAAACTGCACTGCTTCTATGGTATCAAATGATATCACTCACAGAAATCCTTGGTTGGTAATGTCGCACTCTTGCCTGCAGTCTCAGAAGAGCCAATGATCTAGATATTTCATCCTCATCAAAAACCTTCAAAACCCGTACAGAAATGAAAAAAGTCAGTTTTCTTTTCCTCTGGGGTGTTTGGACTAGAGTAGATCACTCACAAAATCCTCTCTTTTTCTCTTTGCAATTTGCCTTTGCATCATATCCTATCATCCACATGTCACACAAAATCAATGTGACTGCACCTGGATCTGTTAGATCAATACTCACAGAACTCCCTGGTTGATTAACTTGCTTGCTTGATCCCACATTGTCTGGGATTTGTTGGTTATTGGCGCTCTGGTAAAAACCATGATTCAAACAATCAAAAAAATGCCACTGTTTCTGTGCTGGATATTCTCCCCTCAAGAGAAAAATATTACTCACAGAGGTCTCTGCCTGATCATGCATCATTGTTGATCCTGGAACCACATTGCTGGAGTTTCCGTCTCCATGGGGCTCCTGTAAGAACCATAACCCACATGATAAGACAGATTTGATTGGTTTTGTCTTCTGATGGGTAGGCTAGCTGATGAAGGAGATAACTCACATGTATTTCTGCAAAACCAAGAAAAGATGGTGTTGGTTCCATGAAGATGCAGGATGGGGAAACAAATTCAGTTTTTTTGCTGGTTATGCACCATGGGCTGAGATGTTTGTAAATTTACTTACCATCACTCTGTACATTTTCAACAGAATTCCCATCAGGAATTGTTTCCACATTGGGCCTACGAAGAACCTGTTATATCCCCGGTGACATGGAGAAAATTTCAGTGTTTATGACTTCTTGCATGGTTTTAAGCACTTGAGCCACTCACAGAATCTTCTTCATGAGCATCCAGAACTGCTGAGCTGAGAGCTGGGGCTGGAGCAGGAGGATGACCTAGCCTGTTGGTGTCAGACTCAAAGAAAGGAAAACATTGGCCAAATACTGATTTGCATGATTGCCCAAAATTTTGAAGGCCCTCAGAAAGGTGCCCCAAGTGAGGTGGAGGTGCAGTAACCAGTATTGATGCTTGGAGGAGCTGCAAAGGAAGAAAACAGCTGCTGGTCAACTTCAGTGATCTAAAGCTAGTAGTAGCTGCAAGAGAAGGTCTTGGGTACCAAAATTGTTCTGATGATGTTAATCATTGAGTTGGAAGCTTTGACAGGTGTCATATTTGGGAGGAATTGGATGTGGTTGGGGGGGAAAAACAGAGTTCCAAGTGGCAACTGTCCCCAAGGGGCTGAATTAAAAGCCTCCAGATACAGTTGCGTGTTGATGTATTGTTTCCTCTTCATACCCAGGTCCCATACCAAACAAAAGACTTGATTCAGATACATATTAATTGATGATTTTGAGTATCAGCCTGGGCACTTTGAAACCACACAGGATTACTGAATTCTGGGAAATGTAACATACCAAACCTAAAACTTGATTCAGGTGAATATTGATGGATAATTATAAGTATAAGCCTGGGAAGTTTGAAACCACACAGGATTACTGAATTCTGGGAAATGTAAAGCCAATGCTATGATCCATCAGATCAAGGAATAACTAAATAAAATTTAAATGGTATGATCATTACAATACATGTAACATGACAGATGTTACACTGCATTTCAATTTTTCAGGGTTAGACATATCTAGATAAACCCAGTAGTACATTCCTTTGCTGATACACTACCAATTCAAAGTAAAAATGAGTCAATACTTCATTTACAGGAAACCTGCAGTATATTGGAAATTTGAGGCACCACTGATGCAGTAAAAAGTGTATCATGGATTTTTGGCTAATCATGCATTCATTCTGACTATGTACATGTGACAGTAATTCTATTGTTCAGCAACAGAGGGGGAGGGAGGAGGGAGAGAGCACACAAGATTAGAATATTACTGGGTGAAGAAAAGGAAAAATTCACTATTTTGGTGCTGACACTTGATTTTTCTTTTCTTTTATTAGGGGGTTTCAAAGTTGGCCAGATGTGACTTGCATGCACTTTTGAAAGTTGGTGTTCAAGTTCATTCTTGAACACTGAGTTGCAAAAGTGCATGCAAGTCACATTGTACTACACCCCCCAAACCTGCTTGAATGTTTTTTTGAATGTTGGTGTTCAAGAAACACCTTGAAAAATAACTTGCAAAATTACATGCAAGTCATGCATGGCCAACTTTGAATCCCCCTATTATGTTCATGAAGTCCTTCATAGCTTTGGGTGAGGAAAGCCTGGACCACCTCAAAACACCCAAATAACTCTTCAAAACACTCAGCCAGGCTCATCCATTCCCCCTCCCTCAGCTTTGCCAGACAAACTTGGGGGCTGTCTCCATGGGGATCACCTGCATAAACCATGTGCCCAGCCAAGACTGTTGATGGGGGCAGGGTTGCATGGACTGAAGGTCATGGAAGGAGCCTGGTGACAAGGTATCTGACACTAAGAGAAAAAGTAGTTTGTATTCATTGAGGAGAGTCTCAATGATCTGAGCTGGGACAATACTAATAACAAGACTTAGCTGAAAAACTATAGTGGAAGCATAAATGGGATATAAGCATCCTAACAAAAACACACACATCATTCCAAGATGATTGTAAAAAATGCTTGCCAAATTGTATATCCAAGTGTTCAACAGCCACTCACAGAGCACTGTGATTACACCCTCCTGCATGACGCTCATGGCAGCTATTTAATATCTCCCAGATCATCCACCCTGTTCAAACTTGAATCTTCAGAAGATTAGCACTCTTCACGTAAGCTAAACATCAGCATCCACTCAGGCCTGGGAGGACAGGAGGACCCTTGGGCACGCTCTTAGGCATAGCCTGTTGCGTGTGCGCCAGAGCGCTAATCATCTTGTATGATGCTGCTACACATTCAACAGCCTAAGCTGTCTAGGGAGTCCTGGAAGCCAGGGAGTGGCTCCCCAAGACTCCCGTGTACGGGTTGTGGAGAGGAGCGCAACAAGTTTGTTGTTGAACCTCGTCACAGCTCCTTCTCTGACTTCCTAGCCTATCCGAGAGGGCACACACTTCTTGGGTCAAGAAGTCCGGTCCTCCGGATCGGGAGGTAAGGAGAAGAAGTGTGTACAGAGAGTATCTCCTCTCTGGAGCAGCACACACGGTGTGGAACTCCGTCCGGTGCAGGCCGGCGGCAGTTAGTTGGAGGGGAATGGGAAAAAGAGATTTTATGTGCCCTCCGGGTGATGGTCGGGATGAGCAAGGAGGATCTGTTGAGCGATGAGGTTTGGGGGGGGAAAGATTTTACAACGGCTTTTGAGCGCGCGTCGGCGGTTTGTTGTTTTTGAGGGAAGAAGAAAACTGGAATCAGAAAGAGGTTCTCAAGGATCAATAAGATTTGGTATGGCACTCTGGAGGGCGCCGGATGATGAGCGATAAGATTCTGATGGATTCCTAATTGGGATCAGCTAGGTTCCATGCCCCCCTTCCTCTGAGTTCGTGGGCGAACTCAGACTCCAGGAGGCGCCGCGCACTGCGGACCCGTCATCACACCCCGCACGCGCACACGCTACAACACACACAACACAGCAAGCCAACAAACAACTAATCAAAGGAATAAAAAAAAAAACCAAACCCTCCCCACTGTAACCATCCAACGCGCGCAGTAGAGAAAGGAAACAAGTCAAGGTCCTAAGAAACAAAACATCTCAAACAAAGATAGAAAGAAAAAAAAAGGAAAGAAAATATAAAAAAAAAAAAACAAAGATGAAACTCCTGAAACGTCTTGAGGGGGATGCCGCCGCGCCACCATAGATCTTGTACCTTGAGGATTTGTTCTTGATGTCTTTCCGCGCGCCGCGCCGCAAAATGAGTGTTGTCCCTGCGTGTACCAAATGGCGCACCACATCTCCACCACGCTTGCAGTCTGTCCCTAGACTGCTCGCGTCTCGCCGCCAAGGATCTGAAGAAAGAGAGGGAAAACCAAGGAAAAAAAAAAAAAAAGGGGGAAGGGATCCCACAGGGAAAAATGGGGCCGAAGAGGAAGGGATCGCCACAGTGCTCACAAACGTGGCATAAAGTAGAGTTTCGCCAAAACTTAAGAGCATCATGCCCGGAGGTGCATTATTGGGAGGAACTTACTTTTGTTCCCCAATGCCTCTGCGTGCATAATACTTCTTCACCTGGTCCGCCGAAAATCGCCGCTTGAGTTCGGTGCCATCGAGCTCAGCCAAGACATAGGACCCGCCCCGAACCTGCTTAACGACTCGAAATGGTCCATTCCAGCGGTGCGCAAAAAGCTGGCCCCACTGAATCTCGAGTGATCGGTTGTAGGCCAGAACTAGATCGCCAATCTGGAGCGGTTCACGTTGTCGTCCCGCGTGCTTCTCCTCCCAATAGCGGACCGCCTCGCCTCTAGAGTCCATCATCCTCTTGTACGCCTTCTCGCGAGTCTCTTCGCTACGCTCTAATTGAAGCGACCGTGCCACCAGGAGGTCGGTCGTGGTCTTCACCGACTCCCAATCCACGCCAAGGTAGGACTCGATTTCCAAATCCAGGGGGAGGACCGCCCGCTGACCAAAGACTAGCTCGTAGGGGGAATAGCCGGTGGTGCGCTTGGTGGAGATCCGGTCGGCAAAAAGCACCAGGGGCAGAAACTTACGACAATTCTTGCCGCTCTCGCCGGCAAGCTTAACCAACGCGGCTTTGAGCGGACCATGGCCTCGTTCGACCATACCCTGACCTTCTGGGTAATAAGGAGTTGAGACGCGATGTTGTCCCGGCAAGGCGCGAAGCATGTCGGCTAGGGCGCCGCCAAATTCAGAACCTCCGTCCGTCGAATAGGATCGCGCCAGACCATAGCGCATCATCCAGTGCTCTTGCAGAAAGGCGGCCACTGCTTCTGATGTCAGATTGTTGATGATCTTGGCCTCCACCCACCCAGAGAAGTCATTGCGGGCAACTATAAGATACTTGGCGCCACTAGCTTTCAAGTGAACTGCATCCATTGAGACCCTCCCAAACACGGTAGACTCGCCGGTCGGATAAAGAATTTCCTGAGGTCGACAAAGGTCCTTCTTCTGACACGCCTCGCAGCTCCGACACCATTTAGCCACCGCCTGTTTCAGAGACGGCCACCAGAAGCGCTCAGATACGCGGCGATAAGTTTCTGTAGTCCCACAGTGACCCAAATCTTCATGAAGCTGACTGAGAATAGCGTCCTGCTTTGACGGAATGGTTACCACGATCTTGGGGAGAGGACTTCCCCGCTTCATGAGACAGCCGGACTGCAGGAAAAAATCCGCCGATCTGCGCTTTAAACCGCGGAACTCTTTAGCATTCAGCCCAGCGGGCTTCTCGAGTGTTGCTAAAAAACTTTCCCCTCTTGGTAGCCCATGTATTCATCCGAGGAGGTCGCAGCGCCAGCAAAGCAGGGGCGAATGAGGGCCTCCTCCTCATCAAAGTCGGATTCCGGAATAGTCTCGTCCTCCTCCAGGGGGCGCCGAGACAGCCCGTCAGGCATGGTGAAGGATTTACCTGGTCGGTGAACAATATCGAATGAGAACAGCTGGATGAAGGACACCCAGCGTGTCATCGGAGCGTTTGGCAGACTGGGAGCATTGATCATCTGTATTAGTGACTGCGCGTCGACTCGGAGCTCGAAGTGCTGTCCCCACAGGACGGTCTGAAGCTTCTTGAGGATCCGCGCCACTCCGCAGAGTTCGAGTTTTGGCTGCGAGTACCTTGACTCAACGTCGGAAAACAAGAGCGACTCGTACAAGGCTGGCCAATCCAGTCCATTTACGTCTTCTTGAGTGAGCACCGCGCCCGCTGCGTGAAAGCTAGAATCGACGGCGAGCTTGAGTTTCCCAGCTTCGGGTCCATAATTGATCTTGACAAGCACAATGTCCTTGCCCACTATGACTTTAAGTCTCTGAAAAGCCGCCTTGCACTCCGTCGTCCAGTCCCAGTCAGTGTCTTTTCGTGTCAACCGACGAAGTGGGAGACAAATCTTGGAAAGGGAAGGAATAAAAATGCGAACATAGACTACTACACCCAAAAATCCTCGCATTTCCATAGCGTTAACAGGAGTAGGCCAAGAAAGGATCTTATTGACTTTGGTCTTTGCCATCCTCCGCCCCTCCTTGCATACCACGTGGCCGACAATTTCCAGCGCAGGGACGCAAGCCGCCAACTTAGATGCCGACACCGTGAGTCCGCTCTCCTCGATCCAAAAGAGAATCCGCTCCAAAGTAGTGGCATACTCCCATATGAAACGCCGGATCCCTGGATGCCACGGCAGTCGCTCGCCGTCGTAGTCGGAGACAGGGCCCTTAATCCCTCCGTCGTTGATGAAAATCCCAGCGTGCTCAGGGATCTCTTCCTGTAAGATCCAGACCATCTGGGCCTGATAAACAGCTACGGAGTTAGTAGCGCCCTGGGGAAGCCGAGTGAGCTGGAACCTTCCCAACGGTGTGTCGAACGTCGTAAGAGGTCTAGAAATGGGATCCAAGGCTTGCTCATCGTAGCCGCCCATGATGTCTCCCAGGCCGTAGCAAGCTTGCCCCGCGAAAGACTCCACGAACTCTTCCGTTGCTGGAGGAACGCTGGCATCCTTAATAGTGACCTTGTTCAGCGGTTGGAGATCGTGAACTACCCGGAGTTTCCCGTTGCTCTTGAGTACACAGAAGACCGGGGAAGAATAACTAGAGGTAGACTGTTCGTAGAGGCCAGTCTTAACCCTCTCACGAACCAATTGGATAAACTCGTCTAGCTTCGCCGCGGGGATTGGAATCTTTTTCTTCTGCCACGGCTCGTGCTCCACGACTGGGATGATGTAAGGAAGTCCGTAAGAGTCCTTGAGTAGACCGCGCTCCGCCTCCGTAAAAGCTATGGCCAGATTGCGCTCTGATAGGACGTTTTTTATCAGATTCAGCTCATCCGGGAACAACCAACCGTCTGGACCAAAGTTCACAACAGAAAGCCGCTTCTCAGTCACCCGACCTTCAGGCATGAAAGGACCGGCCAAAGAACGCGCGAGGCCGCGGTAAGGATCACGCGAAAGGGGAGGACGCTGGAGAGGGGGTTTGAGGCCTTGCGGCATAGGGCAGTTGACCGGCTTGATTTTTCTGTTGACCGGCTTGTACTTGGCCGCAAACGCCAAGTAACTCCCTTTGGACCACGCTTCAGAGAGTGCCGATTGATCCGCGATCCGTAGGCCATGCTCCATCAAATTCCAGGTGCGGTGCTCTTGCTGATCCTCAAACGCCGCCTTATCTGAAAAAGTGAAACCAGGCGGACGTCTTTCGCTCACGATAGTGGCACGGGGTAGGGTACAACAAATTTGCGTAGCATCACGCTCCGGAGATGCACTTTGGTCAGAACTTACTTTGTGTCCAAAGTCCCCCCACGGCGCCTCAAATTCCACCTCGCCTCCTTCGCACTCCAAAGAGAATAATAGTTTTACCTCTTCACGGAGGATCTTTAGTTTTACCTTGTTGCGGAGGCTCGGGAGTTTAGGCTCATTGCGGAGTCGAGCTAGATTACCCTCATTGCAGAGGACGTCAAGAGACATATCTAGTTTATTCTCTTCACGGAGACGGTCTTGAGGAACGGCTAGTTTATTCTCGTTGCGGAGACGGTATTGAGAAGGATCTAGTTTATTCTCGTTGCGGAGACGGGTACCAAACGTTGCTGAATCTTGATCTGAAATAGAGGAGGCGGCAGATCGTCCGAGGCTCACATATGTGGCATGTAATGTTTTCGACAAAGTAGCAGAGCCCTCAGAGGTGCATAACTGGAGAGGACTTACTTCTGTTCTCCAGTGCCTCCGCGGAAACCCATTCACCTCCTTTTCCATCGCCGAATCCTGAAGCGCTAGACCTTGAGAGGATAGAGGCACCGCCTGTACCGAGAGAGTTGAACCAGAAGGAACCGAAAAGGGAGAAGCGATTGGAACCGAAATATTTTTGGATTTTTTTGATTTTTCTTGGTGTTTTTGATGTTTCAAATTTTGTTGAGAAAGAAACGACGATGATGAACGCGACAACTGAACCTCTCTTTTAAAAGCTAACCCTTCGGCACGAGATTGAGGCTCTACATTAGCTCGACCGACGATAGAGTTAGCTTGAGTCATAAAAAATGATGATCAACTTCAGGATCGTCACGAATGGTAGCCATCCGTGACAAGACCGCTTTCCTTCCCTTCCCAGGAAAATCCCTCTCCCAGCGTCCTTGATCTGTCGCACAAAGGGAGATTTCAATCTGTCGGCCGTCGGAATCCGGCAGCAGGATCTTCTCCCCGCTGCGGCCAGAGAAAATGAGCGTCGCTTCGAAATCAATGAGAAAAGGGCGACCCAGAATGATTGGCCCCTACGCACGGGTGATCCAAAAATGACAGGATCCAAGAATCATACGCCCCACTCGAATCTGGACGTCTTCAGCGACTCCCACAAGCTCGCACGATTGATTGCCGATGCCGTACACAGCCGAGCTGAAGTTAACACGGGGACTGATGCTAAATTTATTCGCCATCGCATCTGAGATCAGATTCAGCTGTGATCCTGAATCAATGAGAGGGGAAGCAATACTCTCCTCATCACCAATCAAGCAGGGAAGGAAGCCCAACGGGCAGGAATACAGGCGCGAGTCGCCTCCGGGACCTTCAGGGTCGGGACCTTCCGCCAGTAGAGTTCCAGACGACACCTTGAAGTCCTCCTCGCCAACCTCCACGCGCCGCTTGGAGACCCATTTCTTCATTCCCTCCGCCAACGAAGGGGAAGCCGCTAAGAGCTCAGAGAATGTTACGCCCGGAACCGGAAGGTTGAATATCTTCTTCAACATCCCTTCGGCAGCCTGAGGGTGGTCCTTGCTGACCCCTCTCTCGAATCGGACCTTTGGGGCGGGTGCTTTGGATTTGGCCTGCGATCCTGACACTTCAACGTTCGGGGAAGACGCTTCTCCTTTGATTGGTGTCACCGGAACTCTCTCGAACAACTCGGGTTGATCTTCCATGCCCTCGTCGTCAGATTCAACAGGCGCCTTCGAAGCCTTTTGCAATGGCTTGCGCGCTGCAGTAGGCGGGACCATCGGAGCCTTGTAAGGCTTAGGTGCTTCATGTTTCTTCCTCGCAGGATCAGCCTTGTAGGTACCGGAGAACAACTGAGAAGAAACGGCTGGAGGGTACCAGGGCTCAAGTGCGCCACAAGTAGCGCGAAATTCAGGAGATGTTGCCGCTGATGAGGATTTAGGTTGATAGGACGCCACCACGTGCCAAATCGGGCGCGACGAGTCGAAAGGGATCAAGGCTCCATTGGGTAGGAAAAAATTGCTGCCCTTCTGCTCCACGAGGTTGGCCTCTTTGTCCTTGACCAACTCCATACAACACCCTGTGCCGTGTCCTTCGCGATGACAATAATAACAGACCAAGGGGCCGCGAGGATCGCGTGGGGTACCCGGTGCTGCAGAGGCGCCCTTAACCACGAACTTCTTCTCCAAACGCTGCTCGAAAGACTGCAGCATCTTGGAGATTTTGTCTACTGTGGCGGGGGTTTTATCAGAGACAGGAGCGTCCTTGGGACGCCGATCGTCCTCCATATTTTGCATGATGTCGTTGGCCATCTTAAAATCTGATTTCGGAACGGCAACAGGCTCGGGTTTGATCTGCTCTGAGGTGAATGCCACCTCTTCTTCCATCTCAGATTTAACGGCCACCCTGAGTTCGCTGAGTACCGGCAGACGATAACGTCCATCAAGCGTCTTGACCATCTTCTTTTCCTTGACCAAATACGACTTGATACGCTGTTGAAAAGCCGAAGAAAACGCAAAGAAGAAATGATCTACCGCCAAGTCCTTGGAAGACAGGTGCTGATAACGGATCAAATACGACAGGATGACATCAAAAACTGATTTGAAAGCCCGGTACGCGTCCAAAGTAGAGATCCCGCCCTTGGCGGTCCACGTATCTCTGAGGGCTTGCAGGTCTGCAACGGTGTAGCGGACTAAGTCAACCTGACCCCAACGCTTGATCATCTGCTCGCAGAGAGTGGTCCACGACTTTATCGCATAGCCGCTCATATCCCACACGGCATCCTGGATGTCCTCGCTCCCGAGAAAGGAAGGGATCTGGAGGACCTTGTCCTCGTCGGACGCGCCGTCCAGATTGGCCGCCAACTCATACTGGCGTAAGAAAGCTTCGACCCGCGTTCCGGTGAACTTGAGAGATCAATCTTGCGGCTTGATTTTCACCATCTTGCGCGATGATCCGGTGTTTTGAGGTGTGTCCATGGTAATCTAACTGGACAAAAGAGATGATCGAGGGCGGCTCACGGCTGTGGCAACGTAATGCTTTGAAAAAAAAAACGTAGTAGAGCCCTGGAGGTGCACAAATTGGGAGGACTTACTTCTAGTCTCCTGTGCCTCCACCGCTGAAACCGCCAAGCGTCTCGAAACCGTGAAAAATCAGCGAGACTGTAAATCTTGAGGTCGCTGGTTTGATCCCGGCTCGGGGGACCAAATGTGGAACTCCGTCCGGTGCAGGCCGGCGGCAGTTAGTTGGAGGGGAATGGGAAAAAGAGATTTTATGTGCCCTCCGGGTGATGGTCGGGATGAGCAAGGAGGATCTGTTGAGCGATGAGGTTTGGGGGGGGAAAGATTTTACGACGGCGTTTGAGCGCGCGTTGGCGGTTTGTTGTTTTTGAGGGAAGAAGAAAACTGGAATCAGAAAGAGGTTCTCAAGGATCAATAAGATTTGGTATGGCACTCTGGAGGGCGCCAGATGATGAGCGATAAGATTCTGATGGATTCCTAATTGGGATCAGCTAGGTTCCATGCCCCCCTTCCTCTGAGTTCGTGGGCGAACTCAGACTCCAGGAGGCGCCGCGCACTGCGGACCCGTCATCACACCCCGCACGCGCACACGCTACAACACACACAACACAGCAAGCCAACAAACAACTAATCAAAGGAATAAAAAAAAAAACCAAACCCTCCCCACTGTAACCATCCAACGCGCGCAGTAGAGAAAGGAAACAAGTCAAGGTCCTAAGAAACAAAACATCTCAAACAAAGATAGAAAGAAAAAAAAAAGGAAAGAAAATATAAAAAAAAAAAAACAAAGATGAAACTCCTGAAACGTCTTGAGGGGGATGCCGCCGCGCCACCATAGATCTTGTACCTTGAGGATTTGTTCTTGATGTCTTTCCGCGCGCCGCGCCGCAAAATGAGTGTTGTCCCTGCGTGTACCAAATGGCGCACCACAACGGGTGTGTGTCGGCAAGGGTGTAAGACCCACTTATCTAGGTCCTGAACCTAGAGCCGAACCCGTGCCGGCTGTCCGTACTATTGTGTGGGCATGGCTAGTCATTGCATGTATCGGTCTATCAGATGAGGACAGGAGGATTCAGGATCTCTATTGGTTCCAGTAACCCGTGAGTTCTTCTAGGGTCCTGATGGCTTCTGCCTTCTCTGTCGCGGAGTATTCCCTGATGTAGAGCCGGTAGCATTCTGATTTCCAGCGTCCCAGCTTGCAGATGTCTTCTTTCGGGACTCCCATCGCGTTCCTGAGAGAAGCGCCTCCTACTCGAAAAGAATGTCCTGATATTCCTTTGTATCCTAGAGATCTCCAAGTTTGCGTGAGGAAATCGCAGACTTTCCTTTTCACTAGGTGTACTCGAGTTCCTGTGTCGTCGTTGTACCCAAAGAGGGAAGAGTCTCGGTGCGGGAGGGCATTGGCCACCCTTCGTCGGATGGCCGCGACGGGGCAGAGCATATGACCAAGGGCCCGCAACGAAATGAGTTGTATCTCCCCTGGTGCCGCGGTCTTGGCCCCTTTTAGGGACAGGGTAGCAGTATTGGCTCCATCAGCGCTACCGAAGGTGACGTCGGATATTAGGATCTCCGCGGTCTTATCTAGTGTCCCGGTTTCCTCGTAGTAGGTGACTTCGGACAGTCTGGCCATGCCCCAGAATGCAACTATTGCTAGGTCAAGCACCGCTTTCTGGAGTTCAGTGCCTCCGGCTAAGAGATTGGCTAGTCTGACTAAGTGCGGGATCTTGATGGCACCCTTTTTCTCGCGGGGGCTATTTCCTGCGTCTACGTAGGCTGAGGACCTCAATAGGATGGCCACCGTGGCTTGTGTGTCGCTCCCTGTGGTAGAGGTGCCAGGTCAGGAGTCCAGAAAGGTATTTGGACAAGGTGTTCGCCGCTACATTGTGTTTGGTTGGAGCGTCTGCCACTCTCCCGGCCCAAAAGCAGAACTCGTAGATGTTGTCGGAGCTCAGTGGTAGGCGGAAAGGGGTTCTACCTGTGGTCTGGGCGAACTTGACGTACTTTTTTACTGCCGTGTTGTAGGATAAAAGTGTGTTCCAGCGGTAACTTTGGAGGAAGTGCTTCTCCCAGTTGGTGGGTGCTTCCGCGGAGTAGGATCCGTCTCTTGTGAAGTAAGAGAGCTTCTCTAGCTCAAATCTCTGGAGCATATCTTGTCAGATACTTAGGGTGCGCAGCGGTGAAGTGGAGCGGATTGGCAATGCCTGCTGGGGAGTGGGGGGTAGAGTTTCTACCCTTGTAGTTGGATCTTTTTATTTCTTTCATAGGGGAAGTTTTCAGAAGTCTTGGTACATGCGTGGAGCTAGGTCATTGGGTAAAGCTATGGCTATCATGTCTTTGGGGGCGTGCCCCGACCTGTCTCCTCTAGATAGGGCATCTGCCACGTTCTCCTTGGAACACACCCTCTTGGCCACCAGATCCAACTCCATACTCACCAGTAAGTCCTGTATCTTCTTCCATTCCTCATTGACGCATACGTGTTTTGATTTCCTCCGTGTGATGACTCCTTCCATGGTGGTGTTGTCGGTCCAGGCAATAAGGGTCTTCCCGGGGTGGATATCTAACTGCTTCATGGCGATCAGAACAAGGCGTATTGCTACCGTCTCCAACCATGCAATGTCTTTTGGCTTCTCTGGGCCTGTTTCCCAGTTTTTTAGCAACTTAAATTGGGCCCATCGACGGCCTATTGTAACCCCTATCCCGTAACTCGTCGATGCGTCGCCCACCCACCCGATTTCAGTTGGGTCCGGGTTCCTGATCATCCTCGTCTCTTTAAAATGTAGGAGTGTTTTGAACCAATGCTCCATATCTATGCGAGCCCCTTTTGGGATCGGGAGTTCTTTGTTCTTCGCCTTCCATCCATTCATCCATCCGTAAAGTCCATTCAGGTAGCATCTGAGCTGGGGTAGGATGTATGTTACGTGATTGAGTCGGCCTGCCATCTTCTCAACGTGTTTGAAGGAGAAGACTCGTTTCGGATCTAGGAGGTCTTTGACTTGTTGGACGCGCTGATACCGTTTCTCTTCTGGTAAGCGCACCGTTTTCCTAGTTGCATTCCAAATGAAACCAATGTATTTTTGTTCTTCTTTGAAAGGGACGAATTTCATCACGTTTGTCTTCACGCCTAGCTCGTCGGACCTAGCTACAATATGTCCCATTTCTAGGGGATCTGATGCCTTCTTGACGAAGAGGTTATCGTCCACCCAGCGGAATATGTTTACCAACTTGAATTCGCTTAACATTAATAGTTTCCAGGCGTCCGCCGGTTGGCCAAAGGAGCCGCAGCCTGCCACACCTCCAAAGGCTATTCTGGTGTCAATGAGGATCTTGTTGCTGAAGTCCGGATCATCAGGTATGGCCATTGGGATTTAGCTGTAGGGATCTGGCGGTATGCCTTTTCCCAATCAAAGATGGCTAGGAGAAATGGCTTGTTTTGCCGTTGGAAGAAGCGTGATACTGATTCAAAGTCGTCCCAGGTTTTCATATAGTCCACTTTATTTACAAAGGAGTTGACCGAGGGAATGTCTGGGATGTCTCTCGGGTACGACAGGTCGTTGATTGGCCTCACTGAGCCATCTCCGTTTATGACCGCACCTAGCGGGTTTGTCTGGAAAAAGCCAAACCTTCTGTGGACCTGTTCTTGGGTGTAGGGACCAAACATCCTTCCGGCCGCTAGCTCCTTGGCAATTGATTCTTCAATCTTTTCTTTTGCTTGCATCGCTGATTGGTGGTTTGGCGGCGCGAAGAAAGGGACCTGCATCAGGTGGTCATGCTTTGGTATCCCTTGGTCAAATCCTACACGCACTGCCAGCATATTTGGCTGGGTTGAAGGCATCCCAGTTTGACTGGGATGCACTCAACCAATTTAAACTTGGTTGATCTCAACCAATTTAATATAAACCCAAGGGGGGTACCTTGGATTTATATTTCATCAGTTGAGATTGCCCAAGTTTAAATTGGTTGAGTGCATCCCAGTTTAACTGGGATAACCTCAACCCAGCCAATTATGCTGGCAGTGACGGAAGCCGTCAATGACATCCTGGTACTCTTCTAGCAGGCCGGATTTCCTTAAGCTCCATTCCCATTCCTCTACATCCATCTCGCACTTAATCTCAGCGGGCCAGTTCAGTTCTGTCTCTGTACTAGGCTGCTCATGGTTTGGCAGCAGGCTCTCATGTTGTGCGTCTTCTTTCTGCACGGTGTGCTGGGCCCTAGACGCATAGTTCTCAGGGTTAGGGTTCATGTTTCTCATTCTTTAATTTCATATGGGGAAGAGGATCATGAAAACAAGGTGTCTTGGTCTGAGAGTGTTGGGTGGAAAGATTGGGGAGACAAGTGAAACAGGGGAATGGTGAAGAGGAAAGGCGAAGTAGATATAGAGACAAAAGGATAGGGGGGCGGATGGGTGGTTAAGGATCTTATGGTGGGGGTTATGGGGGGGGGGGGGGGGGGGGGGGGAGGGGCCGGCATCGATCTCATTTACCTGTACTTCACTAATTGTCCCTGCCCCTCTCCTGCCGCGCCTGGGTTGCGGTTTCGCCTCGGGTCAACGTAGTTGGGGTCGTACTGGTTTCCCTTGTAACCTCCTCTGGCTGGTCTGGCCACTTGTGGATCGTTCGCCGAGGTTGTTTGGGGTTTCTAGGGTAGGGAGGCTTTCCCTTTTTCAGATTTTGGGTTTGAGGTCTGTTTGGGGTGTGTCGGGGGCGTTGCGGCTGGTTTGGTACTGGTATGAACGTCCCATTTAGCTCTTGCTGCTCCTAGCGCGTAGGGGTTGCACCGCACTCCGATCTCATCAAAGTCCTTCGCTTCACCATACGCGTCATCTGCCGTCTCTTGCTTAAAAATGGAAATGTCTGAAAAAGATTCTTCGCCTTCATTCTTGGGTCGGAACGCAAACACGTTGTTTCTGATCCGGATGTTGTACCAGAGACCGACCATGAAACCGTGTTGTTTCATCAACTTCTCACAGTGTCCTTTGTGAATTCGGAGCCATTCCGCTAAGGTGCTGTATTTGTACTTTATCCCTAGCGTCTCTCTTGCAGAGGCGTGATTGAGGGTCCAGTCGATGAAAGTTTGGCGCCACTCGTCTGGGACCGGGTAACCGTGGTAGCGGAGGCCCTTCTCTGCTGCCGTTTCTTCAGTTTTGGGGCGGTTGAGTGACTGGTAGGTGAGGGCTTTTTCTTGCCATTCCTTGTTGAAAATGGTGAAAGGGAGTGGGCCTTTCAGCTCAAGGATCAGTTTGTGAAAGTATGGAGTGAATCCTCCGTCGTCGTGGCTGTTGCTGACGCCCCAGACAAATTTTGTTGATCCGACTTGGGTGTCAATTTGATCTTGTGCGGGCCGCTTGAGGGGGATTATCTGGTTCGGCTCTTTTGAGCTGTTGTGGGCTTCACGCAATCCACCCTTGGCCTCCGTCTTCCCCGCAATCTTGTCCCACATTGCAAGCAGTCGGTCGGCCTTCTCTTCGTCGCCTTCTTCCTGAGCCTTCAGTGCCTTTGAGAGGATCATGTCCGCCGCTCGGTCCTTCGCAAGTCGTGGATCTTCTTTCAGTACGACGATCGCCTCCTCGTCGTCCTCGCCTTCTTCCTGGTTTCCTAACGCTATATAATAGTTTTTTTTCTTTTTTTTAGTTTCACGTGAAAGTGGTTTTTGATTGGGTTGTTTGCTTACTATGAGCTGCCCCTAGCGCTCTCGCGATCTCTGGATTCATTTGGTTACTTCCGACCGCCACGTCTGTGGGTTCGCGGTTAGGAGTTTCCTTGGCCTTTTTCGGTTGTTTGACTGTTGCCTTGCTGGTGACTTTGGGTGCTGTCGTCTTCGCGGCTCGTGGGGGGTTTGTCTTAGGGGCTGGTGCGCTCGACGCTGCTGGTGCCTGTGGGACTTGGGTGTCGGGGTTTGTGGGAGTGGGATTGGGAGGTGTGGGAATAGGATTTGTTTGGGTGGAGTCTATTGCAAGCTCTGTGGATGCTTTGAGCTGGTCGCTCGTCTCGGCGGAGGGGTTCGACATCGGAGGGGATTTAAAGGGGGAGGTAGATGTTAGACTGGGTGTGGAATGATAGTGCTATGTGGTCTGGAAGTTTGTTGATCGCTATTTTGAGTTTCTTGGCTAGGAATGCCTAATGGGCTAGGTTCTGCCGAAATGCCGAAAATTCTATAAGGCAATACGGCGCGAAGCTCAGCGCGATCAAGGGAAGAAGGAATGGGGAGGTCTGGAAGGCAGATACGGCTAAGGGCAGAAGCTGTGGAGGGAAGGAAGTTCCCTGCGACTAGCTCGACATTGTCTCCCTGGCCGGAGAGCCTCCGGCCGAGGCTCCTCCCTGTACTCGCTACAGTGCCGCCTCATGTCAGATGAGGCTGGTCCCCAGTATGGGGGGGCTAATTGCCTGTACCTTGACGTGTAAGCTTGTACTGAAGAGACGGCCCCTTGGACCCATCCCACCTCCCGTTTCACTCCTGGTAAAAGAACAAGATTGAAATAAAGTTTATCCCATTGTGCCAGCCAATTTGGCTGGGAAAGTATGCTGATGTATATCTTTCACCATGGTCATAGATTTCTTACGTAAACAGTCATTTGCCTGAGGCACTCTATACAGGGGAGCGTGAGATGCACCGCCAGCTGGAATTACAGACAAAACGGATGCGCCTGGGGGGAAAACCTCACTTGCCTGCTCGTGGTTATATAGCCCAGTCCCACAAGTGGGCCTCTTTCTACCAGTTGGGTCACCGCTGGTTTCACAGCACCAATGCCATATCAACGACGCCACCGACACCGCCATGGAACAAATGGGCCGACTGTGCAGGCCCAAACCTATTGAAGTTGGAGACACATGCCAACTAAAGGAGCTGATCATATCTATGTTTGTTTTGATTGAACCACTCAATTGCCTAGCCGGGATCAGAGGGAGCTTGGCCGCGGGCGGGAAGATTGTCTGGTACAGGATCACTATGGTCTCCTCAATCCTCCTGTTGATTCTATTTGCCCATCTATCCATACTGCTTCAAGCGCGGGTGACAAAAGACCAATAAGATTGTTTCATGCCCAGGAGCCACAGGGTCCGTGAAATCTTGGCCTCTATTGAACATCAATCAAGCTGATGGTCTGTGAGACCATTCCGTCCGGCCTCCTTGTTGTCCAGGTTCACTCAAACAGGAACGTATTAGAGACATACACCTGTCGTGGCAATCTGTGGCGGTCTGAGTCAATGGCCGTTGTTGGTGCCAACGTGATTGAGGAGGCCACCAACAAGGAACAAGCGATTGGTGACCTCTGTTTGGTCGCTTTTTGGGCCCTGGCGCGCCTGGCAGAACTCACTTATGCATCTGAATGTGGCCCAATTCAGTTTGACCAGTCTCTTCTGACTTCGGACGTCTCCTTCACAACAGACCCATCTCTGGGTCGAGTGGCCACCTTGACACTGCGAGCAGCAAAGACAGCCTCGCCGGGTAACCCAAAGCTGCAGATTCTGAACAAGCAGCATCACGCACTCTGCCCGGTCGCAGCGATTTCCCACCGGCTTCAAGAAACGGGGGGTACGCAAACCTCTTTGTTTGGGTACACGGACTCCGGTACAAGAAATCATCTGACGAGATGGGCGGTCCTGACCATATTGAGGGAGGTTTTTAAAAGATTTGGAGCAACTGAAAGATAGATTGCTTATTTTAATATATGTAATTACATGTTTATATTAAAGTAATGATGAATCTTTTAAACTGAAAACTCAGTTTTACCTAAAAGCAGCACGAGATCGTGCTTGACTTTGGTTTTTCTGGTTGAGTTTCTATGCTGTTTGAATCAGAGCTGCGACGGGGATCGGTCGAATCTAATCGTGAAGATTTATGTTCTCCATTAGCTTCCCCGTCCTTTTGTTTCTTTTTCTTAAGCTTGCCCTTACCAATGCAGGTGCCGGTTGTCGTGGTAACCTGGCTTTGTCCTGTCTATATGGATGGGCTGCATCTGGGTCTGCTCGTTAAACATGGTTTGTCCGAGTTAGCTATGTCTTCATTCTACTACTCTGATCTGGAGAATGTAGCTGCTCACCTTGCTGATTGGTGCTGCCCGTTATCCTGTTGAGGAGGGTGGTTCTGGTCTGGTCTGCGATGCGGTCGGCAAGATTTCTGTTGAGGATAAAGTTTGTTAGCTTGCGCTTCAATCTTATCTCTCTTCTCGGTGACTTACCTGGAGGCTTGCTTCGACTTCTTTTTTTCTGTTGCGCTGACTGTTAAGGTTCCGGCATCTGCGGGCATCAGAGCGTGGCTCGTCAGCGGCTGTCTGGGTTAGGGTTTGGGTTCTTGACTGCAAGAGGGCTTACCTCTCATTGCAGCTGGGCTTTGATCTGGGTCTGGCCGCGCTAGCTTCCGCGGAGGTTGCTGCGGGTGGTCTGGGTCTGTATTCCTACAGCCTGCCATGCTTCTAGTTGTTAGATTAGAAGCAGCCTTGGAGATTTGAATCACTCCTATTTGCGCAAGAGATCGCCGGATGACCAATCTTCCAAGAGCTTTTGTGAGAAAGTCCGCTGCGTTTGCTGTGGTTTTGACATACTTGAGTTTGATGATGTGAAAGGTAATGAGTTCTCTGACGAAATGTAGTCAAATATTCATGTGCTTTGTCCTGAAGCTATTCTGAGATGTTTCGCTGTTGGCTAGGCCAATCGCACCCTTGTTGTCCACTGATACCTTAACATCTTCAACCTTGCCTTGAATCTCCAGTTCTTCAATTAGACTAGCAAACCACGCGAGATCCCGTCCGAGGTCAGAGAGTGCTTTATACTCTGCCTCCGCCGTTGAGAGCGACACAGTCGGTTGTTTAGTTGACTTCCAGTTGAGTAAGTGCGACCCAACTTTCACAACAAAGCCAGTTGGGGACTGTCTAGTGTCCAAGCAATTCCCCCAATCTGCATCAGCAAAGGCGGCGAGCTTGAATTCATTTGACTTCTTGAAGGTTAGGCCGACATGTTGAGTTCCCAAGAGATATCGGAAGACCGTGATAGTGTTTGATGCCTGGATTCTCTAGATATTGTGACAGTTGACTGACGGCGTACAAGATGTCAGGCCTAGTTATAATGCTCAAGTAGTTCAGAGATCCAACTAATCCTTGGGAGTTGACGTACAGCTTCTCGAAGGCTTCAATTTCTTGTGTCGTGGCCTTTTTCATTCTCTCCCGAGGGTTAAGAGGACAAGTTGCTGGGTGCTCCTTGTCTAGCCCGAATTCCACCAGCTTCCGTTCCACATACTGCGTTTGGTTTATTTGTAAACCATCAGTGAATTGCTCAATGTTCATTACAAGTAAGAACTCCGCCTCCCCTGGATATATTTTTTTTCAACTTCTTCCTCCATTTCTCGTTGGAACACTTCTGGATTGTGACTGATGATGACAATGTCATCCACGTGAGCAAATAACCATGTGGCTGGTCGACCTTTTGACTCCTTTTGCCAGAACACGCACGGGTCTGAGATTGAGATTTGAAAGTTCAGCGTCTTCAGATATGCCATGAGCCTCTTATACCAAACAAGAGGGGCCTGTTTCAGTCCATAGATAGCTTTCCTGAGTTCGAGCACAGATTTTTCAGGGCAGTCATATCCTTGTGGAGGCAGAAGAGTGACCGTGTCCTCCAGGGGGCAGGTCAAGAAAGCGCTCCGAACATTGAGCTGATGAATTTTGAAGCTGTTGTTTACGCGAAGGATATAAGAAAACGAAGAGACGCTGCTTTACCAGTTGGTGCATACGTAACGTTGAAATTCCGCCCATGGATTTGTCTGAAACCCTGCGCACAGATACGCGCTTTAAACTCAATCACCTCATTGTTGGCACCAAGTTTTCGGCGATAAGCCCAGGTGGTTGAGATGGGTTTGTCTTGGTTCTGCCTCGGCCTGACTATCCAGACTTCATGTCGCAACATGTTGGCGATTTCTTTGCCTTCTGCTTCTAACCATTGCGCCCGATCCTTGCTGTTCATGGCTTGACGGTGAGTTTTCGGATTGATCTCAATTTCAATCAGGTATGCTTGTCTTCTTCGCGTGCCTTACAAGATGTTGCGTGTATTGATGACGCTCGATACCTCTTTTGCGGGAGGTTCCGTTGTCCATGCGTAGCGCTTGCTGCTTGCCGGGCCCAGATGGGGTATCTTGCGTCAGCGGACTTTGCCACCGGAGATTCCTCACAATGCCTTCTATCTCTCTTTCTTCGACTTCTAGTTCTTGTTGCTGTTCTTCACCGATGTTGTCCTTGTCTGCAAACGGCAGCGGCTCCTCGGCGTTGAATTTTGGAAGCTTATTTGACCCAAGTGCGGTGTGACTTTTACTGAGAGCTGGGCAGTCAGGAAAGATGTTCTTGTCGAAGTACACATGCTTCACCGTGATTACTGATTTGTCTTCAATGCGCAAGAATTTATATGATGAGTAATCATTTTCGTACCCAAGAAGCACTCCTTCCCACAAAATTGCTCCGAACTTGGCGTCCCTTTTTTGCTTTGGCTTGACAATCCAAACACAACATCCAAACGGCCAAAAGAAATTCACATTGGGTTTTATTTTGAAGAGCATTTCCACTGGAGTCATCCGACTTTTCAATAGAGACGGAAGACAATTTGTTGTAGCCGTTGCTGTCTTGACTGCCTCCGCCCACCATTCGGGAGATAGGTTGGCTTGCATCATTAAGCAGCAAGTCATGTCAATGATTGTGCGATTGGCTCGCTCTGCTAGCCCGTTGTTCTGCGGAGTATAAGCTGGAGCAACGTTATGTTGTATTCCTTTGGCTTTCAACATTTCACTGAGAGCACCATTGACAAATTCCCCACCGCCATCCGTTATCAGCTTCTTCAGAGCGTGTCCGGTTTGCTTCTCAAAGAAAATTCTGAAATCCATGATTGACTGCGTCGCTTGACTCTTCTCCTTCAGGATTTCAGTGTGAATATATCCCGTGAATTGATTGACCAACGTCAGGAAATACCGCGCTCCTCCGTTCGTCGGTGGAGAGATAGGTCCGACTAAGTCGCCATGCACTACTGCTAAGGGCTGGTCAACTGATTTGAAGTGATCTTTGAATGGTATGCGAGTCAGTTTTCCTAGCATACAGGCTTTACACAATTGACTTTTGACGACTTCAAGATTATTCGGCACAATTTGCTGAATCCTGCCAGAGCTCGCATGCCCTACGCGCTTGTGCCACTTGTTGTAATCACTTTGTTTGGACATGGCTAGTGTGTTTAAGGTTATTGCCGAGTCTTGCGGTGGTGGCAATACGCCAACTATTTCTAAGAGATCATTAGATATATCCACGGAGAAAGGAGTCATGTTATCCATCTTTACTTCATAGTTTCCGTTCACTTTGTAGATGCTTGCACGATTTTGCAACACAAGATTTCTTGTCAGGTTTGGAACATAGAGCGCATCCGGTAGAATGATTACTTGGCACGACTCCAGATGTAAGTGGGCTGTTCCTCTTGCAATCGCCGCGAGTTCTGCCGCTCCACTCCTGGTGATAATGCTGATTTGCGCTGGTGTTGTGTTGACAAAGTACGCTAGCGAGTTGATCATGTGATTACTCGCGCCTGAGTCAAGGATCGTCGTAAGTGACCTCACAGACGTTGCCGCGTTGTAGGTGAAGGATGGCTTCGCGATGCTCGTGTGATGCGCCTCCTCTTCGGCATCCGCTTCAGTGTGATAAGAAGTTTGTTGCTTTTTCAATGCAGGTGGCCTTTCGAGAAGTGGACAATTGGGGGGTCGAGAGTTAGGGTTGATTGTCCAACAATCTGCTTCCACGTGAGTTGTTGCTCTCGGATTGTGTACACCGCCACTGCATCTGATTACTGGTCCTCTGCCACCTCCTCTCTTTGGCCTCCCGTTGCCTCGGTGGCTCGTGCCGGTAGCAAGCGCAGTTGATGTGTTTTCATCTGACTCTTCTACTAGCTTCCTCTTGGTGGAGAATTCATGCCTTCCGATGTCTCTCAACTTCACTATGATTTCTTTTGGTTTCGCCAGTGCTTTCAGGTCCGCAAAGAGAGCTTGCATAAGTATTGGCCTCTTTTTAGCGATTCTACCGACAATTCCACAGCCAACAAGAACGTCCGGCACCTTTAGACCAATCAAACTAAACTCTGCCAGACTTTCTTCCATTTGTCCAATGTAGGTGTTCATATCTTTGTCGAATTGAATGTCTAGCCATTTGTTCCAAACTTGGAACACGGATAAGAGCAAATCTGAAGCATAAACGGTTTTGATGTCTTGCCAGATCATGTAGGGATCTTGCTTGTTGCCGTCGTTAACCACACTGGTAAAGATTGCGTTTGACATTGCCTTGCTAAGAATGCTACACGTCCGTAATGCGCCTTGAGTCTCCTCTTCATTGGGATCCTTCGACATTACCTTTTCTAAGTAGCTATCCAGATGGCGTGGTCAAAGGTGCATTTTTATTTTTCTTTCCCAAAGAGGAAAGTTTGATCCATCAAACTTGGGTACGTTCACATGGTCCTTGTCGGGGCTGTAGGCGTCATTCTTAGTGGATTTGACGATGGATTCGCTTCCGCTTGCATTTTGGTTTTGAGTATTTGCCATCTTGTCCTGCTTTCAGTTGCTGATTGGGGTCGTTGATGAGAGCTGTCCGAGACTGTAAATCTGAAAGATTTGAAGCAACTGAAAGATAGATTGCTTATTTTAATATATGTAATTACATGTTTATATTAAAGTAATGATGAATCTTTTAAACTGAAAACTCAGTTTTACCTGAAAGCAGCACGAGATCGTGCTTGACTTTGGTTTTTCTTGTTGAGTTGCTATGCTGTTTGAATCAGAGCTGCGACGGGGATTGGTCAAATCTAATCGTGAAGATTTATGTTCTCCATTAGCTTCCCCGTCCTTTTGTTTCTTTTTCTTGCGCTTGCCCTTACCAATGCAGGTGCCGGTTGTCGTAGTAACCTGGCTTCGTCCTGTCTATGCGGATGGGCTGCATCTGGGTCTGCTCGTCAAACATGGTTTGTCCGAGTTAGCTATGTCTTCATTCTACTACTCTGATCTGGAGAATGTAGCAGGACCCTGGAAACCCCCTATAAATGGGCGGCATGTAAATTCCTGAATTTTGCCTAAATTCATACATTGGGGGGCACCGGGGAATGGGTTTTTTCGGCTGATTCATACATTTTCATGCATACGCTTGAGCTTAAATCCGACTGGGGGTCCCGAAAAACCCGATTTTAAGCGGGGATTTGCGGGTTTTGGCCAACTTACCTGAATTTCATTGAAAATTTATACATTTATTTGGTGTTTCATGCGTACCCTTTTGGGTTTCAAAGCCAATTCATACCATTTTCATGCGTACCATTTTGCAAAAAAATGCAAAAATTCATACATTTTCATGCCGCTCATTTATTGGGGGTTTCCAGGGTCCTAATGTAGCTGCTCACCTTGCTGATTGGTGCTGCCCGTTATCCTGTTGAGGAGGGTGGTTCTGGTCTGGTCTGCGATGCGGTCGGCGAGATTTCTGTTGAGAATAAAGTTTGTTAGCTTGCGCTTCAATCTTATCTCTCTTCTTGCTGACTTACCCGGAGGCTTGCTTCGACTTCTTTTTTTCTGTTGCGCTGACCGTTAAGGTTCCGGCATCTGCGGGCATCAGAGCGTGGCTCGTCAGCGGCTGTCTGGGTTAGGGTTTGGGATCTTGACTGCAAGAGGGCTTACCTCTCATTGCAGCTGGGCTTTGATCTGGGTCTGGCCGCGCTAGCTTCCGCGGGGGTTGCTGCGGGTGGTCTGGGTCTGTATTCCTACAGTTTTCTCCGGGGAAGAATACCGGGGCATCTCCGGGCAAAGTTTTAAGGTGGGAGGCGCGTCTTTTAGACACGCTTTGGGCATGAATAAAGAAGATGTCTGCCGTTTAGGTCGATGGGTAATGACGTGCTACAAGTTGTATATTAGGCATTACTCCCGGGCCGATTTAGCTTGCACTGAGTCCTTGTTATTGTCATTGCGAAGAGAAGCCAAAGACGGCCGCGGCGGGCTTCAAGACTGTGGTCTCCATGTCCTTGGGCCCACACCCAACGACACCAATTATCACAATTGCGTCACTGACCAGCTCCCATCCCCGCAAAGTCTGCTCTTCAACGAGTGCTGTTGTTGGCCAGGGGCACAGTCCTCCGGGCACTGCCTTCTCTCCCAACAACCCCTCCCTCAAGCTCACGCGCAGACTCACACCGAGCACTCCAGGGCGCTCAATATGAGTGGAAGAAGCTGATCATAGCGCAACTGGCCCATCTTGCCCACCCTTTTTGGTGATCTCTCCCCAGTGCCCCACCCCTCTCTTTGAACATCTCACCCGCCCTCCTTGAATTTTCCCCCCCCTTGTGAGACGTTCCTAACCCCCGCCCTCTTTGTCTCCCAATTTTCACCCTCCGTCCTATCTTATCTGGCCAATGGGCCCTTGAAGTTCATCCCAATTAAAATAAGTGATGAAGGATCTCTAATAATTTGATGTGCTAACTAGGATGGTACTTGCAGCTTTTAGAACCTGCCTAGGCAATGATATCACCAGCTGGTATAAAATGTGAGTTATGGGGGTACATTTGATCACTGCTTGTCAATAATGAAAGTCAGCAAAATACATTTTCAGGGCTCTAAGTATATTTATGATTACCATCTATGCTCTAATGAGTTGAGAGGCAACAGTAGGATAAAAACACTATTTGTGATTTCTGGTGGCTATCAAATTTTGCTTGTTGGGTTCCTGTTTGTTTCTCATTAATTCAATTCTCATCTGTGATGTTCATGGGTAAAATTAGACTGAAAAAAAAAGGAATGTAATGCCAAGTAAAATTTTTTCAAATGTGTGAAATGTATTACTTTTTATTCCTAAGATGATCTCAAGCATTTTTGAGTTTATCATTTAGATGAAGGGATCTTGTCCTAATAATAAGGTATCAATAGCTCTCCTCTTTGGCGCAATTAACACAACAGCACAAGAATAAATGTGCTGACCATTATGGATTGACTGCAAGCAAAACTTGTGCAACTGATGCCAGTCAACATGCAAGATACCCCGGTGTAATCGCTGTTGTAGCGTTGACCAAAGACTCAACCGTTTATTTTTGCACAGTCACCGCGCATCATGCACAGTGACTGTGCATTGAAGCTTGAAGAACAGAATCCTTGAACAAAGGCTTGCATAGCACCAGTACAAGCTTCTTCAGAGCTCTTGCATGTTGACTGGCATCAGTTGACCAAGTTTTTCTTGTAGTGGTTTGAGGCTTTGACTCAATTGCAGCTGTGAGTCAAATCTGTGAGTCAAGAAAGCAAGCCTTGTTGGGGAAGGATTTGAATTTAACATTTCCCAAAATATTTGACATGAATAAAGCACCATCAGAAAAATGAACATGCAGCAAGAAGAGAAGGCAACTTGGGGATTAGAAGATTTGGCAGAAGTAAATTGACTGTGGAGGGGGAGGACTCAAGGAGGGTTAATATCTGATATTAAGACCAGTGTGACAAACTCCAAATGTTAGCTCTACTGGACAGAATAAAGTTAAGGTTGAAAAGAAAATATGGGATAATTGATGAACCAATCATAATGGATTTATTGTGCCATAACAAGTTTGAGTCTAACAGCAAATTTGATCTATGTTTAGCAAGAGATAGGATGATCCACCTGTGGTAAAATACATGAAAGCTATGAGGATAAAAAGTCCTGATTGAAATTAGATCTTCAGCCACATATTTTATGGTTTGTTTGCTTTAATTTGCAAACATGATCATCAATGATGTAAAATTACAGATAACAAGGCATGCAAAACGTTTGGTGATGCTAAAATGAGTTGGTTTTTTTTTTAATTATATGTATGGTTTTAAGCTTGATGGCCCATAATAAAACACTTGTATAAGTGTAACAGGGAATACCCGGTGAGTTCCATACTGATCAGTCATGTGCATTGGAAGATGGGGAAGAAATCATTTCAGATATATTCTTGCTGGACCCCTGATATTGCAGCGGCGAAGCCGCCTTGGCCTCTAGTCAGACTATAATCTGCAAAACAAAATTGCCGTATAAATAAAGGGGGTTGAGAAATCGACTCCCACAAATTAAAAAATCGTCTCTCAAACACAATTTACGTTGCGCGGACCGCCTTGGGACATCTTTCCCGGGTCCTCGCGACCGCATTTTGACCTGGGGGCGCTTTGGGAGTCTGAATTGTAATTCCGCAATCCCAAACGGGAGTTGGGATTTTAATTTTACAAAAAATCCCAGAAAATAGAGAAATATTTATATCTCCTCACTGGAGAACCCAAACACTCCCAGAATTTTACAGCAATCTAGATACACTGTCTAGAAGAGATGTTGAGATTTACAGCAGTAGAAACCATCAGGAAGGCCTTGTGGAACAGGGGGGTTAATTTGGCGGATTTCCTACTAAGGCAAACCCCCAAAACCTTATCTATGGTGCTCCAAATGGTCCCAATTTTTTTTCTGCCACAAGAATACACTCTTTCAAACACATTTTAAGCTTCACGGCATTAGCAATCCTCAGGGACACCTTGTGTAGCCGGGGGGTGATTTGGCGGATTTCCTGCTAAGGCAAACCCCCAAAACCTTATCTATGGTGCTCCAAACGGCCCCAAATGTTTTCTGCAAGAAGAATACACTCTTTGAAACATATTTTAAGCTTCACGACATTAGCACTCCTCAGGGAAACCTTGTGTAGCCAAATCACCAACAGTCGAGCTAAGAATGCAATCTGTCAGCCTGTAGGTAACTAACTGTGTCTGAGAGGGTTGTTACTAGCAAGATGATGGTGTAAGATGCCAAGGATGGGCCAATGGGTTCGTGGTAAGACCTGTCAAAGGTTTCACTCTATCAGTAATCTTGACTGAGAGGCTTGCTCAATTAAGGCGCATCCAGATCAACACAGGGTGTTAATAGGCATCCAAGGAATAACTCAACTTGGGTTCGTGGTTTTACCTACAGAAAGGTAAGGGTAATCAAGAGTTGATGTTATTCCTGAATTGAAAGATGGGTGAGAATGAAGGCACTGTTTAACTATGCATGTGTTAAACCTTGCTGTAATAATATTCTGAGGGATAAACAGTCCTGGGGGGCGTGTTTATATAGAGGGGAATGAGCAGGAGGGAACATGAGGCGCTTGGAGGCGCTTCAGGACCAGGGGGGAACTGGAAGCGCTCAAGGGAAGCAGATCCTCATGAGGATCAACATTGGAAATGATCAGGGCAGTGTAATGATCAGTACTGATCCTGGATCAGTAGCTGTGCACACTAGCTGATCATAACCAATCATTGATTCCATTCAGTGCTCTTTGAATTGGATTACATCATGTATTGTTTATGTATTTATATCATAACCAATATGTTATGTAAATAGGTACTGAGGCGTAACAGGGGATAAATGAGTGATACCTGTCTTGGGGTATTTCACGTGTACAGTAATATTACAATGTATTGTAATCTTACTGTTTTGCACGTAAATTAAATCTCATAACAACAGTACATTATGGTAACTATATTTAACTATGGTTATCTGTAATGTAATGTATAACAAGAGTACATTCTTAAGCTTGTATCTAATGATGTACATATGTAATAAAGGTGTAAAAGGAATGTACTATGAATAATGTGAACAATTGCAGGTACTGTGACATGTACTCTGTGGCTGACACAATCTGTGATCCACCCCTCCACTCTCTCTTGTCAGTCTCTTTCTGTCAGGGATGGAAGAGGTGGATTTACCCAGAAGCCGCCCTCCCGGATCACAACACACATGCAGGCGTAGTTCAGGTCCTTCTTCTCCAGCTTGGCCGCCTGGCCCGAGCAGGCGTGCTTGAACGTTGTGGTGACCATACTTGTGGCGCCGCAGGCGCGCAGGATATCCGGCGGAATTTCAAGCTCAGCAAGACTTCAAGATTCCATGCGCAACATCAAGGTCAATTAGCGCGCTTTGCGCGGGGTGGAATCCTCAAGATGTATCAGGATCAAGAACCCCGCGTGTCTTCCTTCTTGTTGTTTTGGCCATTTCTGTTCTTTTCCTTCTGTTTTCTTCTGACCCACTTTACTTTTTCTTTTGTTTTCTATGTGCGCGCGTTGGGAAGGCCTTTTTATGCGGAGGGTTGGTCTTGTTTCTGTTTTGTCTCAGTTTGTTTGTTTTGTTGGTTTTGTTTCCTTCTTTTCCTCTCTCCTCCTGTTGTTGTTGCGCGCATGTGCGCGCAGGTGTATGATGACTTGTCTGCAGCATGTCACAGCCCCCGGAGTCTGAGTTCAGTTGAAACTCAGATGATGGGGCGGCAGGGACTTCGTCTGAACCATAAAGTCTTGTCTCAGATCATCCATCAATCAGAAGAATCCCAAATCTTAAGTTTATTGATCCTCACATTCGCCAATATACTCGCAGAGCTTCTGAGTTCCTCCTCTCAGCCCCGCGCTGATCCTCTTCCAGATCACCTTTCTTTAGATCACTTCTCCCCAGCTTAGTTCGCCGGCTTTCTTTTTCCTCAGATCCTCAACATCAAAACCACCACCGACGGAAATCTCCCTTCCGTCGTCTCTCATAAAATCCCCCCCCCCCCCCCCCCCCCAAAAACCCTATCCCTTCAAATCCCGGAATCCTCAATCTACCCGGACCACCGCAAAGGCAGCGCGCAGCGCACTTTCCCTTCCAGTAACTGCCAACGGCCCAGCACCGGTCAAAGTTCCACATTTGGTCCCCCGAGCCGGGATTGAACCAGCGACCTCAAGATTTACAGTCTTGCCCTCACGGATTTCAAGACAATCGGTGGCTTCGAGGCGCTCTCTCTTTTGAATCCTTTCTACTTGATCTGAAGTTCTTCCCCGGATTCCACCTTTTTTTTCCTTCTGGGGTTCTCTATCTAGGATGACTCCTCTCGGTGTCGTAGGCGTGGATCCACTCCGCTTGGAGTTTTTCCTTTTCTGTTTGTGATTCAGCGGCGCAGGCAAAGGCCTCAGGTCAGCTCAACTTCAATCAGTCGGATCTCGGGAACGGTTCACATTTAAAGGACGTTTTTGGGATCAAAGTTGTAGAGGACAAATGCAGCTTTTTTTTTGAGCCCTTCATTGGCGTTATTGCGCGACTCGGTCAAAATTTATCTCACATCAAAGTCAACCTATCCAAATCCCTTGATCCTGAACCTCATACTGCTCTATCGCCAAAGTCGCTAGCTTACGTGGAAAGTATTCGCTGGAAAAGCTCTAAGGACAAACCAGGATTTCATCGTACATATTCAGCCTCCCGATTGGTGTACTGAATCAAACGTTATCCTACTTTCCTTTTGTTTTTGCCGGATCTCTAGGTCTGAAAGATCAAACTCTCTCTGGTCCCTGCCCTTCTCTCCATCTTTACCCGAAGGACCGACGACAAGCAAGGTTTACTGGAATTTTATAACGTCCGGTGTTCTTTTTTCTTCCTCCCTTGTCGCAGGAGCAATCAAAGATCAACGAGACAGCTCATTTGTGTACCCTCAAGCCATTGTGGTAAGACTAATCCACTTACAAACACGTCAAAAATAGGGAAAAATTAAAATAATAATATATTATAAAGTACAAATAAAACCAATATAGTACAAAACATACTACAACCAACATCTTACACATATTTTCCAATTATATTATCACCCAGAAAACTAGTACTAGTTTATTTAATTACATAATCAAGTACATAGTAGAATCCTAGTTTCACATACAAATCACACCCATTACATAGTACAAATCTATTCTAGGACTAAAAAGGACACTGCTGAAAGATTCCAATATCACATGTTAGAAAATCTACTCTAAGACAATGTTTTCACCCAAAGAGGAACAAGCCAAGTGATCACAACTCAAAGTAGTATACTATTTCACAAATATCATGTACAGCTTCCCAATATAGATTAGTATTTCAACACTACAACGGTACAGCATCCTAAAGTAGTATTCTATTTCACACTGGTAAAATCCACTCTCAGACTAGATTATTTACTATATAAGGAGGCCTCTTCTGCCCCTTCTTGTTCCCTTTCTTCCCCATGCCAGCATAAATAGTAATATTAAGAAATTACTTCCGCTTCCATCACCCATCTAAATAGTAAGATCATAATAGTAATAATTATAATATAAATTGAAATCATAAATTGAGAACTTGATAACATAACAAATATAAATTGACCCTTCTAAAAAGTCACTTACGTCAAACTATAACACCTCTCATCCCACGCACAGAGTCCTGGTTCTTGGGGTCTGTAGTAGAAATACTTGAGAATATTTCTTCTGATTTAGCCACACTAAAATTCTTAGTCTCAGATCACCCATTGCGCAGAAGTTCCACACCGTTTCAGGAGCAAGAGCCGCTGAAAGCAATTGCGACCTTGTGGGGTTTCTTCTTCTTTTTCCTGGTGTTTTGAGTGGGGAATAGGAGAGACAAAAGTAAGTCCCCTCCATAGTGCACCTCCAGGGTCTATCTACTTTTGTCAAAGCATTACCTTTGCCACGTACGTGAGCCGTGAGGAACGTTCCAATCTTTTCTTTCAGTGTCCAACCTTGCCAACGTTTCAGGATGGTCAATGTTGAAGTTGCGGGAGCTCTGCCAAAGGTCAAGATGGTCAAGATCATGCCAGAGGACAAGCTGCTCTTTGATGGATCCAATGTAGAAGAATTTATTGATGCCTATGAGTTTGCGGCGGGGTCGATTGGCACTTCCGAGTACAATAAGGCGAGGCAAATCATTCTATTCATTCCCCACAAATCTGATGCAAGATTGATCTTGAAAACTCTCAATGGCTTTGAATCAAAGGATTGGCCAAGGTTGAAGGCCGCAATGTTGTCTTATTGGGGTCGGAGCAAAGTGCCCCACGTGCAAGAGGTCAACAATTCAGCTCTGATTGCATCAGTCAGGGACATCAACAAAGTTATGCCAACAATGGAAGCAGAGCCGCTCCCGGAGGAAGTTCCAGCTTCTCCCCGCGACTCTGTTACTGTGGAAGAAGTTGCCCAGATGTTCAAGCAGTGCGAGGAGCGACTACTGAAGAAGTACGCCGTCGCTTCTGCTTCCACCTCCACCTCTGCAATCCGTCGGCCGTCAATCTGTTATTATTGCCATCTCAGAGTTCATGGGACGGCCCGCTGTCATCCGCTTCAAAGGGATAAAGCCAACCACCTTGTCAACCAGACTGGGCAAAACTATCTCCCCCCAATGGGCGCCTTGATCCCTTTTGATCCTAGCCGACCGATCTGAAGAGTTGTGATGGCTTTTCAAGCCTCAAGTTCCTCCGCCTCTGCTCATGCTCCCTATAGGATTAGTAGCGGCGCTCTTCATCCGTGGTATCCGCCAATTGATCAAATTTCATATCAAGCTGCGCCAGTTGCCCAGACTTATCTTTGTCGCTCAATCCGCAAGTCACCTACTGTTGAGACTATCCGATCTGAAGTACAGTCATCCAATTCATCCTCTCTGCCATGTCCTGTCAAGTTCATCAAAGCCGTCGATTCTGTTCTGAGGAAGATTGCCAATCTCATGGTTCCTGGCTTTTCCGCCTCCAGGCTTGTTCCTACTGCTTCCGCCAGTGCTGATGGCGGGAAGAAGGCCTCCCGAAGTTTTTCCAATGCGGTCTCAAAGGTCAAACTATCTGATCCGTCCCGTGGCGCCAAATCCCTCCGAGACGAGGTTAAACTATCTCCCAATCTACCTTTGAGCTCTGTTCCCGATTCCAAGCCTAGTTCCTGCCTCCACCAGACCGTGGAGCGTCTGATCCCATATTCGACTAGCCTCCAAGAAGAGGTTAAACTATCTCCAAATTCTTCCCCCAGCCTGACTTCAGATTCTGAGTCTATTGGCCAGCTCCGCCCGACTACAGAGCCCTTGGTGTCTTTTCTGATCTGCCTCTCTGATGCATCAAAATATCGATCCTCACCTTTGATTTTTCCTCAATCTTCCTCCAATCCTCAGGTTGATCGATGTCAGATTTCGTCTCTTATGTGACATAACTCTGATGGGTTTTTATCTCACGAGCCGCGGCGGAGAGGTAGCGGCAAGCGGAGAAGAGGTCAAACTACAGTTACTGAGAGTAACAAGTGGAAGAAAGTCCGACTTGACGCCGAGAGGCGGAGGGACTGGCACCCTTACGTATGTAAGGGGACGCGGCAAAAATCAAGCCAAGCGCCGTTGCGTTATAAGGATGAGATCACTTATCTTTTAGGTTACAGGTGTGATAACTAAACCTGTATCTAGGGGGAAGATACACGAGGAGAAGGAAAGCTGTAAGGGAAGAAAAAGGTTAGTGTAGATTATGTAAAACCCCACTCACTGTAATTTCAGTAAGGTACACGGGTTTGTATGGCAATAATCTGGGTGGGAGAATCTCTACAGGTGAGAGACCTGCCTTTTTATATTGCAGGGATCAGCTCCCTCCTTTGAGTCAAGGTCCTGAGGGATCCTTAACTCCAAGGAGGAGTGACCACAGAATTCAGAAGGGGATTTACATAAATGGGTATGTAATCTCCCCATTTGTACATACATTGAGCTTAATCAGGATAAATACACAGAGAGATAAGATTATCTCTCTCTGTATGTACAAATATGTAATCAGTGTGAAATAAGGTTAATTACATATTCAAAAGAATGTGAAATATGTAGGAAGTACATAATAATAGTACATATGAATAAAAGGTACATAATTAATGTAATGACAGGGAATTGAACTCTTGACTTCATGTACATGATTCAATTATTAAGGCAGTCTTTAACCACACCACCTGCAAATGGGTGTGGTTTTTTCCGCAGCCACACCCAGTGTTTTTCCAACTGAACTCGCGCGGCCCCCGGGAACCATCATTTGGGGTAAACATAACTCGCCTGGGCCGGTCATCTGGCTGGTCACATGACGACCAGCCAAGTTGTACAGCTTGATGAACGGCGAGCCGCGGATCATCAGGACGCACCGATGACCGGACAGCTGGGCGGTCATCAAGGTATACATGCCTCGATGACTGGTCAGACGGCTGGTCGTCAAGGCAGACAGCTCAATGACTGGAGCCGGCCGGTCATCAAGACGGTAGACACTTGATGACCGGCCATCTAATCGGTCATTAAGGCACAGATACAACTTGATCACCGGCCAGCTGGCTGGTCATCGAGGTGTCCTTGATGTCAAGGTAAATGTACCTTGATGACCAGCCATCTGAGCAGTCATCGAGGTATACACCTCAATGACCGGCCAACTGGCTGGCCATCAACATATGTACCTTGATGACCAGCCAGCCGGCTGGTCTTTGAGGTATGAATGTACCTTGATGAACCGACCCAAGCTGGCCGGTCATCAAGGTGTATGCCTGAATGTCCGGTTGGCTCCGGTCATCAATGATCAAGGCCTTGATGACCGGCCGGCTCCAGTCATCAATGATCCAGCCTTGATGACAGGGATGATCAAGGTGTATGCCTTGACGACCAGCCTGCTCCGGTCATCAAGGTGCCTGTATACCTCGACGACCAGCCAGCTGACCGGTCATCGAGGTACAATTTTGATGGCCAGCCAGTTGGCCGGTCATTGAGGTGTATACCTTGATGACTGGTCAGAGGGCTGGCCATCGAGGTATACATGTACCTTGATGACCGGAGCCAGCCGGTCATCAAGGAAACTTCAATGACCAGCCAGCTGGCCGGTCTGAGGTGATCAAGGTGTATCCTTGATGACCGGTCATTGATCAGTGTCTGCCTTCTTGATGACCGGCCGGCTCCAGTCATTGAGCTGTCTGCCTTGATGACCAGCCGTCTGACCAGTCATTGAGGCATGTATAGCTCGATGACCGGCCAGCTGTCCGGTCATCGGTGTGTCCTGATGACCCGCAGCTGTCCGGTCATCGGTGTGTCCTGATGACCCGCGGCTCGCCGGTCATCAAGTTGCACAACTTGGCTGGTCGTCATTTGACCAGCCAGATGAACGGCCCGGGTGAGTTATGTGTATCATCACCCCGAATGATGGTTTCCGGGGGCCGCACGAGTTTTCCGGGGGCCGCGCGAGTTCCGAGGGAAAACCACTGGCTGTGGCTGCGGAGAAAACCACACCCATTTGCAGGTGGTGCCATTAGGTTATAAGACATGTACTGTGCATTGTAGACACATGGACTTAGTGTCTCAGTGTCTGACAATCAATCTCAGTCGTCCCAATCTTCTGATCCTACCAATTCTTGGGCTTCCTCTCCATCTCCGATCCACCTCCGCAATGAGGATAAACTAGCTTTGTTGCATTTTGATGAAAATGAAGGATGGTATTGGCAGGTTCCTTGCGGAGGCATAGAGGAGAAGAAGTAAGTTCCTCCCAATTATGCACCTCCGGGCAAGATGCTCTTAAATTTGTCAAAGTTCTACATCATGCCACATTTGTGAGCGCCTGGTGGGACCTTTGTTTTTTTTCTTTATTGCTCCAGGTTTTCCTCTACATCCTCAAGAATCAAGACAGATGAAGAGCAGTCTAGGGACAGACTGCAAGTGGGTGGTGGATGTGGTGGCCAGATGGGTACAGGGCCTCAAGATCATCAAAATGCAGAATTCATCAAGATCAGACATATCAACAGCAAGACTCTTCAGCCTCAAGATTCTCATCAAGCCCCTCATTCTCAATATCCTTCAAGATCCCTTCCCCCTTCTTTCTCTTTATGCTCTTTTTCATGTTTCTTGGTCCTAACACATGAGTCATGTGGGTTTCTTTCATCTTGTTTGTTTTATTTCTTCTCTTCTGTTGGTTGTTGTTGTGTTGTGTTTTCTTTTCTCTCCTTGTAGTGTTGTTTTGTAGTTAGGGATGTGATGACATGTCCTGTGACATGTCACTCCCCAGAGTCTAAGTTCGAGTTCAAACTTGGAGGATGGGACAGCATGGGACTTGCTCTGATCCACAAGATTTTCCATCAATTTTTGATCCGCTGGCAGTATCTCCAGTACTATTCCTGATCCTGATCCCCCATGATCATCTGATCTTCAACAAACCAACCACCGCCGACTGTATTCCATCCCCGTTGTCTCTCAGAAATCCCCCCCCAATGCTATCACTTTCCAATCCTCATCTCATTTGCCAAGCCACCACAAGGGCAGCCTCAACAGCACCCATCCCCTTGACGCTCTGCCTACCGCCTGGCACGGTAGGAGTTCCACATTTGGTCCCCCAAGCCGGGATCAAACCAGCAACCTCAAGATTTACAGTCTCGTCTCTACGGGATTTTGAGACGCTTGGCCGTCACCAGTCCTGCTCTTTCATTGAGCAACTGTTCTTATCCCGTGTTTCTTTTTTTTGTTTTTGTGTTTTGTTAGTGTTCAGCGGCGGAGGCGCAAGGGAGTAAAAGTAAGTCCTCCCCAGTTGTGCACCTCCAGGGTTCTACTACTCGTCGTATAAGCATTACATTCGCCACATACGTGAGCCGCTCGGACCCTTTTCATCTCTCCTTAGGGTCTGGATCATCTTCCCTTCTTCGAGATGGCAGACGCACCCGCAGGAACACCCGGTGGACGGATGTTCAAGATCAAGCCCCAGAAGAAGGGCCTTTGTTTTGATGGCTCGGAGGTGGAGCAGTTTCTCAATTTCTACGAGTTAGCGGCGCAGCTGGACGGCGTGTCCGAGTACAACATGGCACGTCAGCTTGGGTGTTTTGTTCAGGAAGGCAAGATTCTCACAATCCTCGCTACGTTGCAGGGGTATAAGCCCCTGGATTGGCCTAAGTTGAAGGCAGCAATGATCGCTTATTGGGGCGACGTCGACAAGGCTCTGTTTACGGAGCGGGATTTGGACGTGCTTGTGGATCTGTGGGCAGCTAAGGGAGGCGTTTTGTCGGTCTCCGAGTATCAGGCGTTCCACAAGTCCTGGGAGCCTATCCAGTCCTATCTGGTGCTGAAAAAGCACATTGATTCCAAGGAGGAGCTGAGGAAGAAGTACTACCAAAAGGCCATGGTGACGACGTTAGATAAGCGCTTCTGACTGCCTTCCTTTCAGCTCCTCAAAGCTGCCATTACGGCCGTGATGGAGACTCAGACCGCTGTGACTTTTGAAGATTCTCAATCCTCAAATCCTGTTCCCGGTCCTTTCAAGGCAGCCAACGATGTGATTCTCAAAATGGAGGCGGATCGCCGGCCCAAGGAAACGGTGGATCAGTCAAAGACTCCCGCTACCGTGGACGACCTGACCCCAATGCTGAAGTCTTTCAAACAGCGGCTGAAGCAAGAACTTGTGGCAGCTCCGTCAACGCCGAACCCCTCCTCTGGATCTCGCGGTCCTTTAGTCTGCTACTACTGCCATTGTGAGGGCCATGGCACGGCCCGTTGTTTCGAGCTGAAGAAGGACAAGGATGAGAAGTTGGTTGAGCAGAAGGGAACAAACTTCTTCCTTCCCAATGGAGCACTGATTCCGTTCAACTCTTTGTGTCCAATTCGCCACGTTGTTGCATCCTATCAGCCCAAGACAAATGTGGTGGAGACAGAGTTTTGGACGACCTGCGTCACCTTAGATCTCTGTGTCAGAATACAGAGGCTGATGCTCTAGACGCCAAAAGGCGCAGGGGAAAAACAAACTCTGATGCAACGCATTTTAAGCCCCGAGTTTCATCCCTTCAGACTTAAGCCACACAAGCTAACCCTGCTGTATCGTCATCCCTACGACAGATGAAACGAGTAGCAACTCCCCAAGGGCGCAAGGCATAGTCAGACAACGCAGCAACATCAGGGCAGCTCCGAGTTCCGAATCTTTGATCTTGTGAGTATTTAAGAGGCAGCTCCCAGGCTTGAGACAAAGCATCAGACTAACACTTGCTTGATCTCACAGCTCACTGTCGCACAGAATATCCACCAGCCCCACAGACCTAGCATCTTGAATAAGTCCCTTGACTAACAAGTAAACATAGCAGCGTTAATCCAAACAGCAGTAAAGCAAATCGCTGATAAAGAGATGTTGTCTTATAACAGCCGTAACAGGACCAACTTGACGTATTGCCAAGACATTCAACACTGTTAAAGAAAGCGTGCAGAACACAAGAGGTACTTATCCTCTTGCAGCAATAAAACATGTCAAAGCATTAAGCTAACGCAATGCATACGCCATTGCAGTCATCCATTCTCATTGTTCCTAGCCAATCCCTTCTCCATTCTCCCTTGCAAAGACTTTGTGTCCAACTTTTCAGTTTAATTTTCTTCTTTCATCTTAATAACTCAGAAGCGCGGCAATATTGCCTGCTCTTAGGTGAATAGTCCTTTCACTTCTTAAATCAGTCAAGACTCTAAGACCATTGCATTTTCATTGTATATAATTCTGGATACAAGTTTTCTAATCTGAAATCAATCTTAGTTGTCACAAATTTTACAGATTTACAGTCTCAAACGCTCAAAGCAACCTCACCAAAAATATCAGCAACTAGGAGCAGGAACGAACGATGCCGTCTGCCAATCGACAAGGATCTCTCCCACCAATCTCCATCACAAACCCCAGAACGGCAGTAACCGCCGCAAAGAAGGAGGAAAAGGAGATAATTGTCATACCAACATTCAACGGGAGCAATTACGCGAACTGGCAGAACACCATTAGTGCGTACCTTGAATTCAAGAAATTATGGCCTGTCGTCAAGAAAGACACCAAAGGTTCAACCAATGAGAAGACCAAGGAACAGAAGATCAAAGCCTGGCTTCTCCTCAATTCAAAAATTGTTCCAGAAATTCTCACGAGTTTAACCAGCACATGCGGCCGTGACCCGCACAAGATTTGGAAGAGACTGAAGAACAACTATGCCACAGTGACAATCTACGGAATCTACCAAGTCTGGTCGCAATATCTTCAAATCTCCTATAACAATGACTTGCTAAACTACATCATCAAGGTTGAAGCCGCTCTTGCCGAAATTAGCACAATTGGTCTCAACGTAATGAACGAGCTCATCAGTGTTAGCATAATTGAAACCATCACTGAAAAACGCTGTGAAACTCCGACCGGTGCTGGGCCGTCGGCAGTTACTGGAAGGGAAAGTGCGCTCTTGCGCTGCCTTTGCGGTGATCTGGAAAAGAGTCTTGGGATTCGAATTATAGCTTTGAGGGAGGGGGGGGATTTATATTGAGAGGCGACGGGGTTTAGATCCTCGTCGGCGGTGGTTTGTTTTGAGAGATCTGGAGAAAGAACCGGCGAACTGGGCCGGGAGTTGTGATCAGAGAAAGGTCTTCGCGACTCGGGACTCGGCGGCTGAGAGCTTGAAACTCAGAAGGCACGCGGAGAAGTGTAAGGGTTGAATCCCTTCACTGGAGCTGGAGACGGAGGAGCGATGGCACGGGCGCGGAGGAGGAGTTCTAGGACCAAACTCAGGGGGCTTTGATTGCTAGGACTGGCTCAGAGAGACTGCATGTCAGTTCTCTGCTTGAGAGGAAGAAGAAGGAAAGAAGAGAGACAAAAGGAAGGGAGCTTACCTGGCTCAGAGAGACTGCATGTCAGTTCTCTGCTGAGCCAAGGAAGGAGGAGGAACGGGCTATCTACAAGTCTGTGACAGGGCAGGTGTCCATTGGTGACACCTTGTGAACCCCAGAGGAGGAGGGGGGTTTACAAGAAGTGATCAATAAGTTTTAATATCTAAGTTTCTGGGATTCTGGGTTGGGATGGATGATCTGAGATGAAAATTATGGTTCAGACAAAGTTCATGCCTCCCCCATTGTCTGAGTTCGAACTGAACTCAGACTCCGGGGACTGCGACATGCTGCGGACAAGTCATCATACACCCGCGCGCACAAGCGCGCAACAACAACAAAAGAAGAGAGGGAAGCAAAAACAACACCAACAGAAGAAAACCAACCCTCCGCATAACAAAACCTCTCCAACGCGCACATTTTAGAAACAGGAGAACATCAGACAGAAAGAAAAATGAAAAGCAACAAAACAGACACAAAAGAAACCAAGGCCTCCTCCTGAAACGTCTTGAGGATTCCACCGCGCGCGACGCGCGCTGTTTGACCTTGATGTCCCATGAGTTGATGTCTTGATGGCTGAAAACTTGCGGAATCCCTGCGCCGTAGGCGCCACAAAAAAGATCACCACATCTCCACCACACTTGCAGTCTGTCCCTAGACTGCTCGTCTTCCGGTTGTGCACTAAAGAAAGAAAAGAAAGGAGAAGGAGAGGAAAAGGGGGTCCTAAAGGGAGAAAACCGGGGGCCAACGCAATGCTCACAAGTGTGGCAAGAAGTAGAGTTTTGAAGAATACGGTAGCAGCTACCCGGGAATTGCATACCAGGAGAGGAACTTACTTCTGGTCAGGAAAGTCCCCGCGGGAATAAAACCTTTTTGCTTGGTCTGCGGCAAAACACCGCTTCAACTCCGTGCCATCGAGTTCTGCGAGCACATAGGAGCCGCCGGGAACCTGCTTCACGACGCGGTAGGGGCCGTTCCAGCGGTGGGCAAACAGCTGCCCACACTGCGTCTCCAAGGACCTGTTGAAGCCGAGCACTCGATTGCCGGGCTTGAGAGGATCGCGGATTCTTGACAAGTGTTTCTCTTCCCAATAGCGCAAGGAATCGCCCCGCGCGTCCATCAGCTTCTTGTAAGCAATCCCACAAGTCTCCTCGCTGCGCTCTAGTTGCCGGGAACGTGCAAAGAGGAGGTCGGACGTGTCCTTCACCGCGTCCCAGTCGACGCCAAGATAGGATTCGATTTCAAGATCTAAGGGAAGCACTGCACGCTGGCCAAAGACAAGCTCATAGGGGGAGTAGCCGGTTGTCCTCTTGGTGGAGATCCGGTCGGAAAAGAGCACCAAGGGCAGGTACTTGCAACAATTCTTCCCGCTCTCGCCGGCCAGCTTGACCAAGGCAGACTTGAGGGGTCCGTGGCCACGCTCGACCATGCCCTGTCCTTCGGGATAATAAGGCGTAGAGACACGGTGCTGGCCCCGGGAGCTCATGCAGAATCTCAGCTAATGCGCCGCCAAACTCAGATCCACCGTCTGTTGAATAAGAGCGCGCTAGTCCGTAGCGCATCGTCCAGTTCTCCTGCAGAAAAGCCGCAACGGCCTCCGAAGTGAGATTGTTCAGGATCTTGGCTTCAACCCATCCTGAGAAGTCGTCGCGAGCCACTATCAGATATTTAGCACCGCTTGCCTTGAGGTGAACAGCGTCCCTTGAAACGCGCCCAAAAACCGTTGATTCCCTGGTTGGGTACCGCAGCTTTTGGGGGTGCCTGAGGTCTTTCTTCTGACAAGCCTCGCAACTCTGACACCAATGCGCCACAGATTGCTTGAGAGATGGCCACCAAAAGCGCTCCGAAACACGTCGATAGGTCTCCGCGGTGCCACGGTGGCCCAAGTTCTTGTGAAGCTTACACAGGATCGAGTCTTGCTTAGCCGGAATGGTTACAACGATGCGCGGCAAAGGGTTGCCGCGCTTCATGAGACAGCCTGCTTGCAGAAAGAAATCCATGGATCTGCGCTTCAAAGCGCGAAACTCCTGCGCGTCGGAGCCATCAGGCTGAGCCAAAGTCGCCAGGAAAATCTCCATTCGACACCAAAAGCCTTCTTGATACCCAGAGTAGCCTGAAGCCGTGTCCACGGAAAAGGAAAGAAAAGGTCTAATCGCCGGCAAATCCTCGTCAAACTCTGAAGAGGGGGGATCTGAGTCTTCGTCGCCTTGAGGGCGGCGGGAGAGGCCGTCCGGCATGATGAAGGATTTACCCGGACGGTGGACAATGTCAAAGGAAAAAAGTTGGATGAAAGCCACCCAACGCGTCATCGGCGCGTTGGGGAGGCTTGGCGCGTTGATCTTTTGAATAAGGGACTGCGCGTCGACTTGGAGCTCGAAATGCTGCCCCCATAAAATGGTTTGAAGCTTCTTGAGGATCCTCGCGACGCCGCATAACTCCAGTTTTGATTGGGAGTACCTCAACTCCACGTCGGAAAACAGCAAGGACTCGTAAAGGGCCGGCCGGTCCAATCCATTCGAGTCTTCCTGGGAGAGGACCGCGCCTGCCGCGTGAAAGCTAGAATCCACCGCGAGCTTGATTTTTCCCGCCTCCGGTCCATAATTGATTTTGACAAGGACAATGTCCTTTCCCACAATGAGCTTCAGCTCCTCAAACGCGTCCTCGCAATCGGAAGTCCAAAGAAATTTGGCGTCCTTGCGCGTCAGGCGGCGAAGTGGCAAACAGAGCTGAGACAAGGAGGGAATGAAGATCCTAACGTACACAACCACCCCCAAGAACCCGCGCACCTCCGTTGCATTAACCGGGGTTGGCCCAGAAAGGATTTTATTGACCTTGCTCCTCGCCATTCGGCGGCCCTCCTTGCACACTACGTGGCCCACGATCTCCAAAGCAGGCACGCACGCCGCGAGCTTCGACGCCGACACGGTCAACCCGGATTCTTCAATTCTGAACAAAATGCGCTCCAAAGTTTCCGCGTATTCCCAGACGAAGCGCAGGATGCCGGAGTGCCAATCCAGGACTTTGTTTTCATAATCCAACACTGGGCCTTTGATCCCACCGTCATCAATGAAAATACCCGCGTGCTCCGGGATTTTGTCCTGAAGAATCCAAACCATTTGAGCCTGATACACCGCGACGGAGTTCGTCGCGCCTTGGGGGAGGCGAGTGAGCTGGAACCTTCCGAGCGGCGTATCAAACGTTGTGAGTGGCCTTGAGATCAGATGCAGAGCGCACTCGTCATAGCCGCCCATGATGTCCCCAAGGCCGTAGCAAGCGCGGCCTGAAAAGGATTCCACGAATTCTTCCGTAGCCGGAGGAACGCCGGCATCTTGAATTGTGACTTTATTCAACGGCTGAAGGTCGTGGACTATCCGCAGCTTGCCGTTGCCTTTCAACACGCAGAACACGGGACTCGTGTAGTTTGATGTAGATTGTTTGTACAGACCGTTGCGGACACGCTCGCGGATGATTCTTGTGTATTCTTCCATCTTAGCTGCAGGGATTGGGATCTTCCTCTTCTGCCAAGGTTTGTGCTCCACCACAGGTATGATGTAAGGAAGCCCGTATGACTCTTTAAGCAAACCGCGCTGAGACTCGTCAAAAGCTATGGAAAGGTTTCTTTCCGCCAACACGTTCTTGATAAGATCCAACTCTGACGGGTTTAGCCACCCCGGAGGACCGAAGTTGACTACTTGAAGACTCAGCTCAGTGACTCGTCCGCGCGGCACAAAAGGGCCGGCCAAGGAACGCGAGAGGCCGCAATAAGGATCGCGAGACAAGGGAGGGCGCTGCAGCGAAGGATTGAGACTTTGAGGCATGGGTTGATTCACCGGTTTGACCTTTCGCGCCACCGGTTTGTATTTCGCCGTGAAAGAGAGGAGTCCGCCCTCCTTCCACAATTCCACGAGCGCCCGTTGCGCGCAATGATTGAGACCGCATTCGAGGAGCCGCCAATTCCGATGTTCCGCGCTGTCCTTGAAGGCTGCCTTCTCTGCAAAGGAGAGTCCAGACAGATAGGAGTGGCTCACGAGCGTGGCGCGTGGTAGGGCTTTCAAAGTTTGCGGAGCGTCACGCCTCGGAGGTGCACATTGGGAGGAACTTACTTCTACTCCAAATGGTCTCCACGGCGGTCCAAACTCCACCACACCACCCTCACAAACCAGGGTCCAAGAAAATAGTTTAACCTCATTACAGAGGATCTTTAGTTCTTCCTTGTTGCGGAGGCTTGGGAGTTTAGGCTCATCACGGAGTCGAACTAGATCACCCTCATTGCGGAGGACACCACAAGAAATATCTAGTTTATGCTCATTCCCGAGACTAGACTGAGATGGTAGATTATTCTCATTTTGGAGAGAATAGGGAAGTTTATTTTTGTTGCGGAGATGTGCCGGATAGGATGGAGCATCGCCTGAAACCAGAGGAAAGACCAAAAGATGGGGGCGGCTCACGAGCGTGGCTGAAGTAGAGTTTTTTACAAGGGCGGCAGTATCTTGCTCGGAGGTGCATAATTGGGAGGAACTTACTTTCAGTTCTCCCTGCCTCCGTGGAACACCTATTTTCTCCTCGCCGCCTATTTGGCCTGATCTTGAATCGAATGAAGCGCCACTTTGGCGCTTGAGAGAATTGAAGTGAGATGAGACGGAATGGAAAGACTGGGCCTTGAACCCGGACGCAATGTTTTTGGCTTTTTCAAGAGTTTCTTGCTGTTTTTGGATTTGCTGATTTTGAGAAGATGATAAGGAAAAGAAGGAAGCCGGACCGTGAGACTCTGTATTAATAGCTGGCTCCACGACAGGACTGCGAGACTCTAAATTAAGTCTGCCGCTTTCCGAGCCAACCCGCTCTATAAAAAATGATGGCCTTCCACGGGATCGTTGCGCGCTTTCCCTTTGCACGTCAGTATTGCCTTGCGACCGTCACCCGGAAAGTCACGCTCCCAGCGGCCAGAATCCGCAGAACAAAGGGTCAGCTCGATTTTCCGACCGTTAGCGTCCGGGAGGAGGATCTTCTCGCCCGTCTGACCGGACAAGTCGAGCGTGACGTCAAAATCCATGAGAAAGGGCCTTCCCAAAATGATGGGGCCGTCCACGCACGTGATCCAAAAGTGGCAGGTGCCCACTATTGACTTCCCAATCCTAATGGGGACGTCTTCGGCGACGCCAACCAACTCGCACACCTGATTGCCAATCCCGTACACCGCAGAGTTGAAGTTGACGCAAGGGCTTAGATTAAGCTTTGATGCCTTCGCATCCGAGATCAAATTCAGCTGAGATCCTGAATCTACTAGAGGGGCAGCGTTGCCTTTGTCCTCTCCGAGCAAGCAGGGTAAATACCCCAACGGACAGGAATACAACCGGTTTTCTTCCTCTTGAGGCGGAGACTCTTCCAGAAGCGTCCCGGAATGGACCTTTGATCCTCCGAACTGACTTCCACGCGGCGCTTCGAGACCCAATGTTTCATCCCGTCAGCAATAGCCGGCGCGACGGCGCATAGCTCTGCAAACGTGACCGTCAACGGAAGATCAGAAATCTTTTGGAGCATACCTTCCACCGCCCGGGGATGGTCCTTGGCTATCCCTCTTTCAAACCTCACTTTTGAGGGGGCCCCGTCAGATTTAGTGGCGGCGGGCAAAGGCGCGGGTTCGGCCGGCACTGGCTGCGAAGGCTGGCTCACCGGCGAACGTTCGAAAAGCTTGGGCTCTTTGTCCATGTCCCCAGCTTCTGATCCGGAGTTAGGAGGAGGTGCCTTCTTCGGGGTCTTCCTAGCGGCAGAAGCTGGGACTGCGGGAGTGTAAGAGTCCAGAAGGACTCTTCACTGAGCAGACAGACAACAGGCTGAAGCCTGGAGCAAAAGGTTCTAGGAACCACTTATGTTTTTTTATTACTAGCTCAGGAGAGAGGAATCAGCTCTCTCTGCTATACAATGAAGTAGATGAATGAGAAATGGAGAAAAGGAAATAAAGGCTTACCTAGCTCAGGAGAGAGGAATCAGCTCTCTCTGCTGAGCTAGGAGGGACGCGGGGAATCTGGGACTAAGTAGTGATCTCTGTTGCTGATGTAATCCGGTCGTGACTAGTTTGTGAACCTCAGTCGGTGGCTGGGGCTTCACAGTCTCCCCCCCTATAAGCAAGAGGGCTGATGATTAGCCTGGTTGAAGGGTTGCGCCCCCAAAGTCCGCATCTTCCGGGCGACGGTATCGTTTGACCTTTGAGATGTGAAACACTGGATGGCGTTTATCGTTGTCCGGAAGCGCGAGCGTGACGCTTAAGCCGTTGTTGAAGATTTTGAGTACTTCGTAAGGACCTTCGAATTTCTCCTTCAGTTTGTCGACCCCGGACTGATGTTTTCCTCGCCAGTCTGCCGAATTGAGGAGCGCTGGATCGCCCACTGCAAGTGGAGGTGCCGCCAAACAATGTTTATTATGCTGTGTGGCCTGCTTGACGCGACTTGTCCATAGAGTGTCTCGTGCCTCTTCCCACGCGCCCTCCCGTGTCTTGAGCCATTTTTCCAGAGAGGGAACTGCGATGTCCGGATCGTTTGATGTGGGTTGGGTCGGGAACCCTGATGGTTTGCAGCCGAACAGGAGTTCAAAAGGGCTGAAACCTGTTGCCACGTTGATAGCCGAGTTGATGGCAAATTCCACCGCCGGAAGTGATTCAAGCCATTTGCTTTGTTGTTTTGCCGTGAAAGTCCTGAGAATTTGACCAATGGTCTTATTTGATCGCTCGCTTCTGCCGTCCGCTTGAGGATGAAAAGCACTTGTCATGTGAAAGTTGATATTCAGTTTGCTCATCAGAGCTTTCCAGAATCGCGAGGTCCACGTCTTGTCTCTGTCACTAATTACAGTGGAAGGTGCTCCAAATTTCGATATCCACCCGGTGAAGAAACGAGACACGGTTTTCTCTGCCGTATCGGATTGGAGAACTGGGATGATCTGTATGAAACCTGATAGTCGGCAGGTGCACGTCAAGATCATATTGTAATGGGTCGCTTTACGAAGCGGTCCAACAAAGTCAATGGCAATGTCGGTGAGCGGTAACCGGGGAAATGGTGGCGTCATCATCTTACCAGTAGGTGCAGCTGTTGGGGATTTTGTGCGCTGACAGACTTCACAATCCTCGATCAGCTTCCGAATGTTGGCTGACATCCTTGGCCAAAAGAAGTCTTTACGAAGTTCCTTCGTTGTTTTAAGGTAGCCTAGGTGTCCTAATCAAAGGTGTGCCTCTTCAACCAATCTTCTTTGCAGTTGGAAATTTGCTGGAATGACAAGTCAATCATCGATGAAGAGGAGTCCGTTCTCTTCTCTGCAGTTATCGCGTAGTGGGAGTGCTTTTTGTAGCGCTACACAGAATTGGTCGTGTGGGTAGCCATCCTTGATAGATCTTTTAAGACCGTCCGACAGTGATGGTCCACACTCCGTCAAGGCCGCTATACAGGCAACTTCCGCCGGTGACGGGTCCTCCTCCGGAAGACCTTTTCGGGATAGGGCATCCGCGACACTGTTGTCCTCCCCGCGAATGTAATTAAAGTTCAAGTCAAAGTCTGCAAGGAGCTCGGTCCATCTGGCCTGCCTCTTGCTTAGGGTTCGCTGTTGAGGGAGGTGTACGAGGGAGTGGTGGTCGGACATGACATTGACCTTCATGCCAAGCAATAGCATCCTCCACTTCTGAAGAGCGTGGACTACTGCAAGGAGTTCCTGCTCGTGAACCGGGTAATTTCTCTTGGCCGGCGTCATCTGATGTGATTCATAAGCTATCGGTGATGCGCCTTTCCAATCTTCACCCTGAAAAAGTGCTGCGCCCAGACCCGATCCGCTGGCGTCCGTGAAAAGCCAGAGAGGATTGTCGGAGTTGTAGTCAATGTTCTTTAAGCAGGGGAGGGACGTCATGATACGCTTGATGTTTTGAAATGCCGCCTCCTCTTTTTCTCCCCATTTGAAGTCCTTTGCGTCAAGTTTTGTGCTAGTCAGCGGTGTGAGAGTGCCAACATATTTCTGGAGGCCCCAGATGAACTTCTTCATCCACTGCACCGTTCCCAAAAAACGCTTGACACCCTTTGCCGATCGTGGTGAAGGCCAGGAACGAATGTCGTCCACTTTCTCGTCATCCGGTTCAATACCGTTGGCTGATATCCAATGGCCTAGGAATTTGATTTTTGAACGGAAAAGCTTTGTTTTCTTTGGGCTACAATAGAGGGCCGCTTTTCTCAGTTTACACAAGACTGATCTGACGTGCCGCTTGTGTTCCGCAAACGAATCCGAAAAGATAACAATGTTGTCCAGATAAACGACGCAGATTTTGTTCAGAAGTTCGCCCAAAGCTTCCTCAAGTCGAGCCTGGTGTGTCGCTGGGGCATTTGTCAGTCCCATCGGCATAACGACCCATTCCATGAGCCCCCACGGTGTCTTTACCGCCGTCAAAGGTATGTCAGCCTCCCGCATACGTGTTTGGAAGAAAGCATTGATCTGGTCCAATATGGAAAAGACCTTACCCGACGCTACCAGCCGAACCAGTTCGTCCACATTTGGGAGGGGTGACCGGTCTTTTACCGTCAAGCTATTCAACTTGCGGTAGTCGCAGACCCAACGAGGGAGGGCGGTCGGGTCCTTCTTTGGGATAATCAAGCTAGGGGAAGCGTATTGACTGGTTGATCGACGGATACGGCCCGCGTCAATATGCTGTTGGAGGAGGGTATGCCAGGCTGCGAGGTGTTTCTGAGGGTATGGAAATTGTCGCTCATTAATGACTACTTCCGGGCTTGTCAAAACAATCTTGTGTCGTGTTCTCGAGGATTGATCTTGGAGTTTGGTGGGGAAAGGCCGTTCGATCGATCCGTCCAGCTCCTCCAAGTCATGTGAGACTGCCGGAATATCTGCAGGAAACAGGTCTTTAAATTCGCTGAGGACTCGCTGTTCCGAAGCTTCGCATGGGTATGTTGTCACAGAAGCTGTTGCCGCACAATCGTCCTCTTCTTGTTCAAGACGAAAATCTGGGAAGGAGAGTCCGGTCCTGGGGCACTGTAGAGCCCGATCTTCAACAGAGACGGTCAGACCGAACCGGTGAAGGAAGGGTGTGCCGAGGATTAGGTCGTAGTCGCCCAAGACTTGGCCAATCCTGAGTGGGACGTCCTCGAACGCCCTCAGGCCTGAACGGGTTTGTAGTGTTGCTACTGAGTAGTGTTGGATGGGTACAGGTATCCCAGCGTCGTCTCCTAGCGCGAGCCGAACAAGGGTGGGTCGGGCAAGGGTCTTGCGTTCAAGATTCGCGTTATCTACAGCCCGGTCCGAGATGAGATCCAATTCAGATCCCGTGTCGATGAGGGCGCGAACCCAGAGGTGTGCGATTTGGAGTTCAACAATCACCCTGGCCCGTTTGACACCATTTAGAGAAGGGTCCAGCGGGTCGTGGTTTGAGACCTGATTAGGGGCAAGTCTCGGCGCTGCTTGTGGCGTGGATGGTGCGTCTAAGGACGGAGAGCGAGAAAGGTGAGTGACACGAGACAAAGACGGAGACGATGACGATGACGGGGACGATGGCGAAGACAGAGACGAAAACGAAGACGATAAATGGGCCGATTTGCCCCAGGGCAAGAGTGAGTTTGAGTGGTCCATCGCGAAGGGACCTTGAATCAGTGGTTTCGAGAAAAAAAAAAGTGTAAGAGTCCAGAAGGACTCTTCACTGAGCAGACAGACAACAGGCTGAAGCCTGGAGCAAAAGGTTCTAGGAACCACTTATGTTTTTTTATTACTAGCTCAGGCGAGAGGAATCAGCTCTCTCTGCTATACAATGAAGTAGATGAATGAGAAATGGAGAAAAGGAAATAAAGGCTTACCTAGCTCAGGAGAGAGGAATCAGCTCTCTCTGCTGAGCTAGGAGGGACGCGGGGAATCTGGGACTAAGTAGTGATCTCTGTTGCTGATGTAATCCGGTTGTGACTAGTTTGTGAACCTCAGTCGGTGGCTGGGGCTTCACAGGGGGCCTTGTAAGGTTTAGGCACCTTGTGCTTCTTGCGAGCCGGGTCGGATTGATAAGCGCCCGAAAAGGATTGAGATGACACAGCGGGGGGATACCAGGGATCCAAGGAGCCGCACGTGGTTTGGTACTCCGTGGTCGCTGGACTAGACTGAGGTTGGAAAGATGCCACGACGTGGCGAATCGGTCGTGAAGCGTTGAAAGGAATCAAAGCGCCATTTGGGAGGAAGAAGTTGGTACCTTTTTGCTCCACCAGCTTCTCCTCCTTGTCTTTATTGAGCTCGAAACAACGGGCAGTGCCGTGACCCTTGCGATGACAGTAGTAACAAACCAGAGGTCCACGCAATCCTGACGGCGCAGCAGCGGCGGAAGACAAAACTGAAAGCTCCTTCTTCAGCCGCTGCTCGAAAGACTGGAGCATGCGAGATAGGTTGTCCACAATGGCCGGCGCCTGAGACTGAACCGGGGCATCCTTAGGTCGCCGATTGGCCTCCATCTTCTTCATAATCTCGTTGGACTCTTTGAAACCCGTCCCAACCGGTGCCGAAGCTAAAGGCTTGACCTGCTCCGAAGTGAAAGCTACCTCCTCCCCCATTTCTGAGGAGGCTGCTGCGCGAAGCTCCTTGAGCGCGGGAAGAAGGTAACGCCCATCCAGAGTTTTTGCCATCTTCTTTTCCTTGATGAGGTGAGACTTGATCCTCTGCTGAAAGCCGGAAGAGAACAAAAAGAAAAAGAAGTCAACCGCCAAATCTTTGGACGACAGATGTGCATACCGGATCAGATAGGAAAGGATGACGTCAAAGGTGGACTTAAAGGACCGGTAATCCTCAAGGGTTGAGATTCCCTCCTTCGCGATCCAGGTGTCCTATAGAGTTTGCAGGTGAGCGACCGTGTATCGCACCACGTCCACCTGACCCCACCTTTCCACCATCTGCGCCTTGAGAGTAGGCCACGACTTCTAAGTAGTGATCTCTGTTGCTGATGTAATCTGGTTGTGACTAGTTTGTGAACCTCAGTCGGTGGCTGGGGCTTCACAGGGGGCCTTGTAAGGTTTAGGCACCTTGTGCTTCTTGCGAGCCGGGGGGTCTCAATTTTTTTTTTCTTTTTTCTACATCAACAATTGATGTTATAAGAAGTCTCCAAATCTACTTTTTTTCAAAAAAGGAAAAACATTGACCCCTGACCTCTCTCATGATACCATCCTGCACTCATTCTGAACTTGGTTGATTGAACTTCCTGAAGATATTGCATATCATACTTGAAGTACTACATGCATAGAAGGCCTTTTTGAAATTAATTTACCATGGTTTAGCATACTTTTGTCAGGTTCTTTTTTTTATCTACTTTTGTTATCAACCACAGATTGATGAGGAATATTTCCTCAGAAAATTTCATTGGGAAATGTTTCTGCGTATAAAACCCAGAAATATTATATTTGGGGTCACATCCATTATGCAGCAGCTATAATCTGATCAGTTGCCAAATAGCACTACTTTGGTTGTTTCTTGGTGTTTCTGCGACTATATCTCATCCCAGCCTGGGAATTTTTCCTTAATATTGGTACCAAAATGTTGAAAAGAACACAAAGTTTCATAATGTACCTTTGCTGAACACAAAACCCCCACATGTAGCACCTACAGTCTGATCAGTTTCCAAATATCACTACTTTGGTAGCTTCTTGGTTTTTCTGCCACTATATCTCATCCCAGCGTGGGAATTCTTCTGTCATATTGTAACAAAAATATTCACAAGCCTCCAAAGTTTCATTATGTACCCTTACTGACCACAAAACCCCCAAATTTAGCAGCTACAGTCTGATGAGTTTCCAAATATCACTACTTTGGTAGTTTCTGGGTGTTTCTGTCACTATATCTCATCCCAGCGTGGGAATTCTTCTACCATATGGTTACCGAAATGTTTAAAAGCGGCCAAAGTTTCATTATGTATCTTTTCTCACCACAAAACCCCCAAATGTAGCAGCTACAGTCTGATCATTTTCCAAATATCACTACTTTGGCAGTTTCTAGGTTTTTCTGCCACAATACCTCATCCCAGCGTGGGAATTCTTCTGCCATATGGTTACCAAAATGATTAAAAGCACCCAAAGTTTCTTTATGTACCTTTGCTGACCACAAAACCCCCAAACATAGCAGCTACAGTCTGATCTGCTTTTCAAATATCACTACTTTGGTAGTTTCTGGGTTTTTCTGCCACTGTATCTCATCCCAGCGTGAGAATTCTTCTGCCATATGGTTACCAAAATGTTTGAAAGCTTCCAAGATTTCATTATGTACCTTTGTTCACCACAAAACCCCCAAATGTAGCAGCTACAGTCTGATCAGTTTCCAAATATCACTACTTTGGCAGTTTCTGGGTGTTTCTGCCACTATATCTCATCCCACCGTGGGTATTCTTCTGCAATATGGTTACCAAAATGTTTACCAGCCCTCAAAGTCTCATTATGTACCTTTGCTGACCACAAAACCCCCAGATGTAGCAGCTACAGTCTGATCAGTGTCCAAATATCACTACTTTGGCAGTTTCTGGGTGGTTCTGCCACTGCATCTCATCCCAGCGTGGGTATTCTTCTGCAATATGGTTACCAAAATATTTACAAGCGGCATAAATTTCATTATATACCTTTACTGACCACAAAACCCCCAAAAGTAGCAGCTACAGTCTGATCAGTTTCCAAATATCACTACTTTGGCAGTTTCTGGGTGTTTCTGCCGCTGTATCTCCTCCCAGTGTGGGAATTCTTCTGCCAGATTGTTAGTAAAGGTACTTAATGAAACTTTGAGGGCTTGTAAACATTTTGGTAACCATAACTGATCAGACTGTAGCTGCTACATTTGGGGGTTTTGTGGTCAGCAAAGGTACATAGTGAAACTTTGGGGGCTTGTAAACATTTTGGTAACCATACAGCAGAGGAATACCCACAATGGGATGAGATACAGTGGAAGAAACACCCAGAAACTACTGAAGTGGTGATATTTGGAAACTGATCAGACTGTAGCTGCTACATTTGGGGGTTTTGTGGTCAACAAAGGTACATAATGAAACTTTGGGGGCTTGTAAACATTTTTGTAACCATATGGCAGAGGAATACCCACACTGGGATGAGATACAAAGGCGGAAAAACCCAGAAAGTACTGAAGTGGTGATATTTGGAAACTGATCAGACTGTAGCTGCTACATTTGGGGGTTTTGTGGTCAGGAAAGGTACATAATGAAACTTTGGGGGCTTGTAAACATTTTGGTAACCATATGGCAGAAAAATACCCACTCTGGAATGAGATACAGTGGCAGAAAAACCCAGAAACTACCAAAGTAGTGATATTTGGAAGCTGATCAGACTGTAGCTGCTACATTTGAGGGTTTTGTGGTCAGCAAAGTTACACAATGAATTTCGGCCGCTTGTAAAAATTTTGGTAACCATATTGCAGAAGAATACCCACGCTGGGATGAGATACAGTGGTAGAAACACGCAGAAACTACCAAAGTAGTGATATTTGGACACTGATCAGACTGTAGCTGCTACATCTGGGGGTTTTGTGTTCAGCAAAGGTACAAAATGAAACATTGGGGGCTTGTAAAAATTTTGGTAACCATATGGCAGAAGAATTCCCACGCCGGCATGAGATACAGTGGCAGAAACACCCAGAAACTGCCAAAGTAGTGATATTTGGAAACTGATCAGACTGTAGCTGCTACATTTGGGGGTTTTGTGGTCAGCAAAGGTAAATGATGAAACTTTGGGGGCTGGTAAACATTTTGGTAACCAATGGCAGAGGAATACCCACGGTGGGATGAGATATAGTGGCAGAAACACCCAGAAACTGCCAAAGTAGTGATATTTGGAAACTGATCAGACTGTAGTTACTACATTCGGGGGTTTTGTGGTGAAAAAAGGTACATAATGAAATTTTGGCCGCTTGTAAACATTATGGCAACCAGATGGCAGAAGAATTCCCACGCTGGGATGAGATATAGTGGCAGAAACACCCAGAAACTACCAAAGTAGTGATATTTGGAAACTGATCAGACTGTAGCTGCTACATTTGGAGGTTTTGTGGTGAGCAAAGGTACTTAATAAAATTTTGGACGCTTTTAAACATTTTGGTAACCATATGGCAGAAGAATTCCCAAGCTGGGATGAGATACAGTGGCAGAAACACCCAGAAACTACCAAAGTAGTGATATTTGGAAACTAATCAGACTGCAGCTGCTACATTTGGAGGTGTTGTGGTGAACAAAGGTACGTAATAACGTTTTGGCCGCTTGTTAACAATTTGGTAACCATATGGCAGAAGAATTCCCACGCTGGGATGAGATATAGTGGCAGAAACACCCAGAAACTACCAAAGTAGTGATATTTGGAAACTGATCAGACTGTAGCTGCTACATTTCGAGGTTTTGTGGTGAACAAAGGTACGTAATAAAATTTCGGACGCTTTTAAACATTTTGGTAACCATATGGCAGAAGAATTCCCACGCTGGGATGAGATACAGTGGCAGAAACACCCAGAAACTACCAAAGTAGTGATATTTGGAAACTGATCAGACTGTAGCTGCTACATTTGTGGGTTTTGTGGTCAGCAAAGGTACAAGATGTAACTTTGGGGGCTTTTCAACATTTTCATAACCATATGGCAGAAGAATACCCACGCTGGGATGAGATATAGTGGCAGAAACACCCAGAAACTGCCAAAGTAGTGACATTTGGAAACTGATCAGACTGTCGCTGCTACTTTTGGGGGTTTTGTGTTCAGCAAAGGTACATAATGAAATTTTGGGGGCTTGTAAACATTTTGGTAACCAATGGCAGAGGAATACCCACGGTGGGATGAGATACAGTGGCAGAAACACCCAGAAACTACCAAAGTAGTGATATTTGGAAACTGATCAGACTGTAGTTGCTACATTTGGGGCTTTTGTGGTGAACCAAGGTACATAATGAAAATTGGCCGCTTTTCAACATTTTGATAACCATATGGCAGAAGAATACCCACGCTGGGATGAGATATAGTGGCACAAACACCCAGAAACTGCCAAAGTAGTGGTATTTGGAAACTGATCAGACTTTAGCTGCTACATTTGGGGGTTTTGTGGTCAGCAAAGGTACAAAATGAAACCTTGGGGGCTTGTAAACATTTTGGTAACCAATGGAAGAGGAATACCCACGGTGGGATGAGATACAGTGGCAGAAACACCCAGAAACTACCAAAGTAGTGATATTTGGAAACTGATCAGACTGTAGCTTCTTCATTTGGAGGTTTTGTGGTAAACAAAGGTACGTGATGAAATTTTCGACGCTTTTAAACATTTTGGTAACCTATGGCAGAAGAATTCCCACGCTGGGATGAGATACAGTGGCAGAAACACCCAGAAACTGCCAAAGTAGTGATATTTGGAAACTGATCAGACTGTAGCTGCTACTTTTGGGGGTTTTTTGGTCAGTAAAGGTACATAATGAAATTTTGCCCGCTTGGCAACATTTAGGTAACCATATGGCAGAAGAATTCCCACGCTGGGATGAGATATAGTGGCAGAAAAACCAAGAAGCTACCAAGTTCTGATATTTGGAAACTGATCAGACTGTAGGTGCTTCACTTGGGTTTTTTGTGGTCAGCAAAGGTACATTATGAAACTTTGTGTGCTTGTCAACATTTTGGTACCAATATTAAGGAAAAACTTCCAGGCTGGGATGAGATATAGTCGCAGAAACACCAAGAAACAACCAAAGTTGTGCTATTTGGCAACTGATCAGATTATAGCTGCTGCATAATGGATGTGACCCCAAATGTAATATTTCTGGGTTTCATATGCAGAAAAATACCCCAATGAAATTTTCTGAGGAAATATTCCTCATCAATCTGTGGTTGATAACAAAAGTAGATAAAAAAAGAACCTGACAAAAATATCCTAAACCATGGTAAACTAATTTCAAACAGGCCTTCTAGTATGCATGTAGTACTCCAAGTATGCTATGCAATATCTTCAAGAAGTTCAACCAACCAAGTTAAGAATGAGTGCAGGATGGTATCATGAGAGAGGTCAGGGGTCAATGTTTTTCCTTTTTTGAAAAAAAGTAGATTTGGAGACTCCTGATAACATCAATTGTTGATGTAAAAAAAATAAAAAACATTTGAGACCCCTCAGCTACCCTGGATTAATCCTAAAACTTGCATTTTCAGGAAGAATTGAATGGTGTATGTAAAAATTCATGAATTTTATCAGGCAAAAAAAAAAAGATTCCTGTGGCTTGAAGCTAACACAGGGGGGAGGAGAGAGATTATAGAAGAGTATTAAGGAGACATGGAACACAGACAAAGGTATCAACAGGAATAAAAAAAAAATAAAAAAAAATTGATCAATATAAATTGATCAATATACGCTATATTGATCAATATACAACATCACAAATTCATTCATCTTGGTAGTGCTTGAAGCTAACACAAGGGGAAGGAGAGAGATTATAGAATGGTATTAAGGAGACATGGAAAACAGAGAAAGGTATCAAGAAGAATAATAAAAAAAAATTGATCAATATAAATTGATCAATATACGCTATATTGATCAATGTACAACATCGCAAATTCATCCATCTTGGTAGTGACAATTGGGAGGACTTACTTTTGCTCCCTTGCGCCTCCGCCGCTGAACACTAAAAAAAAGAAAAAGAAAACAAGAGAGAAACGGAACAAGGATAATTGCTCAGTGGAAGAGCAGGACTGGTGACCGCCAAGCGTCTCAGAATCCCGTAAAGACGAGACTGTAAATCTTGAGGTCGCTGGTTTGATCCCGGCTTGGGGGACCAAATGTGGAACTCCTACCGTGCCAGGCGGTAGGCAGAGCGTCGAGGGGAAAGGTGCTGTTGAGGCTGCCCTTGTGGTGGTCCGGATGAAGAGTGATGAGGATCAGAAAAGTTGATAGCGTTGGGGGGAAGGATTTTTTTGAGACGACAGGGATGGAATACCGTTGGCAGTGGTTGGTTTGTTGAGGATTGGATGATGATGATGGATCAGTATCAGGAATAGTGCTGGGGATACTGCCAGCGGATCAGAAAAGGGTGATGGAATTTCTCTCTTGGATCAGAGCAAGTCCCATGCCGTCCCATCCTCCAAGTTCGAACTCAAACTTGGACTCTGGGGAGTGACATGTCACAGGACATGTCATCACATCCCTAACTACAAACATCAAGCAAGAAAAGAGGAAAAAGAAGAAACACCACAACACTAAAACAAGAAACAAACCATAATAAGAAAGGAAGAAACCAAGGAAAGGAACAGAAAGAGCAAAGAAGAACAACAAACAACACAAACAACCAAAACAAAACCCACATGACTCATGTGTTAGGACCAAGAAACATGAAAAGAGCATGAGGAAAAATCTGGGAGGGATTGAGAATCTTGAGGAAGTGGGAAAGCATGAGAAGGGATCTTGAGGGATCTTGAGGTCAACGTCTTGCTGGTGAGATTGGGGATCTTGCTGACTTGAAGATTCTGATGATCTGGAGGGCCTGTACTAGTTTGAACACCACATCCACCCACCATTTGCAGACTGTCCCTAGTCTGCTCCTTCCACCACGCCATGAGCCTAAGAACTAAAAAAAAGAAGAAGAAAAGAGATTCCTGCCAGGCTCACATATGTGGCGAATGTGATGTTTTCAAAACAATGGTAGTAGCTACCCGAGGTGCATACACATGGGAGGACTTACTTCTGTACTCATATGTCTCCACAAGGGACCTGTAAATACCATCCTTCATTCTCATCAAAATGCAACAAACCTAGTTTACCCTCATTGCGGAGACAACTTTCAACTGACGGTAGTTTATTCTCATTGCGGAGGGGATCGGAGATTGAAGCTGACGGTATTTTATCCTCATTGCGGAGGCGGATCGGAGATGGGGAGAGAGCCCGAGAATTGCTTGGATGATCAGAAAAATATTGGGAAGACTTAGATTGATCAACTTGATGCTTGGAGGAAGGTTGAGGAAAAATCAAACGGGAGGATCAAGAATCTAGTTTAACCTCATCTCGGAGGCGGATTGGTGTTGGAGAATCTAGTTTAACCTCATCTCAGGGGCGGATTGGTGTCGGAGAATCTGGTTTAACCTCATCTCGGAGGCTGTTGGAACCAGGAATTGGAAAAGATAGTTTAACCTCATCTCGGAGGGCTGCGGTGCCACGGGACGGATCAGATAGTTTAACATTTGATACCATATTGGAGAAGCTTTGGGAGCCATCAGCACTGGCGGAAGCAGTAGGAACAAGCTTGGAGGCGGAAAAACCAGGAACCATGAGATCGGCAATCTTCCTCAGAACAGAATCAACGGCTTTGATGAACTTGACAGGACATGGCAGAGAGGATGAATTGGATGACTGTACTTCAGATTGGATAGTCTCAACATTAGGTGACTTGCGGATTGAGCAACAAAGATAAGGCTGGGCAACTGGCCCAGCTTGATATGAAATTTGATCAATTGGCGGATACCACGGATGAAGAGCGCCGCTACTAATCCTATAGGGAGCATAAGCAGAGGCGGAGGAACTTAAGGCTTGAAAAGTCATCACAACTCTTTGGATTGGTTGGCTAGGATCAAAAGGGATCAAGGCGCCCGTTGGGAGGAGATATTTTTGCCCAGCCTGCTTGACAAGGTGGTTGGCTTTATCCCTTTGAAGCGGATGACAGCGGGCCGTCCCATGACCTCTGAGATGGCAATAATAACAGATTGACGGCCGACGGATTGCAGAGGTGGAGGTGGAAGCAGAAGCGACGGCGTACTTCTTCAGCAGTCGCTCCTCGCACTGCTTGAACATCTTGGCAACTTCTTCCACAGTAACAGAGTCACGGGGAGAAGCTGGAACATCCTCCGGGAACGGCTCCGCTTCCATCGTTGGCAGAGCTTTATTGGTATCCTTGACTGACGCAGTCCAAACCGAATTGTCAACTTCTTGAACGTGGGGCGCCTTGCTCCGACCCCAATAAGACAACATGGCCACCTTCAACCTTGGCCAATCCTTTGATTCGAAGCCATCGAGAGTTTCCAAGATCAATCTTGCATCAGATTTGTGGGGAATGAATAGAATGATTTGCCTCGCCTTATCGTACTCGGAAGCGCCACTCGACCCCGCTGCAAACTCATAGGCATCAATAAATTCTTCTACATTGGATCCATCAAAGAGCAGCTCGTCCTCTGGCATGATCTTGACCATCTTGACCTTTGGCAGAGCTCCCGCAACTTTAACATTGACCATCCTGAAACATTGGCAAAGGAAGATTGGTGATTCCACAGTTCCGACTCTTACGGTCTCGGAGCTCTTCTCTATTGCACCGGCAGTCGCAGATGGGATGAAGAAGTGGGTTTCAAGGAGGCATGTGGAGGTGGGATCTGGCAAGTTGAATGTGTTGTTGGGAACATTGATGGAAGAATCCTTGGGCCCGACGGAAGAGAACCGCCTTTACTCTTGTCCGTTGGGATTCCTCCCCTGTCTTCTCGGCGAGGAGGAGGGAAACGCAGCTCCTTTGGTCGGCTCAGGATCGCAGCTCAACCTCATCTCGGATGCAAAAGCCAACAAGCTCCGTCTGAGCCCTCAAGTAAACTTCAGCTTGGCTGTTTACGGAATAGGCAATCAGGCCTGCGAGCTAGTTGGCATGGCTGAGGATGTTCCCATACGCATCAGCAAGTCCATTGTTGGGACCTGTCATTTTTGGATTACGCGGGTGGACGGTCCCATTATTATGGGCCGTCCTTTCCTCATGGATTTTGATGTCACACTAGATTTCTCAGGACAGACGGGCGAAAAAATCCTCATTCTGGACTCTAATGGCCGGAGAATCAAGATTTCCTTGTGTTCAGTGGAGACGGGTCATTGGGAGAGGGAGTTTCCTGCCAACAGACGTAAGGCAGTTCCCCCCCGGAAGGGAAAGGCCTGCAAGGACCCTTTGGAGGGGCGACATTTTTTATAGGAGCAGTTGGCCTGACACACGGAGAACTTAATATAGAGTCTCGCAGTTCGACCGTAGGCTCAACTTCAGCACAAGAGTCTCAAAATTTGCGCTTTTCATTCCTTCCTCAGCTTCCTCCTTCATATTCAGCCATTAAAATCAGCAACACCCAAAAAAATCAAGAAAACCAATCAAAGCCTAAAAATATTTCCTTCAATCCGCTCTCCGACTCGCAAAACGTTTTTTTCCCTCAAGTTATCATGTACCACCAGTTTCTCAACTTTCCTCGTTTCATATAAGCAAGACGGTGCTGTTTCGTACCAAAGACCGGGACTTTTGGCGGATTAGACCCTTGGGCGTGGAGGCCAGGGCATTTGCGGAGGAAATGGGTATTTGGCAGAGGCATGGAGTCATAGAAGTAAGTTCTCTCCATAGATGCACCTCTGGGCTGGATGCCGCCCCTCTTTCAAAAACTCTACAATCTGCCACACTTGTGAGCCGCCCCCCATCCCCAATTTCCTCTTTGGTTCCAGGTGGTTCTTCATTCCATCAATCCCGTATCCGTGATGAGAATAAACTACTCTACAAATCCGGTCTCCGTGATGAGAATAAACTACTCTACAAATCCGGTCTCCGTGATGAGAATAAAGTAGATACGTCTCACAACGTCCTCCACAATGAGGGTAATCTAGCTTGACTCTGCAATGAGCCTAAACTCCCGAGCCTCCGCAACAAGGTAAAACTAAAGATCCTCCGCAATGAGGTGAAACTAGAGACTTATCAAATGGCGGCGGAAGGAGGATTTGTGTTTTTTGGTATACCGCGGAAGATGGGAAAACCAAAAGTAAGTTCCTCCCAAAGTTTCACCTCCAAGGGTCCCTCTACACGTTGTGAAAACCCTACTCCAGCCACACTTGTGAGCCGCAATCCGTCTTTTGGTTTTTCTTTCTCAGAGAAAGCGGTGTTTGAGGATGGCACGGAGCATAGGACTTGGCGGATGCCTGAGCATGGGCTCAGTCATGGATCTCAGTTGGCGCTCGCGGACTCTTGGCGGGAAGGTTCCTTTCTGGCTTTTGCAGCAAAGTACAAACCTGTTGCGCAGAAAATCAAGCCGGTAAATCAACCTATGCCTCAGAGCCTCAACCCGCCTTTTCAGCGTCCCCTGTTGTCGCGCGATCCCTACGGTGGCCTCTCGCGCTCCCTGGCCGGGCCCTTTGTTCCACGCGGTCAATTAACAGAAGAGATTCTACAGATCGTTAACTTTGGGCCGTCCAGATGGTTAAGTCCCGCGGAGCTAGATCTCATCAAGAATTTTCTCGCAGAGCGGAGTCCAGCCATAGCTTTTGACGAATCACAACGCTGCCTCCTCAAGGAATCATACAAGCTCCCCTACATTATTCCGGTGGTGGAGCACAATCCTTGGCAAAAGCGCAAGTGTCAGGCTCGGTGATGCCAAGACACGAAGTCCTCTAGCTACACGAGTGACTGCGGTGAGTGAGCGCGTCTGTGGACGCGGTAGGATGATGGTGTTAAAGTTTTATAACCCTAATGGGATGTAATGGAGGAGCCGCGAGAGCAGCGGAATGGTTATGGTGCCCTCTGGGGCGGTTCTTACAGGGCCTGACGAGCAGGGGTAGTGGATCCTGTGTTGTCTGGGGTCCGACAAGCTGGGGTAGTTCGACAGATTCCCAATAAGATAGATAGGGAATAATTCCCAAGATGATAAAGAGAAAAGAGGCTGGACTTACTGAGAGTCCAGCGAAAAAAACAGTGAATCAAGAACGGTTCTAACACTAGCAGGACAGCGAACAGGGCGGCAAACAATTGGTTGGCAAGGGTGTTTGCTGATGTGCGGTTTAAGACAGTTGACGATTCTGGGGAGCCAGAGTCCTCCCAACACCGGCTTTTTATGCTGTTTCTGGGAGGCTCGTTGGCTCGCTATTCTCCTGGATGGATTTTCAATACATATTTTTGGAAGGCACAGCCTCTTTACCGGTCTTGCTACTCGTAAGACCCGTATCTCTTGGATACTGGTCACAAGGAAGATTCCTTCTTCTCAGAACTTGTTTAATAAGTTCTGCTCGAAATGACACGCTAGAGATCTTCTGCTCTCGAGTGGAGGATTGCTAGGAGTTGGTTCCTATGCGGAGCTCTTCGGTGATTTGTGTCCAAGTCTTTCCGCTACCATTGCTGTGACGGAGCTTGGAAGAAGATTGTTACCACGCGACCAGGTACTGTAGTTCTCTAAGTCGCGTGGCTTGGTTGTTTAGCCGCCTACAGGCGGCTGTTGTTTCCATGCAACCAGGTACTACAGTACTCTGTATTGCGTGGCTGAGTGATTTAGCCGCTACCAAGCCCACATAGTTTTCGCGCAACCAGTGGCTGTCTGCTGAGTATTACATGGGTCTTCTGAGGGGGTCTTTTTATACAGGCTCCCTTGTTTTAGTTACTTCACCAGGGAGGGATGTTTTGCACTCTCTAGAGAGTGCCAGACCGTAATTTCTTTCTGGAAGTCTGCCAGATATGAGTTGAGAGTTGTTCATATGTTCATACTCAACTCATGCTGGTCTGATCTTTATCCCATCTTGTTTTCTATGGTGAGTTAAACTAAACTAATGGTTTTCTCCACTCATAGTCTGGTACACACAGGTGGTCTCCAATGACCGGTGTGTAGCCATCAAGTGCCGGAGAAACCCTCCACTTGATTACCATTTTTTATGGCCATAAAGTGGAGAATACCTCCACTCCATTACTGTTTTGTAAAGAAATCAACTGGAGAAATACTCCACTCCATGATCCTCTGTATGAGCCATAGAGTATAGAAATCCTACAATTTTTGACCATGTATACCTGCTAATGAGTGGAGATATCCTCCACTCAATGACCAGTTCGTATTTCCATTCATAGGAGGGATTCTTTTCTCAATTACTATTTTATACCGGTCATTGAGTGAAGATATCCTCCACTTGATCACAGATGTGCTGCTAAAAGTTCAGCTTAATGAATAGTACATGTTGTTCATTTATGAGAGCGGCCCTTTCCCAGATTAATGAAACATCAAGTACTATACATTGCGCTGGGGAATTCCTGGCTCAACTGCCAGGGAATGCTGACCATCCAGCTGCGCTTTTGTGAGCTGGGTGGACAGTATATATTGCCTATCAAGCTTGGGAAGGCTGGCTCAATGAACAGTATCTGTTGGTCATCGGGCTTGGAATTCACCCATGTGATGGCCAGTAGGTGCTGGTCATCGGATTTGAGCTCAAGGAGGCAGCGGGTTGATTTCCACTGCACTTGTCCACCACAATGTTCGGCAGAACCTTGTGGTGGACAAATTACAGGGTTCCCCGAGTCGGGGAAGCAACAACCCGATGACCAGCACATGCTGCACATCGCGCAGGCCTTTCTGAGCTTGGCAGGCAGTAAATACTGTTCACCAAGCTTGGAAAAGCCCAGTTGGATGGCCAGAATGTGGTGGACATTGAGCTGGGACTTTCCCAGAGCAATGAAAAACACACACTGGTCATCAATTTTGGTTACATGGGTAAACTTCTGGCCAATGTCCACCCTGATGTTTGCCCAAACATGAGGGTGGAAATTACAAAATAAAAAACCCCTCCCCAGTAAAAAAGGGGGATTCTGAGCCAATCCAAGTGTACCCCCATACCCATAGTTCACTTGTACCAACCTTCAAACCACCAGACACCAGTTTTTTTACTTACTTTCCTCACATATTTGGGCAAATCCTGCTTTCTGAAGGCCACTTATTTTGAGTGTTCTGGATAAAGCAGGTCTGCAGTGTAGAAGTATTAACTAACAGGTGGTGCTACACAAGTACCACGTGATGAGAGCAATCAGAGACATTTTTTTGAACCATGCAAATCAAAACAAAGGTAGATAGGAGGAGATTCACGTAAAATGGCTGGGTGTAACATCTAAAGATGATAAATTCACAAGAAAAAATATGTTACCAACATTGATATTTGTGTGGGCATTATGATTCAATAATTCACCACTCACCTTGGATTTCTCAGACCAGATTTTGAATTATTTCTCCAGCTAGCTCCAGGAGCAAGGGAATATTGATGCACTTGTGAATATCCAACAATCTACCGTGTTTCCCTTTAGAAGCTTTGTTTAGGCCTCTAGAACATGCATTTTTCAGTCAATTGTATTTCAATTAACAAAAATTGTACAGTGTGTAGTCATGTATTAGGCAAGGTGTATATTCCCGAATTGACAACTCTTCAAAATTCACAATTCAACATTGTTTTCTGGTTCATCCCTTGGAAAAAATGGTAGGTAAAATTGACTCCAGTATTTTCATATTTCATATTTATGGGAGGAAAATTGCATGTTACACAGGTTTTCCTTGCTCTGACACTGATTGTTACTTGAAGAATAGAAAGTTGATGGCAAACCACTTTCTTTCCATTTTAATATAGGGAATCCGCATGGAAGAAATATGCTGCAAGGATTCATCAGCCAGTTGGCTGATCCTCCAAAGTTGCCACATTTCAAAATTATGTTGCATGGTATGATGTTATGGGTTTTTTGACTGAAAAGATCTGCAATGAAAATTATTCCCCCTCACTTGGATGAGGATGTATTTTAGAATATGGATAGGTGCATTTTTGGAAACACTTGTGTGCATTGAAGCTCAATTCCACAGTTGTTATCATGATGAACCTAACACAAAACTTCAGCCAAGAGATGTTCATGTGTTGGAATTGAGTTACAGATCATTCCAAAACAACTTGACCTACAGTTACCCTTGTGTTTGGAAGAAAGTGAAAAAGAGTTGAAGTTGACATTTGACTCACATCAGACACCAGGGGAGATATGTTCCCACTCCCCAGGGAGTGCCAGAGCTGAATTTTATGTGAGTTTTGGTCGGATGTGAGCCTGATGTGGATTAGTAACTCATCCCCAAAATAGTAAATTGGATGGAGAAGTTAGTGAAAAGTCAGTCACAATTGATTTGGAAGTCAACACAATGTTGTATAGAATTCTTTTGTTTTCTATGTACAACTGTAGGAAGAAATATGATGAAATGATATTTGACCAAAGTCCAACTCATCAATTGCTCCTGTTTACTGATCCAAGTTTATTAAAGACAGAGAAACACAGAAAGAAAGATCAAGGGTTCCCCCTACAAATTAACAAAATTACAAAAAAAAAATGCAGGGGTTCCCCCTTCCAAAAAAAAAAAAAAAAATCACGAAAAAAGTGTTCTTAACAAAAAATCTAAACACCACAAAATAGACCCACTATCCATCCCTGTCTAGCAGGGTTTAAAATAGTGGGTGGATGGCCCCCAGCGCGCCGCATTGAAGGCATTATGCAAAGGGGGGCCAACGAGTTTAGCCCCTCAAACTGCGCAAGTGCAACAGCGGAGGGGTGAGGGCGAACTGCACGCTGGAATTACAGCGGCAGAGGACGCCCTGGGACACAAACACACAAGCCAAAGTCCTCCTTTATAGACAATTGGGAATTGCCCTCAGTAAAATCGACTGCTGCATTCATCAAGCCATGACTACCACGCCACCGCCACGCCCCTGCATGTAACTCTGACCTCCGCGGCGGTGCCTGGACCGGCAAGGCATTGTCTATGTCAATATCATCACCGCGGCGTGCGCATCTGCACACATAAGGAGTAGGAACCATCCAAACCGAGTCACCTACAAGGCACCGCGCGACCCTAGCAAGCTGATGAAGGCAAGCATGGTGGCCTGGTGAGCCTGGCGGATGAGCTCTTGCCATTCTTGATTAGTCTCATAGCGACGCATCTCTTCCGCGCGCCTCTTGATGTCCGCCTGCCGCTCAGCCTTCCGGTCCTTGTCATGCTGGCGCTCTTGGGCCTCGGCTATGTCACAGTCCAGGCAGAGCTGCAGAAATATTGGCCTCATGCTTGTGCTTTGCCTGGGCCAACGCGTCTTGGCGTCTCAAGATACTCACTCTTGGCTTTTGCCTAGACTCTGGCAATGACCAACCAAAGTTATCTGTTGTTACAGGTTACTCTGTCCCCTGCGCCACTCTTAAAAGTTCTCAGAACCAGAAATTGTCACGAAGCGAACGCAATCCTTGCCAATACTCACCATATCTTACTCAGTGTTCTCAAAGGTTTGTCATCACTCTCTCCTCTTCCCCTCATCACACTTTTTCTTTGACAGTATATCCAGAGAAGAAAACACACTAGGTGGCACAACATCTTGGACTTACTTGACAGCCTGTTTTTCTAACAATTTATATTCTGGCAGTTGTACAAGTTGGTGCCCCCTTGGTCTATCACTTGCTACTTGGAAAACTGTCCTGGTCCGAACCTCTAAGTGCTCAATTCCAGGCCTCATTAAACTGACACGGGGTTTTCTTGCTTGAACAGATCATACGCTTCCCTTCCATCTGGGCTCATTATCCCAAATCCGTGCTATCCTCCGATTTGTCTGTTATCCCTTTAAGAAGTCTCCAGCCTCCGATCCGAAATCAGTCAGCACGCCTAAGAGGAAGCCTGAAGCTTTGCCGCCGCGTCAATATCTGGAGACACAGACTTTCTTCCTTGGATTTGTCCTACTAGCTCACTGGCTGCGCTTTCTGAGCACAAAGCCAAGACAGAGCAACCCGTTCCAACAGACAAAACTCCTGCTGAACATGCCTTTGACGACGCTGGTAATATTTGTGGAGCGGTACTATCACTTGAGGGGCATCAATGAGACTACGTAGGAACTGGCGTGATGATTGAGAAATTGAACACACTCAATGGCTGGCTGGTCTACTCGACCGCCTGCCCAGATCCGTTCCTGCACTGCGGCTGGTGTTGGCCTCCGTTGAGCACGGTCTTGGGCTCCGACCATCTCCTCTTCACCCTCTCCCGCCTTGTTCTCCAATATGCCATTGGGATCATGGCCACTGGGTCCAGTCAGCAAGGGATGAATTGCCGGGTCTGGCGGGCACTTCTTGGCCAAAAGCGCTCTGAATCCATCCAAGCTACAGAGGCTCCTGGATTCTGAACTCAAGACAGCATTGATTGAGGGGAGCAGTCCACAGGAGGAGCTCCGAGTCCACAAACGCTGGCCTTCATCCGCTCCCTCAAAGCCATCCAGCCACACGTCCAGATAATTGTCTTGGCCTGGAAAAAGGTTGAGGAGCAGGTGTCCGAATCCCCAACCAGGGCCTCGTCCAGTTCGTTAGTTTCTCAATAAGGCTACTTTTCATCTTATTTATTATGATCCCTGATGTATTCTCTAATCCAATAGTCCGATCCTAGTGGATGCTGCAATAATCAAACATCAAAAGCCCCAGGCTCAGAGCCCTCATTAGCTTACTTCAACTTGACCGCCAAACTTTCCGAACAAATTATGCGTGAAGTACCAAGTGACTTTTATTTTTTTTGCCTTGTTGAACCATTTTGAAACTTACTATTATGGTGATGCAGAATAATTAACTGGATCATGTATATACAGAATGTTATTGAAAAATTGGAACAAGGAAGTCAAATTCATTCTTACTTGCCTGTGCTCGCTTCTCCGTTGCTTTCCACAACTCATCCATCTCATATTTGACCGCGCTGGCCGCATTGTCCTTGAAAGCTTCTCTGCCAGCCTCGACCGCGTAGACTACACCCTAAAGGCTATTGGCGCTTCCGCTGGCATTGCTCGGAATTTCAAAGAGTTGAAACTTTTATCCAATCTGCATCTCCTTTTCCTCACACTCCACCATCACCCTATCTTGCCTTCCTTCACACCTTTTCCTCCTCTGGGAAACTGTTGGCCACACCAGCCTGCTGCTGGACGGTTGAGTAAGAAAGAAGAGGATGCGGCTCATACGCTTGCGCCCCATCTGGGAAACCAAATACTACAGCCCCTGTATCCTCCTGTACGCCCGCTATCACCATCCTCCCCATCTCCTCTTTTTTGTCTGCGAAAAAAGCGGCTGGTTGTCAAGCAAATGTCGCGAGAAAGCTAGCTTCTTTGCCGACTACTCGCGGCTTGCTCCGACAAGTGAGCTGCAGTATTCTTTCATGTTTTTGTTTTTTGCTCCTTGGAAAAGAATTTTATGGAAACAAGAGATGCTGTATGTAGTTGAATTGATTAACACATGCCAATGCCATCTTCTCCACATTTTCCTTACCTCATCATCATGTTTTATACTCTTGGATAATATTGGTCACATTTTTCCTTGATTTATTTCAAAGTAAGTAATATTATGCCCATTCTTACCAGGAAAATGATCAGACTTAGATGTCCATGGACCTCTTCCTAATACTGGGGGTAGGATTGTGCAAAGGATTGTGTGAATGTGAGGCTAAGATAGAAAATAGTAGGGCTTTACCCCGCAGCGGCGCAGCCGCCTTAGCATCTAGTTTTTAAGGATAGCAAAGCAAAATTCCCATTCTCAAAAGTAATCCAAGTTTATTAAAATCACAGAATCACAGAAGGCTAGATCATGGTTTTTGCCTGTGCTCATTAGCAAAAAGCGCACAACATGTTGAAAATAATCCCCAAATACCCGGCGGGGTACCTCGGATTGGCCCTCCAGCTTGTGCTAAAGCAACAAGCAAAAGTGGGCCGTTCAAGTGTAATCTCAAGGGGGGCCTAATCAAATGATTAGCGCGCTCCAGGGAGGGGGTAGGACGAAACTGGATCCCCTGTTGTTCACCTCAACCCATCCGGTTCTTTTTACCCTTACCCACCCCCTTGACTTCGTTCTGCAATGCCCAATGCAATTAGTTCAACAAAACCTGGTTGCCGCCCAGCATAGCCGCCTATCCACGTTGATTGGTCAGTATCATCCCTTCGAGCCTCCATCTCCATAACAACAGTCCGCACGCTTGCCTCCTTGGGACCCATACAGATTAACTTAATATGTTGACCAATCAGGCCGTTTGACCTCGTCACTATTTCACCCTATCTGAGCCTACTACCAAAACTCCGTCACACTTTTGTCAACATAACAACGCACCCGACTACTGCTCACTCATGGGTACCCTGGCGGCCCCCCTAATCCTGACAATGGGCACCCAGGTTGGCGCTTCAATTGCTCAACCAAAACGCCTCCACCTTGGCACTCGCTACCTTCCGCCGATTCGCGCACTACCCCTTGGACTCAAACTCGCTTCACCCTCCGCGCAACCGTAACTATGGCTGAATAGGCCCGCCACCCCAACCTTACCCGCACCACCTTACCAAACCCTGACTTGTTCCTTCACCGTGGCCTCTGCGGCATGGCAAATCAGTCGCATTGCATTCGCTACCACCCGCCGATATACCAGGCCCAATAATCGTACCTCGACCCTTTTAGCCGCCCCGCAACCGTCACCAGGGCCTGTTGACTCCTGTCATCGCACTCACCCAAATAAGGCGGACACTTAAGGGCCCACCGTTTCCCCTTCGTCTCAAAATTACCACTCACCTGTCGCACTCATATCCACTGCTCAACAAAAAGAAAGATCACTGATTTTGCCTGCTCACCCAATCTGAATCCAATCCTCGTTTCACAACCATGGCTGTCAATCGCATTCCCAATCACCCCGCCAACATGACCGGCTTGTTTGAACCCCTTGGCGAGGTTTGCAATTTTTTCACCGGTGGCGTAATCAACTAGGTGCTGATTTCTTGTTGCAGTCTGTCCCCAAAGCAGTTCGTGCAAACCAATTTGGGAATGTGACTACGCCGAGTTTCGTCGCTTGCACACGAATTTCACGAGGTGCTGCGGCGCGATGATGCGTCAACGGTATCTGGACCCGGCAATGTCGTGAACTTTGGGTGAAGTCAAGCTATCCCATAATGTTGACAATGAACACGCCGAGTTGCCAAGGTGTTCAAATATTTGTCGAAGAGCTCAAATTACATTACGACTTTTGCCTTGTTCATCACTTGTTTGACGTCCGTGAAGGGAAACAGAAAAGCAAGGAGTTCCTGAGGATTAATCCAAATGGTAAGCGAGTTGCTCAAATTGACGAGTTTTGATGCTAATATGGGTCATGCAAAGGTAAAATTCCGGTTCTGCTCGATAACAATCACACCACAATTAACAATACTGATCGGCCATTCGCGGTGATGGAGAGCGGTGCAATAATTATGGTGAGCGCTGAACTCCAAAGAACATAAGGGCGAGAAAGTGTTGGTATTAATCCACTCGGGTAGTATCTTTCCTCGAAGATCGATAATAGGAATGTTATGTCCTTTGGGAATCCGCAATGTGATGCAGGAGTTTTCGAGTGGATGGCTTGGGGATCAGGTTGGCTTGCACCTGTCATGGAAAAATGCATATATAACATCCGTAAGTCATTACCTGCAGGTGATTGCTGCTAGGTGAAAGTTTAATTTGTATGGGTTTTGGTTAACAGGATATGCAAAGGTGAAGGACAAGGAAATTGTGGAAATCTTGCAAGCTAAGCTTATAGCTTTACTCAAGTCCCTCAATTTGCACCTGGCGGGTGACGATGTTATGGCAATGCGCGATTGGGTGGCAGGGGAGGGGCGAGGGAAGTTGACAGGAGCAGATGTGCTGATCTGGCCGTGAGTAAGGTTTCACTTACTGGCGTGAGGCATGCAGAGGCTGACAAGTTCTTGTCAGCTGGGTGAATGTGACTAGGTTGTGTGGGCTTGGAGAATCGGCGCTGGATAAGTTTCCCCATCTGGTTTTGTGGGGCGACCGCATGAAGCGGCGACCGGCGGTGATTAACGGGTGTGCAAGTAAATATGAGCAAATGTGAAACTTGTGGCCGCGTGCGGCTTTGGTTTGCCTGGATCTGATTATGGCTAACTACCCCACAACTCTGGAGCCGCGCTGATGCTGAGTGACGGAGCCTCAATAGGGTGAGGGTGTTTTGTTGGATTTATAGTGAAGGGCAAGGAATGGTGTACACACTGGGTGCAAAAATTTCACAGTCTGTTGTCAAACCGCTCCAGGCAACATTGGACATCACGTCAGCCGGGCTACTATAATAAGTTAGAGCCCAGCTAACTATTGTAGCATAACAAAAATTATATGTAATAATAGCGGCGCAGAGCGCCGCGTACATAATAGTAAAGGTTCCTTAGACGAGTAAGGAAAACTAAGCTCCGGCCGAAGAATCGGCAAGAGAAAGAACATTAGTTCAAACCCGTTCTCAAGCCAAGAGAACGGGTCATCAGACACTCTCAAGAGACTACTAAACAGAGAGTAGTCTCTACAAGAAATAGAAGCCCTTCGTTCGGGGAGGAAAGAAACAGAATTATACTACTCCTCCTCCCCCGGGGGAGAATAGAACATAAAAACCACGCTATTCCTCGCACCGAGGAATAGAAAATAGATCGTATGACAAATAAGAAATGAAAGGGAGTGAAGGGACTAATAGAATCCCCCTTCACTCCCGTCACCCTTGTCAGAAGCACACTTCCTCCGGCTGAGAAACCGAGGAAGCCTGTGCAATAAGAGCTACAACTCTACCGGTTGTAGCTCAAATATATAAACAAGGGCCTTCAGGCGAAGGAAGGCCCCTCAGACACCTTTATAACCAGTTCGACGCCTCTCCAGTCTCGCCACTCGTCTCATTGACCAGTTCGCCAGCCTGAAATTGCCTTGACTTTGGTTTTTTGGATCGATTGTGTTTTTTTTTGCCGCAGACTTCCTTTTACAAGTAAGTCTGGGTTTTTTTCCTTTCTACCGGGATTTCCATCCCTTCATATCTCCTGGGAGCGTTTCGACGCCCAAATACCCCCTTGTTAAGGGCCCCAGACGTCACGGGCTACAAACACCCCTGCGCATCCAGTGTGTAGGCCCTGTAAGAACTGCGGAGGGCATTAAAAAACCCCAGGCGCCCCTGGCCCCTCCGTTAACCTATTTTTTTGGTTCATTAGAAATAGCTTTTTAAGCTATTTCGCACTTTTTACCGCGCTTTTGCTGCGCGCGCTACTGTACCGTGCTCTGTCGCCGGCGTAGCTAGAAGAGCACCCTTGCTCTTGGCATCACCAAGCCTGACACATCAAGTTGCAGCAGCTGCGGCGATATTCTGTCTCATTTGGGCAAGGCAGCCCAGTGACATCTATAGTGCCCCTCGGCGCGGTGGGGGTGGGTTCTGCGGAAAAATGTGCGGCTGGGACTTGGCGAGGCCAAGATGCGCGGTGGGCAGCTTGACACAGGTGAGGTGGCCAATGGGATGGGGGGTCACGCAAACAAGACCCTGCAGCGGCGAAGCCGCTTTGGTCTCTAGTTCCAACAAAAAAATGGGTTTCTTGTAATTCACATTATATGCCCTGATGTACACAATTAAACTAAAAGTTGACTTGGTATTATTGGGTTTAGATTTTTGGAATGTGGTAATGTTGCAGTCATTGAAATTGAAACCCATTTTCTTGGAAATGCAGGAATTAATTTGGATTTGGCTGATAAAAATGACATAAAACTGTTTTAATAGGGTGAAAGTCTGAGTTAAGTCAAGGTTGGATTGCGGTGCCAATTCACTTTGACCATATATCCTGTCCTCCTCACAAAAATGATCTAGTGAATTTTGTATTTTTTTGCTTTTCAAAATTCACATGTGCACATGCAAGTTAACATTTTTGCACTTTGCTAATAGTCACCCTGATGTACGCGCGTACATTGAGGTGGAAATATCACAGGATGGGCCTTTCACAGCCACATGAAAAGTAAAAAATTTGTTTTGAGACGCCAATTGTCCCCCTGATGTACGCGAGTACATGAGGGGGAAAAAATCACAGGCTGGGCCTTTCACATCTCCATGGAAAGGACACACTGGTCATGGAGCCAAGAAAGGACTACATTCTGGATGAGTTATGAATGAATTATAGATGAGTTCTGGATGATTTTTTGGCAAGTTATGGTTTATTTCAGGATGATTTCCAACTGATTTCCACGCTGACTTCCAGTCTTGTTCATACCTATTCAACATTGCTTTACCAAAGGCCTCCAGCACAGTTATGGAAAAAAGTTACAGTAAGGCACTCCCTGGGGAGTGGGAACATATCTCCCCTGGTGAGACCCCATTGCATACAAAATTACGGCTTGGCACTCCCTAGAGAGTGCAACACATTCCCCCATGGTGCTTGTACCTAGTTGAAATATATTGTACAGAAGTGGTTCTGGACCGCGCGGCGTTCCTTTTGGTGTCTAGCTTCTCTAGGAAGCTATTTGCAATATTTAAAATAATTAAAATTAATCTATACTGCGCAGAGGTCCGCGCTGCAGTCTGCTCTGCACCCAGTTTACGGTGCTCTTGGCTGCTCTACCGGAGCTGCAGGCGGGGCTCTATTCTAGAATGGTAGCCCGGCTGACAGCAAGATTCCTATTCCGGCAGCAAAAATGGACAAATATGTGAAGATCATCCGTGAATGAGTGCGCAATGGGCTCTTTGAGCAGTTGACCTCAGTTATACAAGCCCGGTGTTTTGCGTGCTCAAAAGCAATGGCAAATTACGGATTGTGCATGATCTGAAACCTTTGAATAAGGTCACTATTCGGGACGCTGGCGTTCCTCCAGCCACGGAGAAATTTGTGGAGTCCTTCTCCGGCCGCGCCCGCTACGGCCTTGGCGACATCATGGGCGGCTGTGATGAGCACGCTCTTCATCCCATTTCTCGACCTCTTACTACGTTTGACACTCCTCTTGGGTGATTTCAACTCACTCGGCTCCCCCAGGGCGCAGCCAATTTGGTCGCGGTGTACCAAGCGCAAATGTTTTGGATCCTCCAGGAGGAGATCCAGGATCACGCAGGCATTTTCATAGAAGACGGCGGAAAATGGAGAGACCCTGGACTGGCATCCTGGTATAAGGCACTTCATTTGGGAGTATGCGGAGACGCTCAAGCTTATTTTGTTTCACATCAAAGAATCCGGTCTCAGGGTGTCACTACCAAAATGAATGAATTTGCGATGTCGTATATTGATCAATATAGCGTATATTGATCCCACTTTCTTAAATCCACAGAATTCTAGACCCGCATATCTAAGTTTTGGGGTGTTTTTTTTCTCACAAAATTAGGCAAAAATTGCCTGGCACGTTGAAATATCCCCAAAGGCCCAAAGGCCCTATGGATGACCCTCCAGCTGTGCCGGAGCAACGAGCAAAAGAGGGCCGGTTGGTAAACTATCCAGGGAGGGCCTAACCAAGCAGTTCGGGGCCTCCCAGGGAGGGGGCGGACAAAACCAAATCCCCTGAGGATCAAACGACTCACCCCCTCCTCTTTATATACCCACCAGCAACACCCCACCGCACCGCACCTTTAGCCAGACCATGGCCACACCACCCGCCTTCCTATGTCACCGTAACCGCCTTGGTGGCACCTCCACCTCGCCGCGCCACCCAACACGCCACTCCCAACAACCCGCATACATACCATGTGTGGTCCTTGCCCTGGCAAACAACAACCCAGGAAACATCCCACGCCACACATTCAAAAAACTAAATGCAGAAGATATGGAAGTGGTAAGTGGCGCTTCTTTTAACCATTCTCAGCATCTTCTAACTTTGCTGTTGAACTGAAACGGCATTGAATCTAGACTCCGGCACCTGAAAGTCCAACAGCACATCAAGCAAGTGATGCAATGAAGATCGACGATGGCCCGGGAGCAGACTCGACAAAGATGGACGTATTGAAGACAGAGAACGGAGAGACTAAATCGTCAAAGCGGAGAAAGGACAAGGGTTTGATTGACAAGCTCTCGAACCTCTCTAGGGTCACAGCCACTCAGCTGCCATACATCACCTTCCCCGATGATTCACAATACGTCCCGGTGAGACCTTTGCTAGCATCGTTGGCGACCCAGAAGAGCCACCACAAGGTAGGATTGACCGGTAGCTTGACCAGCGTGGCACATGCGATTCTGAGCCAGGCCGACTCAATCGCGACCGGCGCTGGAGGTGGCATATTAGTAATGAGAGACCGTAAACCGGACGAGCCTGCTGAATTCTTGGAAATGAGCTCTTTAAAAAACGCGGCCACTAATCCGGGCGCGGCTGCCGCTAATCCAGCTGGCTCGAATAATAACGCAGCTGCCGAAAGCGCTGCTGATCCTGATTGAGCTTTGCTAGATGTTCCTATTGCTGATTTGCCTCCTTCATTTGAATACAATTTTGATTCGTAATTGTAATCCTTATAATCCTGTTTCCTCTCTCTCTCCCTCTTTCTCCCTGGCCCTTGTCTCCCCCTCCCCCCTTCACCTTAAAAGATACGAAATACTGCTCTCCTTTCTTTGTTTGCGTTGTCTTTTCGTAACTTGATTTGGATTTTTTCCCTATAAGTACTTGGTGTACATAGTAACAAGGAAAACATCTGTTAGAAAAAGACTCATTACTGATCGGACTCCAGAGCAGCGTGGCGCCCGATGCTTTGAATTGAGGCTAGGTTATTCCCAAAAAAGAAAGTCAAAGGTTGGCGGAGTGGTGGTTGCAACAGGACCCTGGAGAGCTCTGACTAAACCTGCTTATGTAAATAAGGGGAAATCCAGGTTTTGGATTGCATTCAAAAAGGCCCAGAGGGATTCGAGGTGCATATTGTGATTCCGCTTAAGCTTGAACAATTCAAGATTTTTGGTGGGCTAAAGTTGTGGCCTTTGAGCCACAGCACCAGTAAAATTTTGGTTTTCTGACCAACACAGCTGCAACGGCCTCCTCAAAGACCCACCGCCGCCACACCACCTCAACAGCCAAAGACCTCGGCATCCCGGGCCTGAGATTCATCATGATCAAGGACATGAAGGCTGTCCAGCTACGAACTTAACACAAGTCCCTCCCTGTGCTCGCGGGGCGCGAGCACCCTCCCGTCCTTCGGAGACGCTTCGCGACTCCTCGGAGAGGCTTAGTTAAGCTCGGTCCAGCTAAGCTTCCCCGGCTGGGAGGGCATCTAACTCCGCCTGTCCAATTGCCAATCCCTCATGGTTGCTTACCTGGCTGTCATTGCCTCTTTGATTAAGAGAATCTGACCCAATCTCCTGTCCGCCGCCGACCTCGACAATGACCTACGCCTTCTCCTCAACCTCCCATCTGCCCCTTTTAACAAAATTCACAGTGTTCAAGACCCAGTTGAAGTCAGTTGTGGCTGGGTACGCTCACTCCACAATCATATTGCAACAACCTCCTCCTAAAATCTTTTTTTTTTTCTCTTTCAGGACAGGTCATTTTTTTTTGTCTGTGCACAGATTGCCAAGTTGAATGTGATTTATGTCACGGTCTTGCCGCTGATCTCCAAATGTGTGCCATCCTGATTGTCCATGTGGTCATCAAATTGATCAAAATCCACCACCACTCACCCAACATTTTACAGTTGTTGTACTTTTTGTTCTTGACTATATAGCAAAAATGTTTATCAGCATCCAATAACAGTTATTTGTTGTTTGTAAGGACAATGAAAATTTGATTTGATTAAGAAAGGATTCAATTTTTCATAACATGCAGGCATCATCATGGGTCCCCAAAAGTAATTAAGGCAATGTCTCAAATATTTCAGCAAACTTGCTTGACATGAGCACCAACTGAAAAACACTCAAAGTCATCAAGTGCTGCCTCTGGTTTACATTCAAAAACAATTTGTTTTGATGTTCTTCCTTTTCAGCAGGATGGTTAGATTTGAATCTGTACTGTTGTTTTCCTTGCTTCCTGTCAAAGCAAAGGGTATATTTCCTAACCAATGTCAAAAACCTATTGCACTTGCTCATAAGGTCCTGGAAACTTTATTGGTCTCAAGATAGCAAGCAAGGCTTGTTGAACTTCTTCTTCATCCACAAACCTGCCAACCAATGGGAGGAAAGGAAATATAGTCCATGACATTCAGAGGTTAATAATAATCAAAATAGAATTAATTGAATGTACATGCACTAAGTTTGAAACAACACATGAATTATGATAATTCAATTGCCAGTTTACAGGACAGCTCACATGAGGATATTCTGAGTAGCATATCTCAACAGAAGGACAAATTGCAAGAGGAGAAGAAGCAACAGTGGCCTGCTACCCTACAGCACCCTGAATCTGAGCATTAGCATAGCGGCACTAACAGCGGCCCTGTTTTCCTGTAGTGTTGGCGGAATTTTACACTGCTGAGATGGTGGGAGTGGCTAGCAGTCGGAGCAGTGCACCTTGCAGGGGAGATGGGAGTGGGTTTCCATAGGACTTGAAAGGGCCCACACAAATTGAGTGGGATACTTTATGCCATTGCCTGGGGCCGTGGGGGAAGGCAGAGGCTTGCTGGGGGAAAGTAGTGGGAAAGAGGGTTGAGGGGCTTGCACCCTGTAGCGGCGTAGCCGCTTTGGCCTCTAGTCAATTTATATTGATCATTTTTTTTTCTTTTTTATTATTCCTGTTGATACCTTTGTCTGTTTTCCATGTCTCCTTAATACTCTTCTATAATCTCTCTCCTTCCCCCTGTGTTGGCTTCAAGCCACAGGATTTTTTTTTTTTTTTGCCTAATAAATTTCATGAATTTCTACATGCACCATTCAATACTTCCTGAAAATGCAAGTTTTAAGCTTAATCCAGGGTAGCTGAGGGGTCTCAAACATTTTCTCTTTTTTTTACATCAACAATTGATGTTATCAGAAGTCTCCAAATCTACTTTTTTTCAAAAAAGGAAAAACCTTGACCCCTGACCTCTCTGATGATAACATCCTGCACTCATTCTTAACTTGGTTGGTTGAACTTCCTGAAGATATTGCATATCATACTTGGAGTACTACATGCATAGAAGGCCTTTTTGAAATTAGTTTACCATGGTTTAGCATATTTTTGTCAGGTTCTTTTTTTATCTACTTTTGTTATCAACCAGATTGATGAGGAATATTTCCTCAGAAAATTTCATTGGGAAATTTTTCTGCATATGAAACCCAGAAATATTATATTTGGGGTCACATTCCTTATGAAGCAGCTATAATCTGATCAGTTGCCAAATAGGACTACTTTGGTTGTTTCTTGGTGTTTCTGCAACTATATCTCATCCCAGCCTGGTAATTCTTCCAAAATATTGGTACCAAAATGTTTACAAGCACACAAAGTTTCATAATTTACTTTGCTGACCACAAAAACCCCAAATGTAGCACCTACAGTCTGATCAGTTTCCAAATATCACTACTTTGGTAGCTTCTTGGTTTTTCTGCCACTATATCTCATCCCAGCGTGGGAATTCTTCTGTCATATTGTAACAAAAATATTTGCAAGCCGCCAAAGTTTAATTATGTACCTTTACTGACCACAAAACCCCCAAATTTAGCAGCTACGGTCTGATCAGTTTCCAAATATCACTACTTTGGTAGTTTCTGGGTGTTTCTGTTGCTATATCTCATCCCAGCGTGGAAATTCTTCTGCCATATGGTTACAAAAATGTTCAAAAGCGGCCAAAGTTTCATTAAGTACCTCTGCTCACCACAAAACCCCCGAATGTAGCAACTACAGTCTGATGAGTTTCCAAATATCACTACTTTGGCAGTTTCTGGGTGTTTCTGCCACTATATCTCATCCCAGTGTGGGTATTCTTCTGTCATATGGGTACCAAAATGTTTACAAGCGCCCAAAGATTCATTATGTACCTTTACTGACCATAAAACCTCAAATGTAGCAGCTACAGTCTGATCAGTTTCCAAATATCACTACTTTGGCAGTTTCTGGGTGTTTCTGCCACTATATCTCTTCCCAGCGTGGGCATTCTTCTGCCATATTTTTACCAAAATGTTGAGAAGCCCCCAAAGCTCCATTATTTTCCTTTACTGACCACAAAACCCCCACATGTAGCAGGTACAGTCTGATCAGTTTTGAAATATCACTACTTTGGCAGTTTCTGGGTGTTTCTGCCACTATATCTCTTCCCAGCGTGGGAATTCTTCTGCCATATTTTTACCAAAATGTTGAGAAGCCCCCAAAGCTCCATTATGTTCCTTTACTGACCACAAAACCCTCAAATGTAACAGCTACAGTCTGATCAGTTTCCAAATATCACTACTTTGGCAGTTTCTGGGTGTTTCTGCCACTATACCTCATCCCAGCGTGGGAATTCTTCTGCCAGAGTGTTACCAAAATGTTTACAAGCGGCCAAATTTCCTTTATGTACCTTTACTGACCACTAAACCCCCAAATGTAGCAGCTACAGTCTGATCAGTTTCCAAATATCACTACTTTGGTAGTTTCTGGGTGTTCCTGTTGCTATATCTCATGCCAGCGTGGGAATTCTTCTGCCATATGGTTACCAAAATGTTCACAAGAGGCCAAAATCTCATTAAGTACCTTTTTTCCCCACAAAACCCCCAAATATAGCAACTACAGTCTGATCAGTTTCCAAATATCACTGCTTTGGTAGTTTCTGGGTGTTTCTGCCACTATATCTCATCCCAGGATGAAAATTCTTCTTCCAGAGTGTTACTAAAATTTTTACAAGCCCCCAAAGTTTCATCATGTACTTTTGCTGACCACAAAACCCCCAAATGTAGCAGCGACAGTCTGATCAGTTTCCAAATATTACTACTTTGGTAGTTTCTGGGTGTTTATGTCACTATATCTCATCCCAGTGTACCAAAATGTTGACAAGCGTCCAAAACTTTGGTACGTACCTTTTTTCACCGCAAAACCCCCAAATGTAGCAGCTACAGTGTGATCAGTTTCCAAATATCACTGCTTTGGTAGTTTCCGGGTGTTTCTGCCACTATATCTCATCCCAGCGTGGGTATTCTTCTGCCATATAGTGACTAAAATGTTGACAAGCGCCCAAAGTTTCATTATGAACCTTTGCTGACCACAAAACCCCCAGATGTAGCAGCTACAGTCTGATCAGTTTCCAAATATCACTACTTTGGCAGTTTCTTGGGGTTTCTGCCACTATATCTCATCCCAGCGTGGGAATTATTCTGCCATATGGTTACCAAAATGTTTAAAAGCGTCCGAAATTTCATTATGTACCTTTTTTCACCGCAAAACCCCCAAATGTAGCAGCTACAGTCTGATCAGTTTCCAAATATTACTACTTTGACAGTTTTGGGGTGTTTCTGCCACTGTATCTCATCCCAGCTAGCAATTCTGCTGCCATAAGGTTACCAAAATGTTGACAAGCATCCAAAATTTCATCACGTACCTTTCTTCACCACAAAACCGCCAAATGTAGCAGCTACAGTCTGATCAGTTTCCAAATATCCCCACTTTAGCAGTTTCTGGGTGTTTCTGCCACTATATCTCATCCCAGCGTGGGAATTTGTCTGCCATATGGTTACCAAAATGTTGACAAGCCCCCAAAGATTCATTATGTACCTTTCCTGACCACAAAACCCCCAAATGTAGCAGCTACAGTCTGATCAGTTTCCAAATATCATTACTTTGGTAGTTTCTGGGTGTTTCTGCCACTGTATCTCATCCCAGCGTGGGAATCCTTCGGCCATATGGTTACCGAAATGTTTACAAGCGTCCAAAATTTCATTACGTTTCTTTGATGACCACAAAACCCCCAAATTTAGCAGCTATAGTCTGATCAGTTTCCAAATATCACTACTTTGGCAGTTTCTGGGTGTTTCTGCCACTATATCTCATCCCAGTGTAGGTACTATTCTGCCATATAGTTACCAAAATGTTGACAAGCCCCAAAGGTTTCATTCAGTACCTTGGCTGACCACAGAACCCCCAAATGTAGCAGGTACAGTCTGATCAGTTTCCCAATGTCACTACTTTGGTAGTTTCTGGGTGTTTCTGCCACTATATCCCATCCCAGTGTGGGAATTATTCCGCCATCTGGTTACCAAAATTTCTACCAGCGGCCAAAATTTCATTATGTACGGTATGGTGTTCCGTTTGGTGCTAGGCCGGCGGCAGCGCTGGGAGGGGAAAGTGTCTGGAGACTGCCCTCAAAAGTGATCCGAGTGAACTTGCCGGTGTGATCAAAAGTTGGATAGCTGGTGTGGTGTGGTTTTGAGAGTTTGCCGTGGTTTGGATCCTCGGCCGCGTTGTGTTTTTGGGTTTTCAGGGATCAGGCTTGGTGCGCAGGTATCGGAAAAGAATCAGGAATCAATCAAATTTCTTGATAGCCCGTCGTGGATCAGACTGAATGCTATGGCCTCCTATCCTCCAAGTTTGCCGGGAACTTGGATTCCTGGAGGCCTGTCACAAGCATGTCATCATCTCCTTGCGCGCCCTGCGCGCGCACCCACCACAGACAACAGAAAGAGAGGAGAAGAAACAACACAAAGAAAGGAAACAAAAAAATAAAACAAGAAGAGAAATCAAGGAAACAAAGAGACAAAAAAGTCTAAGAAATGAGGAAGAAGAAACCATAGGAGAAAGAAGGGAAAAAGAGACAGAGGAAAGAAAGACCCAAATCTCAAATAAACCCACAGTACATTCTGTGTTAGTACCAAGAAAGAGAAAAGATGGAAAGGGAAAGGAATTGGAAGTAAGAATGAGGAGAGTGGGGGCAAAGGGGAAAACGAGAATCTGAGGGAATCTTAAGGGTTGAACCTTGAAGCTTGAGTCTTGATTATGAGGATCTTGAGGGCTGATCTCGAAATTTGAAGCTGACTACCGTTTTGGCCACCACATCCACCCACCACTTGGAGTCTGTCCCTAGACTCCTTCAACATTCTTCCAGCTTGAAACTGTTGAGAGGAACCTTGCAAGAAAAATAAACAAAGATCCCAATGGCGGCTCACGAGTGTGGCAAAGGTAGGGTTAGGAATGCTGGTGGGTATCTACCCTCAGAGGTGCACATTGGAGAGAACTTAATTTGAGTCTCCAATCCCTCTGCGGTGTCCCATTTTCCACCTCATACGCCTGCGCCTTGAAACTCAGGTAAGCTTGAGGCTCTTCAATCTCCTGCTCATACTGAAGTGAGATGTCTTGAGCAACGGAATCTTTATCCTGAAACAAAGAGCCCGGATGCGCGCCGTCTTGATCCTGAAACGAGACAGCGTGTGAGGAACGTTGTTGAGAATTTTGAGGAAGCAATGACGAATGTAGTTGATTCACATTGCGGAGACCGATCGGAAGCAGAGCCCGGTGCAGGAACCATGTCCAGTTCGCCTCCGAGCAAAACAAAGATCTGATTGCTTGATCTAATCTATCCTTCTTGATCCTTTTGGTGGAACGATCTTTTAACAAGGAAGCAAAAGAATCCGGTGGCCATAGCAAAATGTGCAAAAGGCCTTCTTCTTTACTCAGCTCTTCAGTCAATGACTTGCAGCGCTCGGAATTGGGGTCCATATTTTTTTCTTCTAAATCGGGGACTGTTCGCGCAAGTTCCTTAACAGGTCTGAGACCAGGAGGAGAAGAGACTGAGAGAGCAGCTGAAGCCTTGTGGTGGTCATGTTGCCTTTGAGAGGGATCGGGTTCCCTGATTCTAGGGAGAGATCGCAATTCAACCAGTGGCCAATGTGCCTCAAACTCAAAATAAGTTTGAAGCGAACGGATCAGAGAAGCCGCATCAAGAGAAGTGGGTCGAATCAGGTTGGCAGTACTTGCTTGAAATATGTGATGATCAATACTAGTCGGCGGTAATGAATCCGAGCTAATCAGATGAAAACCAAAGGCTAAGAGGGGCGCTGTTGAGATCTTCGAGCCCGTATGACCCTAACTTAGCTAATTCCCTCCTCGGGGGAGCGAAGCGACCTCCGAAGGAGGGGAGGGTCCCTGCGGGACGGCGTTCCCCCTCCACAAAGAGAGGGACTTAGTTAAGTTAGCGTATGACCCGCGCCGAACTCGACAATCGGTCCGATAGATCTTGTACCACATGTTCTTGAGGGGTTTTTGCCACAGGCTCCTCGCCAAAGCTCCAATCAAAATACCAGTAGTTTACCCTTGTTGCGGAGGAGCTCCTGAAACGTCTTGATCCCAATTGAACAAGGATCTTGAAACAAAGCCGTTGTAGGACTCCAGGGATGGATGGGTAATCGAAGTTCCTTTGAGGGGGAAATAAATTGTATGATAGGTTGTAAGGCTATTACAATCTACGGGTGGTTTGAAAGACCTGCCCCTCTAATAGTAATATGCAAATAACCAAGAGTCTTGTAATCAATATTTAAGAAAATGTGGCAGATTCCAAGATAGCTCTTACTTTTATATAGTAATCTCTATCAGACCTAAATATCTAATTCAATGTGTTTTTAGACCGGTTATAACTAAGGATAACGTGGTTTGTTATGGTGAAGTTCCTCTACTGTTGTTGATGTTATAATTTGTACTACTACTTCTACTACTACTACTACTACTAATATGCTAATAAGGAGAATGGGTTGTTGGTTGGTTGGTTGGTTGGTTGTTGGTTGGTTGGTTGGTTGGTTGTTGATTGTTGGTTCTACTACTGCACTAACACTCTACTGACTGACTGACTCTACACTACTCAATACTACTACTGCTAAACTACTACTAAACTACTACTGTGACCAAACCTCTGTAGGCTGATGGTAAAAGAGAAATTTTGGGGGGGAGAAGAGCTCCTTTTATATTGAAGAGTGAGGGATTTTAGCTCCAAGGGAATGTGTTTTGAGGGAATTTAGCTGCAGGGGATCTCAGTTGCACAGCATATGTACACCTGTACTGCACAGCCACACAAACAATGAGGGAATTATGCTGCAGTGACACTATTTGTACACCTTATCTGCCTGCATATATTGCACTGCCTGATGTCATGCGTTGCTATGTACCCAAGCCACCTTCCATATCCTTCAGAATGTGTTGCTATGTAACCAAGCCACCTTCCATGCACGCTGCACCCAACTAGAATACTCCTCCTTTCCACGATTTGGGGGTCAAAGCCTCTCTCTGGTCCACCTTCCTTCCTCCTCCCTTGTCCTTGTATCCACGTTGTGTATTCTTCCGTCCAATCCGCCGCGGTGACCAAAGGGTATGTAAATGTTGTAACTGTTGTGTAAGATTATCTCCTCCTCTTGTAATGGGTTCCACCTGTATGTAACTGTACTATCATAATACCTTTTCATATTTCCTTTTGGCATTGCAACAGGCACAGCACACCACACCGTAATCAAAACCTTCTTGAGATAAAACACGGATAGCTTATTCCTTTTATGGAGATGACCTTCTGGCGTGGGGAGCAACTCCGCGCCGTCAAACAATAGTGGATCTTCAAGCTGAACCAAGCGCTCCGCGAGCTGGCAGGGCTGGCTGATCAGAACCATGTTGGTTGGTTGTTTCAGACCAATAGCCTTCTGAGTTGAGGTCAGCGAGCTAATATTTGCGCTAGAAAGTTGAGGAACCCAAAGAGTTGAGCGCTTCCCCTTGAGTCGCAGCTTCCGAACCCACTCATCGTACTCTTTCAGATAAAAGGAGGGCGGCTTGATCTTGCTGAAACGATTGAGAGTAATCGGCCGTATCAACACCTCACTGGGAAAATAGAAAAGCGACCAAGTACGGCTCACAAGAGTGGCAGGATGTAGAGTTTTGACAACACGGTAGGTATCTACCCGGAGGCGCATACTAAGGAGATAAATTACTTCTATACTCCTTGCCTCCACTAAAACTAAGCCTCCTCAACCGCGCTCCGGCTGAAGTAAAGGTAGTTTACCCTCATTTCGGAGGCGATCTTTGGATGTTGGGATTGAATTGGAGCCTACTCCAGTTTGACTCCATGCAAGTCCAGGGTCCACTTTGCCATGCAAGACAAGAGAACCGCTTGAGTTGATCTGAAAGGATGGACCGCGATGACAGGCAAGGAGTTTCAAGATTAATTCTCGACTAGTACATTTTGCATATGCATTGTTGTGATGTGCGCGGGAAGACTTCTCGAGTTTCAAGTTTCACAGCTGAAAATTTTCACTCACTTCGTTTACGGTCTTGAGTCACTTGGTTCGCTGCTGGTCAAATCCTCAACGCATCAAGATCAAGAGTCAACTTAAAGGAAGACACAAAGGAAAAACTCATTTGAGGTAAAGATAAACTATCAAAACATCATCATCTGCTCAAGACACTCACACGTTTGCTGATAACATCTGTCTAGTCAACTCGCTAAAGGTCGACTTGTTTCAGGAGGAGCTACATCAACAAATACTAAACAGCTGCATCTTGTTTGTATAGTTTTTGTTTTGTATCTGGTTAGATTAGCTACTAAAACTTGTGTCTCTTTAGTTTGTTTGTGTTCTAGTCTTGTTTATCTCACGTGTCTTCGTCATTGTTCAGGTTTCAGCATAGATAGCTTCTATACTCTGTGTGTTTTCTTTCTTCTTTATTTCTTGTGTGATTCAGACTCAATTTCTAATTGTTTTTTATTTCTTTCATTAAGTCTAAGATCTACTACTACTGGCTAAGCAATTAAATCAAGATTCCAAAGAAAGAGAGATTTGTAATCACTACATGGTAGCAAGAGTCAACTCTTGAATTGTATTAGCTCAGCGTTAGAGAAGGAGGGTTAAACGCAAACTGAACACAAACACCCAATATGTCAGACGAGTCAGATTCCTCAAGTGATAATCATTTCTCATTACGAGTCGAACAATTGAAGTTTGGCACGTGGGTTCCGTGGAAATCCTGTTTCACGTTGTACCTTAAACGACATAATCTTGAGGATTTACTTGATCAAAAATGGGTAAACGACGAGAAGAATGCTACGGCATACAAGAAAAATAACACAAGGGCTTTGGAGGCGTTGTATGCGGCTGTTAGTAAAGAACTTCACAATAAGATTCTTGACAACAATACATCTTTCCTGGATGCTTGGGAGGCTTTAGCATTGGCGTGTGGTCAAAACTCAGTGATTACAACTTGTGCTGCGTATAAAAAGGTTCACTCTATGCGGTATAATCCAGGAACATTGTTAAAAAATCACATTACGGCATTCAAGACAGCGTATACTCGACTATCAGATATAACAGCAAATCATATTCAAGAATTTGGCGTCGTCACTTCTTTCATGGCCGCAGCTTTATTTCTGGATAGCTTAGAAAATGACTTGAAAATGTCGTCATTAGTTCAGACGTGCTATGACATTAAGCCTTTTACACTTAAGGGTTTCACCGATCGGATCTTAATCGAAGCAATGCGCCGCAATAGTCAAAATGAGAATCACAAAAATGTTATGTTTACGTCGTCTACACCACCTGCGTCAAAGTCAAGCAAGAAGAAACATAAGCAGTCAAATGCTCCAAAGCCAAAAGCAGTGGCTCCTACCCTGAATAATAGTCAGCCATTGTCAAGCAAAGGAAAAGCGCCGAGTAATTTGTCAAATACCGTTGAAAATCAAATTCAAAAGATCAAACAGTCAGTCAGTGATTTGACGGACATGATGAAGAAATTCGCATTGTCCAACATGCTTGGTATGGTTCACGGCTCTCATCAAGGTTCAGAACCATCAAAAGGACCGTTCAATGTAGATTCAGATCGCTCAAATTTCTTTGTAGCAATGTGTCTAGAGAATATTTCTTGCGGTTCTTGGTTTTTGATACGGGAGCAACACAGTCTTGTGTCATCAATCTTGAATTGCTTACGGATGTTCAGCCACTAACAAATCACTTCATGAACACTTTCTCCTCTCCAATTGAAGCGACACATGTCAAGACACTAAAAATGGGCGACTATTTTATCAATCCCGTTTTCCATGTTCCCAATGGATGTGCCAACATAGTTTCAGCTACTCAACTGATTGACCATGGACTCAAGCCTCACTTCAAAACCGACCAGTTTCTAATCAAAGGCAGGGATAAAATTGTAACCACGTTTCCTAGGATCGGAAAACTTTTCATGAGCCCTATCTCTGAATACGTGTGTATAGTCAATATGAAGATTCCCGAAGATTTCGACTGGCATTACGGTTTAGGACATCCTTTGGATAAATACATTGATTTATTTTGTTGGCATAATAATTTGTCACCCAGTGCTTCAACAAAATCAAAGGATTTTCTAATCTGTGAAAAAGGCAAAATCCATCGGTCTCTGCACGCTCGAAAATTGCCGTTTCATTGACTGCATACGGATGTTTTGCAAATGTCTTCACCGTCAAAATTGGGTTTTTGGTACATTCTGGTGATAATTGATGATGCGACTTGATTCAATCAAATTTACTTACTCAAGGCAAAATCAGAATCTGAAGCAAAACTTGTATTGTTCATTGAAGAATTACAAAACAAGATTCAACGCGTCCCAGCTTATTTACACAGTGATCGTGGTGGTGAATTTAGTTCATCAAAGTTTCTCACTAAGCTACAGGAGTCGGGAGTGTCAATTGAACAAGGTCCAGCGAATTCTCCGCAAACAAATGGAGTTGCTGAATGTTTCAATGGCGTTCTAATTGAAAAAATGAGATGTATGTTGCTTCAATCTCAAGTCCCACAATCAATGTGGCATGAAGCAGCCGTTCACGCGTCGACTTTGTTGAATGTTCTTCCACACTCGTCGATTAATTGGGTTTCACCTACGTTGATGCTAGCTAAATCAAACTTGTTGATTGAGCCTGATAGGACAAATATGCCGCTCATTCTTTTTGGAGCTAAAGTTGTGGTGCATAGACCAGATTCACTCAAACTTCTACCACGTGGTGTTGAGCTAAAATTTCTGGGATTCGAGCTGTTCTTGGATGCGTCGCGTTTCTATGATCCGCTGGTCTATAGAGTGGTCATTAGCCGGGATTATATCGTGCCGGCGGTTCAGGTGAAATCTGGTGAGGCCCCGCCCACTAAAGACCTCAAATCTCTTCCTTGCGTGGTCACGGTTTCCAAAAGCAAAATACCGCGTATGGTTTGACTCCCAGGAAAATATAAATCGTCCGGCTCTGATAAATCAAGTAGTTCAGATTCTTCAGACTTGTTGGATGAATCCAAATCAACTCAAATTGAATCAGATCGTGAGAAGTCAGCGCCCGTGCAAAGTTTAAACCAAACATTGGAAAGTGAAGAGGACTCGGATTTATCATTACAAACAAAACAAGCTTGGTTAAGTCGTTGTCAGCAAGTTCGTGCAGAAAAAGCTAGAGAAGAAATTCAGACTGGTGAAACTGTTTGACCGCATCAACTAGGTGAATCCTCTGAACATCGTCCTAATCAAGGGAGACATTTCAAGCTTTTGGAAAACATTCTGGGCCGACTCAGACCAAGCTGGGAGTGGAGTTCATTGTTCAAGCCGTCAAACAAAATTTGTGCGGATATTGATACCTCAAACATTTTGTCGACAAAAAGACAACAGCAAATTTCTAGCGGTACGGCGGTTATTGATGAACAGCCTGAGGTCATTAACTTGGTTCAAGAAGTAACAATGGCTGATGCGTTAAGTAGTCCGAAGGAGAAGCCACTCTGGATTGAGGCAATGACCAATGAACATGCGTCGCAACTTGCACACATAACTGGTGATCTTGTTCCGCCGCCGGAAAATGAAAAAATGATTGGCGGAATGTGGGTACTATGTCGGAAACTCAATGAAGCAAATGAAGTAATTCGGTATAAGGCTCGATGGGTCGGGTTTGGAAATCACCAAGAGCCAAATAAGCACTATTTTCTCACGTATGCGTCAGTTGGTCGAGTTGAAACATTCAAAATTCTGTTATCTATTGCGGTTACGTTCAAGTGGAAGGTCTATCAGTTTGATGTTGAAACAGCCTTCTTACACGGTGAGATGGATGCTGATTTGTACGTTTGACGAGTCTTGGGGTTTGAGGTGAAAGGGAAAGAGAACTGGGTTTGGAAATTGAATGAGTCGCTATACGGTATGAAGCAAGCTCTGCGCATGTGAAAAAACCATCTTACAAGCACATTACGGACCTTAGGCCTCATTCCGTTGATTGTGGACGATGCCTTGTTCTACAATGCTGATCGGACATTATTTCTGCACATTTATGTGGATGATGGCCTGATTGTAGGTCAAAGCGCATCTCTAATAACTTCTTTTCTATCTGAACTTTTGAAGGCATATAAGATCAAAGTAAAAGAAAAGCCGAGTCAGCATCTTGGGTATACCTTGGAGTGGAAGACTAATTTGGTTATTTTGTATCATCAGGCGTACGCTGGAAAGATCCTGAAGGCGTTCAACATGGAAGGCGCTAATTCGGTGAAGACTCCGTTACCAACAAATGCCCTCCATCAGGTTGAGCTTGAATCTACTCCGTTTGATGCGTCTTTAATGCAGAAAGAAATGGGGTATATTAATTATCTCACGATGCATACTTGTCCGGACATTGCGTTTGCTACGAATCTGTCGTCACAATATTCGTCAAAACCTGCGCAACAACACTGGTCGCTGGTCAAGCATTTACTTTGATACATCAAGGGTACCAAGAATATTGGCATTGAAATTAAGAGCGGCGGTTCTCCTTGCAAACTACTTGGGTATGCTGATGCGGACTTTGCGATGTCAACAGTGGACAAGAAATCAACTACTGGTTATGTCGTAAAATTTCAAGGCAACGTGATCTGTTGGAAATCTAAGAAACAATCAATCGTGGCTCAATCAACGACTGAAGCCGAGTTTATTGCAATTAATGTGTGTGCTAAACAAATTCAATGGTTGAAGAATCTACTTGTTGACATGAAGATCTCGGTTGGAATTCCAGAAATCAAGAACAACAATTCTGGCGCAGTAATCATCAGCAAAGAACTCTGGCTCTCTGACAACTTGAAACACATTGAAATCCAATATCAGTATCTGAGAGACATTGTTGCAAAGAATCAATTAGTCATTGAAGACATCTCAACCAACAACATGATTGCTGATGTTTTGACTATTAAAACCAGAGTTTTGCGGAAAAAAAAACCAAGGGTTTCCCCTACAATAGACCAAATCCCCCCCAAAAAAAAGGCAGGGTTTTTCCCACAAGGCAACAAAGTACAAAAAAACGAAAGGGTTAACCCCTCAAATAAATACAGGAATTATGTACAATCATTGTGACAGGCTAAATTACATTGAAAATGACAAAAATCTCAACCAGCAACCTAGCCCAACACCAGCCAAAGCTGCTGCACCCAGGCTCGTATTTCCGCCCCACTCACCGGAAGGGTCAAAAAACACGTATGAAAAGGCCCCCTGCAGTGCCAAAGGCAGAATACATCATGGGGCCAGTGCTTTAGCCTTTGCGCCTGCGCAATTGCAACAGGGGCGCCGGCGTGAGGTGTTCAGCCAGCTGGAAGTACAGCATAAACGGACACGCCTGGCTCCTCAAGGTCGTCCTTCGCTCTTTTCTTATACTGAATGTTAGTGCCCCCCCTGATCCCACTTTGAACCCCTCACCTCACTTTGTCGTCAACGCATGATACTCATGTTAACCGTTGTCTTCACCACCGCCCTTTCTTTCTTCTCCCGCTCCCTTGATATGATCATCCGACAAACAGTTCCACCTGCCACGCCAACTCACCTCACGTGTAAAACGCCATGCCCAGAAAACCCTTGCTGATCCTTGCCCTGAATCATACCTACGCCTAGGTCCGGTAAAGTGACCCTTTCCGCCCCTTTCATTTATCTCTTACATAAATAATCAGTGATTTATCATGTTGCTAACCAAAACCACCAAAACCCTTCTATTTAGGTGTAAACCCCTAAATCTCAACACGACCAAGATTGCCCAACCCTTCTGCAGGGTCTCAAATAGCCCGTTGATTTCTCCGGCGCGTTCCCACCAAACATCACGCCAAGCCAACACTTCACAACCAGCCCAGCCCCATAACAACACCTCCCCCCGCCCTCCAACGGTCCAGCCTAGCCCGCAAACCACAATTGAATATCCCAAATGTCACGCCAGCCGGAAATTCTCGTTGATTCCTTCGGCGCGTTTCCAGGAACCGCCGCGCTCAGCCAACCCTTCACAACCAGCCCAGCCCAGTAACATCAATTCTCCCCGCGCTCAAACTGACCAGCCTAGCCTGCAAACCACAATTGAATATCCAAAACGCACGCCAGCCCAAAACCCGGATATAAACCCCCCCCCCCCCCCCCCCATTGATCTCAGCTTCCCACAGCCTACTCCCACCCAAACAAACCCCCAAACCCCGCGTCCAGCCTCACAAAGCACATCAACAACCATCGCACAACCAAACCCCCAAAGCACCTCCCAAAACTCACCCTCGCATATCTTTCCTCCGTCCGCACATATCAAAACCGTTCAACGCAGCCACCCATCATCAAAATTCACAACCCTTCAACCAAGCCCCATTCCTCCACCATGAGCAAAATCCGAGCACCTAACCATCCCGTTGCATTCGATGGCCACTTTGAGCCACTCGCAGAAGTAATTTGCTCTGTTATTTTGTTTCCTATCATTTAACACTAACATTGGCTTTTTTCAATTTTGGTCGCAAGCCAAATCTGTGCGCAGTAACCTATATGGTTATGTCAAAACCCAAAGCTACATTCAATCCGGCGGTAGCTTCGACGAGAAGAATGAAGATTTTGAAGTACAACTTGTCACCAACACTGCAATCAATAACGTCCTTGAAAATAGCTATATTTATTAAATGAGTGGGAAGATTATTGCCCTCAATGATGGCTCAACTCCAATATTTACGTACTATCAAGACTCCATAACCCGCATCCCTTCCACCAACCCGGACAGGCCCGACTTCACGAATAAAACAAGTATTCATTCCCTTGAAATGATTACTGGGAGGCGGGAAGTAATATCTAACGGGGCGGATATGTCAACCCGGCTTGAAGTCATTGTAGCCCATTGCGACTGGGATAGCAAGGTTAGTTGAAAGAGGAATAGACAACAACCTTATGCCTTAACTCATTTCCATTTGATCATCCATCAATAGGAGCGATGCCACCAGCGCTTCAACGTCAAATACATCATCCCAGGAACCAAAATATGGTCAAAACCCACACTCTCTATCAAGTCGGACAGGAGGTCCATATCATTGGCCGGCTTGTCGATTTTGACATGGACGAGAGCACGGCCGTCGTACTTGTAAGATTCACAATATTCTTATTAACTCTGGTCACATTCTGACCCGTTTTTTTTTTAGGTATCATCCGTCAGCGTAACGTCTGGTCATCAGCTTGGCCGATCCATATCCACGTCAAGTTCCCCGAACAAGGGAGGCCCGTCACAGGGTTGTAAGCTGTCAGTTGACAATTTTTAATCAATTTCCCCTTTTCGGCGGTGCTGATACCTTTCATTTAGTACAACTTTTTCACCAAAGAAACCCGAGAACATTACCCACGAGTCCCCGCCATCAACCTCACAATCACCATCACAAAAATCTCAACCATCTCATAAAGGATCCCCACCACAAACGGCGCTGCCGCCTTCAAAAAAAGGCAAGGAAAGACAAGTTGACTACTCAGACGACAAATCCAATGAAGGCAATAGCCCAACCAACGACCGCAATGATGATATTCAACCAAGTCTTGATCACCAGCCAACCACGCAAGGATATCCTTCGCGACACAGCAAAGCGAATGAAGAGAACCTGAAATCCCCTCACCAACGCATTTGTACTATGAGCCTCCAACCTTCAGGAACATCTCAAGTAACAGCTATCTCTTCTACTGTCCAAGCCAATCTTTCCTCATGACCCAAAGCAACCTCAATGTTCACGCGCGCTCCACCTCATCTCCACGTTTCCTTTCTCTTTACTGTAAATAGATCTTGTCAACGTTCCTATCCGTTCATGAATACAACAATGTCTTGATTTCGCAAACCACATGTGCTTCACTCGGCCTGTTGACCTCAATTGCAGTAGATGAAATGCATTTGATTTATTCAACAACCTGATTACGTACATAGTACTCGCCACGTCTCCCTTAACCCTTCCAAATAACCTAACTTGCAAGAAGCAGTCGATCAAGTTGCCAGCTGAATACTTCAGATTCAAAGATTCCCGTCCCTAAGCTGATCAATAAACTTGCTACTGGATAATATAGCCACGCTAATTTTAATATTGTTGTTGAAGTCTTCTCTTCGATTGCACTCAGTTACGCGCTTTGACCATCAGACCTCAAACTAAGCAGATGACAAGACCCAGCTTACCAATCGCCTATCCCCCAACCATTTCACAACGTAGGCATACTGCGCTGGCCGATAAAACTGCTGACCCATCCGACAAATTCTACAACTTTATAGCGTCAACTCCCCTCTGATAAGATCATGATTCATTTCAAGCAACAAGTCCTCAACAGCACGTCCCCGGACTACGAGGAAAACATCAAAAAAGTCATCGCATATAAATTTCCCCATTACCTAGGAAAATGCGGTAGGCCCTGCAAATCATGTGGCGCTCTTCATTGGAAAGGGGAGTCCACACTAGCCAAACGAGACAAACAATCCATATCCTATTCGACGTGCTGCCAGAAGAACAAAGTTTCTTTACCCTCATCTGACCCAAGCGCCCCAACCTATCCTGTCCTACTGAAAGATTTACTGTCCAATTCCGACAAGAGTAAGTCAATCTTACCCTGGGATTGTCATTTCCTGTGCTAATCACAAGTCAAATATTTCGACAATAGGATCACGGGATTTTCAATGCTTAACTCGCATGTACAACAACGCGATGTCATTCACGTCATTAGGGGCCAAAGTCGACAAATCTGTTGATGGCCCAATGGGAGTGAAAGTCTTCAAGATTTCCGGAGGAATGTCGCACAGGATTTCGTCAATTGAACCAATGGGAAACAACGCTGGGTTCGCTCAAATCCATGTCGTCGGCAATAAAGGTGTCGAAGAAGCAGACTATAGACTTCAAAAAGCGCGCGGAAAAGCCGGCAACCAAGGACCTGGGTCAAGGATGAAACAAGGAATCATTCTTGAACTCATCTCTCTCATGTCCCGCATCAATCCATATGCTCAAAGGTTTTGGTCTGCCCTCGACGTCCTTAAAGATTCAAATGCTAAAACTCTGAAGCTCCAGGGAGTTCCAACACCCGGTGCGGACCCAAAACGGTATAATTGTCACACTATAGACAAAGTCGCCGTAGTCGTCAAAGGCGAGGGCGACATCATAGAAGAACGCCAAATATTATTACATCGTAGTGACGCCGGGTTGGACTTGATTTCCGACGCGCACTCCGCGTACTTCCCATTGAGGTATCCCTTACTTTTTCCCCACGGAGAACAGCAATGGGATAACCTTTACAGGGCTCACACGGGTCGTGGTACGTTCAACCTTTTTTCACAGTTTACCTTATGCTTACTTGAGGTGGTTTCAGTTCAAAACAGAAAAGTTGGCTCCCTTGAGTGGTTCACCTACTTAATGTTCCAGAGACGTAAAAGGTTTTCCCCAATCCTTGCAGGACGTTTGTTATTCCAAGAAATACTTGTCGATATGTATGTTTGCGTGGAGAGACAATGGTTGCAATTTATTACAAAGAATCAAGATAAATTGAAGGTCAATCAATACAACCGGCTTGTCAATTCGCTTGAAAATCAGTCAGAAATTACCGGGCGTTGAGTCATATTGCCATCTACTTTTATAGGGAGCCCAAGATCAATGCAACAGCTTTATCACGATTCAATGGCGTTGTGCAGGCGGTTGAGCCCTCCATCTCTATTTATCACCATGATGGCAAACCCAAATTGGCGCGAAATCATTGATGAAATTGGTGATAATGATAAATCTTATGATCATCCGACAGTCGTTGCTCGGGTCTTCTATTTGAAAATGAGAGAACTAATTGTTGAACTAGTCAAAATGGAAAGATATGGTCAAGTGGTGGCTTACGTATATACAGTCAAATTTCAAAAACACGGTTTACCTCACCTTCATCTGATGTTAACGCTGGACGAGAAGGACAAACCAGTAACACCCGAGGAAATTGACAATCTTGTAACAGCTGAGTTGCCGGACCCAATCAGATCTCAAATACTTTACGCCCTTGCAAGCGAGTTCATGCTTCATGGTCCCTGTCTTGGCCGTCCCTGTTGGAACGGAAAGGTTTGCAAGTATGGTTTTCCTAAACCGTTTACCAACAGAACCGTTAATGTTGAAGGAACTTATCCCGTATATAAGCGCCGCAATGATGGACGCACGATTAAAAAGCATACAACCACATTCAATAACGGGAACGTTGAGCCCTACAGTCCTTTCCTGACGCGTATGTTTGAATTTCACATAAGCGTTGAAGTGCCAGTGAGTACGACACCAATTAAATACCTTTATAAGTATATTACCAAAGGCCATGACCGCCTATCGCTCTTGGTCAATGCAGAAGATGAAGTGAAGTCTTTCGTTGAGGGGAGGTATGTCAGTCCTGTCAAAGGTGAGTTAAATCCAAAAGGCAATAACCTCACGTCAAGATGCTAATCCTTTTTTGGGTCTGTAGCGGCTTGGCGAATATTCAAGTTTCCTTAATCATATGGGACAAGATTGTTAGCATTCACAAGAATTCAATTGAAGCAGTCAACTCAACCATTAAGAGGGTATGCAATTCTGAACTCGACTTCGCTGGGAAAATTGTCCTATTTTCTGGAGACTTTCTTCAAATCCTTCCAGTAGTCAAATATAACCAATATCCACCGGCGCATCGCTCAACATTCAAGTCTCTCTCATGGTGGGATTTGATATCTCAGCTGAAACTTACGCAAAACATGCAGCTCGCCGCAGCAATTGCAGACGAATACTCGTCTCAGAACATTGCTTTCTCTAAGGCTCTTTTAGATCTTGGTGAAGGAAAAATGCAAGATTCTGATTTCGGCATTATAAATTTGAAAGATGTACCACTTGAATTGTTTGACTCCAACATTCAGATGCGCAGCTGGTTAATAGATTTTGTTTACAACGACTTAGCGCATAACACGATTGTTGGCCAACGTTCCGCAGTAAGCTACCTAAATGAGTGCTGTATCCTTGCGCCGCTGAACCGCGACGTCAAAACTCTCAACAACGAAATCCTTGACTTGCTTCCCGGCAAACCCGCAATTATGACATCTATAGACACGCCCGACGCAGACAGCGTTGGAAGCCTTCCCAAAGAGGTGTTGGATAAAATTTCCATTCCCGGTATCCCGGAGCATCTCATATCTTTCACTACCAAGATGGATGAATTTGCAATGTCGTATATTGATCAATATAGCGTATATTGATCAATTTATATTGATCAATTTTTTTTTATTATTCTTCTTGATACCTTTCTCTGTTTTCCATGTCTCCTTAATACAATCCTATAATCTCTCTCCTTCCCCTTGTGTTAGCTTCAAGCCACAGGATTTTTTTTTTTTGCCTGATAACATTCATAAATTTCTAAAAAAGACATTGCAAGTTTAAGGATGAATCCAGGGTGGCTGAGGGGTCTCAATTTTTTTTTTCTTTTTTTTTTACTTAAACAATTGATCTGTTATCAGAAGTCTGCAAATTGACTTTTTTTTCAAAAAAGGAAAAACATTGACCCCTGACCTCTCTCATGATACCATCCTGCACACATTTTTAATTTGGTTGGTTGAACTTGCTCAAGATATTGCATATCATACTTGAAGTGCTACATGCATAGGAGGCCTTTTTTGAAATTAGTTTACCATGGTTTAGCATACTTTTGTCAGGTTCTTTTTCTTATCTACTTTTGTTATCAACCACAGATTAATGAGGAATATTTCCACATAAAATTTCGTTGGACAATTTTTCTGAATATAAAACCCAGAAATAATGTTTTTGGGTTCACATCCATTATGCAGCAGCTGCAATCTGATCAGTTGCCAAATCTCACTACTTTGTTAGTTTCTTGGTATTTCTGCAACTATATCTCAACACAGCCTGGGAATTTTTCCATGAAATTGGTACCAAAATTTTTGAAAGCCCCCATAGATTCATTTTGTACCTGGAATGACCACAAAATCCCCAAATGTAGCTGCTACAATCTGATCAGTGGCCAAATATCACTAATTTGGTAGTTTCTTGCTGTTTCTGCCACTATATCTCAACACAGCCCAGGAGTTCTTCCATGATATTGGTTTCAAAATGATCAATAGTCCCCAAGGATTTATTGTGTACCTTAAATGACCACGAAACTCCCTAATGTAGCAGCCACATTGTGATCAGTTGCCAAATATCACTAATTTGGTAGTTTCTTGGTGTTTCTGCCACTATATCTCAACACAGCCTGGGGGTTCTTCCATGATATTGGTATCAAAATGTTCCGTAGCCCCCAAGGATCCATTGTGTACCTTAAATGACCACAAAAGCCCCAAATGTGGCAGCTACAATCTCATCAGTTGCCAAATCTCACTAATTTGGTAGGTTCTTGGTGTTTCTGCCACTATATCTCAACACAACCTGGGAGTTCTTCCATGATATTGGTTTCAAAATGATCAATAGTCCCTAAAGATTTATTGTGTATCTTAAATTACCATGAAACTCCCTAATGTAGCCCTACGACCTGATTGGTTGCCAAATATCACTAATTTGGTAGTTTGTTGGTGTTTCTGCCACTATATCTCAAAGCAGCCTGGGATTTCTTCCATGATATTGGTACCAAAATAATCACATGCCCTCAAACATTCATTGAGTATCTTTGATGACCACAAAACCCCCAAATGTAGCAGCCACAATGTGATCAGTTACCAAATATCACTAATTTGGTAGTTTCTTGGTGTTTCTGCCACTATATCTCAGCGCAGCGTGGGAGTTCTTCCATGATATTGGTACCAAAATGATCGCATGCCTCTGAAGATTCATTGTGTACCTTGAATGAACACAAAACCCCCAAATGTAGCAGCCACAATGTGATCAGTTGCCAAATATCACTAATTTGGTAGTTTCTTGGTGTTTCTGCCACCATATCTCAGCACAGCGTGGGAGTTCTTCCATGATATTGGTACCAAAATGATCAAATTCCCCTGAAGATTAATTGTGTACCTTGAATGACCACAATACCCCCAAATGTAGCAGCTAGGATGTGATCAGTTGCAAAATATCACTAATTTGGTAGTTTCTGGTGTTTCTGCCACTATATTTCAGCGCAGTGTGGGATTTCTTCCATAATATTGGTATCAAAATGATCAAATTCCCTCAAAGATTCATTGAGTACCTGGAATGACCACAAAACCCCCATATGTAGCAGCCACAATGTGATCAGTTGCCAAATATCACCAATTTGGTAGTTTCTTGGTGTTTCTGCCACTATATCTCAGCGCAGCGTGGGAATTCTTCAATGATATTGATACCAAAATGACACAGATGAATTTTGTACCTTGAATGACCACAAAACCCCCAAATGTAGCAGCTACAATGTGAATGGTTGCCAAATATCACTAATTTGGCAACTGATCACAGTGTGGCTGCTACATTTGGGGGTATTGTGGTCATTCAAGGTACACAATGAATCTTCAGGGGAATTTGATCATTTTGGTACCAATATCATGGAAGAACTCCCATGCTGGCCTGAGATATAGTGGCAGAAACACCAAGAAACTACCAAATTAGTGCAACTGATCACATTGTGGCTGCTACATTTGGGGGTTTTGTGGTGATCCAAGGTACACAACGAATCTTCAGGGCCACTTGATCATTTTGGTACCAATATCATGGAAGAATTCCCATGCTGCGCTGAGATATGGTGGCAGAAACACCAAGAAACTACCAAATTAGTGATATTTGGCAACTGATCACAATGTGGCTGCTACATTTGGGGGTTTTGTGGTCATCCAAGGTACTCAATGAATCTTTCATGGAATTTGATTATTTTGGTACCAGTATCATGGAAGAACTCCCACGCTGTGCTGAGATATAGTGGCAGAAACATCCAGAAACTACCAAATTAGTGATATTTGGCAACTGATCACCTTGTGGCTGCTACATATGGGGGTTTTGTGGTCATTCAAGGTACACAATAAATCTTCAGGGGTGATTAATCATTTTGATACCAATATCATGGAAGAGCTCCCACCCTGTGCTGAGATATAGTGGCAGAAACATCAAGAAACTACCAAATTAGTGATATTTGGCAACTGATCACATTGTGACTGCTACATTTGGGGGTTTTGTGGTGATCCAAGGTACACAATGAATCCTCAGGGGCATTTGATAATTTTGGTACCAATATCATGCAAGAACTCCCACGCTGGGCTGAGATATAGTGGCAGAAACACCAAGAAACTACCAAATTAGTGATATTTGGCAACTGATCACATTGTGGCTGCTACATTTGGGGGTTTTGTGGTCATCCAAGGTACTCAATGAATCTTTGAGGGCATTTGGTCATTTTGGGACCAGTATCATGGAAGAACTCCCACGCTGTGCTGAGATATAGTGGCAGAAACATGAAGAAACTACCAAATTAGTGATATTTGGCAACTGATCACATTGTGGCTGCTACATTTGGGGGTTTTGTGGTCATTCAAGCTACACAATGAATCTTCAGGGGCATGTGATAATTTTGGTACCAATATCATGGAAGAACTCCCATGCTGCACTGAGATATAGTGGCGGAAACACCAAGAAACTACCAAATTAGTGATATTTGGCAACTGATCACAGTGTCGCTGCTACATTTGGGGGTTTTGTGGTCATTCAAGGTACACAATGAATCTTCAGGGGAGCATAATCATTTTGGTACCAATATCATGGAAGAACTCCCACGCTGGGCTGAGATATAGTGGCAGAAACACCAAGAAACTACCAAATTAGTGATATTTGGCAACTGATCACATTGTGGCTGCTATATTCGGGGGTTTTTTGGTCACACAAGGTACTCAATGAATGTTTGAGGGAATGTAATCATTTTGGTACCAATATCATGGAAGAACTCCCATGCTGTGATGAGATATAGTGGCAGAAACAACAAGAAACTACCAAATTAGTGATATTTTGCAACTGATCACATTGTGGCTGCTACATTTGGGGGTATTGTGGTCATTCAAGGCACACAATGAATTTTCAGGGGCATGTCATCATTTTTTTACCAATATCATGGAAGAACTCCCATGCTGCGCTGAGATATAGTGGCAGAAACACCAAATTAGTGATATTTGGCAACTGATCACATTGTTGCTGCTGCATAATGGATGCGACCCCAAATAAATTATATTTTAAAATATTTCTGGGTTTTATATGCAGAAAAATTGTCGGATGAAATTTTATGTGGAAATACTCCTCATTAATTTGTGGTTGATAACAAAAGTAGATAAAAAAAAGAACCTGACAAAAATATGCTAAACCATGGTAAACTAATTTCAAAAAGCCCTTCTATGCATGTAGCACTTCAAGTATGATATGCAATATCTTGAGTAAGTTCAACCAACCAAATTAAAAATGTGTGCAGGATGGTATCATGAGAGAGGTCAGGGGTCAATGTTTTTCCTCTTTTGAAAAAAAGTTGATTTGGAGACTTCTGATAACATCAATTGTTGAAGTAAAAAAAAAAAGAAAAAAAAATTGAGACCCCTCAGCTACCCTGGATTAATCGTAAAACTTGCAATGTCTTTTTTCAGGAAGAATTGAGTGGTGTATGTAGAAATTTATGAATGTTATCAGGCAAAAGAAAAAAAAAATTCCTGTGGCTTGAAGCTAACACAGGCAGAAGGAGAGAGATTATAGAATAGTATCAAGGAGACATGGAAAACAGACAAAGGTATCAAGAGGAATAAAAAAAAAAAAAAAATTGATCAATATAAATTGATCAATATACGCTATATTGATCAATATACAACATCGCAAATTCATCCATCTTGGTAGTGTTTAGAAATTGGCATGCCCCTTGTAGTTATGTGCAACATGGATATTAGGAACGGGGTTTGTAACGGCTCTTGTATTGTTGTTGAGGATTCTGGGGTTGGATTCATTGCCGGAAGGCTAATGTCCGGCCCGTTTGTTGGGACCAAAATCATGCTCCCAAGGGTAAAATTGCAAAACAAATCAAACGCGCGCTCAGGATTATCTTTCTTCAGATACCAATTCCCGGTTGCTCCTGCATACGCAATGTCCGTCAATAAAAGCCAAGGTCAAACCCTCAAGAGGGTTGGGGTTTACCTTGAAACAGACATGTTTTCTCATGGACAACTTTACATCGCGGTTTCGCGCGCAACTGATGTAAAGAACTTATTGGTTGTGAAGCCTTCGGTCCGGGGTGGGATTGTCAATATAGTCCACAAATCTATTTTTCATAATGAAGACAATTTAAAGTGGGTCTAATCGTCTTCTGAGATGAGTTATATTTGCTAAAATCATCCTTTGACAGGAAGAGAAACTTGGCTCCCTCGCGCGAAAGTACACCTATGCTTAATGCAGAACCTGACAGTCAAAGTAAGGTGTCGATTCTAATCTTCTTGTGTGTTCTTAATTCATACTGATTTATTTTCTGCAGGAACAAAACGTCAAAATATACGTTAACGTGACAACGGTTTTGATTCTCACCGCAACTGTTCAGCGACATGAGCGGTTCAAATCATTTCTAGCTTATAATATTGTAATCATTTGATGCTAGGCCCAAAACTATTTTTAAGTTCATCTTTTCCTCCCCGTGTGCTGGAAGGGAGACAAATGGCGAGCCCGCTTCCATGTTAAACCTTTCCGCTTGTTGTTTCCCTTGAATGAGGTTCAAGGGTGAGTCAACATATGCGTTGTGTGGGTTGGTGTTGAATACCGAGATAACCATAAGATTGGACATCGATTACTTTAGTGGTGTTCAATTGACAAGAAAGTTTTGTCACCTGATAGCAATGTGGAACCAGTTACAATCAATGCATTTGGTACGATAAAGTCATTTATAAGGTTTGACTACAGCCAAGGCCGCGGGGTATCAAATACTTCATAGCGTTGATCCATCATGTTAAGGTAAATGAAAAGGATAATGTTATAGCGATTAGGCATCTGAATTTGCAGTTCCAATAGGACGGAATACAATTTGAAGCAATGTATATCCTTTGGATGAAACATGTGGGTTCAATAAGGTTGACAGTTATGGGCCTCGATGATGCGCATGGTTTGTAAAAATTCTGAAGAAAACAATCAGGGACGGCTATACAATGGCAGTTTATGTGAGACTATCTTGTTGATTTAGGGTTGTTTGATAAGATCATATATCTAATCTACCACAGAGGTTTGCAAGTCATTTCGGGACAAATTGGTGCAGGACTCAATTTGGGTGGAGTTAACGTTCATGATGATTGGAGTAGAAAGTTGGAGTATTGTGAAAGTTTGGTGTTTAGGGGGACATTCGAGGGATGGTCGGAAGATGACCAGTCGCTATTATGATTTAATCATGGCTTATGATGAGGACATAGACTAGATGGTTGATTGTAACCTATAGTGTAGTGCAAACGGATTCGCTCCGGAGTTTGTTGATGCCACGATTACACTTGGGCACCATAGATTGGATTGAAATCGAATTAGCTACTGGTGTTCCATGTAACTTGTGATTGAATACTCACTCGTAAGGGTTATTGGAAGTTGCTCTGTGGAACTATGGTCTGAATGACTTGCATACGCCAGAACAATTGGATACTGATACCGAAGGAAGACGGTCCTTGGCTGCCGACTGTCAACACAGTAAGTCATGATCCTTTTGAGATGGACTTCCTCTGCAGCTCGGCCGTTGGCGATGGATACAACCTCAATATAGTCTTTGTGAATACTACGGATAACAAACCTCGACCCACGAGTAAAATTTGTACGAAGGGAGCAATTACCGGATAAGCAAAGATTCTTTGTCAACCTGACGGGAGACCCAACCTTCAAAGAAATGTAAAGCTCCGGCCTCTCCATTGGCTGCACCAATAATAGCGAGCGCGAATCTTGAATGAGAAAACCTGGAATGTTGGCAAGATTTATTGCTGAGAGGGTTACTTTGGTCCCGTGGTGTTGAGTAGTGAGGAATTGATTGATTTTTTGGATATTCTTCTTGTTGGAGCTAAACAGAGCGCGTTCAGCCATATAAATAGCTGCGACCGTCTGAGATGAATACCTGAGTTGTTCGAGGTTTGTGTAGACGTATTCAACGGCAACGCCTTCCATTTGGCTCAGTCTGACTGCAGTACTTGAGTCTTCCCGCGGCAAAGATACTTCGACGGCCATCTTCTAGATTAAGAGAATCTCTTGTCAAGTCAAGGGATCAGTTTTGCATCGAAAGACAACATACTCTTCAGGATTTTGATGGTGTTGAACTCTATTGAATTCCTGGATCCGGTTGTGGTAATCTATACCCGGCCCTCGATCGATTACGAATGAGGATGAATTGGAATTGAACGATCTGTGGTGGTTGGTTGTCGCTTGGTGGAATGAAAAATGCGGAACTTGTGCTGATTGACTTTGTATAGATTCTTCTGTAGTTTCTAAGCTGTTCTCAATAACTTATCCGATTGGCTCATGCGCATTCAAATTAGACTCTAGATGACCCCTATTCCAAGACTATATTAAGCACAACGGTGTACGACGTGCACTCAGTCTGGAACTAATGTCCAAGAATCAAACTGACAATCTTGGGGCCATAAGAGTCACATTTTTTGTTAAATGTGGTTACTGCTATGCGTGGAGTGGCTTCGCACCAGTTCGCACCCAGACAAGGGGGCCTGGGGCCTGCAATTACACTACATGATCAATGGATGCCAAGCGGTCTGGCAAGTAATTACTATGGGTTCCGGCTTACATTGGGACTCTCACCCTGACACCATACCTTCACAAAAATATTGTGATTCCCTTTGGATACCTCGATAATAGTAATTGTGCGCAAATTGACCTGACGGAGAGACGTAATACTCAATGCATGTTGTTAACAGTTAATACTGAAAGTGTGTTGCTCAGGATGATGTGGAGTTCGCCCATAAATAGGCCTCATGATAAGGGGTTGAATTTCAACACTACTTTTTAGTATGCTAAATGGGTCGAGTGAAGTTATGTGATACATTTCTGCTGGGAACAGGATGTTGTGGGCTGAAGGTATAACACTTGATTGAAATTAAAGATAAGTTATTCTATCAACAAGAGCTTGGATTGCTCCTGCAGGCTGCGATAATCAGGGAACAATTGTGAGTCTACTCTGCCTGTGTGGTTTCACAACTGTGATTGATCAGCAACAGATATCGTCATGGCTAATGACCTGCACAGGGAACCGTTGATAAATTGAGCTTTCTCTGTTGTTTGCGTGCGATGTATAATTATTTGTTCTCACCTCAATAAAGATCAGTTCATCGGTTGTTTTGCCAGCGTCAAGATAGCCTTGAAGTTGAACCCGTTGACCAGGAATATAACCACCGCTGAGTTGATTGGGGAAGTCATTTGGTTGCAAGATGGCCCGTACGCGGATACCTAATGGGGTGCCCTGTACATCCAACTTAGTACCGGCGATGTCAAAGCAATGAAAATATCTCTCACAATTAGGAACACCTTAACGTGGAGTTCGACGTAACCTGCGAGATCACGGTCATGATCCCAATGTTTGAAAATTTCCATTAAAACGCCTCGGACGTTGACAACCAATCTATTGTGGGGATAAGGGCATAATACCAGGTAGGTGACGGTGGCAAGTAACAGGTTGATCTCCCAGACTGTATCACCATTGTTTTTGATCTATACAGTACCTCTTATTGAATAGACTTCCCCAACAGTTAGGTCGTGTCCAAACTCACTAAGGTCAGGGCCGCTAATTCCAAACGGGTGTGATGTTCTTGTGAGCGGAAGACCAAGATATGTTGCACGGATTGATTTATGCGCCCTGATGTTTAGGTTATATTCGTGGTAGGAGCAACCGTCACCTGTACAATATTGAACCTAATGCCTGCTGGTTAGATGGATCATAGCAGGATTATTGTATGCTTACCATATTGTAGACTTTGACAGAGCCCTCAAACGAAATTGAGTCATGTTGAGTGTTGTTGGTGAGATGGACAAAATTGGGCCGCAGGGGGTTTATTTGAGGCGTGGTGTCACGGGGTTGCGTTGTGAGCATTGTTCCTTTGGGTGAGGGCCTTTGATGCTTTATAGTTGGCGAGGGCTTCCTGTGGAAGCGAATCGTCCATGATAATAGGTGTTGATTGGCCATTGATGATTTAGGCCTGATTTGGTCGCGTCAGACTCGCCAGTTGGACTACAGCTCAATTGAGTGTGGAAACCGCCGGATAAATCCAACTTGGTTGGGATCATGCTGGATTACTGAGACTTCAGTGTATGCCTCACGCATCTTTCCCAATAAGAGTGGCTCCAAGCGAACCGGTGTGGAACTACTCAAAGGGGAGAATAGAGCTTGGAAGGGAAATGGATAGCAACACTAGTACTAATGTAAGCTGTGCAAGGGTGCTGATGAGGCTTCCTTCCTGACTAATGCTGAGGGGATGAGAGTAACACTAAGAAAAAAGAAGAAAAGGTGTGGCTGATTTCTACTTGATCTTAGGAGCTAGTACTATGAGCTGACTACTGCCTACTGAAGGTGAGAGGGTTGGAGCAATGGTTGAAGGGGGAAAGCAATTAGAAATGATTCAATGGCAATGGGTTGATGAGAATGGGCACTATAATTTCTGTATCTAAAATTCTCTATAAATTCTGCATAAGGTACAAGTGAGGGGGGAAGGACAGTTCTTATATGAAGGGAGGATGAGCACAGACAATGAGGAGTTCTGGCTATGGGAATGAAGGTTGTACAAATGGGGAAAGATGCTGGCTATGGGAATAAAAGATTGTTCAAATGGGGAAAGTGATGTGAACATAGTAACAACTTGTAATGATGAGCACTACTTAAAGAGGTAAGCACAGATCCAATGATGTAATGTGTACAATAGGCATAGTACCTAATGAGTAATGTATGTAAAGGGTTTAGTATGTGAGAAAATATCTGTGAAAAGAATGTGATGTAATGATTCAACTAAGTTACTAATGAAATGAGTATTGTAACTAATGAAGATTGTAAGGTTACTGCAAGTCTTATATCCTCTATAACTATTGAACCATTGAAGATAAAGGGGTACTATGTGTGAGTGACTATAGGTGAAATCTGGCGTAGAATCTGAATATGAAATAATAATGAGGTATTTGTGAAGAGTTATGGGGGAATGGGCAATGTAATGATGAATATATGTAAAGAAAAGCAATAAAATACTACTTATGGTTTGGAATGGAGCACAACACCGGATGCAGTGATTGTAAGACTCGTTGCTATTTTTCTAAACTCGACCCAAAATCTAAAATATTTACAATTATGGATTGCTCAAATGGTTACACCTATGGTTATGTTGGGTTGAAACCAATTGTTGGTCAGTCAACCGAAGGTTTGCACAACTTGATGTTATGCTGGGGGTGGGGTGGTTTTGGTGATCAGGCCAATTGAGGCGCGGCCGCTGTGGCCTTGATGCGTTGGTTGGGTGTGATATGCAGGTTGGTTTTTTTTCAAAGCGAACCGACTTCATGAATTATTGGGGTTTGCGCCCGGACACTTCAATTTGGGGGGGCTGACGTTCTGCAAAGCGCTACCAATCACAATGACTATCTCGGCCCTCCTCCTAGCGACCTGCACGCCTACAATCAATTTGACTTGTCTTCCATTGAAGTGTTCCATTGGTGTGTTTGTTGTGGCTTTTTTTTGAACTTTCAGCCTTCTCTACTCGCAGATTCTGAAGTTGGCATTGTCTTTTTGCTGGACTTAGTGATCCTCAACGCGTAGCAGATTGAAGGCTCACGTTATATACAATCAACATTATGGCCGACGTTCTGGATATCACTGTAACATACAAAAAACTGGCGGTTCCCGATGCGGTCAACTTTGACGGGGATTTTTTTCTGATACATAGCGTAAGTGCCAAGTACACACCCGTTCATCTGTCATCAGTAGAAGTTGACTTCTTGTTGATTGGGGGCAAAGATTATGCCAACTGGGCATACGGGGGGAACTAGGGCCCAATGTTTTTGTCGGGTGTCTGGGGAGTCAACATTATTATCCGCCGCATATAGTGCCAAGCTCGTGGCGATTGACATTAAAAGTGAGGAGCTGCGGGTTGGGACAACTTACCGCGCTATTGGAAACGTCTCATACGGCGAGGGGGAGTTCCCGATATTCAATTACTCAAAGACAGAGCTGGCGACTACGCCAATGGAGGACTTTAGCAGTATACGTCCTGGGGTTGTTATTGACGCAGTGGGAGTCATATGTGAGGTGAAGTGCTACAGGTCAAGGTTTCTGGGGAAAGGAGTTATAACAAAGGTGACTTTGCAACATAAGAATATGGTACGTGATTGATTAGTCGGGTTTGAAACTGCTGGTTCTTACCAGTTCTATATTAGGTTGAGCCGGTGCGAACCTTCCTGGCGCGCTACTTGATCAACGAATTCAGCTGTTGCATAACGTCGAGGGATACATTTCAGAATTCTTGTCGCGCCTGCTTCAAAGGAGAGTTAGACGGGATAAGCCCAGTCACTGGAGAGTTGATTGTCAAGTTAAATACTCCTTTGCTATCATGGAGACTTTTGTTGACTTAGGGATTTAGGTCAATTCCGGTCGGGTCATTGGCGGTAATTCAACTGGAGCCAAAGACTTTGTTTGACGGTCACGGAGGCCTCCATGGAAAGGCACGTCGGATGCGGGTTCCTGTTGTGAACAATTTTGTTGGGCGGATCCATGGTAAGAGCAGAGATGCAGATTCAGAATGGCGGGCGGGCCGTCCGCTTCGCTAGGCAATGATCTGTGCTGGGGTTGTCATCGCGCGGTTGTAATTTTCTATCAGATGCTTCTAGAGGTCCGAGATTGGCTACTTGAGTGCATTGTTTTGCCGGTCGGCTTGGGGCACTGGGCCCCGGCGGTGGGGAGTTTTGGCAGGCGGGTCCCCGGCTTACTGTTTGCGGGGTTGCCAGGTGGTGCGGGGCGCAGCTGGGGCGGGAGCCGGGCCGGGCGGCCGGGTCCAGTGCTGCGGTTTCTGGCGGCCGGGTGTCGCAGTTGTTGTGTTGGCAGGGCTGGATTTTTGCGGCGCCCTTGTTGCGCGGTTGTTTGAGGCTGCTTTGGCGGAGGGGGCCTGGGGCCCAGCCGCGTATTTTGTCTCTTGCAGCGGCGAAGCCGCCTTGGCCTCTAGTTTTGACTAAGTTACTGGGTTTCATTAAGGTTTCCATAGCGGTCAAGCAATTACAACTAGTCTCATCAAATTAAGGAGGAGTGTCAAGAGTAATTCTCGACTAGTACATTTTGCATATGCATTGTTGTGATGTGCGCGGGAAGACTTCTCGAGTTTCAAGCTTCACAGCAGAAAATTTTCACTCACTTCGTTTACGGTCTCGAGTCGCTTGGTTCGCTGCTGGTCAAATCCTCAACGCATCAAGATCAAGAGTCAACTTAAAGGAAGACACAAAGAACTCATTCGAGGTAAAGATAAACTATCAAAACATCATCATCTGCTCAAGACACTCACACGTTTGCTGATAACATCTGTCTAGTCAACTCGTTTCAGGAGGAGCTACATCAACAAATACTAAAAAGCTGCATCTTGTTTGTATAGTTTTTGTTTTGTATCTGGTTAGATTAGCTACTAAAACTTGTGTCTCTTTAGTTTGTTTGTGTTCTAGTCTTCTTTATCTCACGTGTCATTGCCATTGTTTAGTTTTCAGCATAGATAGCTTCTATACTCTGTGTGTTTTCTTTCTTCTTTATTTCTTGTGTGATTCAGACTCAATTTCTAATTTTTTTTTATTTCTTACATTAAGTCTAAGATCTACTACTACTGGCTAAGCAATTAAATCAAGATTCCAAAGAAAGAGAGATTTGTAATCACTACAAGGAGATCACGGAAGCCAATCAGGTTAAGAGGAGCCCGGACCCATTTGTCGAGCGACCTAGAATCCAAGACATCCCAGGATTTGGGACCAGGTTTCGCGCAGAGACCAACACTCAGATCCCTGACACAACCACGCGAGGTCGTCGGCTCTTTGATTGTTTGTTGGGAAAACTCGGAATCAGTGTTCAACTCTGACCAGGGGATCGTACGCGCGGACTCCCTCGAGAGACCAAGACCTGGGGGAAAGGATGCACCGAGACCCTCGGGAGACTGGCGACTATCATCTTGTCTTTGGAAGGGGTCGGATCTAAAAGATTCAACTGTGGATAAAGATGCGACTGGATCGGACACAGAGATGGGATCCTTAAAAGAACCTTGAGGATGGTTGGATTGATTGCCTCGGGGAAAGGGATTGGATGCAATGACTGAGGGCGGCTTCGGATCTAAAATAGCCTTCTTGACATCTTTTTCTTGCGGGTCGGCAAACGTACAAGTGGGCTCCTTGGAGAGACTGAGGCCTGGAGGATAGAATACAGGAAGGATTTTGAAGGGCTTGAGATCATCAGGTTGTTTTCCGGCAGGATGGCATTGAACATTTTCGACAAGAGACGGAGACGCAATTGGACTAGACAAGGAAAAGTCTTTCTGATCTGAATCGGAGGCTGTTTCCGGTGAACTGAGCAATGAAGGTTGAGCAATCAGGGAAAATACTTCACAACACGAGTTCTTAACTTCTTCAAGAGTGTTGATATAAAAGGAATTCCCAACTAGCGCGGAAAAAAGGGAATCCCAAGATCGGAAGAAGACTGGACAATCCTCAGCGAACAATCTGCCCTCCTCTTCTGACCACGATTGAGCTAGGAGTTCTAGATCCTGAAGCGTGAACTCTACAATGCCAACGCGGCGATTGGGAAGACTAGGCTTTGAATCTGGGGCTTGAGGAACCTGGGGATCTGAGAGTTCCCTCTCACAGTGCTTCCTTGATGATTGCAGCACCTTAGGAAATTTGTCCATAGGCGGTGAGGTTTTGCGTGAATCCAAGAATTCCGTGGCATGTTGGTCGGCTTCCGGATTCGGCATGACCTGATTGACAGCTTCGCTGAGCTTCTCAAAACTCGGGAGCTGAAATCGTTGATTGCGCGTGGTTATCCTTATCTTCTTCCTGATCAGCTTGGCCCGGATTTGCTCTTGAATACCAACAGAGAATTCACCAGGAAAAAAAAATAGTCACTTGATGACAAGTGACATCATTCCAGCTCCAGCGGGCTACCCACCATCTACCCACCATCTACCCATCATCTACCCACCATCTAACCACTTTCAGAGTTTCCACAGGAGATCCTCAGTTTTCACTGCGCACCACTGATCCCCATTTCTGGTCAGCTGATACTCAGCTTTAGCTCCAAGCTTATGCTCAGCTTTGTTGCCCAGCTCATGCTCAGCTTTGTTGCCCAGATCAGAACCAGTCCTGGCCCAGCTGCGTTTCAGCTTTATTCCACTCATGGCTCATCTTAGACTCATACTAGGACTATCATTGGCCCAGCCAATGCTCAGCTTTGGACCAGTATTGGCTCAGCTGATTTTCAGCTTTGGATATATCTTGGCCCAGCCAATGCTCAGATTCTGAGTCTGACCACTCCTGTAACAGCTTATGCTCATCTGTGGACCAGCATTGGCCCAGCTGATGCTCAGCTGTGGACCAGCCTTGGCTCAGCTGATGCTCAGCTGTGGACCAGCCTTGGCTCAGCTGATGCTCAGCTGTGGACCAGCCTTGGCTCAGCTGATGCTCAGCTGTGGACCAGCCTTGGCTCAGCTGATGCTCAGCTGTGGACCAGCCTTGGCTCAGCTGATGCTCAGCTGTGGACCAGCCTTGGCTCAGCTGATGCTCAGCTGTGGACCAGCCTTGGCTCAGCTGATGCTCAGCTGTGGACCAGCCTTGGCTCAGCTGATGCGCAGCTGTGGACAAGCCTTGGCTCAGCTGATGCTCAGCTGTGGACAAGCCTTGGCTCAGCTGATGCTCAGCTGTGGAACAACCTTGGCTCAGGTGATATTAATCTTTTGAATAGTCTGAAAACATCTGATACTCAGCTTTAGAACAGCCTTGGCTCAGCCAATGCTCAGCTTTGTACCAGCATTGGCTCAGCTGATGCTCAGCTTTTGAAAAGTTTTGGGCCAACTGGTGTTAATCTTTGGAACAGTATTGTCCCAGCTGATCCTAAGCTCTGCACAAGCCTTTTCCAAGATGATGCTCAGCTTTGGACCATTGTTGGCTAAGCTGATGCTCAGATTTGGAATATTCTTGGTCCAGCTGACACTTGGATTTGTATCAGGCTTGTAATATCCAATGCTCAGCTGTGGCCCAAGCTCAGCCAATGCTCAGCTTTGGCCCAGGCTCATTCAATGCCTACTTCTCAGCTTATGATGAGCATCAGCTGTTCCTGGGAAAAAATTAGGATCAGCTGACTGTGCCACATTGAGTGCTCTGGTGCAGTCCTGAAAGCTCTACAAGTGCTGGTGGAGCAGACTTGGAGCAGCGCTGGAGTAGCTCTGGAGCAGAAACCAAAGCTGCATCATGTCACTTGCCATCAAGTGACTATTTTTTTTTCCTGGTGCCAAGGCAAGATAAAAGTCAGTTTTGAACTCTTTGACGGTACCGATCTGATTGTTCCCAAGCAGGGATGACTGAATTGGATCCCAGGACTGCCAAAAGATCTGGTAGTCGTTAACTGAAGAAATTCCTCCTTTTGCGCACCACGTCCGCCCTAGAGCTTCAAGATCTTGACACAAGAACCGAGATACATCAGCTCGACCCCAGTAAGCAAGCATTGATGCAGTCGTGATCCTCAAATCCATCGAGGGTCTCAACCACATCTAGAACATTGTACGTCGAAATGAAGCACTCAAGCTGATAGGCCATTTCAAATTTTGATGCGCCGTCCTCTTTAGCTGCTGTTTGGTATGCTTTGAGGAACCCCTCAATATTTTTCCCGTGAAATTCAAGGTCCTGATCCTCATCGTCAATTTTGACCATCCTCGCTGGCCGGACAACGTCCGACGTAGATGAACTCAAAACTGCAAATGATACAGAGAGACGTACAAGGGCGGCTCACAGCGGTGGCGATGATGTTTTGACAAAAGACGGGTAGAACTTCAGAGGTGCCACTGATTTGGTGGGGACTTACTTCTACAACCCAAGTGCCCCGCCGCTGAACCCTAAAAGAAAGAAAGAATTGAATCCAAGAGAGCAATTGAGAGATAGGGGTTGTCTTGATCCTTTGAAACGAGGAGTAGATTGATGAGATTGAGAGGGAATTGCTCTGAGGCACCGTTGGCGCCTCAAAGGAATCCGCTCAGATAGAGAGGCCCACACGATCAATCGAGGTTGTTTGTGGTTGTGGATGTGCGGGATAGTCAAGAGAAAAGAACCAGACTCCGTTCAGCTGGAATCCTTGTGGATTTGGATGGATGAGAAAATTCAGAGAAAGGATTGAAAGAAAAGAATACTGATAACCGCCAAACAGCCTCAAAACCACAGTGCGAGACTGTAAATCTTGAGGTCGCTGGTTCGATCCCGGCTAGGGGGACCAAATATGGCGTTCCGTCCGGTGCTAGGCCGGCGGCAGCGCTGGGAGGGGAAAGTGTCTGGAGACTGCCCTCAAAAGTGATCCGAGTGAACTTGCCGGTGTGATTGAAAGTTGGATGGCTGGTGTGGTGTGGTTTTGAGAGTTCGCCGTGGTTTAGATCCTCGGCGGCGTTGTGTTTTTGGGTTTTCAGGGATCAGGCTTGGTGCGCAGGTATTGGAAAAGAATCAGGAATCAATCAAATTTTTTGATAGCCCGTCATGGATCAGACTGAATGCTATGGCCTCCTATCCTCCAAGTTTGCCGGGAACTTGGATTCCTGGAGGCCTGTCACAAGCATGTCATCATCTCCTCGCGCGCCCTGCGCGCGCACCCACCACAGACAACAGAAAGAGAGGAGAAGAAACAACACAAAGAAAGGAAACAAAAAAATAAAACAAGAAGAGAAATCAAGGAAACAAAGAGACAAAAAAGTCTAAGAAATGAGGAAGAAGAAACCATATGAGAAAGAAGGGAAAAAGAGACAGAGGAAAGAAAGAAACACAAATCTCAAACAAACCCACAGTACATTCTGTGTTAGGACCAAGAAGGAGAACAGATGGAAAGGGAAAGGAATTGGAAGTAAGAATGAGGAGAGTGGGGGAAAAGGGGAAAACGAGAATCTGAGGGAATCTTAAGGGTTGAACCTTGAAGCTTGAGTCTTGATATTGAGGATCTTGAGGGCTGATCTCAAAATTTGAAGCTGACTGCCTTTTTGGCCACCACAACGTTTGTTCACCACAAAACCCCCAAATGTAGCAGCTACAGTCTGATCAGTTTCCAAATATCACTACATTGGTAGTTTCTGGGTGTTTCTGCCACTGTATCTCATCACAGCTAGGAATTCTGCTGCCATAAGGTTACCAAAATGTTTATAAGCGTCCAAAATTTCATTACGTATCTTTTTTCACCACAAAACTCCCAAATGTAGCAGCTACAGTCTGATCAGTTTCCAAATATCACTATTTTGGCAGTTTCTGGGTGTTTCTGTGACTATATCTCGTCCCAGCGTGGGTATTCTTCTGCCATATGGTAACCAAAATCTTCACAAGCCCCCAAAGTTTCATTATGTACCTTTGCTGACCACAAAACCCCCGAATGTAGCAGCTACAGTCTGATCAGTTTCCAAATATCACTCCTTTGGCAGTTTCAGGGTGTTTCTGCCACTATATCTCATCCCAGCGTGGGTATTCTTCTGCCAGAGTGTTACCAAAATGTTTAAAAGCGGCCAAATTTCCATTATGTACCTTTACTGACCACAAAACCCCCAATTGTAGCAGCTACAGTCTGATCAGTTTCCAAATATCACTACTTTGGTAGTTTCTGGGTGTTTCTGCCACTATAGCTCATCCCAGTGTGGGAATTCTTCTGCCAGAGTGTTACCAAAATGTTTCCAAGCTTCCAAATTTCCATTATGTTCCTTTAATGACCACAAAACCCCCATGACATGTAGCAGGAACAGTCTGATCAGTTTCCTAATATCACTGCTTTGGTAGTTTCTGGGTGTTTCTGCCACTATAGCTCATCCCAGTGTGGGAATCCTTGTGCCAGAGTGTTACCAAAATTTTTATAAGCGGCTAAATTTCCATTATGTACCTTTGCTGACCACAAAACTGTAAGGGTTTCTCCCTTACTGAAACAGAAGTCAAGCTAGATGCATATATGCATATGCATATACATTGTAGGATTCTCTATATAAGCTTGTAGTACTTGACTGCTCTCATCCTCTCTTCTTCCCCAAGCTGGTCTTCACCTCGAGGTTCCCCTTTCCATCCCTTCTCACGACTCATTAGTGAAATATCATTCTTTTATATAGACTCCTGGCCTTTGGCCCTCCGTCCCACCAACCCTTCCAGTGAGGGTTCACAGAACCCTTACACTTTTTTTTTCTATATAAAGATCATTTTTTCACTCGTTCCAAGCCCGCAACGCCATTGGAAGCTCCGAATTGTCTTTGAAATATCATTGTGGTCTTTGGAAAGTCTTCATTGTCAACCGCCTCATCCTTGTTGGACTCGGAAGCTCTTCATCATCGGGACAACCTCATCCTCGCTGGACTCGGAGGCATTCATTTCGGAATAGCCTCATCCTCGTAGGACTCGGAGGCTCCTCATTTTTGGAACAGCTTCATCCTTGTGGACTCGGAGACGCTTCATCAACTGAACGGACACATCCTTGACCAACAACTTGAACTCAATCTCGCCAGTCATTGATCTCTTGGCCCTTTGCCTGGATTCCTTCCACACCCTTGGCCCCTTGGACTCTTTCTCGATCTCTTGGGCACCCAGCCTCTACACCATCACCTTGCAACCTTGAATTCGCTCTCGCCCCTCGCCCTTGCCCTTGCCCTCGCCCTCAACTCCACCGAGACCTCAGACTTGCCGGACATGCCGCTAAGGACCACAAACGCTTGCCGGCCCCTCCGATCCAAAAGGTCCGACAACCAATCAGTCGCCAGCCTCATCTCCCCTGTCGAACTCGCTGTCTCCTCCACCCCGCGCCCAACCTCGCTCGTCTCCCGCTCCTCATCCGGCACTACTGCAACCACCACCACCTCGCCCTTCCTCATCCGCCACCACCGCTCCAGCTCCGCCCAGCCCAGCCTCGCCCTCACCCTCGAGCTGCTTCTTCCCTCGCCCCTTCGCCGCCGAACTTTTTTCTTGCCTCGCGCCTGCTCCTCTGCCCGTCCGCGCCAGTTCGCCATTGCCAATGGCTCCTCCAAAGACCTCGCCCCTCTCGCCGCAACCCCGGATGAACGACAGCAAGGATCTATTGATCGCCCCGCCAGCCCACCTCCCTGCTCCCTCTTTGCCTGCCCCTGCTCGCTTCTCTCCTCGATCCCAAAGCCCCTCATCGTCGCCTCCAGCCCATCGTCATCGCTTCTATCCTCCCATCGCTGCCGTCTCTAGCCCCTCACATGACTCGACTTCAGCCCCTCATCCTTGCGCGTAGTCTCTCGACGTCATCATACTCGTCCTCAGCCCTCGTCATCGTCTCTGGCCTCCCTTTTAATCGCCTCTAGCCCCTGGTCATCCCTTGCATCCCCTTCGTCGTCGCCTCTTGCCCCTCATCTTCCCTTCTGGTCCCTTGTTATTGCACCTAGCCCTCTCTACCTAAAGATCATTGCCCCTACATTTTAACAACACTCCATCCTGCCCAGCCTCTATCAATTAAATAACTCTCAAAAGCTTTGGAATCAACATCCTCCACCCACCATCCTGCAAGCGAATCTCAACATGGATGTCCCTTCGACTCGACAAACGATTCTCGGTTCTTCGATATTGACCCTCGAACAAATCCTTTGCGAACGGACGATCCTTCAGGTTGAGAGCACGATGGACTCGGGGTGGAATTGAGGAAATCAGATCACTCTTATGAGGAAGTTTTATTGATTTATAGCTGGTGTAACTGGGTTGTTTTTTTTCCTTCTTTTCCTTTTCCCCCTTTTTTTTATAGGAGGGGAGACTGTAAGGGTTTCTCCCTTACTGAAACAGAAGTCAAGCTAGATGCATATATGCATATGCATATACATTGTAGGATTCTCTATATAAGCTTGTAGTACTTGACTGCTCTCATCCTCTCTTCTTCCCCAAGCTGGTCTTCACCTCGAGGTTCCCCTTTCCATCCCTTCTCACGACTCATTAGTGAAATATCATTCTTTTATATAGACTCCTGGCCTTTGGCCCTCCGTCCCACCAACCCTTCCAGTGAGGGTTCACAGAACCCTTACAAAAACCCCCAATTGTAGCAGCTACAGTCTGATCAGTTTCCAAATATCACTACTTTGGCAGTTTCTGGGTGTTTTTGCCACTATATCTCATCCCAGCGTGGGAATTCTTCTGCCATATGGTTACCAAAATGTTTGCAAGCATTCAAAGTTTCATTATGTACCTTAGCTGACCACAAAACCCCCAAACATAGACTACAGTCTCATCAGTTTCCAAATATCACTACTTTGGCAGTTTCTGGGTGTTTCTGCCACTATATCTCATCCCAGCGTGGGTATTCTTCTGCAATATGGTTACCAAAATGTTGCAAAGCTCCAAAAAGTTCATTATGTACCTTTGCTGACCACAAAAGCCCCAAATGTAGCAGCTATTGTCTGATCAGTTTCCAAATATCACTACTTTGGCAGTTTCTTGGTGTTTCTGCCACTATATCTCATCCCAGCGTGGGTATTCTTCTGCCATATGGTTACCAAAATGTTGAAAAGCCCCCAAAGTTTCATTATGTACCATTGCTGATCACAAAACCCCCAAATGTAGCAGCTACAGTCTGATCAGTTTCCAAATATTACTACTTTGGCAGTTTCTGGGTGTTTCTGCCACTATATCTCATCCCAGCATGAGAATTCTTCTGCCATATGTTTACCAAAATGTTTACAAGCCCTCAAAGATTCATTGTGTACCTTTGCTGACCACAAAACCCCCTAATGTAGCAGCTACAGTCTGATCAGTTTCCAAATATCACTACTTTGGTAGTTTCTGGGTTTTCTGCCACTATATCTCATCCCACCGTGGGTATTTGTCTGCCATATGGTCACCAAAATGTTCACAAGCCCCCAAAGATTCATTATGTACCTTTGCTGACCACAAAACACCCAGAAAATACCAAAGTAGTGATATGTGGAAACTGATCAGACTCTACCTGCTACATGTGGGGGTTTTGTGGTCAGTAAAGGAACATAATGGAACTTTGGGGGCTTGTAAACTTTTTGGTAACCATATGGCAGACAAATTCCCACGCTGGGATGAGATATAGTGGCAGAAACACCCAGAAACTACCAAAGTAGTGATATTTGGAAACTGATCAGACTGTAGCTGCTGCATTTGGGGTTTTTGTGGTGAACAAAGGTACATAATGAAATTTTGGCCGCTTTGAAACATTTTGGTAACCATATGGCAGAAGAATTCCCACGCTGGGATGAGATATAGTGGCAGAAACACCCAGAAACTGCCAAAGTAGTGATATTTGGAAACTGATCAGACTGCCGCTGCTACATTGGGGGGTTTTGTGGTCAGCAAAGGTACATAATAAAACTTTGGGGGCTTGTAAATATTTTTGTTACCATATGACAGAAGAATCCCCACGCTGGGATGAGATATAGGGCAGAAAAACCAACAAGCTACCAAAGTAGTGATATTTGGAAACTGATCAGACTGTAGGTGCTACATTTGGGGGTTTTGTGGTCAGCAAAGGTACATTATGAAACTTTTTGTGCTTTTCAACATTTTGGTACCAAAATTTTGGAAAAATTCCCAGGCTGGGATGAGATATAGTCGCAGAAACACCAAGAAACAACCAAAGTAGTGCTATTTGGCAACTGATCAGATTATAGCTGCTGCATAATGGATGTGACCCCAAATGTAATATTTCTGGGTTCCATATGCAAAAAAATCTTTTGAGGAAATATTCCTCAGCAATCTGTGGTTGATAACAAAAGTAGATAAAAAAAAGAACCTGACAAAAATATGCTAAACCATGGTAAACTAATTTCAAAAAGGCCTTCTATGCATGTAGTACTTCAAGTATGATATGCAATATCTTCAGGAAGTTCAACCAACCAAGTTAAGAATGAGTGCAGGATGTTATCATGAGAGAGGTCAGGGGTCAATGTTTTTCCTTTTTTGAAAAAAAGTAGATTTGTAGACTTCTGATAACATCAATTGTTGATGTAAAAAAAAAAAAAAATTTGAAACCCCTCAGCTACCCTGGATTCATCCTAAAACTTGCATTTTCAGGAAGAATTGAATGGTGTATGTAGAAATTCATGAAATTTATCAGGCAAAAAAAAAAAGATTCCTGTGGCTTGAAGCAAACACAGGGGGAAGGAGAGAGACTATAGAAGAGTATTAAGGAGACATGGAACACAGACAAAGGTATCAACAGGAATAATAAAAAAAAAAAGTTGATCAACATAAATTGATCAATATACACTATATTGATCAATATACAACATTGCAAATTCATCCATCTTGGTAGTGTGTCGGCCTCCAAGCTGGCGGCGTGCGTACCCGCCTTGGAAATAGTGGGGCATGTTGTCTGCAAGGAGGGTTGGCGCATGGCAAAGACTAAGATCAACAAGATCCTGTCGTGGCCAACTCCGGAGAATACAACCGAGGTACAAGGCTTCCTGGGCGTGTTAATGTATGTCCAAATCTTTATTCCGTCCCTCTCCCAGATATGCCTGCCTCTCAGACTGAGGATTACAACGACGTGTTTGGGGAGCTCAAGTGCATCGTTGGCAGGGACATTGTCCTTGCTAAAATTGACTATGGGCCCAAGGCAGGCCGGATCAAGTTGGCGGTTGATTCAAGTGTTCACGCGGCTGGCGCGGTGCTCTCTCAAACGGACCAGAATGGGCTAGACCGGCTGGCACTCTACAAATTACTGCTTTCTTGGATGTGGAATCGAGGTACTTGCAATCCAAGCTGGAGTTGTGTGGTGTTGCTTGCATTCTCAAGAAGCTACAAACAATTCTTTGGGGCTAGCATTTCAAATTACAAGTTGATGCTCAGTCTTTAATCCAGGTGATGAACGCGCCAAATCTTCCCAACGCGCCAATGACGCGTTGGGTTGCGTTTATCCAGCTCTTTTTGTTTGAAATAGTCCATCGGTGAGAGACTCCTGTCCGTACAAGCGGAGGCAGTCGTGTGAGGGGATGGGTGCTGTTTAGGCTGCCCTCGTGGCTGGGTGGTCCGTGGTGATGAGCGCTGAAAATGGGGGGGATCAGGGATAGCTATTGGGTTTTGAGAAGTTCGCCGGGGGTTTGGATCCTCGGCGGCGGTTGTTTTGTTTGAGGGGAAGGGAGATGTGATCTTAAGGAAGAGGAAGGAAAAAGATCCGGAAAACTCTGATGAAGGATGATCAGCGGGCGGAGCCCGTAAGTTGAAAATCTGAAGATAGGATCTATAAGCTCAGTGATGGTCCGTATTGCGGGGATCAGAATGCCATGGCCACCCATCATCCAAGTTCGAGCTGAACTTGGACTCCGGGCGACATGTCACATACATTTCATCACATCCTCCGCGCGCTACACGTGCACACACTCACAACAAACAAGATAAAAAAGAAGAAAGGAAACAACACAAGGGAAAATTAAGGAAAACACAGCGTGATGAGTCAGGAAGAAAAGAACCAGAGGGAGGAAAATAAAAAGAGGAAAGAGAAAACAGAAAACACTCAAGACAGGCAGAACAAACAGAAGAGAAAGAAATCAGAAACAAACAAGGAAATAAACCCCATCAGGCGCTGTGTTAGGACCAAGAAAGCTGAAGAGGCATGGGGAACTGAGAAGGAAGGGAGATGGGAAAATGGACAGAAGGAAAAGGAGAGATAGGGGAGCCAGTTGAAGGTGGAAATGTGATGAGAAGAGATCTTGAGGCCTGGGGAGTTGGGACTGCACCATAACTTTCATTGAGTCGCAAGACCCAATGTCGGATTACCTAATCAACTTTCATTGAGTCGCGGGACCCAATGTCGGATTACCTAATCAACTTTCATTGAGTCGCGGGACCCAATGACGGATTTCTGTCCACCCCAGCGTGGAAATTGAGTCTTGGGAAGTGAAAATAAACTTGAGTCTTGATGATCCTGCTGGCGGCGGTGATGCTCCTGAATAGCTGGCCACGAGAGGGGCCACCACATCCACCCACCACTTGGAGTCTGTCCCCAGACTCCTTCAACGGATTCGCGGCCAAGAGAGAGAGGGAAAACCTAAAGAAAGCAGAAAGAGGAGGGGTCCCCGCGGGCGGCTCACAACAGTGGCTGGAGTAGAGCTTACGACAAAGGTGGCAGTAGAGCCCGAGGTGCATACTAAGGAGGGGGACTTACTTTTGGTCAGTAATGCCCCCACGCGGAAAGTACCGCTTGACCTGATCCGCCGCGAAACGGCGTTTGAGCTCCATCCCATCAAGCTCCGCAAGGACGTAAGAACCCCCTTGAACCTGCTTGACAATTCGGTAGGGGCCGTTCCACATGTGGGCAAAAAGCTGCCCCCATTGCACTTCTAGAGATCGGTTGTAGGCGAGGACAAGGTCGCCAGACTGGAGCGGATGCCGAAATTTCCCAAAGTTCTTCTCTTGCCAGTATTGAATGGACTCTTCACGCGAATTCATCATCCTCTTGTACGCGAGACGCCGAGAATCTTTGCTCCCCTCAAGCTGCTTGGACCGTGCTACCAAGAGATCCGTTGTGTCGCGGACTTCTTCCCAGTCGACGCCGAGGTAGGATTCAATGTCCAAATCAATTGGCAGGGCCGCACGCTGCCCGAAGACAAGCTCATACGGGGAATAACCCGTCGTGCGCTTAGCTGAAATACGATTGGCAAAAAAGACCAAAGGCAGGAACTTCCGGCAGTTCTTGCCCGACTCGCCCGCCAGCTTGACTAACGCCGCTTTCAGAGGGCCGTGTCCCCGCTCAACCATACCCTGTCCTTTGGGGTAGTAGGGCGTAGAGACTCGATGCTGACCCGGCAATGACCGCAGCATATCCGCTAGGGCTCCGCCGAATTTGGAGCCACCATCCGTTGAGTAAGAGCGCGCCAAACCGTAGCGCATAGTCCAGTTTTCCTGGAGGAAAGTTGCGACCGCCTCGGAGGTGAGATTATTGAGAAACTTCGCCTCCACCCAACCGGAAAAGTCGTCTCGAGCGACGATCAAGTACTTGGCACCTCCCGCTTTGATGTGGACGGCGTCCATCAATACTCGTCCGAACACCGTTTCTTCTCCAGTCGGATAGCGCGGCTCCAGAGGCCGCCGTACGTCTCTCTTCTGACAGGCTTCGCAGCTTTGACACCAACGCGCGACTGCCTGTTTAAGTGCCGGCCACCAAAATCGATCCGCAATCCGGCAATAGGTCTCTGCGACGCCACGGTGGCCAAGATCCTTGTGTAGCTTCTCCAAAATCTCCTCTTGCTTGCTAGACAAGGTAACAACAATCTGAGGTAGCGGACTGGATTGTTTCATGAGCCGTTTTGCCTGCACAAAAAAACCTGAGGATTTGCGCTTGAGCGCCTGGAACTCCTTAGCGCTCAAGCCAGGCGGGCGAACCAACGTCATGAGATACTGTTCAAGCTTCCGCCAGAAACCCTCCTGATACCCGTCATAAGACTGGTCGGAGCCGACTGAGTATGCTTGCAGAGGTCGAACGTGCGGCGTGTCTTTGTCAAAGTCAGAAAGAGGTGGATCGGAGTCAGCGTCCCCTTGAGGGCGCCTAGAAAGACTATCGGGCAATTTGAACGCCTTGCCGGGCCGATGGACGATGTAGAAGGAAAATAGCTGGATGAAGGCGACCCAACGGGTCATGGGCGCGTTCGGCAAACTCGGCGCGTTAATCATTTGAATGAGTGACTGCGCATCGACCTGGAGCTCGAAGTGCTGACCCCACAGGACCGTCTGTAGCTTTTTTAGTATCCTAGCCACCCCGCAGAGCTCCAGCTTGGGTTGGGAATAGCAAGACTCCACGTCCGAAAATAGAAGAGATTCATACAGGGCAGGCCGATCTCGGCCCTCCGAATCCGCCTGTGTGAGCACGGCTCCCGCAGCATGAGAACTCGAATCCACGGCAAGCTTAATCAGCCCTGCTTCCGGCCCGTAGTCAATCTTCGCCAACACAATATCCTTTCCCACTATCGTCTTCAAGGTCTCAAAAGCCTCCTCGCAGTCCGCAGTCCAAACAAAATCCGCGTCTTTACGCGTCAGACGTCGAAGCGGTAGACAGATTTGGGATAAGGACGGGATAAAAAGGCGGACATACACTACCTCCCCCAAGAGCCCGCGCACCTCCGTCGCGTCTTTCGGAGTCGGCCACGAGAGTATCTTATTGACCTTACTCTTTGCCATCCTCCGACCCTCCTTACAAACTACATGTCCAACTATCTCCAGCGTGGGGACACAGGCGGCCAGTTTTGATGCGGACACCGTCAAGCCTGACTCCTTGATTCGGAACAGAATTTGCTCCAATGTCTCGGCGTATTCCCAAATGAACCGACGAATGCCGGGATGCCAAGAGAGCAACTCGTTGTGGTAGTCAGAAGCGGGGCCTTTTATGCCCCCATGGTCGATGAAGATTCCCGCGTGATCGGGGATCTCTTCCTGCAAAATCCACAACATCTGCGCCTGGTAGACGGCAACAGAGTTGGTGGCTCCTTGAGGGAGACGTGTGAGCTGGAATCGGCCAAGAGGGGTGTCAAAGGTTGTGAGAGGGCAAGAAATAGGGTCCAGCGCGCGCTCGTTGTAGCCGCCCATGATGTCGCCAAGCCCGTAGCATGCTCGACCAGAAAAAGACTCTACAAACTCTTCGGTAGCCGGGGGAACACCGGCGTCCTTAACCGTAACCCTGTTCAATGGTTGAAGATCGTGGACGATGCGCAGTTTGCCGTTGCTCTTGAGGACACAGAATACCGGGCTTGAGTAAGAAGATGTCAATTGCTCATATAGGCCGGTCTTGACCCGCTCTCGAATCAGCTTGGTATACTCGTCGAGCTTCGCGGCCGGGATGGGGATCTTGCGCTTCTGCCAAGGCTCGTGCTTGATGACCGGAATGATGTACGGGAGCCCGTAAGACTCCTTCAGCAACCCTCGCTCCGCTTCAGTGAAAGCAATGGCCATATTGCGCTCCGCAAGAACATTCTTGATGAGGTTCAGCTCGTCCGGGTACAGCCAACCCTCGGGCCCGAAATTGACGACAGAGAGCCGCTCCGCCGTAACTCTTCCTTTGGGAACAAAAGGTCCCGCCAACAAGCAAGGCAGTTTCTGGTACGGATCGCGAGACAAAGGAGGGCGCTGAAGCGGAGGATTTAGGTTTTGCGGCATGGGTTGATTCACCGGCTTGACTTTCCGAGCCACAGGCTTGTATTTGGCGGCGAAGGAAAGAAAGGAGCCTTCCCTCCACGCATCCACAAGAGCTGACTGAGCACCGTGATTGAGGCCATACTTGAGTAAACGCCAAGTCCGATGCTCCGCGCCATTTTCAAACGCCGCCTTCTCTGAGAACGAAAAACCGAAAGGAGATTTGCGGCTCACGAGTGTGGCTAGAGTAGGGTTTTTACGACGTGCAGAGAGACCCTCGGAGGTGCAACTATGGGAGGAACTTACTTCTACGTCTCCCAACCTCCGCGAAACACCAAATTCCGACAGGCCACCCTTGCATTCCAGCCGGTAAGTACCTAGTTTCACCTGATTGCAGAGGATCTTTAGTTTATCCTTGTCGCGGAGGCTTGGAAGTTTACCCTCATTGCGGAGGCCGTCACAAGACGTAAATAGTTTAGCCTCTTCACGGAGGGGGAGTAGTTTATTCTCTTTGCGGAGACCGTCGAGGGATGAATTTAGTTTATTCTCATTGCGGAGACAAGAGTCGAGGGCTAGTTTAGTCTCGTTGCGGAGACGAGACAAGAGAGGAAGGGAGTTGCCTGGACTGGGAAACAAACAAAGGTCCGGCGAGTCGCTCACGAGTGTGGCCAATGGTAATGTTTTCGATTTGACGGTAGAATCTACCCGGAGATGCATACCATGGAGGGGACTTACTTTTGTACCTTGTGCCCCCGCGGAAAGCCCATGCTGCAAATCCACTCCCGCGCTAGCAGCGCGCGGCCGGAGGGTCCTTCTTGAAAAGTCGAGAGAAGGCGATTTTGAGAGAGACGGAAACGGAGACTGAAAGACCGACAAAACAAATTTTTTTGATGGGTTTTGATTTTGCTGATGTTTTTGAGCTTTGATGTTTTGAGCGGACGAAATGGAAGACAGAGTTTGAAAACAAGTTGAAAAGAAACTACCACTGTGGGCCTCTAGGGGTTGAGTTGAATCCGCTGACAGAGTGCGAGGCCCTAAATTAAAACTGCCGGCTAGTGGACCAACCCCCTTCATAAAAAAGACGGGTCCTCCGCCCCCTCGGGCAACTCCAGAATGCGCCCACAGTGAGTCAAGACTGCCTTCCGACCATGCGCCGGAAATTCCCGCTCCCACCGACCCTTCTTGACCGGGCAGAGTGAGAACTCCATGTTCCTGCCCTCGGAATCGGGAAGGATGATCCTCTCCCCCGCGGTGGGGGAAAACAAAAGGGTTGCCTCGAAATCCATTAAGAAAGGCCGACCTAGGATAAAGGGACTCTCCTGGCGGGTAATCCAGAAGTGGCAGTTGCCCACAATGGTCTTTCCTACCCGGATCGGAACGTCCTCCGCGACTCTGATCAACTCGCAGGCCTGATTGTTGATGCCATATACCGCGGAGCTAAAATTGACCCGCGGTGTGAGGTTGAAACAATTTGCCAGACTGTCTGAGATGATATTGAGCTGCGAGCCTGAGTCGATCAACGGAGACGCCGTATTCTCGCCTGCTCTGACCAAACACGCTAGATAACCTAATGGACAGGAGTATAGACAGGGGTCCGTCAAGGATTCTCTGAACTCGCGACCCTCCGCCAAAGTGCCCAAATGCACCTTCAACTCTTCTGGGCCTACCTCCACGCGACGCTGCGAGACCCATTTTTTAACGCCATCCGATACCGCCGGAGAGACTGAGCAGATTTCCGCTACTGTCGTCGTGACTGGAAGCTCAAAGATCTTCTTGACGAAACCCTCCACCACGTCTGGGTGGTCCCGTGAGACGTCCCGCTCGAAGCGGACCTTCGGCTGCGCTCCCGCACCCTTAGGCGGTGTGACTGGCCTGACTGGAGAGTCCTTCGGCGGAGAGGGCTGGGGATTGGGATCTTTCATAATCCGCTCGAAAAGTTCCTGCTCGTCCACTACATCAGGCTCCGTGGGACCGCTAGGAGCAGCTGCTGGCTTGCGAAGCGGCCGTTTAGCCTGGGATGGCGGAGCCAAAGGAGCTTTGTAAGGCCTCGACTCCTCATGTCTCTTCCTGCCTGCCGCTTCCGAGTCGTACCCACCCGAGAACGATTGAGATGAAACCGCAGGGGGGTACCATTGCTCCAAAGACCCACAGCTGGCCTTAAACTCCACGGAGGCCGAGTGAGATGACAGACAAGGTCCGGGAGACTGAGCCCGAGAACTTGACGCCTGATTGGATGGAAAGGAGGCCACTACGTGGCGGATTGGGCGAGTGCGATTGAAAGGAATGAGCGCCCCGTTGGGCAGGAAGAAGTTATTACCCTTCTTCTCGACTAGACCCGCCTCCTGATCCTTCTGTAGTTTGGCGCAGCGGAGGGTTCCGTGATTTTCTTGATGGCAGTAATAACAAATCATCGGCCCCCTTTCCGTCGATGAGCTCGTCTTCGCGCCTCCTTGCTTCATGAACTGCTCGAATGCTTTAAACATTTTAGTGAGGTCTTCCATTGATGTTTCTGGTTTGGGGGAAAAAGAAGCGGCCGAGGGCCGCTGATCGGAGAGCATCTTCTTCATAGTTTCGTTTGCCTCCTGAAAGGGAGCCGCTACAGGAGCTGATGATCGCGTATCCTCAAAGGAGAGGGAGATCTGTCCCTTCATGACAGTATCTACAGCGCTGCGGAGGGTTTTGAAGGATGGGAGCCTGGCGCGGTTATCGACCGTCACCACCAGCATGTTATCCTTGATCAGTTGATCCCTAATGCGACCCTGAAAACCCGTTGAGAACGCCTGATAGAACTGCTTTTTCAGCTCTTCCTTGGATTCGACATGATTTTTCAAGACTAAATAGGCCTGGATAGGGTCCCACGATTTGCGGAAGTCATGATAATCCGCTACAGAGGAGACACCGCCCTTCTTTGTCCATTTATCAACTAGATTTGCAACGTCGCGCTCTGTGAAAACTGCCGTGTCCACGTCCGCCCAATAGGCGAGCATGGCTGCCTTCAGTTTGGACCAGTCGGGCGGCTTATGCCCCTCCAAAGTCTTGAGAACAGCTCTCGTCTCGCCATTCTCGACGAAACGCACGACTTGACGGGCCTTGTCGTAATCTGAGGCTTCGTCTAGCTAGGCCGCTAGCTCGTAGTCGTCTAGAAACCGCTCAACGTTTGAGCCGTCAAACTTCAGACCGTCTTGCGGTTTTATTTTCTTCATTTTGACGGGTCGAGGATCTCCCACCGCGTCTGCCATTGCAAGCGATCTGAAATTGGAAACAGCCAGGCGAACGGGGGGGCGGCTCACGAAGTGGCAATGATGCTTTGACAATGTAGAAGCTTCGGCGGTGCTACTAAGTGGAGGGGACTTACTTTTATACCCCTAATGCCCCGCTGCTGAACACCTAAAAAAAAAAAACAAGAAAAAGAAAGAAGCCGGATCCTGAAACTACTTGATCCAATGAAACGAGGGCTAGTCCTCTAGAAGAGTGGCAAGCGACGGATGCGGTCGGTACTTGAGAGTGGCGGAGGGAGAAGAGCGGATGAGGTTCAGCCAAGATTCTCAGGAATTTTGATGGATGATAGTGTCAAGAAGAAAAAACAAAGAAGATATAACCGCCAAACGGCCTCAAAACCACAGTAGCGAGACTGTAAATCTTGAGGTCGCTGGTTCGATCCCGGCTCGGGGGACCAAATGAGAGACTCCTGTCCGTACAAGCGGAGGCAGTCGTGTGAGGGGATGGGTGCTGTTTAGGCTGCCCTCGTGGCTGGGTGGTCCGTGGTGATGAGCGCTGAAAATGGGGGGGATCAGGGATAGCTATTGGGTTTTGGGTGGTTTTGAGAAGTTCGCCGGGGGTTTGGATCCTCGGCGGCGGTTGTTTTGTTTGAGGGGAAGGGAGATGTGATCTTAAGGAAGAGGAAGGAAAAAGATCCGGAAAACTCTGATGAAGGATGATCGGCGGGCGGAGCCCGTAAGTTGAAACTCTGAAGATAGGATCTATAAGCTCAGTGATGGTCCGTATTCCGGGGATCAGAATGCCATGGCCACCCATCATCCAAGTTCGAGCTGAACTTGGACTCCGGGCGACATGTCACATACATTTCATCACATCCTCCGCGCGCTACACGTGCACACACTCACAACAAACAAGATAAAAAAGAAGAAAGGAAACAACACAAGGGAAAATTAAGGAAAACACAGCGTGATGAGTCAGGAAGAAAAGAACCAGAGGGAGGAAAATAAAAAGAGGAAAGAGAAAACAGAAAACACTCAAGACAGGCAGAACAAACAGAAGAGAAAGAAATCAGAAACAAACAAGGAAATAAACCCCATCAGGCGCTGTGTTAGGACCAAGAAAGCTGAAGAGGCATGGGGAACTGAGAAGGAAGGGAGATGGGAAAATGGACAGAAGGAAAAGGAGAGATAGGGGAGCCAGTTGAAGGTGGAAATGTGATGAGAAGAGATCTTGAGGCCTGGGGAGTTGGGACTGCACCATAACTTTCATTGAGTCGCAAGACCCAATGTCGGATTACCTAATCAACTTTCATTGAGTCGCGGGACCCAATGTCGGATTACCTAATCAACTTTCATTGAGTCGCGGGACCCAATGACGGATTTCTGTCCACCCCAGCGTGGAAATTGAGTCTTGGGAAGTGAAAATAAACTTGAGTCTTGATGATCCTGCTGGCAGCGGTGATGCTCCTGAATAGCTGGCCACGAGAGGGGCCACCACATCGGCCTGGAAAGTCTTTCACCCTTCTAGACGGACTCTCTCGACTCCCTCAGGGCAACGACAACTCAGATTCCTTGCTCTCTAATTTCAATGAGGAAGCGCCCTTGATACGACCCCTTCATTCCTTCTCAGTGACCTCTGAATCCGGATATTTGGGTTATCAAGAAGGGTTCTGGCGGTGTATGGAGATTTTTCTAGCCACTCTGACTCGGCCTGAGGGTTTGGATCCACAGGAGTTTCGGGCCTTAAAGCGCAGATTGCCGGACTTCTTTTTGCAAGCGGGGCGCCTTATGAAGCAGGGTAGCCCCTTGCGGCGGATTGTGGTGACTCTTCCGTCAAAACAAGACTCAATTCTTTGGGATCTTCATGAGGGTTTAGGACATTGGGGTACAGCAAAAACCTACCGCCGAGTGTCTGAGAGGTTCTGGTGGCTTTCCCTCAAGCAAAGCGCGATGCGCTGGTGTTGCAGTTGTGAAGCTTGTCAAAAGAAGGATCTCAGGAGACCTCAGGAGTTGCGCTACCCAACTGGCAAGTCTACCTTGTTTGGCTGTGTCTCAATGGATGTGGTTCATCTCAAGGCCTGTGGGGCAAAGTATTTGATTGTTGCGAGGGACGACTTTCCAGTTTGGGTCAAAGCCAAGATTCTCAACAACCTCACGTCGGAGGCGGTAGCTTCCTTTCTTTAAGAGCATGGGACCATGCGTTATGGGCTAGCGCATTCTTATTCAATGGACGGTGGCTCAGAATTCGGAGGTGCTTTGGCGGAGATGTTGCGCGCTCTACCAGGCCAGAATAGGGTTTCAACTCCCTACTACCCAGAGGGGCAGGGCATGGTTGAGCGCGGGCATGGACCTCTCAAGGCTGCGCTGGTGAAGCTGGCAGGCAAAAGCGGTAAGAACTGCCTCAAATATTTGCCTTTGGTTCTTTTTTCCGACCAAATTTCCACTAAAAGGACAACTGGCTATTCCCCTTACGAGCTAATCTTTGGCCAGCGCGCGGTGTTACCGCTGGATCTCAAGATCAAATCCTACCTGGGCGTTCACTGGGACGCAGTCAAGGACACCTCAGATCTTCTTGTCGCGCGCTCTCGCCAGTTGGAACGCAGCAAAGAGACACGCGGCGTTGCTTACAAGAAGCTGATGGATGCGCGGGGTGATTCCTTGCGTTATTGGGAAGAGAAAGACTTGTCAAGAATTCGCAATCCCCTCAAGACTGGCAATCAAGTGCTTGCCTTTAATTGGTCTCTTGAGACGCAGTGGGGGAAGTTGTTTGCTCACCGGTGGAACGGCCCCTACCGCATCATGAAGCAGGTCGAGGGAGGTTCTTGCGTGCTGGCAGAGCTCAATGGCACTGAATTGAAGCGCCGGTTTGCTGCAGATCAGGTCAAACACTTTTATTCCCAAGGAGGCACTTCTGACCAAAAGTAAGTCCTCCCATGTGTATGCACCTCAGGGTATCACTGCCATCGTTGTAAGCCCTACTTCAGCCACTCTGTGAGCAGCCCTTGGGTCCCCCTCCTTTCTCTCTTTGTTCTAGACTTCTCCCGCAACTTCACGGAAAACTCCCCAAGGAGTCTAGGGACAGACTCCAAGTGGTGGTGTGATGTGGTGACCATACTCGTGGCGCCACAGGCGCGCAGGATATCCGGCTGAATTTCAAGCTCAGCAAGACTTCAAGATTCCATGCGCAACATCAAGGTCAATTAGCGCGCTTTGCGCGGGGTGGAATCCTCAAGACGTATCAGGATCAAGAACCCCACGTGTCTTCCTTCTTGTTGTTTTGGCCATTTCTGTTCTTTTACTTGTTTTCTTTTCCTTCTGTTTTCTTCTGACCTACTTTCTTTTTTTTTTGTTTTCTATGTGCGCGCGTTGGGAAGGCCTTGTTTTGCGGAGGGTTGGTCTTGTTTCTGTTTTGTCTCAGGTTGTTTGTTTTCTTTGTTTTTTTTCCTTCTTTTCCTCTCTCCTCCTGTTGTTGTTGTGCGCAGGTGTATGATGACTTGTCTGCAGCATGTCACAGCCCCCGGAGTCTGAGTTCAGTTTGAACTCAGATGATGGGGCGGCAGGGACTTCGTCTGAACCGTAAAGTCTTGTCTCAGATCATCCATCAATCAGAAGAATCCCAAATCTTATGTTTATTGATCCTTGCATTCGCCGATATACTCGCAGAGCTTCTGAGTTCCTCCTCTCAGCCCCGCGCCGATCCTCTTCCAGATCACTTCTCCCTGGCTTAGTTCGCCGGCTTTCTTTGTCCTCAGATCCTCAACATCAAAACCACCGCCAACAGAAATCTCCCTTCCGTTGTCTCTCATAAAATACCCCCCCCCCCCCCCCCCCAATTTCAAAAACGCTATCCCTTCAAATCCCAGAATCCTCAATCTACCCGGACCACCGCAAAGGCAGCGCACAGCGCACTTTCCCTTCCAGTAACTGCCGATGGCCCAGCACCGGTCGGAGTTCCACAACGTCCAGTAGTTGGCCAGCTCGCCCAGCAGGGTGCCAAGACAGACGATCGCAAAGCCCAGCCACAGACCCCACACGAGTCCGCACAGGATGATGACGATCTGATATTTGTCTAGTGGTCAGTTTTTTTGTAAGCAGTGTGGGTGGGTGTGGGCGGGGCGTACCTCGTGGCCGAAGAGGGGCGGGAAGGAGATGATGAAGAGCATTGCTACCGGGATCAGCCAGCCCACCTCGACGCCGTTGATTTTGAGGTTGCGCATCGAGAGCACGAACGGGTGCAGGGCAATGACAATCTGGTGGTGGTAAACTGGCGCACGAGGGGCTGTCAGCTTTGCTGTTTCCGGCGGGGGCTGGGAGAGGGACTCAACTGGCGACGACGGTGATGGCGATGAGCAGGAGGACGAGAAAGACATAGTACTTGATCCAGTCTTTGCGCAGGAAGTTACTGCAGCATTAACAGGGTGTGTCAGTCTCGGTTCGTCAGGATCGAGGGTGTGTGGGGTGTTTACTTTACAGAGAGGGGCCCGAATGCGGTGTGGAAAGTCCTGTGGCGGAAGGACGAGCTGGTTTTGGAGAGCAAGGAGTCGGAGGCGGCGCTCTTGGAGTCGGGGAGGGTGGGCGGCGGGTAGTGCTGGGCTGGATGGCTCATCTGCGTTCCTTTCTGGGGTGGTTGGGGGTGGGATGTGTGCTAGCTTGGGGTGGGTTTTGTCATCGTTCTGGCTGCTTTCGGTTTTCGAGGTGGTTCGTGGTCGGTGGCTGGGGTGGTGCTGGGTTTGGGCTGGGCTGGCGTGAGGATGGCGGGTGCTGTGAAACCCGCCCACTGCCCCTCAAACACCCCAAAACACCCCAAAACACCACAAAACACTCATCAATTAAACACCCTCAGCCTTGCCGGACACGCCTGATCTCCATGGGGACCACCCGCATAAACCATCTGCCCAGCCAAAACATGCCATACCGCAAAAACCTCTTGCAAGGAAAAAGCCAGACTCATTTGATAATGGATGACAGTAGCAAACAGCTCAGAAAATTTTTGGGCATCACCACTATGCAGATATAAAAGAGAAAGAAAAACCCCTAACAACTGATCTAGAAATGGATGAAGAGTATTTCAAAGTAATTCAAGGTTTGCTTGATTCACGGATTTTGAGAGAACATTTGAGCCAATGCTAAAAGGACAGCGCCATTTATTAGCACTGTTCACGTAAGCTAAACATCAGCAAGATTGAACTAAAGTTTATCCCATTGTGCCAGCCAATTTGGCTGGGAAAGTATGCTGATGTATATCTCTCACATGGTCATAGATTTCTTACGTGAACAGTGCTATTAATATCATCCAGGTTGCTTGCAAGATCTATTTTCAACAAACTCAGATGCTATGCGGCTCAAATTTTGGATACCCCTAATGAATAGAATGGAAAAATCGAATAAAAGAGAGCATTCCCACAGCATTGTTGATTAGTCAACTTTTGAGCTGGGGTGAGACAGCTTTAAGTTGACCAAAAGCAAACTATGGAAACAAATCAATGAATGAAACAACATTTCAGGAATGTGAACCAGTTGATTGCAGAAGCTTGTGAGCTATTGAAGGGTGAGCATGTTCAAATGCATTCCAAACTTTTGATATCTAGTGATCCACATCCTGTGTTTGAGAAGCTTGTCAAATGAAGGATGTCTCTTTTGGAATTCAATGTAAATCACTCACACGCAACACAACCCCACTATTGAGTCTCCATCTAACCCAGAACATTTGAGCATTCAATGTCCTGCCAAAAGAATAGAGTTCCTCATAGAGCCAATGGGACTCATCTGCTACTCTGCAGTTGGGACAGCTGTAATGATCCCTTTGCCACTGAGATATACAAGCTGTGTGAAACTTGTGTTCACAGATTGGCCATTTCTTGACATCCTCAGTTGGCATTAGACCTTCAAGACAAATCGGACATGGGTTTTCTTCCGCCTGAGAGGAATAAATAAAGCTCTGCTTCAGCTCTTATTGATCTGTTGTACTTCCTGGAATATCACCTTCAATGTACCACTCACATATTTCTATGCATATGCAGAGAGAGCCTCCATAAATCTTTTTATGTCCTGAGAAATATCATAATCACTGGGTGTTCCATTCAAAGCGGCCCTCTGAAAGCCCCAGCAATCAAAAAATTGGTAAAACTGCACTGCTTCTATGGTATCAAATGATATCACTCACAGAAATCCTTGGTTGGTAATGTTGCACTCTTGCCTGCAGTCTCAGAAAATCCAATGCTTTAGACCTTTCATCCTCATCAAAAACCTTCAAAACCCGTACAGAAATGAAAAAAGTCAGTTTTATTTTCCTCTGGGGTGTTTGGAAAGTAGATCACTCACAAAATTCTCTCTTTTTCTCTTTGCAATTTGCCTTTGCATCATATCCTATCATCCACAGGTCACACAAAATCAATGTTACTGCACCTGGATCTGTTAGATCAATACTCACAAAACTCCCTGGTTGATCAACTTGCTTGCTTGATCCCACATTGTCTGGTATTTGTTGGTTATTGGCGCTCTGGTAAAACCCATGATTCAAACAATCAAAAAAATGCCACTGCTTCTGTGCTGGATATTCTCCCCTCAAGAGAAAAATATTACTCACAGAGGTCTCTGCCTGATCATGCATCATTGTTGATCCTGGAACCACATTGCTGGAGTTTCCATCTCCATGGGGCTCCTGGAAGAACCATAACCCACATGATAAGAAAGATTTTATTGGTTTTGTCTTCTGATGGGTAGGCTAGCTGATGAAGGAGATAACTCACATGTATCTCTGCAAAACCAAGAAAAAATGGTGTTGGTTCCATGAAGATGCAGGATGGGGAAACAAATTCAGTTTTTTTGCTGGTTATGCACCATGGGCTGAGATGTTTGTAAATTTACTTACCATCACTTTGTACATTTTCAACAGAAGTCCTATCAGGAATTGTTTCCACATTGGGCCTGCGAAGAACCTGTTACATCCCCGGTGACATGGAGAAAATTTCAGTGTTTATGACTTCTTGCATGGTTTTAAGCACTTGAGCCACTCACAGAATCTTCTTCATGAGCATCCAGAACTGCTGAGCTGAGAGCTGGGGCTGGAGCAGGAGGATGATCCAGCCTGTTGGTGTCAGACTCAAAGAAAGGAAAACATTGGCCAAATACTGATTTGCATGATTGCCCAAAATTTTGAAGGCCCTCAGAAAGGTGCCCCAAGTGAGGTGGAGGTGCAGTAACCAGTATTGCTGCTTGGAGGAGCTGCAAAGGAAGAAAACAGCTGCTGGTCAACTTCAGTGATCTGAAGCTAGTAGTAGCTGCAAGAGAAGGTCTTGGGTACCAAAATTATTCTGATGATGTTAATCATTGAGTTGGAAGCTTTGACAGGTGTCATATTTGGGAGGAATTGGATGTGGTTGGGGGGGAAAAACAGAGTTCCAAGTGGCAACTGTCCCCAAGGGGCTGAATTAAAAGCCTCCAGATACAGTTGCGTGTTGATGTATTGTTTCCTCTTCATACCCAGGTCCCATACCAAACAAAAGACTTGATTCAGGTACATATTGATTGATAATTTTGAGTATCAGCCTGGGCACTTTGAAACCACACAGGATTGCTGAATTCTGGGAAATGTAGCATACCAAACCTAAAACTTGATTCAGGTGCATATTGATGGATAATTGTAAGTATAAGCCTGGGAACTTTGAAACCACACAGGATTACTGAATTCTGGGAAATTTAAAGCCAATGCTATGATCCATCAAATCAAGGAATAACTAAATAAAATTTAAATGGTATGATCATTACAATACATGTAACATGACAGATGTTACACTGCATTTCAATTTTTCAGGGTTAGACATATCTAGATAAACCCAGTAGTACATTCCTTTGCTGATACACTACCAATTCAAAGTAAAAATGAGTCAATGCTTCATTGCCAGCAAACCTGCAGTGTATTGGAAATTTGAGGCAACACTGATGCAGTAAAAAGTGTATCATGGATTTTTGGCTAATCATGCATTCATTCTGACTATGTACATGTGACAGTAATTCTATTGTTCAGCAACAGAGGGGGAGGGAGGAGGGAGAGAGCACACAAGATTAGAATATTACTGGGTGAAGAAAAGGAAAAATTTACTATTTTGGTGCTGACACTTGATTTTTCTTTTCTTTTATTAGGGGGTTTCAAAGTTGGCCAGATTTGACTTGCATGCACTTTTGAAAGTTGGTGTTCAAGTTCATTCTTGAACACTGATTTGCAAAAGTGCATGCAAGTCACATTGTACTACACCCCCCAAACCTGCTTGAATGTTTTTTTGAATGTTGGTGTTCAAGAAACACCTTGAAAACCAATTTGAAAAATTACATGCAAGTCATGCATGGCCAACTTTGAATCCCCTTATTATGTTCATGAAGTCCTTCACAGCTTTGGGTGAGGAAAGCCTGGACCACCTCAAAACACCCAAACAACTCCTCATGGGGATCACCTGCATAAACCATGTGCCCAGCCAAGACTGTTGAGGGCAGCAGGGTTGCATGGACTGAATGTCATGGAAGGAGCCTGGTGACAAGGTATCTGAAACTAAGAGAAAAAGTAGTTTGTATTCAGTGAGGAGAGTCTCAATGATCTGAGCTGGGACAATACTAAATACAAGACTTAGCTGAAAAAACATAGTGGAAGCATAAATGGGATATAAGCATTCTAACAAAAACACACACATCATTCCAAGATGATTGTAAAAAATGCTTGCCGGAGTGTATATCCAAGTGTTCAACAGAAAGTCATCCACTCACAGAGCACTGTGATTACACCCTCCTGCATGAAACTCATGGCAGCTATTTCATATCTCCCAGATCATCCACCCTGTTCAAACTTGAATCTTCAGAAGATTAGTATTATCTCTAATTATCTAATTACACTGGCTGAGTTTACCACACTGGACTATCTTTGTATAGATCCATTTGCCTGAGGCACTCTATACAGGGGAGCGTGAGATGCACCACCAGCTGGAATTACAGACAAAACGGATGCGCCTGGGGGGAAAACCTCACTTGCCGGCTCGTGGTTATATAGCCCAGTCCCACAAGTGGGCCTCTTTCTACCAGTTGGGTCACTGCAGGACCCAGGAAAGCCCCTATGGAACACAGTAACAAAAATGTGTGAATTTTTGGTCAAAAAACAAAAAATGTACGCACCCCAGATGTATGAATGGGAAATTTGGCGGATAAGGTACTCACCCCAATTGTATGAAGTTTTTTGCAGGGGAACAAGGGGGGTAGTAACCAAAATGTATGAGAATGTGGATATGATGCCAGGGTTTTTTTTGCACCCCCCCCCCCCCCCTATATTGGTCCAGCTCTTCCTGTATCAACCACATATCCCAATTGTGGCTGGTTTCTACACTTCCTTGCCGAGTTCCGGGATGTTTGTGCATCTTGAAGTAGCACATCTGCACCATTTATTCCCAGTCAGCAAGGCTTAAATATTACGGTGCTGGTGGGAATTGTGTATCCATCTCCCAGAGTTTACATTCTCTTCTTCTTACAATGTCTAAAATTGCTTCTCTGTAACACTGGCAGAACAAATTTTTGAAGATAAAAAAGCTCTCAAAAAAGCAATAAAAATGTAGATGAAGAGTAACAATCAGTTGTTGATGATAGTCTATGCCGTTTTCTACTTGAATATGAAATTTAAAATATACGGGTTTACTTTGCGCACGGAGGGAAACTCGTTGCGTACGGGAATTTCCGTTGACTCGACGTCACTTGACGTCGGGCCCCCCTCCGTGCGCGCCACCAGCTCCCCTCAAAAAACTATCCGCACACGGGGGTGCCGTGCGGTAACAGGTGGCCGGGGTGAAGCACTCCGGCCATCCGGAGGAAACAATCCCCTCAATGACCGGCACAGACCGGTCATCGAGAGGGTATGTCACATCTCTCTTGATGACCGGCATTCCGGTCATCGAGAGGACAAATCCCCCTTGATGACCGGTACAGACCGGTCATTGGGAGGCTACATCCCTCTTGATGACCGGTACAGACCGGTCATGGGGAGGCTACATCCCTCTTGATGACCGGCATAGACCGGTCATCAAGAGGCTACATCCCTCTTGATGACCGGAATAGACCGGTCATTGGAAGGTTACATCCCTCCCAATGGATGACCGGAATAGACCGGTCATTGAGAGGACCCACCCCCCTCAATGACCGGTCTGTACCGGTCATCAAGAGGTCACATCCCTCTTGATGACCGGTCTATGCCTGTCATCAAGAGGGATGTGTTCTCTCGATGACCGGAATGCCGGTCATTGAGAGAGATGTGTTCTCTCAATGACCGGAATGCCGGTCATTGAGAGAGATGTTTTCTCTCAATGACCGGAATGCCGGTCATTGAGAGAGATGTGTTCTCTCAATGACCGGAATGCCGGTCATTGAGAGAGATGTGTTCTCTTGATGACCCGAATGCTGGTCATTGAGAGAGATGTATCCTTCCGGTGACCGGTCTACTCCGGTCATTGGGAGGGATGTAACCTTCTGATGACCAGTCTATTCCGGTCATCGAGAGGGATGTAGCCTCTTGATGACTGGTCTATGCCGGTCATCAAGAGGGATGTAGCCTCCCAATGACCGGTCTATGCCGGTCATCAAGAGGAATGGAGCCTCCTGATGACCGGTCTATTCCGGTCATCGAGAGGATTTTGGCCTCCCGATGATCGGTCTGTACCGGTCACCAAGAGGGATTTAGCCTCCCGATTACCGGTCTGTACCGGTCATCAAGGGGGATGTGTCCTCTTGATGACCGGAATGCCGGTCATCGAGAGAGATGTGATATACCCTCTTGATGACCGGTCTGTGCCGGTCACCAAGGGTTTTGTTTCCTCCGGATGGCCGGAGTGCTTCACCCAGGCCACCTGTCACCGCACGGCACCCCCGTGTGCGGATAGTTTTTTGAGGGGAGGACCTTATATGTAACCTCCGAAAAGACAGTGTTAGACTGAGCTTGCGCGTGCACGCGAACCCAGTTGTGGGCTGAGTATCCCCGCAAAATGTCTTGAATCCTGCTCACTCTGAAACCTGATGTGACAAAAGCAAGTAGATTCCATGAATCATGAGGAATAAGCTCAAGAGCTTATTCCCCAAAGACATAGTATGGTCGTCGGATAGGCGAGTATCACTAATTGTAACCTAACTACTTAGGTTACAACAGCCACCCCCTTGCCTAGCCGCAAGAACCTATTTACAAGAAAAAGCTTAGAAGAGAAGGATAAAGAGAGAAAAAGAAAAAAAATATTGAAGGGACAAGGAGAAGGCAAGACATGTTGAGTTAACTATACTGTAGTCATGTTCACTCTTTTGTTTCCCGCTTCAATCTTCATTTCTCTCACATATCACATGTTGTGACATCTTTTGCTCATCATTCCTCACTCTATATAACCTGAGCCAGCAGCACTTGGAAAGGCTTTTGTTCATCCTTTCCAAACACTCCTCACATATCGTGTCTGCTGTCTCAGGTATGTCTTTTTCTTTGTGTTTTCTTTTTCCTCATTGAAATAAACTTCATCCTTTCCGAACACTCCTCACATATCGTGTCTGCTGTCTCAGTTTATATCAACAGGTTATGAGTCCCAGCTGCACTTAACCAGCGCAACTTCTCGAAAAACTAATAAACAATCAGCAAAATCAACGTGTTCAAATCAACCAGGATCACTCGTTCCATCAACTGAAACAAACTCTGTCACCATGGCAGAACACCCTCAACCCATTATTTCCGACTCTTCAGACACCTCGTCTCTCAGAGTCACCGGAATCCCCCAACTTCAGGCTCCGGAGGCCGACTCCAACTATCTCAAGTGGAGTTTCGTCGTCACTGTCCACCTGAATTCAATCAACCTCGGCTACCTCCTCAAGGAGGTCAAACCCAAAGACCGCAACGTCAAATGGACCAAAGATAACGCCGATGTGTGTTCTTTTATCGTCCGAACCATCCATCAAGACAATCTCCGTCTTATCCAGGCTTTCCCAGAGGATGCCAAAGCAATGTGGGATGCACTCAAGGCAGCTCATCTGGACTCTACTGCCGGGGGCCGAATCTACTGGCTCCGCAAACTCGTACTACTTTGTCTCACTGGGGACAATATTGAATCTCACATCAAGGAGATGGCAGTATGCGCTGAACGGCTCAACTACCTTATCACCGCGCAGAAACCACTCACTATCGACGATATCCACGCGGCATCTCTTCTAGGATCTCTCCCTGCGGACTGGCTTCATTGTGTGTCCGCCATGATGAACAAGGAAAACGTTACTTTGGCTCGCATAGTGGCAGCGCTTAAAGCAGAGCCTCTTTGTTGAAAATCTCGAGTGGAAGGCAATGTCTTGGTTTCGGTGTCCAAAGCAAGAACTTCCTCCAGCGGAAAGATCCGTCCTCCTTTCAACGACTCTTTGTATTGCTCTTTCTGTCAAATTAAAGGTCATGAGCTGTCCGACTGTACATCTGCCGCTCGTATTCTGAAGGGTCATCAGTCCAGGCGAAGCGACAACGATCAAAAACGTTGTTCCGGCTCGGACAAGGATTCAAACCGTCGAGAGGGAACAAGCTGTTCATCCTCCACTCACAGCCGCCAATCCCCCCCGACCTGCCGCCAAAGCGGGTCTCACCACAGTCGTCGAGCTCGGGAGTGACACTAACTCTTCCTCAGGTGAATCGAGTTCCGAATACGCCGGAAACGCATCTGTCATCGACTGTCATCACCAAGCGTCCGCTGTTCACGTCAACGCCAACATTGACTCAGGGTGCTCTATCAGCATGACTCCCGACGCTGACCTGGTTACTCACATCAAAACCATTTCCACTCCAATTCCGTCTTGCCGACCACTCCGTGGTACTCGCTACTCACAAGGGTCTCTCCTCCCTCCCACTCTCCATCACCAAGTCCATCAAAACCTTGGTCGTACCGGATCTCCACAAACCTCTCCTCTCCATCACGGGTTTATGTGATGCTTCCCTTTGTGTGGTTTTAACTCCTTCCTCGTGTGACATCTACGAAGCTAAAGATTTCGAGGCAAACGGTTCCATTGTCGGTCGTGGTTACCGAAAAGGAAACCTTTTCTATCTCCCCTCCGCCGAGGTGACTTCCCGATCTGCTTCTCTGGTCCCGGCACACCAGACTGATAACTCTCCTTTGGGTTTCCGCATTCGCCTCTCACATATAGGTCTAAAATCTCTTAAACGACTCCTCAGGCTTAACAACATCAAACCGTCTCACATGAACAAAATGGATGTTCAACAATGCAAAACGTGCATCCAGTCGAAAATGCATTGCTCCTCTTTCACCTCTAGAAATCCTTATCGCTCCTCTGTATCCGGTGATCTCATCCACTCGGACGTCGGTTCTTTCAAAGTCTTATCTCGCAAAGGGTATAAATACTTCGTTACTTTTATAGATGATTTCTCTAAATTTATTTCTGTTATGCCCATGAAATGCAAAAGCAAAGTTTTTCGCTGTTTCAAAATATTCAAAGCATTGTTTGAGAAAACCGGTTCCCAAAAACTCATGTCCCTCCGCTCCGACAACGGAGGCGAGTATGTGTCCAAAGCATTTGACTCATATCTTCTTGAGTCGGGTATCAAACACGAACCAGGTCCTCCACACTCCCCCGAGCTCAATGGTGTCGCCAAGCGAGCAAACCGGACGCTGGGCAATCTTATCCGATGTCTTTTCCTGGGTTCCACTCTCCCAAAGTCGTTCTGGGTGGATGCGCTCCGCCACATCCTCTACTCCTTTAACTCCATTCCGCTCCGCACTCCCTCTGGTTTTCATTCCCCTAACTCCCTTCTAGGCGAAGCATCGGTGCCTCTTGACAACCTTCACCCATTTGGTTGTCTCGTCTGGTACAAGGTACCAGAAGCCAACCGAAGAAAACTGGATCCGAAGGGCCGTTCAGCACTGTTTCTCTCCTACCTCGAGGACGGAAATGGCTTTCGTGTATGGGATCTCCAAAATCGTCAGGTGGTAAAGTCTTGTGATGTCATGTTTGATCATTCCGTCTTTCCATATACCTGCCCCTTGGTTAAACCTACCCCTGAAGTTATGGTTGAAGTACCCTGGCCTTCTCACTCTCCCTCAATTCCAACCACTCAGCCATCCCCACGGGTCCCTTCCCCCAATCTTCGCCCCTCCATTCTGGACTCGCCTCCCCTCAATATCCCTCTCTCGCCCCGTTTCAATAGGCGTCTTACAGCATCCATTCACGCACCTCTGAACCGTCACCGAGGTGCTAACCCCGTCTCGTCTGGGCCGTCATCCCCGAACAATTTGCAAAGCTCCGGCAGTAAGTCTCCTGTGTTACCAGGATCTCTTCCTTCGCCTTTTATACGCCCGGCGACTCCTTCTCTCCTCCCATCTCCATTTCCTTCTCCTACTCTTCCACCTGCTCCATGTCCCTCCCCTGATGTCTCGGGCAGTCACTTACCATCTCCGGCAAACAGGCCAAACTCTCCAATTCCCGCATCGGTTCCACTACCGCCTTCTCCCCCTCCTCCCAACTCGCCTCCGCCCGTTTGTCGCTTCAACCGTGCCCACAAAGCTCCCGATCAACTGGGGCACTGGTCCAAGACGGCTTCCGCAGATGACCTCGACACGCCCAAGACCTGGCGCCAACTGCAGAAATCACCGAACAAACAAAAATGGCTCCGCGCAGCAAATGAAGAGTTCTCCTCGCTTTTAGGGATGGAAACCTGGCGACTGGTTCCTTGACCCGCCAAACGGAAAATCATCCGTTCGAAATGGGTTTTTAAGGTCAAGCGTCGACCTGACCGCTCCATTCAAAAGATCAAGGCACGTCTTGTTGCCCTTGGTTATTCTCAGGTTCACGGCCAAGACTACCACAAAGTTTTCTCCCTGGCTCTGCGTATGGAGACCCTTCGTCTGATCTGTACACTGCTGGCAGCGTGGAAATGGAAGGGGCGCCAGGTCGATTTCACCACGGCTTTCCTCAACGGCCATCTTGATGAACTAATCTACATGGAGCAGCCCGTTGGTTTTGAAGATCCAGTTCACCCCGACTACGTGTGTGAAGTCACCCGCTTGCTTTACGGTTTAAAGCAATCCCCGCGGCAATGGAATCAGGAGTTGCATGCTGCTTTCCTTGATCTGGGTCTCCAACAGTCGCAATACGACCCGACACTGTACTTCCAGTTAACTAATGGTAAACTCTCGTGTGCGGTAACGGTTCATGTTGATGATTTGACGGTGGTTGGTGAACCCTCATGCGTGGACAGCCTCATCACATCATTAGGCTCTTGTTTCAAAATTGGTGCTAATGATGAACTTCATCATTTCTTATCAATAAAAATCACTCGCGATATCGAAAACCGTCTCCTGTATATGTCCCAGACTCACTACATCAAAGATCTTATCCCTCGTTTTCTCTCATCACCCCCGGTCTTGGTATCCACTCCCACAGACTCTGGCTTCAAGGACCTACGCCAACACCGCAAGAGCTACGCTTTGCTACAAAAAGCGGCGCTTTTGTGTAGCAAAGCGGGGGTACCGCTTTTTCAAATGACAATTAGCGATAGCGCAAGCGGAAGGCCGCTACTTAAAGCGGTAGCAAAGCGCCAGTACCACTACTTTAAATATTATTAGCGCGTAGCGCAGCGAATTTTTTTCCGCTTTCGCTAAAGCTGAGCGTAGCGGCGAAATCGGCGCTTTTTGGCGCTATTAGCGCCTTGTAGCGCCCAAAGCGTAGCGAATGGGGCAGCTTTTCTTGAAAAAGCGTAGCGGGCCAGTCCGCCTTTCTGTGGAAACTGCCTTAGATGAAAATTAATCATCAATCCTCCATCAATTATGATGTTGGGGATTGATATTGGAATGTTGCTACAGTAGCGCAGCAAAATTGCTAAAGTAGCGTTTTTTCCGCTACTGTAGCAATAAGCGTAGCGGAATTCCGCTATTCACCGCTGAAAATAGCTCGCTATTTTTGCGGATCTTTTCTGCTTGAAAAAAAAAGCAAAAAGCGTAGCGCCCAGTCCGCTACTAAAAGCGCAGCGAAGTGGGACCCAAATTGCTACGCTTTTGCTACGCTTACCGCTTTGCGTAGCGTAGCTCTTGCGGTGTTGCCTACGCAAGCGCAGACCTGATGAACCTGCTTCACCGGGTCCGTACAATCAGCTCATCGGTGCGCTGCTCTGGGTATCACAATGCACTCGTCCTGATGTGTCCTTCGCCATCAACAAGCTTTTGCAATACCTAAAGGATCCATCTGTCTCTCACTGGTCGGCCGCCGTCCGGGTTCTACACTACCTTATCTCTACGAAGCATCTCCGCCTTCGGCTGGGTGGATCTCTTTCCCTCAGTGGTTATTCGGATTCTGATTGGGCTGAAGATCGTGAGGACCGGCGCTCAACATCCGGCTACACCTACCGCGTGGGGGATGGTGCGATCTCCTGGAAGTGTCGAAAACAGCCCACCGTATCTCTATCGAGTACTGAGGCTGAGTACAAATCTCTTTCCAATTCATGCAAAGAAGGTCTCTGGCTGCGAAATCTCCTCATTGAACTCCGGCTCCGACCTCAACAGGCTATTCCCCTCCATGTCGACAATGAGCGAGCCGAAGCTCTTGCAAACAATCCTGAGCACCATTCCCGGATGAAACATATTGACGCTCGCTACCACTTCGTACGGGAGGCGGTTAAGGACTCCAAAGTAAAAATCTTTCACGTGTCAATGCATGACATGCTGGCCGACATGCTGACGAAGCCTTTACCTCGAGTTCTCCTGGAAAAACATAGGACCATGTTTGGCATCGTGTAGCTTCTCTTGTTAATTTTTTTTCCCCAATTTTATTTCACTGCTCTCTACTATGTCTCTAGTCAGATCTCAGCGAGGGGGGGTGTTGAGTTAACTATACTGTAGTCATGTTTACTCTTTTGTTTCCCACTTCAATCTTCATTTCTCTCACATATCACATGTTGTGACATCTTTTGCTCATCATTCCTCACTCTATATAACCTGAGCCAGCAGCACTCGGAAAGGCTTTTCTTCATCCTTTCAGAACACTCCTCACATATCGTGTCTGCTGTCTCAGGTATGTCTTTTTCTTTGTGTTTTCTTTTTCCTCATTGAAATAAACTTCATCCTTTCCGAACACTCCTCACATATCGTGTCTGCTGTCTCAGTTTATATCAACAAGACAAAGAGGAAAAAAAGGAGAGAAGAAGAGAGAGAAAACAAAATGAAGCGTTCCACCACACCGTTTTGATAATGGTGATAGGGAAGGGAGCGTTCAGCTATGATGCCCTTTTCCTTCAGAAAAGTATTAAAAGCTTTGTTCGCAAATTCCCCGCCGTTATCGCTGCAAAGGATTTTTACGGAGTCTCCTGTCTGTTTCTCCAGCTTGCGTATGATTTCAATCAAAACGTCGTTGGCTTCTGATTTTGCCTTCAGGCTTCGCACGTATGAGTAGCCTGTTGCTACATCTCTGAGCGTGAGAAGATATTTGGCCCCATCAACCGATTCCACTGGGAAAGGCCCCATCAAATCGGTACACAGGATCTCTAGTCAAGTCGGGCTCCGCATTGTGCTAGTGACAGGATTCAAACTCGTGCTCTTCGTGATCGCGCATATAGGGCAATGGATCTTGCCAGGTGGTAGGTCGGATGGCAAACCAAAACCAAGCTTCTGCTTGATCAGTGACCGTATTTTGCGGAGGCTCACATGCCCGAAAATGCGGTGCCAAAAAAGAAGAACTTTTTTGGACTCGGTCAGAGATTCCGGTCTCCAGGAGGAAGGATATACCCTCTCGAACGGCGTGATGAAAGGGTCATTGGGTGATGGTTTCTTGGGCACACCGGTCACACCGAAAATGTCTGGGCTGGGGCAAATAGTGCCGTCTTTGTTGCACTAAGTAGACAGAGAAGAAAGAGAAAAATTTTTGGACGGGTGTTTTGGCGTAAGACGCGCGAGGGAAAAGGATTGAGGGAGGGTCGAGTCTCGATGAGAACGGACAACAGAAGGCATAGAGGGAGAAAAGAAGAAGAGGAATAGAAAACACCAGGATCGGGTCGCTTGATGATGGGCCATGAAATGCACCACCGGTTCTTTATGCGCTCGAACGGGCATCGGAACACCAAGTCATTTTTTGCATTAAAAACATCAAAGGAATCGCCTGGCGTGTCGTAACTAAACGACCAGTTAGCCTTCCGGAGGGCCGCAAGAGAGATAAGGGTAGAACAGGCCTGCTCACAGAACAACACTCCAGATATTACTATGGTTGTGTCCCCGGGCCCTCGGAAGTGTAGCTCGCCTGCGCCTGATATATAGGCTCCAGCTCCTGAAGTTGCTACGTTTAAAGCAATAGGAGATTTGAGCACTCGGAAGTTGTGGAGGAGTTGAATTGCTCCGGTGAGGTGGTGGGTAGCACCTGAATCAAGGATGGCAGGGGTACTCACGTCCAACTCAGCCGTCATGGCTCCAAAATCGACTTCAGCCAATCCATCAGGAAGATCCGGGACTTTGGCTTCCTTCGCAGATGCCCCACCCCCTTTTTGATGATCGGAACGATGTCGCATTTGACTGGTGTTCAAGCGGTGAGTTTGGGTTGAAGTCGGTCTGTAACTGTCAGCCGGTCGGAGGATTTGTTGTTGATGGGCAGGGTGTTGGTATTGTTGATGAGCAGGGGGGTAGGGCATCAAGTACTGTTGAAAGTACTGGGCTGGAGGGAACTGCTGTCAAGGGAAAAAAACGGGAGGAGATTGGAACTGTTGGGATCCGTATGGCAAGTTTGGAGGCGGGTAGACTGCGCCTATCATTGGCAGAAAAGGCGCTTGTTGAGTTTGTTGTCAAGGCATCTGAGCTGGATGATAAGAGAAAGCACCGGGACCACGTTGTTGGCGATTGACCGGAGTTGACCTAGATTGGCTCGGACAGTCATGAAGATAGTGTGACACATCGCCACAGCTCCAGCAGCGATTTGCTGTCACCTGATGAAACTCGAGAGCTGCCGGCCACTCCGCTTCCGGTACATCCGCCAAATACGCCGACTGATCAAACGGTGGAAGATCTGCAATTAGTTGATGTATGGCTGGAGAATGTCCCATTGACGGCGACGCCTTGACTGGTGGCCAAGTGTGGTCATCTTGGAGCTTGCACGCCGATAGCAGTTGAACCAATTTGTCGAAAGTTGGCGTGGTACAGTCTTGTGATTGTTGCAACTTGATTTCAATCCTCCTGTCAAAATCTTGGCCAAGCTGAGTGTCCCGACCGATACTGCTTTGGAGAACGAAACCCATAAAAATGTTGGATGTGAGTTTGATTTTCAAGTTGCGCCACTTGGTTGCGAGATCTTTAAGTTTTGATGCCACCCCGGCTGCCGTCGGATTTGCTGAGTTCTTGAATTCAATGAAACGGTAGAAAACGTTGAGTTGGGCCGCTCGACTGACTGATTTGAACTTCTTGAACATGAGCTCATACATATCGTTGCATGAAGTGGTGCCGTGGACGTCCGACTTGAGCGACTCATGAATCATCGCAAGGAAAATGGCCCAACCAATTTTTTCGAGAACCGAATTGGACTTCTTCTTGTTAAAAAATTCCTTGTCGCTAAGATGAATGCCGGCCTTCTCGCCCAGTTCTCGGGACCATATTTCAAAATTTGACCCATTGGCCGCTAGGATAATGTTGGTAGGAATGTTGGACGTCGCAGCGTGGACTGCTTGACCGACAATTTTTGATTCCTCGAGTTGGGCCTTAGCTTCGGCCAGGTCGGCCGCACGTTTTGCCGCTGAGAGGTGAGGCGGTCAGTCGATAACAAAAGATGGCGGCGGTGGATGATTGGGAGACGGAGGAGATGGGAGGACTTTGAGGTTAGAGGAGAAATGTTTGTCGGAAGGTACCGGCGAGGCAAAAGACGGAGGAGGAGGTGGGTGAGGGGGCGCGGAAGGGGGAAAGATTGGTTGCCGGAAAGTTGATCTCGGGAGGGGAACGTAGTGCCGCTCGGTCAGCGCTGTTGCTGGGTCTGCTGTTGATGTCGGCGGGAGTGGTGGGAGTTGAGGGTAGTACCGGTTACCGGGAGTTGCTGGTCTTGCCTGTTGCCACGCTCCAGGTATCCGCTGGTTGATAGCTGTGGTATCGCCTGGAGACTGTGTTGGTGCTGCAGAGGGGCAGGAATTGGGATCCAGGTTCTGTCCGAAGATTTGATCGAGGCGTTGTGGTGTATCTTGAATTGAAGCCGCTACTGCGTCAATTAACTGTTGGCCGCTGAGTTCCGCGATCGATCGACCAGACCAGGCTGAGGAGGAGGAAGTTCGACGTTGAGATCCAGAAGGTGGTTCCGTTGGACCGGGATTGGACATAAAAGGGAAAAAAAGAAGAAAAAAAAGAGAAGGATCAACTGAGTCAGAACAGGAAGTCTGTGACTACCTGCTTGAGCTCCTGAGTTCTCCAGAAAGAAAAAAGAAGAGTAGATTTCGGATTTTCAAGGTTGCGTCTAGGCCCTGCACCGTGCCAGGGAGCAGTTTCACAGTTTTGGCGTACTGTTTAGCCTTATCACAACGTGCTTGATTCTCCTAGTCAGGGAGTTTAATGGGGTGGGCGGGGAAGAACTCAGGATCTCAAACAAGCAGACACAAAACTTTTGCTCGACCCTGAAGATCCAACAAAGAGAATTTGAAGATAAATTTTGAATAAGGCGGGTTGATTACTCCCTACGCTGGGATACCCAAGATAATCAAAGTTTGAAAGTCGTAGAGTGAAAAGAAAGCGGGTCGGTTACGCTTGACTCAAAGCTACCCTGCTGGAGAGAAAAGATTGATTTGGTATGGCGAGATTTACAGGCTCATAACCTGATGTGACAAAAGCAAGTAGATTCCATGAATCATGAGGAATAAGCTCAAGAGCTTATTCCCCGAAGACATAGTATGGTCTTTGGATAGGCGAGTATCACTAATTGTAACCTAACTACTTAGGTTACAACAAAACCCGCTTCAATCCCGCGCGACTTTTACAAGTCTATTGTCCACCTGTCACCCCACACCGCGCCTACACTCCAAACCTGGCGCCTGAGCTCCAAACCTCTCTCCGCAAAAAAAACAAGTCATCACGTAAAGTTGCATGCAACGGCAAGGATCACCCACCGGTGTCCAATTATACGACTCATCTATCAGGGTCATCGCACTCCAATCACCCCGTTCCACACCGCACCAAAAATATATACTTGTTCCTCCTTTTGTATTGCCAAACTCTAGGTCTAGGCTTTATATCCTGAAACAAACAGATTATTACTATTTTTGTTTTGTGATGCGCTCATGTATTTGAATTATAAAATTTGTGATGATAACAAGCGGAAAAAAAACAGGGATAACAAAAAGAACAAAACTAATAAGCTGGATTTATTATTAAATTTCGCCAGGCTGGCCATTGTCTTCATCAGGCAATCTGTGTTCCGAGGGATTTGCGGTGTTGTTTGCTTCTTCATCCAGAGATTCTCCATCTGAGTCTTGATGATTGAGGACAGTTTCTTCTAATAGCAGATCCACACTATCTTCAATGAAGTCTTTCACAGTGCTTTGTTGGAGGAATTGTACCAGTGCAAACCACTCATCGGGTAAGATGCTGCGATTCACAAAGCCTAGCAATAGGATTTCGTTAACTGACTGGTGCCACGATAGGAGCAAATTTTTGTGCTCCTTCTGGACGGATTCCAACTCATCCCCAACAATTTTCCTGCTTTGATAGGTCACCTCGCCAAATTAGATTTGAGCTTCTCGTTAACGGTATCTGAGTGCAAGAAAGCTTTCATGTCAGACCAATCAACTGCCACATTTTAAGGGCCAAAAGCGACAGATCAAAGGCTTACTAAAAACACACTGATCAATGCAAAGTTTCAGCTGATTGCAATGATGGATCTCCCAAGACAAACATCGTCGCAGCTCATTTGTCAGTTGTACCAGCTCCTCCTTTGCACGATCCAATCGCAAAACAGCGTGAATTCCAGATTGCACGGTAGGATTCACGGCCCAAGGTTCTTTGCACATGCACATCGATCCATTGTTCCAAAAGGGGTTGTCAAGTGGAAGCTTGATGAAATCATTGTATCCAATAGCTTTGTTTTCGGGCCAACTCAGCTCATCAGGAGCGTGGTTTTTGAGATAATCTATTTGACGATCGCAAAATATCTTCAGGAACCTGGTCGCAGTCTTCTTGCGACGCGCAAGTGCATCAAAAATCTTTTCTTTCAAGACTGTACCCAGCCGCTGACCACGAGACTTTGAATCGCGTAGCGGTTGCGTCTCCCCTTGAATCTGTACGGCACATTTGTAGAGAGCAGTTTTCGCGCTCCAAAGCAAGACCAGCCTCCTTTCTTTTTCAGCTAAGATGAGAAAAAGGATAAATCATTAAAATAACATAATTTTGAGGAATGTGGTCACTAACGATTCCGATCAATTCCTGGCTCGGCTGAGAAAAACGACCCCAGGTTTTCCGCTTCTTTGTCTTGCTGTTTCCTCAATTCTCGTATTTGCTCCAAAGTTTTCAGTGCGTGCTCTGCTTCCGCGTTGGGTGGAGGATTTTCCAAGTGAGCAACAAGTGATTTGCTTGAAAAAGTTCTTTCAGTCAGTGTGCCACTCAATACGTAACAAGACCGAGTCAGAACAATGTACGCTAAGCTTTTGAGGGCTTCTCCTCTTTCAAAAAACTGTGCTTGTTCCTCTAATTGAGCTCATTTGTTCTGGCTTCTATTGAGTTCAAAGAGTCTCTGGTTTTGCCATTGAGCCCAAAAAAAATCTACAGTAAAGTATTCTACGGAGTCATGGGGATTTTTTTCACACAACAGCTTTTGGATAACGCCCTCAGATTCCATCTTAGTAGCAATTGCATGAGTAAATTTCCTTTTCAATACCAGTACTGGTGAAAAAATAACACAAAATAAGTAGATAATACATAGAACAATAGGATGAGATTTCAAATCAGAACCCACAAAGATTTTCTATTCCCCGCATATTGCGGAAAAAAGTCCAGTGGTTGAGAGAACCAAAACGACGATTCCTTGTTACGTGACGGAGGGGACCTACAAGAGGGGAGTAGTCGGACCAAAGACGCTCCAAGCCCTCGCCATCAGTCAAACCCCACCCTTCATTATACCGTGGGTTAAATTCTAGCTGACATGGCCAATCATGAACGTATGAGTGAAAAACTGCTGTTGCAAAGGACATTTGCGGTAGTTGATTGCTGAGGAGACCACGGGCTTTAAAAAATTTCTCAAGTGTGCACCCAATATTGTATAGTACACCGAGTTGAACGTTTGGATTGATATCATCAAAAAGCTGTTTTAATATAGACATCGGTAGACCACGTCCTTCCCCTGTTTTGTGAATATTGCAGAATAAGATGACTGAGTCGTGATGGCAGCAGCATCCAAACAGCCCAGTATTGTCACAACCTTTCCAAGAGCTCGCGTTTCGACGGTCATTGGCGGCTTTGTGCTGTTGTGTGCAGTTGTCTTTCTAAATAGATGAAGATTGTGGCAAATGTGTTAGTTACAACCAGTGGACTACACAAGCTGGATGGAAAAGAATACCGCTTTTTGAGATACTCGCTTAGCAATCTCAGCTTCACGTATCTCAACATTAGAAGTTTCAATATCTTCAGGAGGAATAAAAAAAGTTTGATTTTTGATTTCAACATAGTTCTTGGAGGCACGTTTGTGGTGACGGTGCTGGAAATTGCCATTGAGGCATATGAAAACTTTGTTTGTATCAGATGACTGAGTCGAAACATTATTGTTATTGTTTGGCTGGGCTGAATCATCCTCTGAGGTTACCGCATCATTGACAGGAAGCGTAACACCAAAACAAGCCGGACAAGATCGCTGCGCCAATATATCTTGCTTGTTGGTTGATGTGACGATGTGAACTAGATTGCGCTGCATGCTCTTCAGATTACGGTACACATCAATTGATGCTGCTAAGTTTCGTCGGAGCTCTCGGGGCTATAAAATGTCAGACAGGATGAAACTTAGAGGAACAAACCATGAAAAGAGTAATTTGTTTACCTTGGATGATGTCTTGACAGAAAGTTTCATTGAAATGGATTCATTCCATCGTTGTAAAGTCTTACAAGAGGAAGTTGTGTGCACATTACAGAAGTTCCAGAGCAAGTCGTAAAAATTGAGTAGCCAAACGGAGAAAGCTGTCTGAGGGAAAATGGGAGTCAATGATAAATATCCATTTGCAAGTAAACGGACTGGATCTGGGGTGCAAGAGCAGAACACAAATTTTGCCCGCTTTTGGCCTAAAAACACAACCACACAATCAGCTGAGAGGCAATAGGAAATTTCTCCAGATAATAATTCCCTACCCATTAAGTCAATCAGGTCCACATCGCGAGGCTTGTACTGATCTGGCGTGCAGTTACAAACAAGCAATGAAAAATCGTCAAACGCGCATGGAAGCGTCCAATTTGAGGTCTGTTTCTTCAAGTAGAGATACACAGGGAACAAAGCTCCCATTAAATCAATCCAATTACGATTTTTTTGCTGCTGAATGAGCTGTTGGTGAAGGGATCAAATACAAGCGAGGGAAGCGGCTTCTTCTTCATTCATGATCACATCATTATCTTCCCAGGGTGAGTTCTTGCTGAATCCTAGTGGGTTTTGGTCATCTGTTTCTTGTTCAACTTTGGGGTGAGATGCTGATTCCTCTACGTTTTGATCTTGATTGGTTGCACCATTAATGTTTTGACTGGTACAGTTGCTGACCTCTGCCTTGACTCTTTTCAGACAATCAAGTTGAGTTTTTCTTTGCAAGCGTGTTTTGGTTACTGGGAGTTGACAGCGGTAATGAAACTTGTAAAAATCAGTTTGGGTCTTTCTGGGCAGCATTCGGAGATTGTTCAGCTCAGGAGTTGATTGAAGTTTTGGATGGATAAGCAATGAAGATGAGGTTTCAAGAAAAGCAGGTCGAGACGTATGTTCCGGGAAAATTACATGAAAGCACCAAGAAGCACTAAATTTTCAACGGTGCATACCCTGCCGCTGCAAACTTGATAGGACAAGACCTTAGATTCTACACAGCTGGTTTTCACATACACACTATGGAAAATTACTTCATTTTTTACGTTATAATGTTGTCCCTTCAAATTGATTCACTTTCTTGTGACTTGACCTCTCCAAAACACATATTTACGAGTATTAGTGGTAGTTTATCCCAGTCCAACCCCAATAAAATAACTCTGTGTATCTACACATGGGCTTCATGAAGTAGTTTTGAAACACTATTTGGAGATAATTTATATCAGGATGTATGTTTAAACTGGTTTGTCTGATGGATGTGTACATGTGTCTTTGGAAAACTTTACACGCATCCAGTATTCAGGAAATCTTTATTAAGGGTGTTCAAAGTTGAAATCATATTTTTTTCAAATCATAAAATCATAAAATCATAACACTTTTGAGTGATCATTTTTTATGTACCATTTTAGAATTGTTGCTCTTTTTTTAATGATTGGGTGTTACACATTTTTTTCAGATTAAAATTTTATGAATTTATGGTGTTATGATTTTATGCAGTCAACTTTGAACACCCCTATTTCAGTTATAATCAATGCTTTTTCTTGGTTCCGAAGCATGGGAATTGATTGCATAAGGATTATAGACAAATTATAGCTGCTTTAAAACAATTACTCCAGCTTGGTAACCCATAACAATATATATGTGCCCATGGAAATATCTGTGCTTTTCCAATGATCACAATTTCCAGTGGCCAATTGTTATTTCACTTATGCTCAACAATTTTTCTTTATTCCAAACATTCCAAAACAAAATATCTTTGTGCAAAAAGTTTATGGAAAATCATATACAATTTGGAGACATCAATCTAGCTATGGTAGGCCGACAACAACATGGGCCAACTGATGTATGTATGTGTGTTTTGGAAAACTCAAATTCCAGGAGTCAATCATTATTCCAGTTATACTCAATGATTCTTCTGAATTCAAAAGCATAGCAAATTTTCTCACCAGTTTTATGGGGAGATGATCAATTATGTACCATCAAGCTAGCTGGGGTATACAAGAACCAACCCCAAGATGTGGCCTAGCAAGCACTGGAACCCTTGCTTGACACAGATTAACAATGATCATAGCTAATTTGGTTTCTGGTAGAGTAATCTCACAAAAATTGTATCAGATTGAATACATATTGGCATACAAAGTATACAAAAATAAAATTTCAAATAATGACTCCAATTAATTCCTTTTTTAGCATAAAAGCTTGTATTATATTGAGCTGGGAGAAATTGCTACTAATACTCGTAAATCTGTGTTGTGGAGGAGGGAGTCAAGTTAAAAAAATACTATCAACATGAAGATACAAAATTTTATGAGATGAACCTATTTTAAGTAGTGAACCTATTTTAAGTAGTGTCTATTCAACAAAGAAGCAATGTAGCATTGGATACCTGTCATATATATTGCGTCCAGGGCAAATCTAAGTTTATTAAAGACAGACAATCACAAAAACAAAGATCAAGGGTTTCCCCTACAAAATAATAACAAGCAAAAAAAGGAAGTCAAACAACAACACCAGAACCAATACCCATCCTCTTCTAGAGAGGTTGCAAGTATTGGGCAGATAACCCCCAGCCCGCCGCATTTAAGGCAATTGCAAAGGGGGGTCATCGAGAATTAACCCTCAAACTGCGCAAGTGCAACAGCGGAGGGGTTGAGGACGAGCTGCCAGCTGGAAGTGCAGTGGCAGAGAACGTCCTGAGGTTAGAAAAATCCAAACCCCAGGTTTATATACCCCAACCAACTCACCCACCTTGAGTTTTTGGGTATGTATGTCTACAAGAACTGTGCGGGCAGTCGCGAGGCAGCAGCGTGGCGGTGGCGTCGCCCTCCATGCTGTATGTTGTGTGTACCATGGAGGGTTGAGTACTGGCTGTACCAGTCACTATGCTCCAAGGCAGCGGGCTGCCCCTACTACAAAGGTTTGCCACGATGGTTGCTACATGCCGCGCCACCCACTCCGCTCGCCTCGCGCATTTCATTCGCAACACAGCAGGGCAGAGTCCAAGCATTGCACATCTGACCAACTTCGATCTTCGTCTGCAGGCCGCACCCACCGAAATCAAATTTACCATGGAGGACATGATCAAGGATGCAATCAAGAACGACAAGGAAAACGTCCGGGGTGGCGTCAGTCAACCAGCCAACAAGAAGTAAGCCAATTTTCTGCCCCCGCCGCGATCTTTACATGTTTTTTGACCCCATTACTCCACGTTCGCAGATATCTCGCTTTCCGCTTCAAGGTTCTTGACACCCCGGCCAACATTGCTCGTCTGAACAAAGCCATTGCTTGAGGGGCCGAGAAAGGTGTTTTCGCTCTGCCCAAGGGCGCCAGCGGCAAGGTCAAACTAGCCAAACCCGTCAAACCCGTCTCGGAAGTCAAAGAGCCCGTAAGTCCATCCTCATCCTGCAGCTCCCACTGGTGCCGTTGTTGACTCCGCTTCCGTCTCGCAGAAACCAGCCCCCAAAGCCGCCAAGCCTGCCAGCAAGCCCGTCGCTAAGAAGCCCGCCGCCGAGAAAGTAAAGGCCCCAGCCGCTGCCAAGAAGGTAACCAAGAAGGTCCCCACCGCCCCCACAAAGAAAGTCGCCGCCGCTAAGGCAGTAAGTTCTCCTTTCCACTCATCCCCAGCACGTCTGATCGGTACTAATTGGCACTCTTTACTTACTACAGTCTACTGGCAAGAAGACAAGCTCTACGACAAAGAAAGTCAAAGCAGCAGCGATGAAATCGTGATCCGGCTGTCTCCCTTCCCCTCTGATATCCCATCTTGATCTTTCTTTGTCTTCTTCTTTGTTTGCCACTTCGGTCCATTTTTTGCCTTTTCTGTTATGCCTAATTCCATTGCGTTCCCGTCTTTCCTGGCTCTCCCTTCATAACGGTCCTGTATTTTTTCCTTTCCTCCTTCCTCTCACCATGAAAACAAAAGTGGGAACCGTATATCTATATATATTACCATGTGCTGTTCGCCGTTGTTTGGATTATCTTTTCTGCCATGCCTTTGTCCAGAGTTCTTGCCGCTTCCATTCTATGAAATGTCTTGTTCTGATTACTCGCAGTGACAATGCCACACCATCCAGCATGACAAAGTTGCCCAATCGCACCGATAGTGACTTGACTGCACTGCCTCCACAACCTTGTGTCCCACAACTGTCCGGCGGCATCGGCATATATATATATGCGCCCGATCGTCAACAAGCTTTCCCCAGCGTCTCCGTCTCCTCCTGACGCCTGGAAACCAAGCCGAAGCTCAGCACAAAAGATATGTCATGCTGACTAGCCCCGCATGTCCAGATCACAGCCACGTGCATATCGCACATGCCTCCTGCAAGTATTTGGTCCCTCGCCGGCCTCTGGGCTCGGCTTGACAGGTACAGGTGGGGCACCATACCATACCTGTATGCGTCGTTTACTTTTTTTGCTCAGGAGCGGAGGATTTACGTAGGCAGTGCATCCACGCTGTATGCGCTGCTGCTCCTCGGGGCGGAGAGATGCAGGAGGATCCAGGAGGCTTGGGGCCTCGTATTCACTCCCGGCCGTCTGCTTGGCCTCTTGCCACCCCTCCCCGCTCGAACTTAACACCAGTCCCTCGCGAGCACCCTGGAGACGCTCCGCGCCTGCTCGGAGAGGCTTAGTTAAGCTCGCTCCCCGCTCGGGGCGCTCAGCCGGCGCACCAGCAGTGCAGGCGCCACATTGGCGCCACTGGGGCTCATGAGGACACACAGTCATCGTGACGCCCCCTGTCATGAACCGGGGCGCCACCGGTTGAGGTGACGCCCTCATGTACAACATGGTATTGCCATTGACCTGGGCGCCCCAGGTACGCCCCCATCTGGCACCCCTACGCGGCGTAGTACGCCGCTTCGGCAGGGGGGGGGGGGGGGGCGCCCCGCGGGTCCATCATGGCGTCGCCGAGGCTGGCCGCCGGCAGGACGGGGGGTGCCTTGGGGTGAGTATGGCCCCGGGGTCGCCCGAGAGTCGGCCACATGCCTCCACGGCCGTACCGCCGGCCTGTTGAGGCGTAGGCCCAGAGAGGCCCCATCGGAGCCTTCGAGCTGGGTCGGGCAAGCCATGAGGGCAGCCCCGAGGGGTGTGGGATTCGGGCAGCGCATTCAACAACCCCCAGAAACACCTTGAAGAGACCCTTGGGGTTCATCATGGCGTTGCCAAGGCTGGCCGCCGGCAGGACGGGGGGCGCCTTGGGGTGATTATGGCCCCGGGGTCGCCCGGGAGTCGGCCACATGCCTCCACGGCCATACCGCCGCCCTGTTGAGGCGTAGGCCCAGAGAGGCCCCATCGGAGCCTTTGAGCCGGGTCGGGCAAGCCATGAGGGCAGCCCCAAGAGGTGTGGGATGTGGGCGGAGGGCGCTTGCGTTCAACGACCCCCAGAAACACCTTGAAGAGACCCTTGGTTTCACCTCAGAGGTGAGGCAAGGTGAAACTGTAACGCTTCCTTCCCCAGCACTTGGTGAGGTGAAACCATAAACACTTCCTGCCCCAGCCAAGATCCGCTTCTCATACAAAACAACCCACTCAGATCCCACTTCACAAATTCACACACCTAGGTGTAGTTCAGAGAAGTCTTGATTTATTGCAAACACTTAAATTCCAGTAGTAGTAAATCTAACAAAAACAATGGTTAATAAAAGATAGGAAAATGTGTGAAAACATTGAATAATTTTACCTATTGAGGTTTAGTTTTATTGACTAGACAGGCTGTTGATGTTGGCGATAGACTATGAGAGAATATGTAAACTGAGAAAATATAAAGAGCATTGAGTTGATGAAACCTAAGATTGAGAAACAGCGAGCAAGCAAAGTACCTCTCCTCCCCCTGATCAAGTATCCTCTGTGTCTTGAGAACTACGCCTGCGCTTGACTGAGATGCACTGATTGATATGACATTCAGATGAGTGCTTGATAATGTTGAATTTACCTTGATTCAATATTGCCAATTGGCGGGGTTCAGTCAATGGTGTGGAGTGTGATCTTGAAGGTACTGGGTTAGTTCGCTCCCAGAGCTTGAGGTGAAAATTCTAGAGGCTTATTTGAGATGGAGATTGAGCATTTGACATGTAGTGAAAATTTCATCCAACACCAGAACCACACAATCATCAATCTGCGGCTGAAATGGGCCCCACTGATGAGCCAGGTATGCCTTTTCTCCACTACTTCAGTTGTTTGTGACAAAAAGGCTCACATATTCCTCCTTGTCAAAAGACTAAACCCACAAAGAGAGTGTTACATACTATGTATTTCCCCAAGCAAGGAAAGGACTGGCACAAGCATGTCAAAAATGCCGCACACAAGAACAATGTCCAACAGCGCAATGAATTGAGGAGGTCAAGGGTACCCCTTGGGAGGCTGATCAAACTCAGGAACAGGAAAACTGGCAATTCCATGAAGAAGACATTGCTCATGAAGATTGTACATGGGCTCACATGATGGCACTCATTGGGGGACTTAACACACAGATGCTTGAACCAGAGACAAATGATTCTTTGCCTCTAGAGCCTGGGGTTTAATATTGACAGCAATTCCATTTAAATGATGATTCTTGGATGGAAAACCTCCATAAATCGCTTTTGCATACTGTGAAAACCCATTCATTAACCTTTCCACATAGGACCTTAAATGAGAGGCAATGGTCATTAATTGGTCTCTATACTTTGCCCCTTCCCACACCAAATGTAAGTCTGACTGATCCACCAATGGATGTGTTAATGTTTTATCTGCTTGCTATCTAGATTGAATTTCTTCAGATCAAAATCCACAATGCATGTTTCACTTGTTACAAATCACAAGACAAAACTTTCCAAGTCATAATCAAACTGCACAACACTGAATCACCAATTCTTGTCTCACATTAACTGAAGATTACCCTTCCTGTCACCTCCATCTGGCCCCTAACTCAACTTTTACTCAAAAGGAATAATAGAATGTGATGGTTCTTGGTTTTTGGGGTTTTAAACTCTGCAGCGGCGCAGCTGCCTTGGCCTCTAGTTTACATAAAATCATAAAGCCAATTTTGGCTGGGAGATGTCAGTGTGCACAAAACTTAAAGTGACATCTCCCAGCCAAAATTGCAGTTTATAATTTTATGTAGAAAGATCTTATGCAATTTTGAACACCACAATTGTGTATACATTTAGTCATCTACCGCCGCGCGAGGCAATCATGGTGTTCAAAATTGCATAAGATTTTTTTACATAACAGCATAAGCTGCAGTTTTTGCTGGGAGATGTCACTTTAAGTTTTATGTACACTGATATCTCCCAGCCAAAATCACATGTTATGCTGTTATGTAAACACATCTTATGCAATTTTGAACACCATAAATGGTTTCTCTTCATCGCCCATTTGGAGAACCAGAACCAGAAGCAACAGTAGCTAACCGTCATTGCATTGGGACACCGTAGTGCCCATCTGCTTTCTCACAGTTTAAAATCTTTTGGGGCATTGCCAAAGGCCATCTCACTGAGTCAAACCCTGGACTTTGGGGCATGGGTTTGGGTTACAGCCTTAGTGAAAAGTATTCAGGTATGGCTGGCTCAAAGTGTCAGCCGGGCTACTACAATAAGTTAGAGCCCGGCTAACGAATCTAGCTGTGCCATTATATTTACATACTAAACTGCGGCGCAGAGCACCAAGCAGTCGCTAAAACTACCCGGCCTTAGCGACTACGACCTAAGGAGTGAGTGACGGAACTCCCGCCAAAGGAATCGGCCGGAGGACAAAAGCATTGAACAGGTTAAAAACCCGCTCTCAGGCCAAGAGAACGGGTCGCAAGACATTCTCCAGTTTGATCAAACTAGGAGAAACATCAACCAAAGAATCAATGTGAAAAAGGCCGGAGGAGTGTAATAATAAAGTGAACTACTGTACATCTCCAGCCGCAGATGAACAGGAAAACATCCCTTGGTTTGAGGAGAGAATCCGTCATCTCCAATAGATGACTGACAGGAGCGACTTGGATCATAGAATCCTTGGAAGCTCCTGTCAACGCGCTATTCCTCCGGCTGAAGAGCCGAAGGAAGCGTAACCACATAGAGCTACAACCCTACCGGTTGTAGCTTGTCTATATAAATGGGGGCCTTTGGGTGATTAAAGGTCCCCCAGATACATTTATAACCACTTCGAAGCTTTGCCCGTCTCGCCCTTGTCTAATTGACCTGTGCCCCAGCCGGACCTTGCCTTGACCTCGGTTTACTTGAATTGGTAGTCTTTTTTACCGCAGACCCTCACTGAGAGTAAGTCTGTGTTTTTTCCCTTTTCTATCGGGATTTTATCCCAAACTATCTGCTGGGTGCGAGTAATCGCGCAACTACCCCCTTTCCAAGGGCCCCAGAAGTCACAGGACACAAAAACCCCTGCGCATTTCGTGCGCAGGCCCTGTAAGAACCGCGGAGGGCACTAAACCACCCCAGGCGCCCCTGGCCCCTCCGTTAACCTCTTTTTTTGTTTCATTAGAAGTAGCTTATCCTAAGCTACTTCGCACTTCTACCGCGCATTTGCTGCGCGCTACATCACACCGTTCTCTGTTGCCGGCGTAGCTAGAGGAGTATTCATACTCTTGGCATCACCAAGCCTGACACAAAGACTGTAGGCTCAACGTTGTAGTGTTCCTCAACCCAGGATTGTCCTGGGATGAGGAGTACTGGCCGTGCTGCGGCAAGTCCAGGAGATGTGTGTGACATCTATGTCACACCACCTCCCTTCTTGCCGCAGAGGCCACTGTGCGTGCAGCTATTGGACTGGGGGAGACACAGAACAAAAGTAAGAGAAAACAAATAGAGATAATGCAACCAAAATAATGTTGCAGTGAACTGGGACAGCAGAACACAGCGCAGATGAGTTTGTGGAAGGATGAGTTTCATTGCATCATGAGAAAACAAGGAAAGCTGAGAAAGAAAGAAAAAGGAGAAGAAGAAAGGAAAAGCTCACCTGGGACAGCAGAACACAGCGCAGATGAGTTCGTGGAAGGATGAGAAAAAGCCTTCCACGTCTGCTGCCCAGGTGACTAGACTACACTACATGACATGTCACAGAATGTGAAAGTGAGAAGACAGGTTGGAAGCAGAAACAAAACAGAACTACAACCCTACACCTCAACACCCCCCCTTGCTGAGAACCTGAAAAAGGAAAACAAAAGAAAACAGAAGAAATGGAGAGAGAAAAAAAAGAAAAAGAAAAAAAAAGAGAATAACTAGACTACCCCAAAGCGCGCACAATGTTCCTCCAGAAGAACCCGGTTGAGAGGCTTGGTTAACATGTCTGCAAGCATGTCTCTTGTTGAGACATGGAGTACCGTGATCTTCCCGCTTTTGACACATTCACGTGAGAAGTGATACCAAGCGTTGATGTGTTTGGTGCGCGCGTGATGCTCAGGATTCTTTGCAAGCGCTTCTGCTCCGGCGTTGTCAACATGAAGAGGGATTGCAGAGCACGGGCGAAATTTGAGTTTCGTCAAAATGTACCTTAACCATAGTCCTTCTTTACACGAGTTGGACATGGCTTTGTACTCAGCCTCTGTGCTGGAGAGTGAAATTGTGGCTTGCTTCCGAGATTTCCAGGAGATAGCGCCATCAGCGAGGCGGAAGGTGTATCCAGATTTTGATTTCCTTTCATGGCGGTCTTCAGCCCAGTCCGAATCCGAGAAACCAGAGCAGGTCAGGGAACCTCCAAGTCGCAGACGAAGGTCTTGGGTAGAGATTAAGTAGTGCAGTACCCTAACAGCTGCGCGCCAGTGAGCTTCTGAGGGGTCCTGTAGAAACTGAGAGAGTCTGTTGATTGTGAAGGACACATCCGGGCGCGTGCATTGAGATGCCCAGAGAAGAGCACCAACCAGCTGGGGGTAAGGACCGGGGGACAATTTCTTGCCTGCTTTGCGGGGTACTAGATCTTTGAAAACGGAATCGGTAGGAGTACGGACTGAGATCGGGGGTTCGACTAGAAATCGTTTCTGCATGTCGGTGATATAGTGCGGCTGGGAAAGGTAGACTGCCTTGTTGTCAAAGTCGCGCTCAATCTTCATTGACAAGAAGTGATGGAGCTCCTCGTCCGCTCCTATTTTGAAACGTTTACCTAACAAGGTAATGAGTGAGTCTACGACTAGCGGCTCCCCTACAATTGCCAGATCGTCCACGTGGACCGTGACCGCACCAACAAGATTGCCGTCCCTTACGGTGAAGTATAAGGTAAGGTCGTAACAAGACTGAGTAAGACCTGCCTGTAGAAGGCCATCATGCAGCCCCTTGTTCCACTCGCACGGGGACTGCTTCAGGCCGTAGATTGAACGGTGAACTTCGCAGACCCAGTCTGGGTGCGCTGGGTCTTCAAACCCCGGAGGTTGTTCCATAAAGACAGGCTCTTCGAGACGGCCGTTCAGAAAGGCGGTTTTAAAGTCGACTTGCCTGCCTTTCCACTGCTTGATTGCCAATAAGCTCAGAATCAAGCGGAGGGTTTCCTGCCGAAGGGTGGGTGCGAAAACTTTGTCGTAGTCTACGCCGTGGACTTGGGTGTACCCCATCGCAACTAATCTTGCCTTTAGCTTTTGGATTGAATGGTTGGGCCGACATTTAATTTTAAAGACCCACTTGGACTTTATGATTTTACGCTTGGCCGGACGAGGGACCAATCGCCAGGTGTCCATGCCGAGAAGAGAGACAAACTTGTCGTCAGCCGCCTTCAGCCATTTAGCTTTGTTTGGTGAGCGCAGCAGCTGTTTCCAGGTTTTAGGGGTGTCGACTTCATCAGCGGCTGATGCAGATTTTGACCATGTACCGTAGCGATCTGGAGCGCGCCTCTGACGGCCGGAGCGACAAGCTGGAGGCGAAGGGTTCCTAAGAGCCGCAGTCTGTGGTGGAGGAACGGCCGCTGCTGGAATCAAAGAGTGAGGTTGAGAGGAGGGGGCCAGAGGTGTAGGAGCTTGGGGAACCAAAGGAGATGAGGGAGAAGCTTGAGGGGAGGGGGAGGGGGGAGGAGGGGGAGGAGGAGAGCAGGGGGAACTGGGGGAGGGAGGGGGAGCGGAAGGGACCATATGAGATAAAACTGGCGAAGAGGGTCGCTGAGCCGGTACTGCATGAATAGATGCTGTTAGACAACGGTCAAATCTTGGTTTCAACGGAATATCCAGTGGCGGTAGATTTTCAGACACGGGATCAGGTCCCAGGATTTATTTGGGAGGTTGACAGTGCGGTTGAGCAGGAGGTGAAGATCGAATGGGCCAAGGTAGTTCCACAGCTACAGGTGATGGCTCACGTTTCAGCTCAGCACCGTAAGGGTCGAAGGAGAGATTGTCAAAGAGGACGTCTCGAGTTTTTATGACGGACCTCCTTTCCAAATCCCATACTCAACACCCGTTTCCGTCTCCCAGATAGGAGAGGAGTATTGCTGATCAGCCTTTCTTGTCGAGTTTCTTCCTATCCGCTTCTGGAACCTTGTACCAAACCAAGCAACCAAATGGATGTAGGGATGACAAATTTACAAGCGGTTTGTCCAGGACCTCGTTTGGTGGCTTGAAACCTGCTGGGGTGTAGCACGGGACAGAGTTTAGAGAGAAAGACACGTGGCGGAGAGCATCCGCCCAAAAGAATTTGGGAAGGCCTGCACTCAGAAGGAAACAACGGATTAGGTTCCCTATGGTTTGATTCGTCCGTTCTGCAACACTGTTTAGCTTGGGGGAATGCGGAGGCCCGGGCTTGTGTGAAATTCCAGCTTGATCCAGGTAGGAAGAAAACTCAGATGACATGTATTCACCACCGTTATCGGAGCGCAGTGCAAGGATTTTGTGCGCTCCATCTCGCTCAAAGTGGGCACAAAAAATTTTGAAGCAGGAAGACACGTCTGATTTTGATTTCATCGGAAAGAAGGAAACAAATTTGGAGAAATCATTGATGAAGGTTACAAAGTACTTGTACCCTTCTCTGGATTGGACCTCTAATGATCCAACGTCGGAGTGTATAGGTTTGCCGGGTTGATCAGATTGATATGCGGAACAAGATTTGAAGGATAAACGGTGCATTTTGGATTGCACGCACACAGGACATTGCTGAACATCGATCTCGTTCATGATTGATGGTTTGATGTTCTTGATCTTCAAAAGGCGCTTCAGGGGCCGGAGGCCTATGTGAGATAGGCGGTGATGATACCCCAGAAGAGAGGTGTCAACGGAAGACTGATAGTGGGTGGATGTAGAGAGAGATGTTACCTTGTTGGATGGAAGGTAATATAGATTTCCTTTTTGGTATCCTCGGCCAACGGCGTTGACTTGTACCCCAACAGAGCCAGACTGGAAGATGTCACAGCTGTTCTTGTTGAAGATGCAGGTCAGACCTGCGTCGCACATGGCTGCTATTGACAACAGAGGCTTGTGAAGATTGGGAACAACAAGGGTGGGTACTGAGACTGGTGTGTCAAGCGGAAGAGTCGAAGTGCCACGATGAGTAGCAGAGACTTTTGAGTGATCGGCAAGGCAAATTGCGGTATGGTCTGGTTTGATGCTGGAGACGGCCTCTGCATACGGCGTCATACAGTTAGAGCATCCCAATTCAAGGTTTGCATTGCGCTGGGCAATGGAGCTGGCATTTGCGGTATGCTCAGCGATAACGACCGCATTGCCTGCTCTGGCTGGATGGTGAGAAGAGTGGCCGTCATCCGAGCCCGAGTAGTCGGAGTCGTCATTGTCTTCCCCCCCTCCAAGCTCAACGACCGTAGTCTTTCCTGCTTTGGCTTGAGGCTTCGGTCCTGCGCGACCTCTGCGGTTTCCATGGCGGCGGTGGCGATCAGTCCCGTGTGACGAATCAGGTCGACGGCCCTGCTTGTGCTCTGTGAGGATCCGAGCTGCACTCTCGCAGGCCAATAGTTTGTGGCCATTGATGTTGCAGAAAGTACAGAAGAGGGCACCATTCCAGGGAGGACAAGGCTTGCGGTCATTCGACTCATTGGCGCGGGCGACTGATTTGACAAGTTGAGCCTCCTTGAGACGAGCCTTACGACAAAGGGATTCTTGACGCAGAGCCGACACAATCTTGGTTGACAAGATACGGCTCTCATTCATGAGAGCGGACATGCAGGGGTGCCAGTTGGAAGGAAGAGAGTTCAACAGGGAGGTCGCATGTATGTTGTCCGGAGTGAGGGGGGTGGCAGGAGTGACAACCGCGTTGAGGCGCTCAGCATAGCCTTGGAGTTGATCAATGTGAGCATCGACATCATTGCCGGTCATGCGGGCAGTGGTTAGTTTTTGAAGCCAGTACATCCTTCCTCCGGAGGCAGAGTCTTGATGGGCCTCTTTCAAGGCCTCCCACATCCCTTTTGCATCGTCTTTGAAAAGTTGGATATAGCGGAGGTTGACTGGCTCGACCGTGCGGGAGATGACCAAGCATATGGCCAGATTATCCTGCGCTTGGGTAGGTCGTCGAGTAGGTGCAGTGCCTTGGGGAAGAGTCTCAATGATATAGCCAACTCCAGTCACGTTGAAATGAATTTCAAGTACCACGGACCAGTCGAGATAGTTTGATTTTTCACTTGGGGCCTTGAGTGGTTCGACCCCAGAGATCTTTAGTGCCGGGTGTGATGTGAGCTCCATGTGAGGCAGAGCAAATTTTACGGTGGAATCGCTGGTCAACATCAGTGCTGATGGAGCGAAAGAGTGGTTGATCCTTTGGATGAATCACGAACTAAGTAATCTGGTATTTAATGTGCACGAGCTAGAGGCAACTGGGTCTCATAACCTGTTGCAGTGAATTGGGACAGCAGAACACAGCGCAGATGAGTTTGTGAGAGGATGAGTTTCATTGCATCATGAGAAAACAAGGAAAGCTGAGAAAGAAAGAAAAAGGAGAAGAAGAAAGGAAAAGCTCACCTGGGACAGCAGAACGCAGCGCAGATGAGTTCGTGGAAGGATGAGGAAAAGCCTTCCACGTCTGCTGCCCAGGTGACTAGACTACACTACATGACATGTCACAGAATGTGAAAGTGAGAAGACAGGTTGGAAGCAGAAACAAAACAGAACTACAACCCTACACCTCAACAAATAATAAGAAAATTTTTAACACTAGGTCCGCAGTCTTGAGGAAATTTCTGATTCTTAGTCAAAATTTCAGCTATCTGGTCTCTTGTACCTACCCAGTTCAGCGCTGTCTTTTTCTGAAACAGTGCCTCATTAGCAATATAGAAATCTTGATCTGAATTTTGGGTCTGTTTGTTAGAAGCTTTGTCAGTAGCAACAGTGGGCTGCTACGCTAAACTACGCTCTTTTAGCCCTAACATTTAGTGTAGCGGCAAAAAGCGCTGGCCTTTTTTGAATAGCGTTAGCGCGCTGTTAGCGCCGCTACGCTGCGCTAACAGCACGCCAATTTTCTTTTAGCGTTAGCACTATACTACAGCCGCTACGCTGCGCTACGTTGCGCTAAGGCGCTTTTAGCGGAAACAAGGCCTTTTTTGCCTCAAAAAGCGCTGTAGTGCAGCGTATCGAACGCTCTTTTGCGCCCTGCGTGCTTAGCAATAGCGCCATTGCGCAAATCTGCGCTAACACTACGCTAAAAGCTAAAATAGCTTTGCACCCTGTGCGCGTAGCGTTAGCGCAGATGTGCGCGGTTGCGCTAACACTACACTAAAAAATAGTGCATTTGCGCTGCGCTACGCTACGCTAACAGCTATGGTAGCGTAGCTGACCCACTGTTGTCAGTAGACACCTTGACAGCAGATTGGTTATCACAATGCAAATGCCCAATGAAATTAGCCTTAAGAATGGGACAACACTGGGAATTTACGCTATCCAGGTTGCTTGGATGTCATTTAGTTATCCAGTCCTATGTGGTGTGAAAAACAACATAAATTGAATCTGTGGGTGTCAAAAGAAAGTTTTAATTTTGCTTAACAAGATGAGCCCTAAGTTTTTCCAAGAAACTCCTATTTTCGATGTTGAAGTATCATTTTTGTGACCAAAAATTAGTTATCTGGGTAACTTAGGCTAGATAACTCATTTTTGATGACAAAAGTGATATTTCAAAAGCAAAAACATGAATTTCTTGGAAGAAATTAGGTCCCATCATGTTGAGAAACATTTAAGCTTTCTTGTGACACCCACAGAGTCTATTTATGTTGTTTTTCACACCACTTAGGACTGGATAACTAAATGACATCCAAGCAACCTGGATAGCGTAACTTCCCAGTGTTGAATGGGAGGTCAAGTGTTGGAGAGGAGTGGAGCCTGGGACAATGATGTGGGGGTAATTTGGCGGAGATGATGGACTATTGCGCAAAAGTGTTGGATCTGCCGAATTGGGTGGGAACCAAGATGTGCGTGGGGGGGGGGGGGGGGGGGAGGTTTATGGTTTCTCTTCTCTTTTCTTTTTCCTATCATCTTACTTACTAGTTGTCAGCCTTAGAGATACATCAAGTATCCAAAAGACTGCAATAACTTAGTAAATAATAATAATTATTAAATTATTATTGCAGAATCAGATTCCTCATCATAAATTAGCGGGGGTTACCCACTTAAACTACCCCCTTATTCCTATTCCTTCATGTACTAATTGTATAAATAAGAATTGGCCCCAGAAAGCACCCAAAAATAATATTACATACATAAATTTAGTAAAACAAACAATGTACATAAAATTAAACTGTTGTACATTAATGAGTAATATTACTTGTGTAAAAATACCCCGTGAAAGTATTATGTAGACTTCTACTGAAGCTCTTTCACATGACAATTGGTTATAAACATGTCATGTGACAGAGTCAGGGAAATTAGTCTATTACAATACAATTAAATTACCCACAGCCAAGCCCTTTTCACGGCTACACCCCTGGATACTCCCATAGGGAGAAAAGGACTCAGTGTTTACGCCCACTGAAGTCCCCTCTATAAATAGAGGCCTATTTGGCCCTCAGAAAAAGATCCCCCAGACCATTCACCGCCCATAAACTGTAAGTTTGCCGTGAACATTCTCCTCTGCTACTACTGTAGCCCCTTTATCCTTTAAACCAAGTATCTGATGGATGCTTGAATTTTTGGATTGGCAAGATGTCCATTGGACATTCTAAATTGGGAGTGTCCAATGGACGGAAATTTGAAATGTCCAATCAATGGTTTTGAATGCCAAGCATCAATTGGACGCTTCTGGAAATTTCTGAGTAATGCTCAGTGCATGTTACGTCCGCTGGATGCTTCCTGGACATCCTCTGGATGCTTCTCAATCAGAAACATCCACGGGATATAGCACATTTGCAGAAAGGCGCCCCGTTGTGTAGCAGTGAGGAGCCAAGACATCAATAATCACTCAGCCCAGACACATATATATATTCTTGAAGAAGGCAGAAAAGGGTCATTTCTTGCCACTAACCAGCTTTTATTCTTGTACCAATAACTTGTCTGCAAATGGCTTGTGGTGTAGCTTCAGGTGTTTTTCCAGTGGTACATGGAGGTAGGTGTAGCTACAAAAGTTCCAGTGTAGTGATTTATATGGGCATGCGTGGTAGAATTTCCACTTGGAGATAGCGCGGGCAGGAATGCCAGAGCGGCTCAGGCAGAGTGCATTCCGGTGACATAAGCACTGAAGATGATTTCAGAAAGAATGCTAAGAAAGCTTATGGAAAGTCGCGCGCGGATGGAATGCACGGATTGCAGATTGCGGATTTCGGATTGGGTGTTCGGACCGGAGCGGAAAGACAGGACTGGACTACGGCTGACTACACACGTGGACTGGTAGCAGCAGCGCATCAGCAGGTGAGCCATGGCAGCCAAAGCTGGTTCCACTGAAAGGGTGGAACTGGGGCGGAGGCGGTGGTGAGAGACTGACTGACGGGGGCTAGACAGAGGATGGTGGGAGTTAAAGCGTTGGAGAGGAGCAGAGTCTGGGAAAATGACATGCAGAAAGCAAGCAGAGCTGACGGACTAGTGCGGGATTGGGTGGGAACGGCAATGCGCGTGGAGGCTCACAGTTTCTCTTCTCTCTTCTTTCTTCCTTATCCTATCATCTTACAGATTACTCATCCTTGTACTTACACTTATGGACGTACTAGAGTATTAGGAGAGTTTTACATGACCTTATCTTTAATTACGGGATTACTTGCGGATTCTGTGCTTGTGGAGTGCAGAGCTTTATTCACTTGCGGATTACTACACTATAGATCAGGCTCAGAGAGGAGCGCTGAAGGCTAGCGGATAGTAGCAGTGTGGAGCCAAGACACCAATAATCACTCAGCCTGGACACATATATTCTTGAAGAGGGCGGTTAGCGGACATTTCCACTGACCAACCAGCCTTTATTCTCACACCAGAAAGAATCAAATTGCAGTTTGATGCCAAAAATTTCCTTTTACTGCATTATTTTTCCACTGGCATTGTTTGGTATTTGGTTGAGGATGTGTCAGGCCCATAGGAATGCATAATTCCAAAAATTACATGGTAGTTTGCTATCCAACAGGACCATTAGGCTCATGGCTTGGATAGTTCCATTGAAAATTATTATTAAGATTACTACGCTTGTCCACCTTGTTTGATACAAAAAGACTGGGGCTTGCATCTTTTCCAAATATCAACTTCCCTTCAACTCCCCTTACTCTATCCACCCAAGCTCCTCTCTTCAGATCACCTCTGCATCAATCCTGCATCCAACTGCGCATCCTACTCCAATTTAGTCCACCCGCTCTCCCTTTTTCCTGTGGGATGAGTGAGGCGGTGCGGAAGCTGTATGGTTGGAAGATACTATTGGCCAAGAGAAACGTTTTTGCAACAAATTGTAATGTCAGCAGACAGATATGAGGTGATGACAAGGAATGCAGGTGAGGGGAGGAACAAATCAGCGGTGAATGGACAACAAGCTCAGTTGGTTGGGAATGTGGCTGGAAGGTGGTGGGTTGGTATGGTGATGGTAGCAATGGTGAATGTTAATGAACAGGGTTTTAGTGACATGTGGTACAGTGCGCAGTGGCAAGTGCTGGTGTGAGACCCCCTCCTAGGGTGTCACACACATATCACAAGTCTCACTGCGAGATCCATATAGTTCAAGTTCCTCCCCCGCCTTCTTAGCTTGTTAGAGATGCTGATCTCTCCCTGCTAGGTTTGTCTGTTGTTTCTTTTCTTTCTCTTTCTCTTCCCCTTGTTGAGAGATGTTGATATCTCCCTGCTAGCCCATCCTTATCTGCAATTCAGCATAGTTGGGCACTAGAAAATTTGAGAAACGTTCTCCATGCCATCCATCCAGCCTTCAGTGACACTGAAGAGTCCAAACGGGACTCTTACAGCTGGTGGCATAAGGCCCGCGTGTTTATTTACAGGAGAGTGAGTCACACCAGTTTGTCCCCCCAGGGGATCTAGTTCTGTCCTAGCCCCTCCCTTGGAGCCCTAATCACTATATGAGGCCCTTCCTGGACTACTCTAACAACTGGCCCTTTTTTCTTTTTTCTGCAGCACAGCTGGAGGGTCATCCATAGGGCCTTTGGGTCTTTGGGGATTCTTCAACTTGTGTGTATGTTTAATTGTTGTGTCAACTATATTTTTGTTGTAATCCAAGTTTATTAAATACACACAAATGTGGAAACATAGATCTAAGTTTTGGCGTATTTTTAATTAAAAAAGAACACAACAGAAGAGCACACAATTTGAACAATACAGGCAGCCATTGAAAATATCCCCAAAGTGTTGAGTTGTCTGTTAGTCTGCTACCATGATGTATCACCACAGTATGGAGGGCTGTCGGATCGACCCATGAGCACTACCAACCAACCACCCAGCTGGCAGCCACAAGCGTCTGTAGCCTAGTTGGTAAAGGCAGCACTCTAGTATGTGTCTCAGCATAGCTGAGGTCGTGAGTTCGACTCTCACCAGACACATCTTCATTTTACAGTCTCTACACAAAGAATCAAAGGCCCTATGGATGACTCTCCAGCTGTGCCAAAGCAACAAGCAAAAAAGGGCCGGTTGTGAAAGACTCTGTGAAAGAGCCGTCAAGGAGGGGCCTAATCAAGCAACTAGGGGGCTTCCAGGGAGGGGGCGGACGAAACCAGAACCCCTGGGGGGACAATAGACACCAAACCTCCCCTCCTTAAATATTCAAGCTCAGCAAACCTTTGCCTGTCAGACTGTGACTCATCAGCCGCCTTGGCGTCGCGCACACTGTATCCTCGCCAACGCCACACCCACTGTATCCTTGCAAACACCACACCAACGCCCACACCTGCCGCGGCAAAGACTTAAATATTCAAGCTCAGCAACCCTTTGCCTGTCAGACTGTGACTTGGTAGCCGCCTCGCCGTCGCGCACACCGTATCCTCGCCAACGCACCACCCACTGTATCCTTGCAAACACCACACAAACGCCCCTGCCGCGGCGAAGACGGAGGCCCTTGGCAACTGGCTGTTTGAGTTGAACAAATGCTGCCATGATTTCAGTCAACTTTCCCTGTCCCAGAAACAGGTGGTTGTCCTGAAGGCGTATTTGCAGCGGATTGGGGGGGGGGGGGGGGGGTTAACGGCTTTGAACGCAGCAGACTGATCAGTGTTGTTGGCGGGGGGGGGGGGGGCTTGAGTCGGGCCAAGATAAACGTGGGGATGAAGGGTCTTGAACAGCTGGCCAAGGTGTACATCAGCTGCAACTGTATCCTGGCCAGCTTCCGGGGCTGGCAGGGGAACAATGACCTGTTGAGAGCCCCCACACATCTCCATGACTCTGTAGGTTGCATTTCTATGCCAAGATCTATAACAGACTGGGGAAGGAGGAATTGTTGAACAGTGTAGAGGTCAAGCGGCTCCTGATGTCTGTTGAGGCCAGTACAGGCTTTGATTGGACCCTGTTCACTCCTCTGGTCGGCCGGTTTGAGGATCTCGCTAAACGGGCCTACAGACAATGAGATCTTGAGGAAGATCCGGGGACAGAGGGCGGGGGAAGTGGAGCAGAAGAGGTGTTGGATCTCTCCCGGGAAATCCTGCCGCTGATTAGGCTGTGGAAGGGGCAGATGAGCTACATAACTGTTGGCGACATGGTGAAGCCAATTGCGCAGGAGCCCGAGAGCAAGCTGCTGCTCAACATGGTCTTTGATCCCTTATTGCTCCGGACAATCAGCCGTCGCGGCGAGCTCCAGATCCAGCTCCACCTGCTCTACGGCTGGCTCAAATTCTCCCCGCCAAATACCTTGCCATCCACCGGCCAGCCCCAGCGCAATGCTGTTCCCTCCCCACAGTCGCCGTCACCGCGGCGAACAGGCTGCTGCCACCCTCAACTGTTCCAATGACCTCTCCGCGTTCCCAGCTCTCTCAACTGTCCTGCCCATCGCCCCCCAACCATGTCTTTCTTGGCCCTGAGGCCGCCTGATCAGCCTCCCCAAAGGCAATTTGGGTCCAAAGACACTTGCCCCCCCGCTCTTGAAGCTGGGAGCATAGATTGACCATGGCTCAGAGACATGTATGATATATTGGTATCTAGGCTCAGTGAGCAAAGTCGTCCTCTTGAGATGGAAATCAAAATTGAGACTAAATCATCACACTGGAATGAGAGTTACTGAGAAGGGGGATTGCAGTGCATATCTATGGTCTCCATGCTGTCCTCAAATTGACCATGGCTCAGAGACATGTATGATATATTGGTATCTAGGCTCAGTGAGCAAAGTCGTCCTCTTGAGATGGAAATCAAAATTGAGACTAAATCATCACACTGGAATGAGATGCAGTGGCGAAGCCGCCTTGGCCTCTAGTTTTTTAATAAAACTGTCAGCCTTAGAGTCATCACAGCTGACCTAAAAGCTGCCTGTTCTACCTTTGTTACATATAAATTACTTTATATCTTTTTCATCTTAAGAGATATCCCTGTTTTGACTTCATATTCTGTTTCCTCATGCAATTTTAACCCTAGTTACAACTTACCAATTCATTGTAACTATACTCCTTCCCTGAGTTACTGAGTTGTAGCGCCCTTGCGCAGTTGTGACGTGTCAGCGCTACTAGGCGCGCCAAACCACATGTACATATGTAAATTACATAAGCAAACTGTGAAAATTTTCGTAGTCAGGATCCCCCTTGCCTGAGGCGGATCCACAGACTTCAGCACACCAGAACCACCACCCAGATAACTCCAGGATCACCACCAAAGAGCCTACTATACTCCCAGTATACCTACCGTCACAGGCGCCTAGGATATTGACAGTAAGTAACCTCTTTCACTGAACCTTGTTTATCTCAGAGGTACAACTCTGTGTCTTGCTGGATCTGCCTTTTCTTCTTGCTTTGCTTCCTCCTTGATCACAGGGCTGTCCCTCCAAATCTATAGGCCTTTGCCTCCATCTTGATCACAGGGCTGTCCCTTCTTATCATCAGGCCTTTGCCTCAAAATCTAGGTTCAGGGCTGTCCCTCAGGTTTCCCATTAAGAACCTTGACTGTCCAGAGAGAAGTCTAAAAAACTGTGGCTGGATTAAGACTTATCTAATCCAGATACCCTCCTGAGAGGAAGCTGTAGCACTTCTTGCACAGATTAGCAGCACTCTTCTGAAGAGTAGCATTGCCAGTGGACGTGCATTCCCACTAGAATAACCTAGTACTTCTCTTCCTTCTTATCCTGCTTGGTTTCTCTCTCTCTTTCTCTTTTTCTATTATAGTTGTAATTTCTTTATCCCAAGAAATCCAACTATTGCCCCCCCATTTCTTGTGTCCTGCTGTCACTATAGAGACTCAGGCTCACAAAAACACCCCTAAGATCAAATCCAGAGGTCAAGGATTTTGCGGATTTTAGAAAGTGGGATTGGAACAGAAATTTGCTACTGGTTTTCTCAATATGTGTAACCTTCAAATACTAAAATGCAGTGTAAAATCTGTCATGTCATTTTTTTTAATGGTCACACCAACGGTGGGCCGCTATGCTAAACTACGCTAAAACACCCCCATTTGACAGTGTAGCACCTTTAAGATTGGGCTGCTGCATCCATAGCGTTAGTGGAATTTTAGCGGCGCTGCGCTAACACCACGCTACATTATGCCGCTTGTAGAGGAAACCCCCGCTAAAAAGCGGCATAACACAGCGTAGTGGGCTTAAATTTTGTTTGCCTGCAGTTAGGAATAGCTCAACTCCGCTGAAAGCTAGCGGGGAACCCCATTAGTTTTAGCAGAAGCTATGCTATGCTGCACTATTGCTAATGATAGCATAGCTGACCTTGAGTTAGCCATTCCTTAAGTTCTTGATCTGATGGATCATAAGATTGGCTTCACAGTTCCCATATTTCATTAATCCTGTGTTGCTTCAAAGTGCCCAGGTTCATACTTAGAATTATCTACATATAACTAAAGAAATGGCCTCTGGGGGCCAAACAAACCAGTACAAATACCTGTCATGCGAGTAACGCCGGCGTCAATATCCTGTACAAATTCTGTCATGCGAGTAACGCCGGCGTCAATGTTCTTTTTGTACTGACATTTCTTTTTTTTTAGCAGTGATTGTTTAAACAGACTTCCTCAGGTCCGTCTCACAATCCGTCCAAGCAGTGATCTGCTGGAACAGACTGTGTTTGAACGGACTTCCTCAGTTCCATCTCTGAATCCATCCGAGCAGTCACACTTGCTGGGGTTTGTTGACTCCGTTCATTGATTTGGACTCTCTGGGGTGTGTTTTTCCGTTCATCGGACTCTGGAAATGGGTCACCCAGTCCGTTCAGGGTAACCAACTCCCTTCAACGGACTCGCTGTGGGTTGTGTGGACTCCGTTCAACGGACTCTCTCAGGGATGGTCACCCAGTTGATCCATCCAGATTGCTTAGGTGGACATCCACACCTAATCAATCTCCATGGGTAATCAACCTCATTGTCCATTTCCATGACAATTCTGCTTCATTGGACTCGGCTACACACAAACAACTGAGTCTGTTGAAGCAATCTGCTTCATCAAACACCACTACACACAACAACCAATTCCGTTGAAGCAATCTGCTTTGTTGGTTACACATCTACAACCCTGAGGATTTTACCCGTCTGCACCTCCATGTCAGAACATATATAACCACACATTGTGCTGTTAGTTCCCTCAACCAATCCACTCATCAGACACCACCCATTACCTTTGATTAGTATACTGTCCCCCTCATCATCACACCTCATACTTTCCCCCTCACCACACCTCAGTTAACTTCCTCATTCCAATTCTCAATTTTTTTTTTTTTTTTTTTTTTTTTTTCATTGCAAAAATGCATCAATCCATTGAACAGTTGAGAAGAGCTTATGTTGCAGAACGGCAAGCTAGATTCAGAGAAAGGCAACAATCTGTTGCTCTATCTTCTTCCCCTTCATTGTCTTTTCACAATGCACAAAACGAGGATGTCATACAAAGGGGTCTTATTGATCCTCATGTTCATTCTACAACAAGATTGTCTCATCTATACAATGATCTGGATACCCGCAATTCACAACAATCACAAAGTCCCCACCAACCACTCTCTGATCCTTACCACCAATCACAGAGTCCCCGCCATGCATCCTCCCACCATTCACAACAAACACAAAGTCCCCACCGCCCACTTTCCCATCATTACTACCAATCACAAAGTCCCGCCATCCACCCTACCACCATTCAAAACAATCACAAAGCCCCCGCCATCCGCCCTCCCACCATTCACAACCATCACAAAGTCCCCACCGCCCACTTTCCCATCATTACTACCAATCACAAAGTCCCCACCATCCTGCTTCTGGAAATTCACAAAGTCCAAAGCATCAATCATCCCATTCTTACCAAGAATCTCTCCCTCCACGCAGGGAGCACCAACGTTCTCTTTCTCAGCCTCTTCATTTTCAAAATCATGAAAATAACAATCATGGCAAACAAAGATCCAGGGTTTCCATTGTTAACTTGCTCAAATCCCAAAGTGCTTCACCAGGAAATGTACAGAATCAATTCACATCTTCTGATAATTCTCCAAGTCTATCACCTGCACCAATACCCACAACCTGGGATGACCTGCCTGAAATTGATTTGGGGCTTCTTCAAGAACAAATTGAGGAAAGATTATCACAACCTGGATTGGCTGATGCTCCTGCTGGAAATTTGGTTGAAGATGATTTCCCAGACAACCACTCCCCCAGAAATCTTCACCAACAACATGTAAACCACCCAATTGCATGGGGTTGGACTGAACCTGCTGGATTCAGGCCTTACACATTGAGGGCAGTGAGACGTTGTGCACACTGTCATGCCATACTCTTCACAGGAGAAACAAACTCACTTTGCTGCCGCCAAGGCAGGATCACTTTACAACAACCTCCCCCACCCCCAGAACTGCTTCAGATGTTTAAAACTGCAACTCAAAATCACTCACCTGAAGGAAATCAACTGATTAAATCCATCCGCCTGATAAATAGCAACTTTGCATTTACATCTCTTGGAGTCAATGCTGCAACCAGGGCTGCACTCAACAATCAAGGCCAAGGTATCTATACATTCAAGGTGAAGGGGAAAATTCACCATAACATTGGAAGTTTGCTCCCACTTTCACAAGAAGTCCCCAAATTCTTACAGTTGTATATATATGACACAGAAAATGAGTTTGAAAACCAAAGGGTTCATGGTCAAGATCTACTTCCAGGACTGATGCAAAGAATCCAATCAATACTTCACCATTACAATCCTCTCATACGCCAGTTTGAACTTGTTGCATCTGAATTAACTCCAAATAGATCAATAAGGCTAACTTATAATGCTACAAATGTGGATCAAAGGGTTTATAACCTCCCAACAGGTGACCAAATTGCTGCAATATGGGTAGAAGGTAAGCTTACAATAATTTTATCAACCTTTCCAGTGATTACTCATTATTCTTTGAAATTATCAATTTATTTAAATTCAAGGTCATGATCTTTCAACAACAAAGACAAGGGATTTCATCATCAAATATTGTGATGCAAATTTGTCAAGGATTTCTGAATTGGATCGAAGATATGACCCACTCCATTATGTACTATTACATCCAAATGGAGAACTTGGATGGAGCCCTGAACTCAAGGAAGAAATACCACTGGCCACTGCCATGAATTATTATGCATATAAATTGGCTTTTTGCCATGAATACTACTCTCTATTACATTGGTCTGGCCGTCTTTTTCAACAATACTGTGTGGATCAATATATCAAAATTGAAACAGAAAGGTTGCTGTATATCATATTGAATCAAAAAGACTTTTGCGTAGAGCAATTCTATGGTGTTGTGGATGCTTATCAAAATGGTGTGCAGATGGGTCATGAAACAGGTACATACATTAAACCTTTCAGGATAAATGTTTTTATGATTCCCCTTCTCATCTGATTTCTTCTTGAACAGGCCGGAGATTAGTTTTACCCACATCTTTCATTGGTGGGCCTTGGGACATGAAGGCAAGATTCCAAGACGCTATGGCTTTGGTACAGACAATGGGAAAGCCTAATCTTCTCATAACAGTAACTTGCAACCCAGAATGGAAAGAAATCAGAGAAAACATCTTTCCTGGACAGTCACCACAGGATAGGCCTGATATTGTGACACGGGTCTTCAGGGCAAGGCTGAAAAAGATTTGTGATGAAATTTACAAGGACGGTATCTTTGGAAATACTGTTGGCCGGACACATGTCATATAATTCCAGAAGAGAGGACTTCCTCATGCTCACATCTTAGTAATTCTGGAATCACAACACATACCAAGAACTACTGAACAGATTGATCAGATTGTAAGGGCAGAAATACCTGATCAGAGGACTGAACCATGGCTTTACCAAGCAGTATCAAGGCACATGATTCATGGACCCTGTGGATCTTACAACACAAACGCTCCTTGCATGGTGAATGGTGTTTGCTCAAAAAAAAAAAATCCCAAGGCTTATTGTCCTGAAACCGTCATGAATGAAAATTCTTACCCTTTGTATAGGAGAGGGCCCAATGGACCAACCATCAGAAGAGGAAATAACAACTTAATCATTGAAAACCGTTGGGTTGTGCCCTACAGTCCCTACTTATCAGCCAGATTTCAATGCCACATCAATGTTGAAATTTGTGCCGTGATATCTGCAGTCAAACACCTCTACAAATATGTCTACAAGGGACACAATAAATTAGTATTGGATGTTGGGGAAAATATTGATGAGGTAAATAGATTCAGAGATTCCCGCTGGGTTGCAGCTCCAGAAGCATGCTGCAGAATTTTCTCTTTCAAATTATCGGCAACTTATCCCTCTGTGATTTGATTGGACATCCACCTGCCTGACCAACATCGAATAACATTTTCACAAGACAAAGAATTGGCAGATGTCATTGAAAGGGGTGCTGCATCTAAAACAATGCTCACAGGATATTTTGCAAGGAATCTAATTGATCCTCAGGCCAGACATCTCAAATATTCTGAATTCCCCCAGTACTACACATGGCACCCCAGCACCAAAAAATGGAAACCAAGGCAGAGGGGGTTTTCAATTGGAAGAATCTATGCGGTTTATCCTTCTGATCCAAAAAATGGCATTTACGTCTATTGCTCAATCATGTCACCGGCGCCACCTCATTTGAGAATCTCCGTACGTTTCAGGGACAGATTTATACCAGTTTTTGTTCAGCTGCTTTTGCCTGGGGTCTGTTGGAAAATGATCATTATTTGGAAGCCTCAAGCCACAATGGCTGAAGCAAATGAAACAATGATGCCATCTTATTTGAGAAAATTATTTGGGATACTTTTAGCAACATGTCAACCTTCAGACCCTCTGCGTTTATGGAATTCTTCCTACCATTGCATGACTGAAGACTGGATCCATCAGGGATGTCAAGATGATGCATTCATGACGAATAAGATTATTGAAGTGATCAATCCAATCCTGCTCCAGAATGGTCTTTCACGCGTGGATCTATCATTTCCTGATCTTCCAAGATATGATCCCTCTGTTGGTAGAAACCAGCTAAACAGAAACTGGATGTTGGATGAAGAGAGGTCAAGCTTCAATGTGGACCCAGATAAAATTGAAAATGCAAATAATTTGAACATTCAGCAGAGATCAGCCTTTAATCAGATCATCAATGCATGTTATTCAGAACAACCTGCTTGCTTCTTTATTGATGGTCCAGGTGGCTCTGGAAAGACCTTCTTATACAACTGCTTACTGGCCAATGTAAGATCAACCCAAAGAATTGCTATTGCCTGTGCTGGAAGTGGTGAGCTCTAAATTTTCTAACCATATGGATATTCAACCTGCCCCATTTTGATTTTTAATCCCTCTGAGTCCATAGGAATTGCAGCTATGAACATGCCATATGGCAGGACTGCCCATCTAACTTTTGGAATTCCTCCAAAGCTTCTGCAAAATTCAGTCTCTTCAATTGCAAAACATTCTCAAAAGGCAGATGTTTTGAGGCAATCAAAACTGATAATTTGGGATGAAGCCCCAATGACACATAGAAATGCACTTGAATTGGTAGATAGATTACTCCAAGACTTGATGGATTTAGACAAACCCTTTGGTGGAAAGGTAATTGTGCTAGGAGGTGACTTCCGTCAAGTTCTACCAGTAGTAAGGAAGGGATCACATCCCCAGATTGTTGATGCAAGCATTGTCAACTCTTACTGCTGGAGATACTTTCAACAAAATATCATCCGCCTTTCAGTGAACATGCGTGCGGCAGGTGATCCTCAATTTCAGCAATTTCTTTTATCCGTTGGAAATGGTCAAGGTATCAATCAATCAAACAACAAGATCAACCCACCTACTTCTATGGTCATTTGTGGGGGTTCTCAAGAGCAAAATTTGGATTATCTCATAAGACAGATATTTCCAAATATAACCACCTCTTTTGCAGATTCACAATATTTTCTGGATTGGGCAATTCTATGCTACAAGAATGTTTCTGTGAACCAAATCAACTCTAGAATCTTAGAATATATTCCGTCTCAAGGGAGTACTTACACAAGCTATGATTCTGTAGAGGATGATCCCCAAAACCTATATTTGCAAGAGTACATCAATGGGTTGAACATCTCAGATTTCCCACTTCATATTCTGCAATTGAAACGTGGAGTGCCAATAATAATGCTCAGGAACCTTGATTGGACAATGGGACTTTGTAATGGAACCAGGTTGATTGTGGAAAACTTGGGACCAAATGTGATTTACGCAAGAGTCATATCAGGTAACAGAGTTAATGATTCAGTGGCCATCCCTCGCATTCCTTTCATATCTGACCCAGATGAGTCTGGACTGCCTTTCAAGCTCATACGCAAGCAATTCCCAGTCAATCTGGCATTCTCCCTCACAATCAATAAATCTCAAGGTCAAACAATTGGCAATGTTGGTATTGTACTTCATGAGCCTGTGTTTAGACATGGCCAGCTCTATGTTGCATTGTCAAGAAGCAAGTCAAGCCAAACTACTAAGGTAGTGATTCCACAGCCTGAAAGTGGCCAGCCTTCATATGAAACTTCAAACATTGTTTACAAGGAAGTTCTCTCATGTGTTCAGGGTTTTTGATTCTCCCTCATGATCACCATTACCCCAAACATTTATTTCTTCAGCAACAAATTTTATGTCTTCTCCGAAAACAAACTGACCTTATCTCACCCAGTTTCCCCTTGAAATAATGTTGTTTTCCCACCCATTTTTCAATTAAAAGTTGTTTTTTCCTGTGACTGAATGCATTGTCAACCTGAAATTGCACCATCAATTGTTTGAAAATTTTGTATCATTTCCTTTGAGCTGTCCCATTCCCCATGGGGCCTTTCACATCCTGTGACTTTCTCACCCCCTGAAACCCCAAATTTGGGGGCTATGTCCTTGCTGTGATTTACAAACCCCTATGACTTTAACACCCCCTGGAACCCCAAATTTGGGGGCTTCCCCTTGTCAATCAATATGTACCTGGATGAAGTTTAGGTTTGGTATGGGATCTGGGTATGAAGAGGAAACAATACATCACAACACAGCTTTGTCTGGAAGCTTGTACTTCAGACCCTTGGGGAAAGTTTCCACTTTGAACTCTGTTTTTCTCCCTCAACCACATTCAATACCTCCCAAATAAGATAATTTTAAAATCTTCCAACTCAATGATTAAAATCATTAGAATGATTTGGGTACACAAGAAATTCCCTCTCAGCTACTAGATTTAGAGAACTGAAGTTGACCATCAGCTGTTTTCTTTCTTTGCAGCTTTTCCAAGCATCAATACTGGTTACTGCACCTCCACCTGACTTGGGGCACATTTCTGAGGGCCTTCATAACTTTGTCCAATCATGCAAATCACTATTTGGCCAATGTTTTCTCTTATTTGAGTCTGACACAGACAGGCTAGATCATCCTCCTACCTCACCCTCTGCTCTCAACTCAGCAGCTTGGCAAGATCAGGAAGCAGATTTTGTGAGTGGGCCAAGTGGTTAATACCATGCAAGGATTCATAAACAATGACATTTTCTACCTTTTCTGCGGATATAACAGGTTTTTCACATGCCTAATGTGGATGAAATTTCTGATGGGACTTCTGCTGAAAATGTGCAAAGTGATGGTAAGTAAATTAACAAATATTTCAGCCCATGGGGCATAACAAACAAAAGAAATAATGAATGTTTGCACCATCCTACATCTCTATGGAACCAACACCCCTTTTTTTTGGTTTTGTAGAAATAAATGTGAGTTATATCCTTGAGATAGACTACCTGTCAGAGGAAACAAAACCTGTGAAATTTTTCTTATCATGTGGCTCGTGGTTCTTATAGGGGCCCCATGTGGATGGAAACTCCGTAAGTTTTGTTCCAGGATTAACAAGGGTGTATGAACAAGCGGAGAGCTCTGTGAGCAATACTAGTTCTATCTTGGGGGGGGGGGGACATCCAAGACAAAAACAGTGGCATTTTTTGATTGTGTGAATCATGAGTTTTACCAGAGCGCCAATAACCAACAAATACCAGGTAATGTGAGATCAAACAAGAAAGTTGATCAACCAGGTAGCTCTGTGAGTATTGATCTTACAGATTCAGGTGCAGGGACATTAATTTTCTGTGACATGTGGATCATAGTTTATCCAAAGGAAAAATGCAAAGAAACAAAAAGACAAATTTGTGAGTGATCTACTTTCAGAACACCCCAGAGGAAAAGAGTAATAACTTTTTTTTTACATTTCTGTATGGGTCTTGAAGGAATTCAATGGGAATGAAATATCTAGAACATTGGCTCTGCTGAGACTGCAGACAAGAGTGAAAAATTATCAACCAGGGAGTTCTGTGAGTGATCTCATTTATACTGTAGAAGCAGTGAATTTTTACTCATTTTTTGGGTTCTTGGGGCTTTCAGAGGGCCAATTTGAATCGAAGACCCATTGGTGCTGATACTTATCAGGATCTCAATAGCTTTTTGGATGCTGCTGCTGCATTTGAAAAAAAATATGTGAGTGGTACATTTGAGGTGATGTTGAAAGCAAAACAGACCCATAAGATCTGAAGCAGTATCTTTTTTATTCAAATGTGTTTGATGGGTCCATCTCAGGCAGAAGAAAACAGATGTACAGTTTGTCTTGAAGGTTTAATGCCAAATGGGAGTGTCAAGAAATGGCCAATCTGTGAACACAAGTTTCACACAACTTGTATATCTGGGTGGAAAAAGGATCATTACAGCTGTCCAAACTGCAGAGTAGCAGATGAGTCTCATTGGCTCTACAAGGAGCTATATTCTCATGGCCTTGCATTGAATGCCCAAATGTTCTGGGTTAGATGGAGACGCAATAGTGGGATTGTGTTGTGTGTAAGTGATTTGGATTTCTTTTCCAAAGAAACATACTTGATTTGACAATCTTATCAAACACAGGATCAGGATAAAAAGATATCATTAATTTGGAATGCATTTGAACATGATCACCCTTCAATAGCTCACAAGCTTCTGCAATCAACTGGTTCACATTCCTGAAATTTCTTTTCATTCATCCATTCCTTTCCATAATTTCTTTTGATTAACTTTTGTAAGCAAAGCTTTCTTGCCCCAGCTCAAAATTTGACTGCTCAAAGATACTGTGTGAATATTTTTTTTATTTTGTTTTTCCTTTCTATTCATTAGGGGTATCCAAATTTGAGCCACATAACATCTGATTTTGTTGAAAAGAGAACTTGTAAGAAATCTGGATGATGTTAACAAATTACACTGGCCTTCTAGCATTGGTTTACATTTACTATTGGAGTATTTAATGAAGAAAACATTGAATTACTTTGAAATCTTCTTCAGGCATTTCTAGATCAGCTGTTGGGGGTTTTTTCTTTTATATCTGCACTAGAGTTCAGAGGCGGCTTTGCTGCCTACATATTCACCTTACCCCATGAGCCTATTTTTCCCTGCCTCTAAATTATTCTATCTCAGTTCACACAATACAATTTCTTTGACAAAAATACAGTTTTTTTGACAACATTTATAACTCACTAGAGGCCATGGCGGCTTCGCCGCCGCAAGCCCAGGGTCCATCCCTTTGCACCTCCCCAATCACATCACCATTAATATTTGTTACTCTCAGGTGAAGGGCTAATTACATTCCAAATTATGTCTCACAAGGACATCTTGACATCAAATTGGCAAAACAAGACAAGTCCATTTTCTGTAAAGAGAAGAGATTTGACGGGGGCCAAGGGGGAACACAGGATGATTTGTTGGTACACATTTGATGGTAGCTAGTGTATGTTTTTTTTAGGAGGGGGGGGGGGGGGGGGAGAAGAGCAAGTGGGTTTATCAGTTGGGCAAGAATCGGCAACAATCTGACGCAAGCGATGCAAGAGGTCTATAGTAGAGGAATTATAATCGCCATGGTCCAGCAAGATTCCGGCGGCTCTAAAGAGACAAGAGTTATCATCCGGGACGACTCGCAGGACCAGATGACCGGCCTCAAGTGCAACGGAGGCGGAGACAGAGTCCAAGCCATTGTTTTGTCCAATCTTTGATGCAGAAGGCGAGGCACTGCCTTGGTCTTGAACCCGCGCTAGAGAGGAGAGACTTGATTTCGCCGGCACCCGTCCGACATCCTTTGTTACCCGGGCCGGCTTGCTCAGTGGGGTTGATTGACCAGGTGCGGATGGCGCAGGCGAGAGGACACTCAAAGAGGATCCTTGAGACGCGGATACTTGCAGAACTTTGCCACTCTTAAAAGCGATTGATTCAATTTCTGATTTGCTATCCAAAGAGGAGATGCTTTGGGGATTAGGATATCCAACCCGGACTATGTAATCAGAAGTCGGTTTACGCGATACACATGAAAAAGGGTTGATCTTCAGCCAGGTTTTGCTTCATTGAAGGTTTCTAGAAGTACTTCTGACAGACCTTCAAGGTTTGCTTTCTTGATGTTGGTCTGATTAGAAATTTGATTGTAGAGTTCATCAACTGTGGCTTGTGGACTGATTTTAATTGTACTGGACCCTTCAGGACCTCTAAAGATGATCTGGCTCGGATTGGCTTGAAAGAGCTTCTGGGGCGACTTGATCAGTCAAAAAACAACAATCACAATAGATAGAGATAAGCAGATGTAAGTAACAGACACAGCTGGCAATCAAAAGGAAGAGGAGCAATGGAGCTTGAAATACCAGCTTGAGCTAGCCTGGCTAGCGATGATTCAAAGATTGTCCTTTCAACTCGTGCTTTTGTTGTTATTGTTTGGCCAAAGGGTTAAGGAGATCTACTGCGAGCATCTATCGGGAAGGATCAGTTGGAGTCATTAGCTGCATCTTCATCTGTGCTTTGGAGGCGCAGTACGGACATGGTGGGTGTTGAGGGGTGAGGAGAGAAAAATTGAGGGCTGACCATTTTGTCATTGGAGGTGGATGAGGGAATCAGCAGTTTCAGATGTACCGAGTGGTTTCATGCACCCGTGGTGTAAGTCAATGACTTGGGGGGATCGGTGGAGGCGCACCCTGGCGCACTGAAAGTTGTGTGAGAGGTATGCTTTGGGGTGCGGGCGGAGGTTGGCGGGGTCTTGGTGATGGCAAGCGCTTGTCAATGGTTTTTGGGTTGCTGGATACCATGGCGCCGGGAGTTGCAGTGAGTGTGAGGTTGCCTGTATGCAGTATAGGGAAGGTAACAAGGATTACCAGTGGAGACGGCAAGGCTTGCTGGCAACCGTGTGTTTCTTAGTTTGGGCGAGTATAATAGGGGGGTTCACGTTGCAAAAAAAGCAATGCTGATTTCGTCTGCTCATGCACCTGTGAGTAAGTTTTATGCCTTGCAGATTGCTTCCAAAGGGGAGCTGCCCAGCCAAACCTTTTTGCTTTATCAAGATTTTCAAAAGCTGCATCTGCTGGTTTTGGTTGCTGATTTTCGAAATCAGCCTTACGTGAACCCCCCTAATAAGTGGACTGTTTGAATTGTGGGGAGTTTTCCCCCTTGTTGAGTCAATTGTCCAGCAATATCATGACCTACTGCGCTTGCATAGGCATGGTTTGCTTATTGGCCTCCCTCCAGCTCAGCACTTGCTGAGCACAGGGGGGTCCACCGGCCTCTTTTTGCCTGTTGCTTGTGCAGCGGCTGGGGGGTCAATCCAAGGCACTTCGGTATTCGGGGGTTATTTACTTTGAACTTTTACAAAATCCATTTTCTTGTTTTTGTATTTTCAACAAGTGACAGGCCAAAACCATGCATTTCATTTCTGTGAAACTCTGTTTTTAATAAACTTGGATTCAAATAGGGGGATTCAAATTTGGCCATGCACAACTTGCATGCACTTTTGCAAGTTGGTGTTCAAGGCTTTTATTGAACACCAAATTCCAAATAAACATTCAAGTAGGCTTAGGGGGTGTAGTGCAGTGTGGCTTGCATGCACTTTTGCAACTCAGTGTTCAAGAATGAACTTGAACACCAACTTGCAAAAGTGCATGCAAGTTGCATCTGATCAACTTTGAAACCCCTTATTATGATACTCTGATACTTGTGCTACTAACAAATTCCCTACACCACGTAAACAAGATAAGCCAACATTCAATTGGCCATGGTAGCACAATCTTTCTGCACAATGGCTCAGCATTCTGCCCTATAGCTCCTCCAGGCCAGAATACATTTGAGCTTTGATTACCGCCTGATTTTGTTTGAAACATTTCATCCTTGAGCTCTTGATGTACGCATACAGATGAACTATCAACTCTTGAAAAAGAGTCTTGCCGCAGAGGATTGCGGAGAATACACCTGGTCTTGAGAATAAAAGGTACACCATCCACTTGAGTTGACTGACCCTTTGCGGTTGACCTAAACCTTTTGTGAGTAAGCAACACAATCCCGTTATTCTAATGACTAGAGGCCAAGGCGGCTTCGCCGCTGCAAAATCAGGGTCCAACAGGTGTGCCTTGCAAGTATCCACTAAAATAATTGCCCTTCTATGCTTAAAGATTTAACTTTTAGGGTGAAAGGCCTCAGAAGCTCGAAACACCAATGGGTTACATGATTTCTGGCATAGTATGTATCTAATTTCAAGCCACTTTTTCACTGCCCTTATCCTTTAGCAGAATTCTTCAAATATTCCCAGACATGAAGGAAAATTTCAAATAAATCCCAGAGGCTGAGGTGTTCAAATTCATAGTAAGACTTCCTCCAAATTAAATCTCACCAAAATGCATTTTTGTGATTGAATGGCTTTTATCAATAGGGTGCTTTGGATAAATTCTTTGCTTGGATTTCAATTTGTGATGTATCTAAGCATCCTACCTGTCACTCAAACAAACAAATGTATGCAGGGTTACATCATGCAAAGTATTCAATTGATGTTATTAAAGATCTTTGAAGAGAGTAGCTGGGTGCCTTTATTTAATTAATTAAGGAAAAAAGAGGCAGAGAAGAAATATTTTTCCAATGTGCCCTGGAATGGACAATCGATTGGCATTGGAAGTCTAGCATTTATGGTATTTTACACATGATGCTGTTTTGATTGGCTTGTCTTAGTCTGTTGAGTGAAATGCAATAACTCATATGAGAAGAGGCTAAGGTGAGATTGCTTTGCTATGCAACAAGGGATATAGAGCATTTTTTTTGTCTGCTTGCTGATCTGACAACAGAACTCCTCAAAAAAGAGCTTCTGGCGCCGGCCGAGCAGACGGGATTGGGAACTGGACTGGAGGAGTATGAGGCGAGCTTCCAGGAAGAGATTCCGAGTGTGTTGTCAAAGAGCTCGGAGAAGACGGATCTGACGGTGCAGCGGTTGGTGAGTCCAAACCGGAAAGCTCGCTGCCGGTGATATTTGTGTGCGGGATCGGTGCCTTGTCGGTCGGCACAACGGTGAAACAGATACGATGCGCGCATTGATATTGGGCCATATCGCATCAACAATACCGCCCAATACTGTGCATTGAATTGCATCGTCTTGGAAGGCCAATGCAATATGCATTGTTCAAAGCGCATCGCTTGAGCGTTGCGATACAGGCTTTTCGTTGGATGTGCATTGGTTTAACTGATGCAATGCCAATAGATGTGATACCAATATTTATCAGTATATCTCCGCATATATTGCCCGCATCGCATTGCATCGTCTCTACAATGCGATGCGAGGTTTTCTCACCCGCTGTATTGATCAAGCGATGCATTGGTTTTGCAATGCAATACAGCAGATTAGCAATGTGGTGCATTGCCCCAACGATGCGATACCGATAAATGTGCAATATCACATTGTATTGCATCTGTTTCACCGTTGGTCGGCATTGCGCGTCTGTCCCTAAAAGAACAACCCAATGACAACAAGTGAGAACCCACTCTTGTTCCTCCCACACCGCTGCCGACCGCAGAAAACTTGGCCCGTTTATTTCTGGACATGAGCTTGTAAATGACCATGAGTTGGTTGGACAATAAATGAAGCAAGCTCATGAGCATGAATTAGAGTGTATTGCTTACAGGAATACAAGAAAGACTCGGGACATGAAAAAACAAAGCCAGATGAAGGGGGGGAGAAGGGGGGAGGAGAATCAGATTCATTGCCCAAATATCAGTCGCAGTCGCACTGATGTGACAGGGACGTTGGAGAGCACGGTGTTGATGATTTTGAGGCTGAGGAAGGTGCGGCTGCCAATTATGCAACCAACAGAGCTGTTGTTGCCAAGTTTGACAAACGTGACAGATATGCCAAAATTGAAGGTCTTGAGCCGCTTCTGGTTGGAGGAAAGGAGGAGTTTTGCCAGCTTGATGTCATAGTCTATGTGAGTACTTGGCAGTACTTCTGGGTGAGGTCAAGGTCAACCCCTCCACTGACCAGCAGCCTGGTGCCTTGCTCCTGGAGTCAAGAAGAATGCTGTGAACGTGCGTACACAGGGATTGGTGTGTGGTCAAAGTGTCTAGGGCGATGAGATTTAATTCGCCGTTCTGGGCTGTGGGAGCGGCTACGCAAGGGTGCTGATGACGAGTAAGACAAAAAAATGGCCACATTGTAGCTGGGCCAGCCAAAGCAAACTCAAGGCGGGTTGCTGGGGCCGCAGGGTTGATAGTGAAGGGAGTCAATAACAACAGCTGTCAGCTGGCTACTATTTCAGAGCCACCAGGACATAATATCAAAAGCAAACACTACAAACATTTATTATTTTGCCCAAAAAAAAAAGAAAGTCAACATGAAAAAAATAAAACCAAAATTTCACCTAGGGGAACAAACTGAGCATGCTGAGCCAAAAAAATAAAATGTCCCAAACTGAGCAAAAAACATTGGACAATGTTTTGGGATGGTTTTTTTTCACGGGCCTGGCGGGCCTGGAGCGGGCTTGAGCGGGCCTTGAGCGGGCCTGAGACGGGCCTGCCCCAAAAGCACATTGGCTCAGTATTGAAGAAGTTTTGCCTTGCCCTGGGAGCTTCTTGGGCTTTTGATGGGCCCAAAATCTCAACATGGGCTTTTGGTGGTCTAGAAGTATCAACCCGGGCCAATGAATAGCCCATGGGCCTTTGAATTCCCAGAAAGCCCATCATGAGCCCCCACATAGCTAATGGGTTGTTGGTAGCCCATGAAGATCTCCATGGGCCAACAGATACCCTCATGGGCTTTTGGTGGCCCATGAAGATCTCCATGGGCCAACAGATATCCTCATGGGCTTTTGGTGGTCCAAAAAGCTCCCCATGGGCTTTTTGTGGCCCAGAAAGGAAGCAAAAAGCCCATGGGATCCCATGATGGAAATTTTCCATTGGAAGTATCTGTTGGCTCATAGGGATCTTCATGGGCCACCAAGAGCCCATTAGCTATGTGGGGGCTCATGGTGGGCTTTCTAGGAATTCAAAGGCCCATGGGCTATTCAGTAGCCCGGGTTGATACTTCTAGACCACCAAAAGCCCATGTTGAGATTTGGGCCCATCAAAAGCCCAAGAAGCTCCCAGGGCAAGGTAAAACTTCTTTAATACTGAGCCAATGTGCTTTTGGGGCAGGCCCGTCTCAGGCCCGCTCAAGGCCCGCTCAAGCCCGCTCCAGGCCCGCCAGGCTTGTGAAAAAAAACCATCCCAAAACATTGTCCAATGTTTTTTGCTCAGTTTGGGACATTTTATTTTTTTGGCTCAGCATGCTCAGTTTGTTCCCCTGAGTGAAATTTTGGTTTTATTTTTTTCATGTTGACTTTTGGAGTGTCTGTTATACTTGATCAAACTCAAAGGAGAGGTGAAGTATCTTTGTACTCCATCAGAATCACAACAGTCTGCACTGCCAGCATTTAAGCCTCGGATGCGCGCATCCCCGTTAATCTGGGATGCACGCAACCGATTTAACATTGGTTGCGCGTATCCGATGCAATCCGCATCCGAGCTGACATCGGGGGACAGTAACCCGAGGGTTTTGCCACCTGATTCAAACTGGGCTGGTCCGCGGCCAAGCCAAAATCGGCAGGCTGTCTGACCGACGAAGTAAATTCCTCGATCAGTGGCCAGCCGAGTTAACCTCGGCCGCCACCAACCAAGCAATGGAAGCTTGGTTGACAGCTCAAGCGAGCTTTCATCTGATATGAAAGCTCGGTTACGGACCCACCGAGTAAAATGAACATTGGTGGGTCAATCACCGAGGATTTCAAATGATCGGTGGGTAAATCACCGATGATTTCGAATCATCGGTGGGTAAATCACCGATGATTTTGAATCATTGGTGGGTAAATCACCAATGATTTCGAATCATCGGTGAGTCAACAGCCGATGATTTTGAATCATCGGCTGTTCCACCCTCCTCGGAGAACTTTCCCGGGGAGGAGCCCTCCGGCAGTTAGCACGTCGAGCCACAGTGGCCGGAGCAGTCTGCTCGCTGGTCCAAGAACTCGACTCGCCGGTCCAAGCAGACTGCTCAGACTAGCAAGCAGTGCTGCCCGATCACGTACAGGTACTATACCCGCTTTGCCAGCAGGTTAACCTGTCAAGCTGCTGGCCGAGCAGGTCAACCTGCAGGCCAAGCAGGTTCAGGTACCTGGCCAGCGAGCGGGTCAACCTGCTGGCCAAGCAGATAACAGTACCTGGTCGGCGAGCAGGCTGACCTACTCGCCGAGCAGGTAAAAGCTTGTCGAGCAGGTACTTTTACCTGCTCGGCCGTTAGCATAACCTGCTTGTCGAGCATGTACGGTTACAGGTACTTGCTCCGACTCGGCCAGCAGTTCAACCTGCTGGCCAGGAAATAGTACCTGCTCGGCGAGCAGGTTGACCTACTCGCCGAGCAGGTAAAAGCTTGCCGAGCAGGTAAAAGCTCGCCGAGCAGGTAAAAGCTCGCCGAGCAGGTATTTCTACCTGCTCGGCCATCAACCTGGTTGCTGGGCAGGTACAGTTACACGTACCTTCTCTGGCTTGGCCAGCGGGTCATCCTGCTGGCCAAGCAGGTAACAGTACCTGCTTGGTGAGCTTTTCCCTGCTCGCCGAGTGGGTCAACCTGCTCGCCGAGCAGGTATTTTTACCTGCTCGGCCATCAGGATGACCTGCCCGCCGAGCAGGTGCTTTTACCTGCGTGGTAAGCAGGTTGACCTGATCTTCAAGCAGATACCTGTAGCCACTTCGAAGCGGGAACAAGTACCTGCTCGCCCAGCAGGTACTGTTACCTGCTTGGCCAGTTGACCTGCTGGCCGCGCCGGAGCAGGTACCTGTAACTGTACCTGCTCAGCGAGCAGGTCACCCCGATGGCCGAGCAGGTAAAAGTACCTGCTTGGCGAGATTTTACCTGCTCGGCAACCATGTAGGTCATAACCTGCCAGTGCTAGCCAATTCCTGAGGGCAAATCTCCGCAGGCAAACTGCTAAAACTGCTAAAGCAATTTTTCCTGGGAGCAAAACTCCACAGGCAAACTGCTAAAGCACTTTTCCTGGGAGCTAAACTCCACAGGCAAACTGCTAAAGCAGTTTTCCTGGGAGCTAAACTCCACAGGCAAACTGCTAAAGCAGTTTTCCTGGGAGCTAAACTCCACAGGCAAACTGCTAAAGCAGTTTTCCTGGGAGCTAAACTCCACAGGCAAACTGCTAAAGCAGTTTTCCTGGGAGCAAAACTCCACAGGCAAACTGCTAAAGCAGTTTTCCTGGGAGCAAAACTCCACAGGCAAACTGCTAAAGCAGTTTTCCTGGGAGCAAAACTCCACAGGCAAACTGCTAAAGCAGTTTTCCTGGGAGCAAAACTCCACAGGCAAACTGCTAAAGCAGTTTTCCTGGGAGCAAAACTCCACAGGCAAACTGCTAAAGCAGTTTTCCTGGGAGCAAAACTCCACAGGCAAACTGCTAAAGCAGTCTTCCTGGGAGCAAAACTCCACAGGCAAACTGCTAAAGCAGTCTTCCTGGGAGCAAAACTCCACAGGCAAACTGCTAAAGCAGTCTTCCTGGGAGCAAAACTCCACAGGCAAACTGAAAAAATAGGAGCAACTGAAAATAATATTTCTAATTAAAAACTCCGCTAGCTAATGACAATCTTTGAGGATTAAGAGAAATGTCTGAATAGTGAATAGAAATCACCTGAAAGCAGGAACGCACTAGCTTTTTCTTTTGCCTAACTGCTGGATAGAGAGAAGAAAGAAAGCTTTGATCTGAGAATTGAGAGAAGAGAAGGCTACAAACGCAGGATCACGCTACTTCCTCACTTTGATCAATCAACACACGGGGTTTATCAGCATCACTCTTCCCAAGAAGAAATCTGATGCCACCACTGCAATTCTGGACTTTCAAAAATTCTTTGAGCGCCAGACTGGCCAAGTCATCATCAAGAAAATGATCACCAACGGGGGCGGGAAATTTTGTAATCACTCTCTTTTGGGTATCCTTCACCAAAGCGGAATTCAACACAACACCTTGCCTCCCTACACCCCGCAGCACAATGGCGTAGCTGAGCAAGCCAACAAAACCATCATCAACATGGACAGATGTATGATGGTGCAGTCTGAGCTTGCCAAGGAATGGTGGGGCAAAGCCGTTCTCACTGCGATGGCGACCACTAACTGCCTCCCTTCTCTCAGAAAAAGCAAGATCAGCCCAATCCAACAACTCTTTGGCAAGGTTCCCAACATGAAGTTCTTCTGACCCTTTGGCTGCAAAATGTGGGTGATCAAGCCCAACCAACTCCGCACATCCAAATTTGACGCCATCTTGTGGGATGGCATTCTCATTGGGTACACCAATGACTATTCTTCTTATAGGGTCATCAGGACCTCAGACAAGAAATGCATACTTTGATGAGTCACAATTTCCTTCATTCTCCGCGCTTAATCCTAGTCTTGATCTATCCCCTCTTGATCCACTACCTGACTTCTCCGGACAACCACCTCTCCCACTCATCAATTTTGACAGCAATGAAGAGGAGGATCCTTGACAGGACCTCAATCCTGAAGATCACTTGGACTCTGATGTTTCCTCCTCGTCGGACATGTCAGTGGGTAGCGACCTTGACCAACAGGGGCCTCCCCAGCCTGCTCAACGCCTCATCCTCCGCCTTGGTCCTCACCCGACTCAAGTCAATGGTGATGTTGACCCATCCAATATTATCAACCATCCTTGGCGGTCTGCTGTCATGGTTAATAAACCATCAGCACCACGTGAAGGTCCCGGGCTGAACTGATTGAAATCTTGAAGTATCCAAGACCAAAAATCATCTATCTTTTGGTTATTAGACCGGATAGCATCTTCCGAAATCCTAACCCAGCTTTTTGACAGCTGCTCGTCTTCCTCCGTGGTGAAATTGGGTCCTTGGCGTTTGGTTGTATTTGTTGCCGCAGTGGGGGAGTTTGTGGCAGGGGCTGGTGATGGGGCTGAAGCATTCTGGGCCGTTGCGGCAGGCATGGGATGGCAGTCTGGGGCGGCTGTTGATGTGGAGATGGGGCAATAGGTGGGTGTACCACGGTTGAGATGGCTACATAGAGCTACTCTGGCTTAATCCAGGTGTTTTGCATATTCAAGTTGCTCTTAATCCCAGAAGCAACAGTGGGTAGTTCCAATAAGAGTTACTATCAGTTTTTTTTCTCCTTTGGTCTTTAATTTAAAATTCAGATCCACATAATGATTTCTTTCAGCTAGATCAAGAATTCATAGCTCTACTCTAATAACTGGTGAAATAATTTCCCATTTTTGTAAATAGACTGACTGTATATACTTGATTACACTTCCAGTTTTTATTTAGTGGTTTTAGTTACTAGTAAATGCAAAATTTGACACGGAATAAGGGATATCAATTCATTCTTTCTACAAAGATGGAAAAATCTTTCACCAATTTTTAGAGGAGAGCTCTGACTTCTTGATCTAGCTGACAGAATATATTATTTGGTTCCTAATTTTGAGTTGAAGACCAAAGAAGAGGATTTATGGTTATCGTAACTACCCACCGTTGCCAGGAGTAGCGAGGAGTAAAGTTACTCCTGCTTACCCCAAATCGTACTCCAAGGAGGAGTTTAGTCCGACTAAATCGGACCCAATGTGGATGCAATGCCTGGCAATGCCAGGCATTTGCCAGGCATTGCCAGGCATTTGCCAGGCATTGCCGGGCACTTGCCGGGCATTGCCAGGCATTTTCCAGGCATTTGCCAGGCATTGCCAGGCATTTGCCAGGCATTTGCCAGGCATTGCCAGGCATTTGCCAGGCATTTCCAGGCATTTGCCAGGCATTGCCAGGCATTTGCCAGGCATTGCCAGGCATTTGCCAGGCATTTGCCAGGCATTGCCAGGCATTTGCCAGGCATTTGCCAGGCATTGCCAGGCATTTGCCAGGCATTTGCCAGGCATTGCCAGGCATTTGCCAGGCATTTGCCAGGCATTGCCAGGCATTTGCCAGGCATTTGCCAGGCATTGCCAGGCATTTGCCAGGCATTTGCCAGGCATTGCCAGGCATTTGCCAGGCATTTGCCAGGCATTGCCAGGCATTTGCCAGGCATTTGCCAGGCATTGCCAGGCATTTGCCAGGCATTTGCCAGGCATTTGCCAGGCATTTGCCAGGCATTGCCAGGCATTTGCCAGGCATTGCCAGGCATTTGCCAGGCATTTGCCAGGCATTGCCAGGCATTTGCCAGGCATTTGCCAGGCATTGCCAGGCATTTGCCAGGCATTTGCCAGGCATTGCTGTTAGGTTACCGGGAGCGTAGCGGGAGGTGGGTGGAGTCCATGGAGCCACCCAGCCACTCCCTGTAGCCGTCAGCCTAAGCCATGTACAAGGTGGCTGAAACGGCTGCCCTATTTATCTCACGCCTACCCCTCGGCGGAGATAGCGGCGTACAGGGACTAGGGGGAGGTCTCCGGCCCCTCGGCCAAGTCGAAGGACAGGAGAGACCTAGAGCTCTCCACGCCCAAACGTCTTGATCCCTCCTTTCTCCTCATCCCGGATCCAAAATTCCTCCCAGCGACCTTCAGCTCGCACCCCCCTTCTTCCCCTCCTGGATCATATTATTTTTGCAATTATCAAACTATCTTACACAACAAAACAGACAACATTTCCTACAATCCAACCTAAAATCCACCCGCATATCCACATTCTATCTTTACCACGTAATCGACTCCCACGCTTTCCCCACCTTAATCTCATTTCACACCCAAACCTTAGTTGCCAAATTTCAGGATTAAACATCTCTGACGCAACAAACTCCGTGAAAGCCGCATCCCAACAAACCGCCCCCAAGGCGGGTGAGGGAAGCCAAATGGCTCAACTCCCCACCACCCAAGCCCAAGAGCACTACACAGATGAAAGCCAACAGGCCACATCGTCGCAAGCCCCAGTTCCGAACCCCAAGCCGCCCAAGGCAACAAAAGCGGTGAAAACCACGAAACCCACGACACGTGCAGCAGCTAAGAGCAACGCCACGACTCCGCGCGTTGAACCTACTTCGGGAGAACCCCCAAAAGGACCACTCCACGATCCGGAGATTGCTGAGATACTCAGCCCGGTATGCGGTAAGCTCCAAAGAGACCGGACTAAAAGGAGAAAGAGCCATAACTGACCAGAACCCCCACGTGAAACCTCCCAACAGAACCAGTTGGGACTGAGAAAGAGACAGGACCAGTGGAAGTCAAAGGAGAGTCAAAGGCGACAGCCGATCGTGAGGCACTCGTAATCCTCATGGCCAAGATGGTGCAAGCGGAAAAAGCCGGAGACGACGCGAAGGTCAAACGCTACATGAAAATGTATGAAGCCGTCCTAGCAGACCAAACACCAGCCGCCCAGAAGACAGCAGTGAAATGCCTCGAGCCCGTGATCACCCAGCCGCAAATCGTCCCACAGAAGAGACCAGCGCATCCAGGCGAAACAACACAGGTGCGAAACGTCAAATTCATCACGGGTCGGTCAAACTCCCACAACAATGGTGGTTTCCCCCCCTACTTCCATAAGCTCCTTCTCAAATGTAAAGGCCCACTCCCTCTTACCATCTTCAACAGAGAATGGCAAGAGAAAGCCCTGGCCAAGCACTCAAAAAACCAGCCGAAAATCGAAGAAACAGCCTCGGAAAAAGGACTACGCTACCACGGCTTCCCAGTCCCCGACGAGTTCTCCCAGAACTTCTCCGACTGGACCCTCAACCACCAATGTTTTCACTTAACCATGAAGGACAGGTATCACTACCCGTTCCTTGCAGATTGGATCTTGGCTCATAAGGATCACTGCGACCGTCTCCACCGGAAGCGAGGCTTCATGGTAGCCTTGAGATACGACATCCGGATTCGAAATAACGCTTTCGCTTTCAGGGTTGAAGAAAACGGCGAAGAATCATTCTCTGATATCTCCCAGTTCAAACAGGAGACAGCCGATGAAGCCATTGCCACCTGCCGGGACTTCAATGAGATTGGCCTCCAAGAGAATCCCTACGCGATCGGAGACGGTAAGGTCGGAGGCGACCCACTGAAAGGAATCAGGCCAGCAAAGTCAAACAAGTCCAACGCTCCAGCCAATCCCAACCCACCAAAAACCAAACCCAATCAGAAAGGACCCACAGAAGAGTCCTCATCCACAACCCAAGGCCACTCATCTCTACCCCCCAAGCCGGATCAAGGCCGCGGCCCCCCTGGAAGCGGGTATAAGGGCAACCACTTCAACCCAAACCACACGGGAGGAAGTGTGCAAAACCAAAACCGCGACCAGTAAGTGTCAACAAGATCCCCCCCAGCCTAGCACTCCCTCTTTCCTTTTTCTCTGTTTCAGACTCCCTAACCCGTCTGTAACCTCCTCGTAGAACGGCCCCCTTCTAGATCCCCCGATGATATCGCCCTCTTTTCCTCATTCCCCCCCTTATCATCCCACAATCTGTTCCCCACCCTTCGGCGTGTCTGTCATCCCATGCCCCCCCCATGCAATAAGAAACATGAGAGCCCCCCCCTAACATATGTGAATCTGTGCACCTCATCAGGGACAGAAGCCATGAGTACCCGAGCCTCCGCGAGCAGAGAGAAACGCCCAAACCTGTGAGCTGTCTAGACCCCCCAAAGTGGCCTACACGTGTATCCTGTGAGATGGACATCAAGGAGTGGGAAAAAGCCTTAAGCCGAGCCGGTCTGAGAGAGAAGTACAGCGACGTCATCCGCGGTTTCAAAGTAGGCTTCCACCAAGGAATCCCAGAGCACAACCTGGGTCCTGGCATCCCTTACTTCACCCCGCCAAACCGCCAAGGAGCCATGCTGGCAAGGGAAAAAATAGAGGCCACCATTGCAAAAGAGATAGCGGCAGCAGAATGTTTGGCCCGTTCTCCCACGAACAGCTGATGGAACGATACGGGTTCTTCAGAACAAACCCCCTGGGCGCCGTGATCAACGGCGACGGATCGGTCCGCCCAATAAATGATCTATCATTCCCTCGGAACGACCCCAGGATCCCCTCAGTGAATTCCTTCGTGGACAAACTAGACTACATGACGACATGGGATGATTTCGAAGCAACATCGCGATTCTTCCGCAGTCAAACTCAGCCGCTACTCCTAGCAATCTTCGACTGGGAGAAGGCTTACCGCCAAATCCCTACCTCCAAAGACCAGTGGCGATATCTGATGGTTAAAGACTTTAACGGAGGAATTCTCATTGATACACGAATCGCTTTTGGCGGAGTAGCGGGATGCGGTTTGTTTGGCAGACCAGCAGACGCCTGGAAAGAACTAATGCAGAAGGAGTTCGACCTAGTCAACATCTTCCGATGGATTGACGATAATCTTTTTGTCAAAACTACCCACTCAGCGGTGGAAATGGACCACATCGTGGCGCGCTCAGAGCAGCTAGGCGTAAAGACCAATGCGACAAAGTTCTCACCATTCAAAGAAGAACAGAAGTACATCGGATTCGTCTGGAACGCCACAAAGAAAACCGTGCGCCTCCCGGACGATAAGAAATACCAAAGGATACAACAAGTAAAGGCGTTCCTAGTTCCTGGCACCAAGTTCACCTTTGCGCAAGTCGAACAGCTAGCAGGACGACTGAATCACGTGTTGTATATCCTCCCGCAGCTGCGTTGCTACCTCAATAGCCTATATAGATGGATGAATGAGTGGATCCACAGGCGGACGGACCGCACCCTCCCAAAAGATGCTCAGGTCGACCTCAAATATTGGCTGTCAATGCTCCTGCAATACAAAGAGACACGAATGATTCAAAACCCAGACCCCATAGAAATTGGGTGGGTGGGTGATGCCTCTACCAGCTTCGGAATCGGCGTCCTCATAGGTAAGAGGTGGGCCCAATTTCAACTAGCCCAGAACTGGGACAAAGGACCAGACCCCAAAAGGGATATTGCATGGCTTGAAACCGTTGCGATAAGACTCGGCCTCCTTGTCCTCAAAGAACTCGGAATCCGACCCGGGAAGACCCTGATTGTATGGACGGATAACACTACCACAGAAACTGTAATCCGCCAACGGAAATCTCGGAACCCGGCGGTTAACAAAGAATGGAAGATTATCCAGAAAACGCTAGTCGATATGGAGATAGACATTGTCTCTCAACGTGTCACCTCGGCGGAGAATGCGGCGGACGCTCTGTCGCGAGGGGATAAGTCGAAACATGACATGCAGTTTCAAGTAGCAGTAGTGGTACCATGGGATTTAGAATATAGACTGTTTCAGGTGTAATCTTCTTCCCGTCCCTCTCCGATAAGGCTGTCCCCCCTTTGTGCCTCCCACACCTCCTATGCCCCAGAAATAAAAACCTACTTCTTCCCCTTTCCGTGTGACTTATCGGAACGCGCCCCATCCCATATGGCCTCTGCCGAGAAACTAGAGAGTCTAACGACCTTAGCCAAGAAGGGGTCTTCTCCCCGAGACCTCTCAACCCAAGACAAACACTTCCTTCTTGGGTACCGCTGGAATACATTGAACTGCTACAACTCCGCTGTCAAGAAATATCTCAAGTTCACAGAGAGCACAGGACAAATCCCTTTCCAGATCCCGCTTTCCGCCAAAGATGTCTATGATTTCTGTTATTGGGCGGGTAGGACCTTCGAGTGCCAAGCCCCTCACAAAGTGTCATCGGTAACCCTCGCCAAATACTTGGCCGGCCTCCAAATGTGGCATACAATGCACAACGCTCCGTACCCTTATGAAACCAAAAACAAAGTCAACGTCCTCTTGAAGTCCTCAGCCTATATCAACGCGGAACAGTCAGCCAAACCCAAGAAAAGAGCAGTTTTGATTAGACACCTGGTAATGCTCACGTCGGCGTGGATCAAGGGGACCGAGTTCCAGAAAGCCCTCCTAGACCTAGTGATAGTCGCCTTTTGGGGCCTAGCCCGGCTAGGGGAGCTCACCTACAATGACCGAATAGGTCCCCTCCGGGAATCGGCTTCGGTGCTTGTCGGAGATGTTTGCTTCCAGACGGTGAACCTCAAAAGGAAAGCTACACTAACAATCCGCGGCGCCAAGACAGCCAGTCCCGGCGAAATCCAAGAGATCCACCTGGCTGCGAGGAAGATGATGATCTGCCCGCTCCTAGCCCTCGAAAGAAGGATCAAGAATGCCGCGGGGCACAACACCTCCCTGTTCGGATATTGGGAGTCCGGTAGTCGAGTTCACCTTACCAAACCAGCAGCGTGCCGCGCACTGTCTCAGTTCTGGAACGAACACGGGTGCACGGGGATCTCTGGCCACTCCTTCAGAGTTGGAGGGACCTCCTTCCTGCGCGAGGCTGGCATCCACAAAGACGGCCTCCGCTGGCTCGGCCGCTGGACCTCCGATTGTTACAAGCTTTACATCAGGGAATACACCAAAGAGGAAAGCGACGATACCAGCGAAATCCTACAAGAACTACAAAGATGCTGGTCTCAATAAAAACTTTACCCCCTTCGATGAAATCCCAAACTCTACTCCTCCAAGTGTGTGATAAGAGCAGAAGGCAGTCAGGCGCCCGGCTCTGTGCTTCCCCAAGCCAGAGTAATGGGTCTAGCGCCTTCGCCCACACTCCCTCCGGGGGATTTCTGCTCCAGGAGGATCCGGTCCGTTGCCTCTCCTCCCTCTGGGACTTCTCCCTGTTCCGCGGGGAGAAGCTCCACAAGAGCGCAGCACAAAGGATCGGGGACCATCCTCCCCCCGACCCGCACACGAGAGTCTTGGGGAGTCACTCCCTGACTTCCGGGACTCTCAACATGTGAGCAGTTAGTAGTGCCAGCGCTACTAGACAAAGTGAGCGCCAAAGAAACGCGCCGCAGCCGCCGCTGGGTGGCTGCGGCACAGAGAGGCCTGGGGTTACCGCCTCATGGCCACCTCTTAGCTTTCCCTGGTGACCTCCCCGAGGCGTCCCGGCGTGAATGGACAGGCATTTTCTGTGCACTTACCGGGAGCGCAGCGGGAGGTGGGTTGAGTCCAGGAGTGCTAATGGGAGAGGTGGCACCCTGCGCAAAACCAATTGACATTTCGTCAAAGTCTTGAGTTCGACGGGTGATTGCAGGGACCGGGACCAGTACTTTAAAACCTGAAATGGATGGGAGGTTGGATGGTGTGAGGGGGGTTGGTGAGGGATGTCTGTACCCTTGTGGATGGGGTTGCCAGTGATTTGGCGGTAGTGGCTGTCTGGGTGGTAGTTGGGCTTGATCGCTCGGTGTTCTCCCCTCTTGGTTTCCCGCCAAGACCGGCGCTGATTTGGTAGAAAACTTCTGCCTGACCCAACTTTCCCTCTGCTTCTGCCGCCATCCCTTTCTTGAATGCTTCTAGCATTGTCACTTTGATGTCCATCTTCCCAAGCCACTGTCCTGCCAAACCTGCCTCCACTCTCCCCGCTACTCCTACTGGATTCTCTGTTGGACAGTGCAAGTGTTGCAGAAAATCTCAGCATCATGACCCCTTTTCCGTTTATGGATCTGTTTTGAGTTCGCTGAGGTTACCTGACGAGGGTTTGGTTCCTTTTGTCCCTTGCTCTCCTTCACCTCCTATTTCTTCCCATATCTCCTCTACCCCCTTTGATCCTTCTTTCCCTAACCCATCAAGCCCCTCCTCTATCTCTCCTTCCTTGCCTTCTGGAGCCCGCGATATCAATCTGGTCCGGATTCTCCTCGTTGAGGCTTTGATGGTGACCTTCTTTGGTCTTTTGGAAGGCGGGGCTGGAATTTTTGGGTGGGTAGTCCTTCCACTTCTATTTTGTCCTGCTGGTCTTGCACCTGCGTGGACGACTCTCGAGTCAGCCTTGGCTACGTTGTATCCCTCTGTTCTTGTGTATCCGCCTGAGTGTTGCTGATGCCGGCGATCTGTTTCACAGTCGCCGTCGCTGCTGCTATCAAATTTGACATACTGTTAGTGTCCTGATCCACCTAACATTTGAAATGTTTCCTGATCGGCGAGGGTCCTAAGTTTTCCTTAGTCGGCGAAAAAAGTTTTCCTGATCAGCGGGGTTGATAGGTAAGCTGAGATCGGCTGAATCCGATGGAGTCGTGGTTCCGGGTCGGCTGCTGCAGGCCGGTACCGGTTGCTCCTCAACCAACTAGGTTTCAGCGCTTGACCACTGCGAACTCAGTTGCGGGGTGCCGCGCCTCCCCCGGGGGAGGCGCTGCTGATCAACCTCTGCCTGCGCTCTTCGGCCCTACCTGACCGGAACACCGGTCCTCTTCAACGACGCCGCAATCCCAACCAATGACAATCTAGGATTTACGCCGTTTTTTGAGAGGAACCTCCTCGCTTTCAGGGCGCCACTCCCGCTGACCATTTTCAACAAGGTCTGGCAGGATCGGGCGCTAGCTTATCAAGCCAAAAAGAGGATGAAGTCAGACAACGGGGACAAAGACCGCTACAACGGGTACCCATACCCATGCAAATACCTCCAGACCTACCAAGAATGGTCAGTGAACCATCAGGTTTATTTTGAAGCAGTAGTTAAAATACCCAGCCAAGCCAACCTTGCAGTCTGGCTACCACTCCACAAGAAAAATTGTGATCAAATCATCAAAAGAGAAGGATTTATGACAACGCTACCCTATGATATCCACGTACGGACTAACGTGCTTACGCACCGGGTGACAATGCCGGATGGGTCCTTGTTGGTGGCAAACATTTCAATTTACCAGAAGGAGATTGTATCCACAGTACACTCAAAAGTGCTCCAATTTGAAGAGGATGAGTTCAAAGATAACCCTTACGCCGTAGGGGGTTGCAGGTTTGGTTGGGACCCAATCACAGGCCAACCAACGGCCAAGAAAGACAACCAGTCAAGCAAGATTCCTCTCCACCTTCAACAAATTACACCAAAAGGGGGAGCTCTTTCTACGCGACCAGGATTAGATATCCCAAAGGGACCAAGCGGGTCCAAAGATCAACACTCTAAACAAGGCGGTTTCAAAAGCAATTGTTTGGGGCCTAGCATCAACGATTGAGACAAAGGAGGGGCGCAAGGCAATGGCGGACATGGGGGGGAAGCGGGAATCCTGGTGGGATTGGGAATGGGGGAGGTAATGCAGGAAGGGTTTACAATAAGGGGAAATCTTATTAGTTAGCGGGTTCATTTTGATTTTTTATTCAATTAAAACTCATGGCTTCAGGGGGGTTGTCAATAGACACCTCACCACCCAGTGGTACATTTAACTCGGCGATTTAAGATTAAGTCTTAGTAGCAATGAACATGTTAAGCAATTTCTGACTAATCTCAAATGTGTCCCATACAGTAAGAGCGCCCCACATGTGAGAGAAATTGGGAGCACGTACAAGAAGAAAACGCGGAAGACCAATTAGGTGACTGGCCCGTGTCCATATCACGCAAGATGAACATCGGAGTGTGGGAAACAGCCTTGGAAACAGCACGCTTGTTACCAGAGTTTCAGGACGTGCTAGAAGGATTCCGGTCTGGTTTTGACCAGGGCATCCCGGTACACAGGTTGGCAGGAAACATAACCTACTGCACACCTTCGCCTTGCTAGCAAAAGCAAAGATCAAAGAGTAAATCCACAAAGAACTAAAAGCCAGAAGGATGTTTGGACCGTTTACCTATGACCAAGTAGCCAAACGGTTCCCATTCTTCCGTACAAACCCTCTAGGGGCCGTAATAAACGGCAACGGGTTGCTGAGGCCAATAAATGACCTATCTTTTCCGCACGGTAGGGAGGAGATCCCGTCGGTCAACTCTTTCATGGACACCTGTGACTTCAAGACAACGTGGGATGACTTCAACACTGTGGCGAACTTCCTCAAAGACTTAAAGGAGCCAGTGCTCTTGGCACTTTTTGATTGGGAAAAGGCATACTGCCAAATCCCCACGGCCCCTGATCAATGGCCTTACCTCATGGTAAGGGACTTTGACGATAAACTGCTATTGGATACAAGAATAACGTTTGGCGGTGTCGCAGGCTGCGGCTCCTTTGACAGACCCCCGGACGCCTGGAAAAAATTGATGCTAGCAGAATTTGATGTGATGAACATTTTCCGTTGGGTAGATGACAACCTCTTCGTGAAGAGGGTCAATTCCAGACCCTGATGACGGATGTTGTGAAAAGGTTGGACAAACTTGGGGTGAAAACTAGTACAACAAAATACTCCCCGTTCCTGCTTGAACAGAAGTACATTGGTTTCATTTGGAATGGCACTGCATGGATTATCCCCTCGGACATGCTTGTCCGACAAGAGCTCGGACAGGCATGTCTGACCAGTTGCCGGACATGGCCGTCCAACGGGTGGTGGAGCCCACCCGTCAGATCCCCGCGTTTGAGCAGAAGGCGGACATTTCTGCTCGACGGCTCCTCGAGCAGCTTGGCCCGACCACCCGTCGGACTTGTTTGACCGCTCTGCAGTCGGACAGCGCAGCCCGAGCTTCCCTCGGACTGGCTGGTCGGACCACATCGTCCGAGGAGCTTTCGGACATGTCTGTCCGACCGGCTTCCACTGGTCGGACCTGTATGTCCAACAAGTTACCCAGTCGGACAGACCTGTCCGACAGGTTCACCGGTCGGACTAGCTTGTCCAACGGGTGTGGGTCCGACAAGTTCGACTCGTCGGACATCTCAACTCGACAGGCTCAACTCGTCGGACCAGAGATGTCCGACAAGTTAATCAACCCCGCGTTGCCCAAGCCACCAAGCTGGCAGCTACAGGTGGAAGCCCTTCCGGAGAGTTTGTTATGGGTATCCAGCTCGCCGAGAGGGCTTCCTCCCGGATAGCTGCCAGCTCGTCGAGAGGGCTTCTTCCCGGCTAGCTGCCAGCTCTCCGAGAGGGCTTCCTCCCAGATAGCTGCCAGCTCGTCGAGAGGAAATCCTCCCGGCTAGCTGGAGTGAGCTGGTTACAGCGAGATGATTTCCTCGCGGCGAGCCGGATACCTGTATCCAGCTCGCCGGGATGATGACAGAGTCCTTTGGGAAGGTGGCGGTGCTCCTTCGGTCCTCCGCATGGTTAGATGCGACCGAACCGCCGCGTCCACCCAAGAAAGCAATACAGCTTCACCACCTCCTCTATCTGGCCAAGTGCATGAAGGACGGCCCCCCCAAATCCAGGGCGATATTCGATATGGCGGTGGTGGCGTTCTGGGGGATGGCCCGACTAGCTGAGCTGACCTGCTCAAACGCGACAGGACAACCTGAGCCATCTTCAACCGTTTTAGTCAAGGACACCATTGTTGAGGGACATTGCATAACCCTTGATTCTAACCTGGTCTCATTGCCTCTCCGAGGAGCAAAGAACGCCAAGCCCGGAGAGCCCCAACTACTCCATTTAAAACGGCTGGGCGGGCTCCTCTGCCCAGTAGCAGCCATCCTGCGTTGCGACAAGCCGCTCCAGGTTCAGACGGGGTACTCTTCAGTTACCAACACGGCCCCGACCAATTCAACTTGACCCGCGCCGACGCGGTCCAACTCATCCAGCAGCTCTTGTCCAATGGTGGGTACACTGGCATATCAGGCCATTCCTTCCGGGTCGGAGGCGCTTCCCTGCGGAACGCTTTAGGGGTACCGGTAGATCAGACCTGTCACTTAGGATGCTGAAAATCAGATTGCTACAATCTGTACATCAGACACTACTCCCCATCAGAGAAAGCTGCGGCATTAGGAATATTACATATTGTGTTTTTCAGGAAGCTTGGACACATTCACAAAGTTTTATTTGGGGTAGATCCTGGCAGATCCCATATCTTTCATGTTTACTCCACGCTTAGTCTTGACAGGTGTCAGATGAGGCCCAAGCCTAAATCTAATCCCTGAGCCATCATTCTCCAGATGATGGTCAGGGAGTAGACTTTTGGAAAAAAAAAGCTCATATTTGGAACCAGAGAGGCTTTTTTCCCCTCCCAGCTGCCCCTCATCATGTAGCTAGGCTGCTGCCCTCTGCCTGAACGGAGGGACCGACCAAGCTCAGGACTGTTACACACACTACAATCAAAGGATGGCTGTGGGATATTTAAGCGCAAAGTCTATCTGGAAGCTGAAAATAAATCCATAACATGAAATAAAAAATTACTGAAATCGTCCAAGCTTCTTGAAAAACACAATAAGAACCTTGTATTGTGATGTGGGTCTTATTCAGTTACTTGACGCGTGTGCAACAACAATGCTTGCTTCTTAGAGGTTTGGGTCTACCTAATGTCTCAGGCTCTCAGAAGCCAAGTTCTAGGGGCTCACATTTGGCTCTCCTAAGAAACCTCCTCCTAATAACACTAAAGAGCTGTCTTGCGGAGGAGACCCCTCTTGGCGCCCTAAGCGCCCAGCGCACACGGGCACGCTGAACAAGCCTTACGGCCTTCATCAGCCAAAAGGAGGGGCTCTTCATGCAGTCAACTTACACATTGGGAGACCTGGAACCCTTGATGAGATTAGACGGTTCGGGCCTCCCTAGAAGGGGACGGGCAAGGAAGAATCCTATGGCGCGCTCCCTTTGAAAAATGTACAGCTAAAAAAAGGCAAACAAAACTTACATGGACAAGATTTAAACTATAAGTTAACAAGATGTAAATAAACCACAAGTTGACAAGATATAAACCACAAGTTTAGAGCATGTAAACCACAAGTTTACAAGTTGTAAACCACAAGGGTTAACAAGATGTAAACCACAGGTTTACAAGATGTAAACCACAGGTTTACAAGATGTAAACCACAGGTTTACAAGATGTAAACCACAGTTTTACAAGATGTAAACCACAGGTTTACAAGATGTAAACCACAGGTTTACAAGATGTAAACCACAGTTTTACAAGATGTAAACCACAGTTTTACAAGATGTAAACCACAGGTTTACAAGATGTAAACCACAGGTTTACAAGATGTAAACCACACTTTACAGCATGTAAACTACAATTTCCAAGATGTAAACCACACTTTACAGCATGTAAACTACAGTTTACAAGATGTAAACCACACTTTACAGCATGTAAACTACAGTTTACAAGATGTAAACCACACTTTACAGCATGTAAACTACAGTTTACAAGATGTAAACCACAGGTTTACAAGATGTAAACCACAGGTTTACAAGATGTAAACCACAAGTTTACAAGACGTAAACCACAAGTTTACAAGACGTAAACCACAAATTTAAAAGATGTGAACCACACTTTACAGCATGTAAACTACAGTTTACAAGATGCAAACCACACTTTAAAGCATGTAAAATACAGCTTACAAGATGTAAAACACACTTTACAGCATGTAAACTACAGTTTCCAAGATGTAAGCCACACTTTACAGCATGTAAACTACGGTTTACAAGATGTAAACCACAATTTTACAAGATGTAAACCACACTTTACAGCATGTAAACTACAATTTCCAAGATGTAAACCACACTTTACAGCATGTAAACTACAGTTTACAAGATATAAACCACAAGTTTACAAGAAAACCACAAGTTTACAAGATGTAAACCACAATTTTAAAAGATGTAAACCCAAGTTTGCAAGATGTAACCCACAAGTTTAGAAGATGTAAACCACACTTTACAGAATGTGCACCACCACACCTGCTTCTGGCATTGGATACCATTGGTGAGACGGTCTGGTACAGGAGACATGTTCCCAATGGGGCTACATTGTCTATGTCAAGCAACCCATTGAGCATGCGGAGGTCTGACCTCTTCACCAATGGATGTAGATAATCCATTGTGCAGACGGGGTTTCAACGCACAGACAACATTTGGTGTTGCCATTGGTCGATGGGGCAACTGGGGGACCAACAGGGAAACAGCCTATCTGCCCTGGGGGAGGAGCACTTAGTCTGGGGGAGGAAATGTGACTGGTCATCGAGAGAATCAACCCTCTCAATGACCAGTCAGAGGTCATTGGGAGGCATCAAACCTCTCAATAACCGGTCAGATTGGTCATCAAGAGGAATCAAACCTCTTGATGACCAGTCAGAGGTCATCAAGAGGATTCAAACCTCCTGATGACCGATCAAACCGGGCATCAAGTGTGAGCCTGAGCCTCTATAGTGGCTACAGGACACAAGAAAAATGGTGGACACTGGTTGTATTTCTTGGGATAAAGAACTACAAACAGTGAGTAAGAGAGAAAGAGAAAGAAAGAGTAAAAAGAAAGAGAAATGTATGATCTGGAGGGGGTCTATCTACTCCTTATAGGAGGATCCTCAAAAGTCTACTTGAACCACCTGGAAAAGTGGTAAGGACAGCTGTGCAAGACCAACAGGGGCTACAGCCTCTGCGCGCACCAAGGAGACGGTGGGGGGACACAGAATAGTAATACTAATCTGCTCTGATTTTTAGACTGAGTCTAGGATTAACAGAGTAACCTTTGATCTTGAGCAGGGTTGATGTAAAAGCAATAAAGAGAAGAAATCAAGAGACACAGAGAAACCACTCTGGATAATCAAGGTTCAAATGAAGAGTATACTTACTGTCAATAACCTAGGCGCTTGTGACGGTAGGTGTGCTGGGAGCATGGTATCCTCTTGTGGGGTGATCCTGGGTTATCTACGGCGTGGTTCTGGGTGGTCTGAAGTCTGTGGATGTGGTTTACATCTTGTAAACCTGTAAACCTGTGGTTTACATCTTGTAAACCTGTGGTTTACATCTTGTAAACCTGTGGTTTACATCTTGTAAACCTGTGGTTTACATCTTGTAAACCTGTGGTTTACATCTTGTAAACCTGTGGTTTACATCTTGTAAACCTGTGGTTTACATCTTGTAAACCTGTGGTTTACATCTTGTAAACCTGTGGTTTACATCTTGTAAACCTGTGGTTTACATCTTGTAAACCTGTGGTTTACATCTTGTAAACCTGTGGTTTACATCTTGTAAACCTGTGGTTTACATCTTGTAAACCTGTGGTTTACATCTTGTAAACCTGTGGTTTACATCTTGTAAACCTGTGGTTTACATCTTGTAAACCTGTGGTTTACATCTTGTAAACCTGTGGTTTAAATATTGTAAACTCACGGTTTGCATCTTGTGAGCTTGTGGTTGACATCTCGCAAACTTGTGGTTTACATCTTGTAATCTTGTAAATTTACAAGGTGTAAGCCACAGTTTACAAAGTTTAAACCACAGTTTACAAGGTTTAGACCACAGTTTACAAGGTGTAAACCACATTTTTACAAGATACTAGACTTTCAAGGCGGCTGCGCCGCCGCTCGTCACAGACCATGGTGAATTGCAAGTTGAATTGAAACTTTTCTTCCAAGTTCCCTCATAGCTACTCAAAAATAGTCCGCAAGGAGTAATATATATCACACTTTGGAAAAATAAGAAAAGGTAAAAGTTTAAGAATATAGGAAGACGTCAAGAAAATGATAAATTGTTCCATCTGTCAACTAAGGGAGTGAGAAGAAAACAAAATGGGATTCTTTTTTTCATAGAGGGATATGTGAGATGGATGGACAAGCAGAAGGGTACCCATTTGGGACAAAAACACCAGATGTCACCTGAAAAACTGCTGAATTAGCTATCATTGCCTTGGCTTAGAAGCCATTGCCTTGGCTTAGGAGCCATTGCCTTGGCTTAGGAGCCATTGCCTTGGCTTAGGAGCCATTGCCTTGGCTTAGGAGCCATTGCCTTGGCTTAGGAGCCATTGCCTTGCCTTAGGAGCAAGAAATGCACACCTTCATTATCAATCTAGCTGTGTTTGAGTCAAACCCCTCCAACAACCCTTTGAGTTGCACCCTCACTCCTGCATATAAATTATCTGATACATGAGGGCGCATCTCACAATTTTTGATTATGTATGTAACATAAAATTTGCGGATGAGTAAAGCCTGAGATTACGGTTGTGTCGTTGTTGAGTTCAAACTCAAAACAAGGTATAGTTTGAGGAATTAAACTTGAGTTGGTTATCCTCTCCCACGTGTGGGCTTGGTATCTTGGACTTTTCAACAATTACACCAAGTTTGACAATCCCAGTTTGATTGGTAAAATCAAGGGTGAGGTCAGATTCCTTAACAATGCACATTATTGAGTCCTGTGTATATGTGATAGTTGGAGTACTGCCATTGTTAAGGAAAATCATTTGCCCTCCAATCAGAGAATACAGAATGCCCTCCTCAAGGGCGTTTTTGATTGCCGTATTTGCCATGAGTTTGACTTTGAAATCTATTTCCTTCTTGCCTGCGACTCCGGAAAATTGGAAGAAAGTGCCAGTAGTCACCAAGCCGTATTGGTTGCCGCGGAATACATCAAGTTTGGACTAACAAAAAGGCATAAGCATCACAATAGACCAACAGTTTTGAGAAATATGTATACATCAGCTGTGGCTTCAAAGTGTCCAGAGACAATGTTTGGATGGTTTGATGGTCTTGGAGTTGACATTGTTGAAAATTCAAGAAGGAATTTGGAAAAGTGGTACTGATTCTTACATGGAGGTTTTATGAAGATGTTTAAATTTATTTGTGGGTCAACAGGATCAACTCGGTGTGAGAGAAAAGTCAAGCGCGGAAAGTTCTTATTTATAGAAAACGTGGAAAAAAAATTGATAGTGTACAGTGCAGGCAAAAAACCCATTCATCAGATCACTCAAGAACCTGGAAACCTTATTTTTTCCATATGGTGGGACTTCAGACCACCCATTGAACCTAACAACCGCGAAGGTTGAAGCCACTCTTCTGAAGGGTCAAGCTGAGAATAAAAACCTTTGGCGAAAGGGCGCGGTAAGCAGCGCAGGCGAATAACCCATTCAATGAATCACTCATGAAACTGTCCACTTTTTTTCTCAAGGGTGCGTTGAGAAGAAGACCCTTTGTCAAAATGTTGTGACAAGAGACCACCCATTGAGCCAAGGAACCGCAAAAATTGAAGCCACTCTTCCGAAGGGTTGAGCTGAGAAGAAACCCCTTTTACAAAAGGGCGCGGTAAAAGACGAGGGGTGAGATTCCAAACCCTTGTCCCTGAATCCTGAATGACAGTATCATCTTCCAAATTCTCCTGTGATTCTGTTAATCAAATGAGGCGGAAAATAGGAATGGTCGAGTGAACGTGGATACACAATGTGGTAGTCAGAACTGGTCCTACCATGACAAAATGTCCGGTGGAGCCTTTTTCAGCTGGCTACTATGGCAGAGCCACCGTGACAAATAAAAATATAAAAAGTAGTTTTACATATGAAAGAGACATTATTACTCTTACATATGTAAAACTATGCAAAAACATTAAATACATATATAAATAATTCGGACTTACTTTGCGCACTGCGAAAAACACTTCGCGCACTGCACAGTGCGCGGATTCCCAAACACTTCGCGCACTGCGGGTAAACTACGCAACTTTTTGGAGGTTTTTCTTGAAAAATCAATAGAAAGGCTTCTAATGGGCCTCTCTGAATTTTTTGGAAGTTTTTCAAAGCACTCTTCTATGTTTAAAAAAATCATTAAAAACCAGAAGAAATGTAGGATTTGGGCGCCTAAGAAACAAGGTTCCCATAGCCCAAAAAATTCAAATAATTTTTTGAGTAATGAAACATGTAAGAGCAGCTACTTCAAAGCTTTTCAGCCACTTCGTGCAAGCATACAGGTCTGAAAAATGAGGATAATTTGGATGCAATGTGCTAATATGTGGTCAAGTTTCTTATTTTTCAGACCTGTATGCTTGCACACAGTGGCTGAAATTTTTTGAAGTAGCTGTTCTTACATGTTACATTACTCAAAAAATGATTCAGAATTTTTGGTCTATGGGAACCTTGTTTTTTAGGCGCCCAAATCCTACATTTCTTCTGGTTTTTAATGATTCTTTTAAACATAGAAGAATGCTTTGAAAAACTTCCAAAAAATTCAGAGAGTCCAATGAGAAGCCTGTCTATTGATTTGTCAAGAAAAATCTCCAAAAATTTGCGTAGTTTACCCGCAGTGCGCGAAGTGTTTGGGAATCCGCGCACTGTGCAGTGCGCGAAGTGTTTTTTGCAGTGCGCGAAGTAAGTCCAAATTATTATCCCTTCCTTGTGTAAACTAATTTCAAAGTTTGCGCAAGTTCATCACGCCCCGCGTGGATGCACTTGTATGCACATATACATATAAGTACATATACTTACCCCCATTTTCAGTGACGTAACTGAGGTGTTGTGTATAGTTTAAAAGATGGCTTTGTTTGTTGCGTGGCGCACCCAAGCCCGCGTGCTCTGTTGCCTAGAGCTCAAGCCCGCGCTCCTAGTGTACATATATGCATAATGCATAAACTAGCACGCAACCAAAGTGCTCAGCTTACCAGTAAGTAAGAATGGGCTAGATTACGCCCCAATAGCAATATTACATGTGTTATATGTCTTGTACACATGTAATTAATCACCAAACAAGATGTAATTAACACGTCATTCAATATCAAAACATTCTAGATGGAAAAAGGCTCTTGCAACATGCACAGGTGACACTAGAAAGCGCCCCACCTTCTCCCAAGCCTCACTACGTGTAAATTACAACTGTAGTAAATATGTAGAAGGGGTCAAATGAACTGGAGCACTTAATAAGCGCCTCCAGAACATGTATGAAGCACTGCTTGCACGTGTACAAGTACACAGAAGCCAGTTCTAGTACCTTCTGTGGCACATTTCCACGGAAATGAGCGTCACAGAACCCCCAAACCAGCCCCCATGACGTGTAAGGCATGTGTAAAAACACGCAGAACCTCTGTAAAAGGCTCTTGGCAACCCTTGTATCCAATCCCCAATGTTTCACGACCTACAGCGCCTTCTAGCGCAACCAAATTGCCTCAGAATGCACCCACAAGTGTCCCCCTGTCCCCTGGGCGCCCCTGGAGGCCTGCCTAGGCTATAAAAAGGGCCCTTTCTCCGCCCAAAAGTAGATTCCCCAGCTTTACATTACCTACTAGAATTTTACCCGCCTTCAACAGCCTCCTTAGCCTGTGATTTGCCAGGTAAAATACCTACTTTTGTGATTTTTAGCCCCAATTTCCGCCCTGAAGCTGTCCAGTAACCACCCTGCCCTCAATATTACCTCTTCTGAGCGCCTCCAACTGCCCAAATTCACGCCTGAAGAACCTCAAGTGCCCCTAGGGTCTTATACTAGTAAGTTTAAGCCCCTTCTCTTGAGATTCTCTGCTATTTCTTTCTGGGATTTGAAACACCCCTGTTTACAGGCCCCAGTTCTTCATTCTAGAGGGATTAAATACCCCTGATTTATCAGGCCCCTCTTAAAATTAATTATATTCATTTTATTACGTCAAATTGGCCCAAATTGGCCCAAATTGCCTTATTCTTACGCCATAATTCCCAACAATTACGTTGGAATTAACCCTGATAGCCTTGTCTTAGAGTTTTATAACTCTAATCTTTTGCTTTGCACCACGTGTAGCTAGAAGGATAATATCCTTGGCATCACGTAGGCTGACAGCCTTCTTCTACGCAAGATAATCCCAAGTAGTCAAGGGAAACTCCGAACTCCGCGTAATAAAAGCATCAAGATAGCTCCGCAGGCTTAAAGTAACCATAAAGTAATCATAATAATAAAGGTCCATCTAAAACGGTAAAGTAACGCTCCTGAACAACTCCGCTCAACGTTCCGTAAAGAATAAGATAACCGTAATAAAAAAACTCCTCCGCAATCAAAAATCCGCCCAGTAAAGTAAAGTAAGAATCCGCCATCCCATAATAATAAAAATCCCCTCCAAGGTCCGTGAGGGAAAGATTCCCCCTCCCCCTCCCATATCAACAACTCTCCATCGCTCCACCATAGAAAAATAAACCATGAGAAAACTCCGCCACATGTCATAAACCAATAGAAAAGGAAATAACAAATAGAAATCCTCCTCCCATCTCACGCACGCCGCATGCCTCTGCTCCCATGTCGTCATTTGCGCCTCCACTGATCGCCGTAGACAGCCGCCCAACCTCCAATCATCCATCATCCACGCCCCTGTCTAGCCTCCGGTGTTGGGATCCCACACGCCGCCTCCACCCCAGCTACGTCCACTGACGTAACTCGCTTCAGCTGCCACGGCTTCCCCCAATCGCTGCGTCGTTCTAGATAGTCCGCGCTGGAATGCCTGGACTCAGCAAGTCCGCTCCGCTCCGCACGCCGCAGCTCCGCCGCCTCTGACCGCACGCTCCGCGCCCAGCCTATGCGCTGCGCCTCCGCCGCTTGAAGATCCTGCGCCGCCCAAACCGCCTGCGGAGCCCTCATGCCCCGCCGCAGCCGCGCGCCCGAACCTTACCAGACACTTTGGCGCCCCGCACCAAACGGCCACCACAACGAGGCGCAAGGGATAGGAAAGTGTTCCACAAGGAAGACCTTAGACGAGTAAGGGTCGCCCTTGTAGGGAAATTTGATTTCGAATGCGGGTTTGTATGAATTTAAACCGGAAAAAGAAACATCACAAGGTAAGTACTGACAATTCCAAGGAAAAGACAATGAAACACCAAAAAATTTCGCGCTGAATAATCCATTGAGTTGGAAGGAGGCTGTGCCTGGGTTCAGGGCAAAACATCTTGATGATTGTGAGTTGTAACCAAAGAGGGAGTGGCGTGGAAGGGGTGTGCCGGGTTCAAGGGGAAAACATCTCAGTAATTGTCATCCGTGCCCAAGGAGGGGGCGCGTGTCGGGAAGTTTCCGGTTTGGTAATTATGAACAAACAGGGAATGGCGTGCAAGGGATGTGCCCGGGTCAAGGGCAAAACGTCTCAAATCATTGTAATCCGTGCCCAACGAGGGGGCCGCGTGACTTGGGAATGTTCCAGTTCTGTAGGGAGTTGAGTATGAGTGTGTAAAGTTGTTCGGAGGGTACGCTGAGGATGAAAAAAACAAATTACAAAAGAATATATAAGGCTGTTTGCCATGCAGGTCACATGTTTCCCTCGTGGCTCCGGATCTTGACATTATTATGCTGCCGGAGCCGCCTGTTACAATGGGGGCTTCTGACTGGTTAGCGGGACTTGCTCCAGTCTTACGGATAATTCCAAAATAACAGGTGGCTTGAAAACCTTTATTACACCAAACTGTTAGAAAGGGAAAAGAACCGGGTGAAACCATGATAAAAATTTCCGTAAATCACTGTTTTATTGAAACTTAGATAAACCACAAGTTTACAAGATATAAACCACAGGTTTATAAGATGTAAACCACAGGTTTACAAGATGTAAACCACAGTTTTACAAGATGTAAACCACAGGTTTACAAGATGTAAACCACAGCTTTATAAGATGTAAACCACAGGTTTAGAAGATGTAAACCACAGGTTTACAAGATGTAAACCACAGGTTTATAAAGATGTAAACCACAGGTTTACAAGATGTAAACCACAGGTTTATAAAGATGTAAACCACAGGTTTACAAGATGTAAACCACAGGTTTATAAGATGTAAACCACAGGTTTATAAGATGTAAACCACAGGTTTACAAGATGTAAACCACAGGTTTAAAAGATGTAAACCACAGTTTGCAAGGTGTCAATCATAGTTTAAAAGGTGTAAACCACAGTTTACAAGGTGTAAACCACAGTTTACAATGTGTAAACCACAGTTTACAAGGTGTAAACCACAGTTTACAAGGTGTAAACCACAGTTTACAAGGTGTAAACCACAGTTTACAAGGTGTAAACCACAGTTTACAAGGTGTAAACCACAGTTTACAAGGTGTAAACCACAGTTTACAAGGTGTAAACCACAGTTTACAAGGTGTAAACCACAGTTTACAAGGTGTAAACCACAGTTTACAAAGTGTAAACCACTGATTACAAAATATAAATGTATTAGAACGGCTTGCCTCATCTTGTCTTGGGGAAGGGGTCCTGCATACTATAGGAACAAGGGTCAGAGTTGTTAGGCATGACTCACATTGTCGTAAAAGTCTATTAGCTTGTCTTGCATCAGCATCGCCCAAACATCCAACTAATCATGGTTGAGAGGGGATTAGATCAACCACATTAACAAAAGAGGGCAGTGCAGAAAGGAAAATAACTTACAATAGAAAACTGTCCAAAAATGAGAAAAAGAGATTCAGGAATGTAGGTAGATTTTCTAGGATTTGAAGAGTTTGATATCCCCACACGAATAGCGAAAGCCAAGGCAAGGAAAAAAGAAGCGGCAAAGAGGGTGTACATGGAAATAGTTCAGAGCAAAGGATTCCTTCCAAGGAAGACGCAACTGGCTGCCAATCCGGCAAAGACCAGACAGAAGAGCATCAAACTAAGATGGTCGGGATAAAATCACCCAATCAATGCAGGGGACAAAGGAATCACCTAGCCGGGGGGAAAACCTCTTGGCGAGCTGGATACCCGGAACCAGCTCAACGCGAGGAAATTATCCCGGCGAGCTGGATACAGGTATCCGGCTCGCCGCGAGGAAATCATCTCGCTGTAACCAGCTCACTCCAGCTAGCCGGGAGAGTTTCCTCTTGGCAAACTGGCAGCTATCTGGGAGGAAGCCCTCTCGGCGAGCTGGCAGCTATCCGGGAGGAAGCCCTCTCGGCGAGCTGGCAGCTATCCGGGAGGAAGCCCTCTCGGCGAGCTGGCAGCTATCCGGGAGGAAGCCCTCTCGGAGCTGGCAGCTATCCGTGAGGAAGCCCTCTTGGCGAGCTGGCAGCTATCCGGGAGGAAGCCCTCTCGGCGAGCTGGCAGCTATCCGGGAGGAAGCCCTTTCGGCGAGCTGGATACCCGTAACAAGCTCGCCGAGAGGGCTTCCACCAGCTGCCAGCTTGGCGGCTTGGGCAACGCGGGGTTGATTAACTCGTCGGACATCTCTGGTCCAACGAGTTGAACCTGTCGAGTTGAGATGTCCGACGAGTCAAACTTGTCGGACTCACACCCGTCGGACAAGCTAGTCCGACCGGTGAACCTGTCGGACAGGTCTGTCCGACTGGGTAACTTGTCGGACATACAGGTCCGACCAGTGGGAGCTGGTCGGACAGACATGTCCAAAATCTCCTCGGACGATGTGGTCCGACCAGCCAGTCCGAGGGAAGCTCGGGCTGCGCTGTCCGACTGCAGAGCGGTCAAACAAGCCCGATGGGTGGTCGGGCCAAGCTGCTCGAGGTCCCGTTGAGCAGAAATGTCCGACTTCTGCTCGAATGGGTTGATCCGACGGGTGGGCTCGACCACCCTTCGGACGGCCATGTCCGACAACTGGTCGGACATGCCCGTCCGAGCTCTTGCCGGACAAGCATGTCCAAGGGGATAATTCATGCAGTGTGGCTCCAACAAAACTGTCCGACTCCCTGAAGAAAAACTAGCAAAAAACATCAGGCAAGTCCAACACTTCCTGGAGATTGGCACAAGTTTCTCATACAACAAGGTAGAAGTCATTGCAGGACGCCTCAACCACGTGTCGTACATTCTACCACAACTCAGGTGCTTCCTGTGTGGAATCTATCAATGGCTAATGGAGTGGGTCCATAAGAGGCGGCCAATTTTGAAAGGCTCCAAGGAGGACCTCCATGAGTGGCTGACAACTCTCAAGAAATTCGCTCCCACCAGACTGATCCTGCGCCAAGAACCCACCGAAATAGGATGGATAGACAACACCTCGACTAGCTACAGAATTGGGGTAATAGTAGGGAAACGCTGGGCACAATTCCGGTTGAGATCAATGGACGCTCTTGACCAGGGGATTGACGGGGACAAAGAAGAGGAAAAAATTGCCCGACTAGAGACAGTCGCGGTTAGATTAGGCCTCCTGATGCTCCTGAAACTTGGCACAAGAGGAGGGAAAACCTGTTGACATTCGTGTGACATCCCTCTAGGACTCTAGCGGTCTCACTTCTCCTGATGACCTCATCAAGACGCTTGCACCTCAATGACATCATTTTCAACGCTCAGATCCCTCAAATCTCTCCCAGCAAGATTCTCCGCTGGAACCTCTCCATCCATATATAAACTCTTCCTTCCATTGTCTTTGTTTCCTTCCCTCGGGGAACCTGCAGTATCACATTCTGCCTATCATTATAAAAGCTTATCTTCTGTTCCTCCACTCTCGACATCATCATTGGTCAACACCATCATCATCAACCTACTTTCTACGTTATCATATCATACTATCTCCTGTGCGCTCAAGTCCTCTTTGCTCAATTCCTTCGTCAAGACCCTCAGACTTGCATCCGGATCATTGATTACTCTCAGTTCTTGGTTTTCCCTTCTTTCCAACAAATCCGCCGATCTTCTTTGCCAATCTCCATTTGCACTCATACGACTTGTAGGTTCTTAACGGCTCATTGGACTCATCCCTGTCAACATCATTGACTCTTTCTTTTTTTTCCCAGTTGTTTGTCCTCCTGTGTCCTGTGTCCTTGTTCTTATTGTGTCTCTTTAAATTGTCCCCTTTGCCTTTAGGTACATTTTCTATTTTTATATTTTTATTTCATCACATGTATTCCCTTGTCAGAATTGCTTACCAGAAATACATGCTTTAGTTTGTTGATTAACAAAACCTTCATTGTGTGGACAGACAACACCACAACAGAGGGCACAATCCTCAAACGGAAATCAAAGGACCAGCTCGTCAACAACAAGTGGAAGAAGATCCAGAAGATCTTGATTGAACATCAGATCAACCTGGTAGCAAAGCGGGTGGTCTCCGCCAAAAATCGGGCGGACACGTTATCTAGGGGAGTGCGGCAAGGCCACCAAAACAGGCACCAATTGCGGATTGAAGTCTCAAGGGACCTGGAAGAGCTAATCACACAGGTCACCGAGATGGATTAGGTTAGGAATTGAGTGCATTTCACAGTAATACCATAACAAGCAGAACTAGATGTCAGTTAGATAAGAGCCTGGAGTTAGGGCTAGCCTCAGACAAGGCAGTTAGAGGGGATAGGGGTTGGTTAGGTCTGAGCTGGCTCCAGGCCCCTGGAGTTGTGGGACGGGCTCAGACCTTTCTGCTAAAGAGCTCCTAAGGGGGAGCTGTATCACACTACCCATTGAGGGAGGCGTGAGGACACTCTACCACTCCCTACAACCCCTCCCAAATCCCAAGAGGCCCTATAGGGCTGAGAAGGGAAAAAGGGGGAGGGGGAGGGAGAAAATAGGCTCTTCCCTTATCCCATACCCAGGTGGCTTGGGGAGGAAGAATAGAAACTTCCGGGTCACCTGAATCACAGTGGAATCCCACATGAATTCAGCACACGCTGAGCAAAATAAACAGTACCAACAGAGGCCATGGGTTTATCCCTGGCCCACGTAGACACCTAGGGAGTGTCAGCAGACTGGATGTGCGCTTACTGGCAGCGCAGCAGTAGGTGGGTCAAGTCCAGGAGTGCTAACGGGAGAGGTGGCACCCTGCGCAAAGGCGCACCAAAGAGCGCAGGCGGAGGTTGATCAGCAGCGCCTCCCCCGGGGGAGGCGCGGCACCCCGCAAATGAGTTCGCAGCGGTCAAGCGCTGAAACCTAGTTGGTCAAGGAGCAACCGGTACTGGCCTGCAGCAGCCAACCCAGAACCACGACTCCACCGGATTTAGCCGATCTCAGCTTACCTATCAACCCCGCCGATCAGGAAACCTTTTTTCACCCCGCCCCAGTTAGGTCGTACAGTACACGTGTAATGTGTACCAGACAAGGTATCACTCATTAGAACCTTGTAACGCCCTTATTTCCCTTTACATGTGAAAATTCTGATTCATACACGTACCACAGGCTGGCCAAAGCAGTGAGGTAATGTGTATGAAGTTTTTCTATTCAGTGGAGACTGAATGGAATGAAAGTAATCAACAAAGATCTGTTATTATACAACAATACAGATACTACTGATCTAGTGGGAGACCAGTAGCTCACTTACTGATCATTACACTGCACAGATCATTTGTATTACTGATCCTTCAGAGGATCTGTCCTGTGAAGCGCTCCCAGTTCCCCACTGGTCATTGGGAGCTTCCATTCTTTTCTCCCTGGACACTCTTCAATATATAAACAGCCCCTCATGGACTGTTTATTGCTTAGAATATTTTATAGCAAGTTTTAACATACTAACAGTTAAACAGTGGCTTCATTCTCAACCATCATTTAATTCAGGAAACTCCATAGATTCTTGATTACCCTTTACCTTTTGTAGGTAAAACCCACAAACCCAAGTGAGTTATTCCTTGGATGCCTATTAGCACCTTGTGTTGATCTGGATGCGCCTTCATTGAGCAAGACTCTCAGTACCAAGTGTACTGATTGAGTGTTATCTTTTACAGATATTATCACGTCACCTTGGCCCATCCTTGGTACTTTACACCATCAAACTGGTAGTAACAACCTCATTTTACACGGTTAGTTACCTACAGGATGACAAGTATCATATATATGCAATATGAAAACAGTGGCCAACTTGTGGTTGAGTATAATAAAAGGAATTCAATAAAAGAAACAAAGAAATTCATATGCCATATTCAATATCCTATGCAAAGTATCCTAGAGCTGAGTTGTGTGTGAAGCTGTGTGTGAAATCCTTTGTGAACTGTCACAGACTGGCATGTGAAAGGTGTAATTTGTGTATCTTCTGATCCAGTAGAGATATGAGGATAGTAACAGCGGGTGACTAATGTTTATTTTGGCTGTAGATTCCATAATTTCTGACACCCGTTTGGTGGAATATTGAGACTTATAGTGAGTACAAATAAAATTGTGAATTTTTCCACCTGCAACCACAGGAATAACAGCTAAACTGGGTGTGTTACCGGTTGTCAGTTTTTGATGAAAAAATGACCTGGTGGGTGCCCACCCCAAACTTGGGCGGCCAGGCCGGCAGTAGAGAGAGAAAATGGAATCTACCTGGTTCTGGCCCAAAGGAGAGGCCCTGGGTGGGTGTATTTGCTCTCTCAATTGGCAGTACTCACCAGTGAGAGAGCGTTTGTGTCTCTCAATTGTCAGTACCTGAAATATCAAGGTTTGCAGCACCCTGGTTGAGCTCCTTGCCCTCCTGGAACATCTCCTCCGCCACCAGCAGATCTGGCTCTCCCAATGGGAGCGGGTACACCACCCAAATACCGCCGTTACTCAGGTGGCTACCGGTGCAGTAACCAGTGTCTGATTTGAGGCAGAAAAACAACCTGGTACCTGGACCCACGGCGGGTATTCGGGTCCCAAATGCCATCTCTACCCCAAGATTCCACAGAGTTTGTGCATGACAACTGTTTGCAGTTGCACAACATTTTATTGCATTCCATGAACTCCTGTAGCTCCAATGAGACTGCTTCGCGGCACTGCAAACCCAGAACCCCCCATTGGAAAACTTGAAGCCCCGCGCCGGATTCAATGCTACATGGCTTTGCTGCACAAATTTAAAGCACTAGGCCGCTGGTGCTTGCGCTTGGGCGTTGATAAAAGCTGTGGAACTTCACTCTACGGGGATTTAGGAGCTTGGAAGGGAAATGTAAGTTGTCACGGATATTGACAAGATAAACTGGTGCCTGAAGGGCTGCCTTCCTTGAATAAGCTCTGGGAGTTTTACACTAAGAATATTTAGTGTGGCGCAATCTTTTAGAATTATTCTTAGGCATTGCCAGGCATTGCCAGGCAATGCCTGGCAATGCCTGTAAATGCCTGGCAATGCCTGGCAATGCCTGGCAAATGCCTGTGATGCCTGACAAATGCCTGGCAATGCCTGGCAATGCCTGGCTGGCAATGCCTGGCAAATGCCTGGCAATGCCTGGAAAATGCCTGGCAATGCCTGGAAATGCCTGGCTAATGCCTGGAAATGCCTGGAAATGCCTGGCTAATGCCTGGAAATGCCTGGCAAATGCCTGGCAATGCCTGGAAAATGCCTGGCAATGCCTGGCAATGCCTGGAAATGCCTGGCTAATGCCTGGAAATGCCTGGAAATGCCTGGCTAATGCCTGGAAATGCCTGGCAAATGCCTGGCAATGCCTGGCAATGCCTGGCAATGCCTGGCAATGCCTGGCAATGCCTGGCAATGCCTGGCAATGCCTGGCAATGCCTGGCAATGCCTGGCAATGCCTGGCAATGCCTGGCAATGCCTGGCAATGCCTGGCAATGCCTGGCAAGCAATGCCTGGCAATGCCTGGCAATGCCTGGCAATGCCTGGCAATGCCTGGCAATGCCTGGCAATGCCTGGCAATGCCTGGCAATGCCTGGCAATGCCTGGCAATGCCTGGCAATGCCTGGCAATGCCTGGCAATGCCTGGCAATGCCTGGCAATGCCTGGCAATGCCTGGCAATGCCTGGAAATGCCTGGCAATGCCTGGCAATGCCTGGCAATGCCTGGCAATGCCTGGCAATGCCTGGCAATGCCTGGCAATGCCTGGCAAGCAATGCCTGGCAATGCCTGGCAATGCCTGGCAATGCCTGGCAATGCCTGGCAATGCCTGGCAATGCCTGGCAATGCCTGGCAATGCCTGGCAATGCCTGGCAATGCCTGGCAATGCCTGGCAATGCCTGGCAAATGCCTGGCAATGCCTGGCAAATGCCTGGCAATGCCTGGCAATGCCTGGCAAATGCCTGGCAATGCCTGGCAAATGCCTGGCAATGCCTGGCAATGCCTGGCAAATGCCTGGCAATGCCTGGCAAATGCCTGGCAATGCCTGGCAAATGCCTGGCAATGCCTGGCAATGCCTGGCAATGCCTGGCAAATTCCTGGCAATGCCTGGCAATGCCTGGCAATGCCTGGCTAATGCATGGCAAATTCCTGGCAATGCCTGGCAATGCCTGGCTAATGCATGGCAAATTCCTGGCAATGCCTGGCAATGCCTGGCTAATGCATGGCAAATTCCTGGCAATGCCTGGCAATGCCTGGCTAATGCATGGCAAATGCCTGGCAATGCCTGGCAATGCCTGGCTAATGCATGGCAAATTCCTGGCAATGCCTGGCAAATGCCTGGCAATGCCCGGTGTTGACAAACACACGCCCGCCAACACGCCCTGTTTTTTTGGCGTGTGGGAGCCGCACGCCAGGGTTTATTGGTGTGTTTGGCCGCACGCCAAACGGCAAGCGAGCCCTTGCTTGCCTTTGGCGTGTGCCTCCCACACGCCAAAATAATTTGCGTGCGGCTCGCACGCGCCAAAATAATTGGCGTGTGTAAGCCGCACGCCAAAAGGCAAGCAAGGGATGTACATAGGCTATGTGTATACAGGCCAAGTCCCAGCGGACATGGCCTGTATACACCCATCCAGCTCGCCGCGAAGGGAGACGACAAGCTGGATGGAGGGCATGTCCCTCCCGACAAGGACTAGGGCGAGCACCAGCCAATACAGCCCGCCAAGTGGGCTGGATTGGCTGGCCTGTCCCGTCCGACCTTGTCGGACGGGACCCAGGTACATATGTTTTTTTTTTTTTTTTTTAAGTGCAGTTTGGCTTTTAGCATTGCGCACTGTAGTGTATACCTACAAGTTGAAGTATATCAAAAAGAGGACTACAAGGCTAAAAAAATGACAACTCTACATTTGACAAGTGCCTATAACGTTTTCATCTTTAGAGTAAAATAGTTTTGAGAGAGGAACATGGAGAAAGAGGGGACTAGTAAGGAAATCAAGGGTTCCATCAGCGCCTCCGGCAATTCAGAATTTCTTGTTCCATTGATGGGCAATCTGTTGACCAAGGTGAATGAGCAAACTTCATATCAAGTTTATTGATTGCCTTGTTGGATGAAGACTGTTCATGTAGAAGGCAAACACAGCAGGATTGTGCGGATGGTGAAGCAGTATTGCATGTCTTAGAGTTGTGGCTACCGTGGCATTTACTACAGAGTGGATTGTTTTTACACCATTTAGCGGTATGGCCAATCCTCCAACATTGAAAGCATTGCGGGATTGATTGGGTGTAGTGAGCCCCTCGATAAAGTTTGTGCTGAAGAAAAAGTCCGTATTTTTCGATTTTGAGTGCAATTTTCTTGTCAATGATTTGTAGAACAATTGAACCATTCTTTTTCCCGTTTTCTGCCGGGTTGTTCAACCAACATGCTGATTGGATTAGAGCTGGATTGATTTGATTTTGGGTACCAAGGGCTTCCAAATGGCTTCTGTTGTTGGGGTCAAAATGTGCCGGTATGGCGTGTAAGAGTACCGGATATCTGTTTGGAAATGTGGCAAGGCTAGGGCAAAAAAGGCCTGTCCAGTGATGTTTGTTATCAAGGATCAAACAGGCCTTGATTCTAGATGAGGTGTATATCTTGAGATCCTTGGATGGGAGAACCGCAATACCAGTCGCTTCAATTGGGACAGAGTCAATGTTGGCATTGATGGATGCCAGAGTCTTATTTATGCTGGTTGTAATGTTGGTAGCTGAGGCTGTGTTGAGTGCGTTGAATCCAGGCGGTGTGTGAATAACACAACTGGAGGGTTTGAATTCGTTAAACTCCACATTGGATGGTATCGGTGCCATTGTAAGACTCAAAAGGTGTTGTGAGACCCTTTTGCTGAATGGCGAAAGGTATGGATGAGGTGCAAACTCTGCCTTTCTGGATATCAGAAAACAAGACCACCAAGCTAAGCTTGGCAGTTTTATTCAGTGATGAGGATATGTTCAGAGATGAAGAGTATAGTTGGATTGTATTGTGGAAAGTTCTGAGTGTCTAAGAAACAGATGAGGTGTCTGAAATGGGCAGAAAATACTGATGACTTGGATGGGGCTTGAACCCAGGTCTGTGAGCAGAGGGTATATAAAGTGAAAAAGAGAAGGTCAAGGTTTGAAAGCTATGCTTCCACCAGGATTGGAATCCAGTACCTTGAGAGGCTTGTGAAAGGTTTGTGAAATCAACTATGAGTGTGAATTGCAAGTAACTGTGATATGTATGTGTAATAAATAACTGTGACAGGTAAGTAGATGGATGATGGGAGCCAGATGGCATGAGGGAGGAAACAACTGGCAGGCAGAGGCCTCCTTCTATAGTAAACTGAGAAGGGGTCTAACTTCTAGGGGGTTACATGAGTTTCAAATGTATGCAATATCAAAACAGTGGCCAACTTGTGGTTGAGTGGAATCAAAGGAAGGAAATAAAAAAAACAAAGGAATTCAATATGAGGTATTCAATATCCTATGCAAAGTATCCTAGAGCTGAGTTGTGTGTGAAATCATATGTGAAATACTCTGTGAACTGTCCCGGACTAGCATGTGAAAGGTGTGATCCGTGTATCTTCTGATCCAGTAGAGATATGAAAGTGGTTCCAGTTGGTGACTAGGGGTTATTTTGGCCGTAGATTCCATTTCTGCAGTCAATTTGTTGCTATCTTGAGGCGTTTAGAGAGTAAAAATAAAAGTTTTAATTTTTTCTCCTACAAACACAGGAATAACGACTACACTGTGATGCGTTCCGTTGGCCGAGTTCCCTTGTTAGTGTTTGGACCTTTCTTTTTTTGTTAGTGTTTGGACCTTTCTGTTTGTCAGCAGCGACCAAATCTCAAGTCGGACGAAACGGGATAGGAGCTGGGATGGGTTGTCTTTTGATACAATCTAAACGGTCTAGGATTTTCTGCAGGGTGTGTCAGCCAGGCTACTAGAATAAGTTAGAGCCCAGCTAACAATTCTACATGTGTTGCTAACTGTGCATACTATTCGCGGCGCAGAGCGCCAAGTAGTCGCAAAACCTACACAGCTTTAGCGACTACGACTTTTTGAGCACTGAGTGCGGCGCAGAGCGCCGCAAATAAGAATATGAATATGCAAAAACCCTCCCCTTGAACGATTGATAGAATCAAGGAGAGAGTATACAAACTCCGGCCGCAGGTATCGTCCGGAGAAAGAATGTAGTTATGAGTGAAACCCGTTCTTATAACAAGAGAACGGGATACAAAAGCGTTCTCAAGCCAAGAGAACAAGTGCTAGACATTCTCCTGTCCTATTGTTCTAAGGAGTGACAATAGAACTGATCGAGTGGAGCCGGCCGGAGGAGAATAGCAATAAAGTGAACAGTCTACTCTCCCCCAGCCCAAAGTTCTCAACCAAGAATAGACGTCCTGAATGAAAAACTCTTCCTTGGACCGAGGAAGAGCTACACTCAATAATGAGAACAGTGAACAGGAGTGGTCAGAGTAATAGAACTCGAGATCACTCCTGTCTGAACTAGCTATGTCCCCGGCCGAGAAGCCGCGAGTAATTTGCAATAGGAACGGCAACCCTACCGGTCGCCGCAAGAATATATAAAGGGAGGCTTCTGAGCGAGAAGAAGCCTCCCCAGATTCATACCAACCACCTCGTTGCCATACCTGCCCCGCCCCGTCTACCCGACCGGTCGCTTGCCAGTAAAGTTACAATTTCGGTTCTTTGAGTCGTCTGCCGTCTTCTTTCGCGGACCCTCTTTAAGAGCAAGTCCGCTGTTTCCCTCTTTTTTTATCGGGATCATATCCCTTGCCCTGGGAACGTTAGTACGTTCAAAAAACACCCTTAATTGGGCCCCAGAAGTCACAGGTTCCATAACCACCCCTGCGCATATTGTGCGCAGGCCCTGTAAGACCACCGGAGGGCACTTAAATACCCCAGGCGCTCCTGGCCCCTCCGTTACAACCCTTTTGGGTTTTCTCTTAAAAATAACTTTGAGTTATTTTTTACCCTTCTCACCGCGCTCTTATCGCGCTTACCACCGCACCGTGCTCTGTCGCCGGTGTAGCTAGAGGAGCTATATTGCTCTTGGCATCACCGAGCCTGACAGGGTGTTTGTGTCTGTTGTTGCTGAGTTGCTGTTGCCAATGATAGCTGATCTCAGTTTGGCAAGGGAGGTGATGAGATTGATGATTTGGCCTTGATCGAGGGATTGAGTTGGGTTTTTGTCTGAAATTGCATCCGTCAGGAATCTTGTGATGCTATCTAGAATTGGAAGGGGTGTCTCCGGTTTTTGTCTTGTTGATAGAGGAGGGGGATCCGGGAGAGGTGGAGGAGACATGAGAAGTGCTGAGTTTGTCGAGTTGAGTGTATTTTGAAAAATTTGTAGTGGTTGTGATTCAATCTCCGGCCAAGAACTCGCGGTTACATATGTTGCTTTAAGATTTTTGCAATTCACAAAACTCTTACCTAAGCCCCATGTATCTACATAGCTGTACATGGGCTATGTAGATACATGGGATATATTAAAAGTTGTACGTAAGAGTTTTGCAAATCACAAAACTCTTACGTCATCGAGTTCCCATACATACCTCTTCAACCGGAGGAATGGAGGAGGTATGTACTCCTCAACCGGAGGAATGCCTCCGGTTGAGGAGGTATGTACTCCTCAACCGGAGGAATGCCTCCGGTTGAGGAGGTATGTACTCCTCAACCGGAGGAATGCCTCTGGTTGAGGAGGTATGTACTCCTCAACCGGAGGAATGCCTCCAGTTGAGGAGGTATACATACCTCTTCGACCGGAGGCATTCCTTCGGTTGAGGATTTGCCTAGCAATGCCTGGTAAACGCCTGGCAAATGCCTGGCAATGCCTGGCAATGCCTGGAAAATGCCTGGCAATGCCTGGCAAATGCCTGGCAATGCCTGGAAAATGCCTGGCAATGCCTGGAAAATGCCTGGCAATGCCTGGCAAATGCCTGGCAAATGCCTGGCAATGCCTGGCAAATGCCTGGCAAATGCCTAACAAATGTCATAATGACATGTTGCAAGATTTATCCAAGAACGCACAGTGGTTATTTCTACCAAAGGTAGCAGATCAAAGGAAGACTGGCAGTTGCCAGTGTGAGATAAATAAAAAATCCTTTACCAAGGATGTGAGCAAAGTAAACAACTTCAAATAGCAATTAAGCAACTTAACTCTGTGGTTGAGAGTAAAGATCATAAGCTGGTCCATGTAGTACAAACCCTGGACGCCAAAATTGAGAGTTTGGCGGCGGAGATATCCATTTTTGTAAGACAGACCGGAGGATAAACTGCAACCAGATCAGAAGGATCAGAATGTATTAGCAAGCAAAAGGGAACCTAAAGATAGCAATGTCATGCTCAAGAGATCAAGAACCTCACTGCGGCAATCCAGTCTAAAAACAAAGACACAACCGCAGCAAAGGAAGTTAAAGGAATTTTAAGAGAATTAGATGAAGCCCATCTCCGGGACATAAGTGCAATAAGCCCTAAACTGGACAGACTCCTCAGCCAATTCAGAGAGGATGGAGCGGAAGTGCAAGCAAAAGTGCAGGAGATTAACCAACACCTTGATGAGGCATTGGTTGGATCAGAGACCTTGTCAAGACAACACTCCCCTAGGAGAGGAAGGCCTCAACCGCCAAGTCCGGAGGTAATAGACTTGCCACAAGAAAGAAGACAGCCAGAACATCATATCACACACCATACAGGCGGGATGTCTGAGATGCAGAAACAGCTGTGGGGAGCAATTAACAAGATGGACTGGCCCAAACTCTCTGGGCAAGGAGAATACGACCACTCTGAATTTGTCAAGTGGATTGATACTTGCCGTGCAGAAACATCAGTGCCTGACGAATACATACAGGTTAAACTCCTATCATGCCTTACGGGAGTAGCTGGATTGTGGTACAAATCCATTAGAAAAAATCACCAAGATAAGAAGTGGGACTTCTGGAAAGAAGCCATTACAGCTCAGTACGGAACATCTAATTGGATGTGTAAAAAGCAAGAGGCCTTTGATAAAGACTGCTTCTCAGCGGGAGAAACTCAGGTTTCAGCATGGGTTATGGGGCAATATAAGAGACTTCGTGCGTTTGAACAGCAACTGTCCCAACAGTCCATTAACTTTGGACTATTGGGTTTAATGAACAGGGAAGTTGAGTACACAGCCAAGAAGGCAATGAATTTGACGAGACATGATATGAGCTCTTTAATCAATGTACTTGAGGACATTGCAGACAAGACCTGTCTAGGCCGTAGAAAATTCACGTCTAAACCACTGCTATCCAAAAATTTGGTCACTAAAGCAACAGATGGGAAGGATAAGGGCCAGTCGGGAGTAGGGGAAATTAAATGCTATACTTGTCAAAAAACAGGGCACACCTCGAGGAGCTTCCCTAAGAAAATTAATAATGTAGGGGAAATAGATGAGCCTTTAGAAGAAAAGTCACAAGAAAGCAAAGTGTATGATGATAATAATTTGGTTATTGGTTCTAAACCTTCCTGTGCAGTCATAGCACCCAAAGGGAAAAATAATCTAGTTATTATGTCTTGCGCGGGGAGTACCTGTACTGTTTTGCTCAACAGTGGAGCAGTCAAATCAGTGGTTAGCAAAAAGTACCTAGAGTAGAGCGGTTTTGCAGACTGGAGGAAATATATTCTCCCGGCAAAACTGGGCAAATTTCATAGCTGCACCGGGGCTCTGAAACTGCTAGGAATAGTTAAGGTAAATCTATGCTTTGATTCATTTGAGTTTACCATCAGATTCGTGGTGATGGATAATATGCCTGTTAGGTATTTTATTCTAGGCAATGACTACTTATCACATTATAATACATCACTTCTCAAAAATGTAGGCAGAAAATTCTACATGAAGGGGAAGACCTTTGAGTTTGATAACTCTATCAACTCCATTTTAGCAGTCAGAAAAGAAGCACAAACATTTAGGAGAATATTAGATCTCCTCTGGGTTTTTTAGCAAACCAAACCTGGAAACAGTCCCCCGCTGCTTCAGGCACCCTAAAGTAAACACCCCTGCTCCGCAGGCCCTGGAAACTTACCGGAGGGCAATTAAACACCCTTGGCTCCTAGAGTTAAGCCCCTCCGTGAATAAAATAAATATACCTTTTATCTTTGCCAGTGTTCTAATCCAGAAACCGCGCCACTGTTCCTTCCCCATCAGCCAGTGTAGCTAGAAGAGCGCGGCTCTTAGTATCACCACGGCTGACAGAATTCCTGCTTGGAATGAATTACCGGCGCTTCTCCGATGTAAGACTCAAAAGTGGTTGTGGAACCCTTTTGCTGAATGGAGGAAGGTATGGATGAGGTGCAAACTCTGCCTTTCTATGTATCAGAAAACAAGACCACCAAGGTAAGCTTGGCAATTTTATTTAGTGATAAGGATGTGTTCGAAGATGAAAGGTATAGTTGGATGATATATGATATGTTGACTGGTCAGAAAAGACTTGATGACTTAGGTGGGGCTTGAACCCAGGTCCTTGGGCTGAGGGTATATAAGGCTGAAAAGATGAAGCCAAGGTTTGAGAGCTGTGCTTTGGCTAGGATTGGAACAGAGGGCTTTAGAACTTGTGAAAGGTTTGTGAAACTAAGTATGACTGTGAATTGCAAGTAAATACCTGTGATATGTATGTGTAATAAATAACTGTGACAGGTGGATAAAAAATATGTGGGTGCCAGATGACATGAGGGAGGAAACAACTGGCAGGCAGAGGCCTCCTTATATAGTAAACTGAAAAGGGGTCTAACTTCTAGGGGGTTACATTAGTTTCATATGTATGCATGGTCAAAACAATGGCCAACTTGTGGTTGAGTGAAATAAAAGGAAGGAAATAAAAGAAACAAAGGAATTCAATATGAGGTATTCAATATCCTATGCAATGTATCCTAGAGCTGAGTTGTGTGTGAAACCATGTGTGAAATACTATGTGAACTGTCCCAGATTGGTGCGTGAAAGGTGTGATCCGTGTATCTTCTGATCCAGTAGAGATATGGTGGTGGTCTGAGTTGGTGACTAAGGGTTGTTTTGGCCGTAGATTCCATTTCTGCAGTCCATGTGGTGATATCTTGAGGCATTTAGAGAGTACAAATAAAAGTTTGAATTTTTCACCTGCAAACACAGGAATAACGACTACACCAATGGCCTTCAAATCAATCAGACGCAATACATTGAATGTAAGACTTAACCCCAGAGAGCCACTCAAGAAAGCCACTGCTCCCAAAATCAACCTGTTCAGCAAAATTGACATTAATTATTGAGCGCTAGTGGGATCCCAAAACTACCTCAGTATCCTGACACATCCGGACATATTCTTTGCAGTCAGCTCCCTATCACAGTATCTTGAAAGCCCCAGAATCAAACATTATCAAGCAACAGTTCAAGTCTTTCAATACTTGTTGGGTACTAGGCACGTCGGATTGACCTTCAACAGGTCAGAGAAGGCTCAACTTCATGCATTCTCCAATGCCGACTGGGGCAATTGTCTGGACACTAGATGTTCCACCTCTGGCTTCCTAGTGGCGACCTAATAAACTGGAAGTCATGCAGACAGCCAACTGTCTTGCTATCGACGGCGGAGGCCAAATACAAGGCAATGTTGGACTTGGGGCGGGATCTTGCCTGGTTCGCAAGCCTCATCACCAAAGTTCAGCTGCAGAAATCTGTCAGCAACATAGCAGTATTGGTCGACAATCAGGGCGCAATCAATCTAGCAAACAGAGAAATGACACAGAACAGCTTCAGAACAAAGCATATGAACATTTGTCTTCACTTTGTGCGCGAGCTAATCACACTCCGCCTCATCAAGCTTCATTATGTCAAGACCAAATCAAACACGGCCGACTTCCTCACCAAGGCGATTGGAAGATCAATCATTCGGCGCTCCCTCAGCCAACTAGGAGTCATCCAAGTCTCAGAAGCTGCTTCTAATCTTACGACTAGAAGCATGCCAGGCTGTAAGAATACAGCTCCAGACCCCCCAGACCACCCGCAGCATTCAACTAGAAAGCGTGCGAGGTTAAGCCAAGCTGCGCAAATAGGTATGTCCATTTGCCGCAGTCCAGACCAGAAACCTAACCCAAGTCGTTGCTGATGTATTGCATGCTGTTTACAGAAGCAAATGCAGAAGATCAAACCTTGGTGGTCAACGCGCGGGAATCGGAATCAACAGACTCAGACAGAACCTTGTGCGTACCAAGTGATGATAAAGTCTGCCTTCAACAAAGCTGACTGATTTGCAATTCTTAACAGAATCCTCACAGAGCGCCTTGGCCCCAAGACAACTAGCAAACTGCTAAGCAGGATCACTGAAGATTTTGACATTTGTGGGTCTTCAGGTCCTAGAAACCACAGACCAAAACAACAAGCTAACAGATATTTGATTCTCATTTGTCATTCAGAACCAGACCTTGCTGATTTATTCAGGCAAGATAAAACAAAGCTATTCAAATAGCATTTGTATATTTTTGCAAGTCCCAGACATTCAAAGCAACAGAGCCAGATCAGACAGAACTAACAAACACCTTGTGTCATAGTTCTCAAATTAGTCACATTGACTATAGCGCCAAACGCTTAATCAATTCTCAGCGCAAAAGCAAAGTAAGGGAGAGCTAGTCCTGTGAGACAGATAGAAGCACGACTGACCCCGATTGTGCAGATTCTTCTCTTCTCTCAATTCTCAGATCAAAGCTTTCTTTCTTCTCTCTATCCAGCCGTTAGGCAAAAGACAAAGCTAGCGGGTTCCTGCTTTCAGGTGATTTCTATTCACTATTCAGAAGTTTCTCTTCATCATCAAAGGTTTTCATTAGCTAGCGGAGTCTTTAATTAGAATTATTATTTTCAGTTGCTCCTATTTTTTCAGTTTGCCTGTGGAGTTTTGCTCCCAGGAAGACTGCTTTAGCAGTTTGCCTGTGGAGTTTTGCTCCCAGGAAGACTGCTTTAGCAGTTTGCCTGTGGAGTTTTGCTCCCAGGAAGACTGCTTTAGCAGTTTGCCTGTGGAGTTTTGCTCCCAGGAAGACTGCTTTAGCAGTTTGCCTGTGGAGTTTTGCTCCCAGGAAAACTGCTTTAGCAGTTTGCCTGTGGAGTTTTGCTCCCAGGAAAACTGCTTTAGCAGTTTGCCTGTGGAGTATTGTTCCAGGAAAACTGCTTTAGCAGTTTGCCTGTGGAGTTTTGCTCCCAGGAAAACTGCTTTAGCAGTTTGCCTGTGGAGTATTGTTCCAGGAAAACTGCTTTAGCAGTTTGCCTGTGGAGTTTTGCTCCCAGGAAAACTGCTTTAGCAGTTTGCCTGTGGAGTTTTGCTCCCAGGAAAAATTGCTTTAGCAGTTTTAGCAGTTTGCCTGCGGAGATTTGCCCTCAGGAATTGGCTAGCACTGGCAGGTTATGACCTACATAGTTGCCGAGCAGGTAAAAGCTCGCCAAGCAGGTACTTTTACCTGCTCGGCCATCGGGATGACCTGCTCGCTGAGCAGGTACAGTTACAGGTACCTGCTCCGGCGCGGCCAGCAGGTCAACTGGCCAAGCAGGTAACAGTACCTGCTGGGCAAGCAGGTACTTGTTCCCGCTTCGAAGCGGCTACAGGTATCTGCTTGAAGATCAGGTCAACCTGCTTACCAAGCAGGTAAAAGCACCTGCTTGGTGGGCAGGTCATCCTGATGGCCGAGCAGGTAAAAGTAAAAATACCTGCTCGGCGAGCAGGTTGACCTACTCGGCGAGCAGGTTGACCTACTCGGCGAGCAGGGAAAAGCTCACCAAGCAGGTACTGTTACCTGCTTGGCCAGCAGGATGACCCGCTGGCCGAGCCGGAGAAGGTACGTGTAACTGTACCTGCCCGGCGACCAGGTTGATGGCCGAGTAGGTAAAAATACCTGCTCGGCGAGCTGTTACCTGCTTGGCCAGTAGGATGACCCGCTGGCCGAGCCGGAGCAGGTACCTGTAACTGTACCTGCTCAGCGAGCAGGTCATCCCGATGGCCGAGCAGGTAAAAGTACCTGCTCGGAGAGCTTTTACCTGCTCGGCAAGTAGGTCAACCTGCTCGCCGAGCAGGTACTGTTACCTGCTTGGCCAGCAGGATGACCCGCTGGCCGAGCCGGAGCAGGTACCTGTAACTGTACCTGCCCGGCGACCAGGTTGATGGCCGAGCAGGTAGAAATACCTGCTCCGCGAGCTTTTACCTGCTCGGCGAGTAGGTCAACCTGCTCGCCGAGCAGGTACTATTTCCTGGCCAGCAGGTTGAACTGCTGGCCGAGTCGGAGCAAGTACCTGTAACCGTACATGCTCAACAAGCAGGTTATGCTAATGGCCGAGCAGGTAAAAGTACCTGCTCGACAAGCTTTTACCTGCTCGGCGAGTAGGTCAGCCTGCTCGCCGACCAGGTACTGTTACCTGCTTGGCCAGCAGGTTGACCCCCTCGCTGGCCAGGTACCTGAACCTGCTTCGCCTGCAGGTTGACCTGCTCGGCCAGCAGCTTGACAGGTTAACCTGCTGGCGAAGCGGGTATAGTACCTGTACGTGATCGGGCAGCACTGCTTGCTAGTCTGAGCAGTCTGCTTGGACCGGCGAGTCGAGTTCTTGGACCAGCGAGCAGACTGCTCCGGCCACTGTGGCTCGACGTGCTAACTGCCGGAGGGCTCCTCCCCGGGAAAGTTCTCCGAGGAGGGTGGAACAGCCGATGATTCAAAATCATCGGCTGTTGACTCACCGATGATTCGAAATCATTGGTGATTTACCCACCGATGATTCGAAATCATCGGTGATTTACCCACCGATGATTCGAAATCATCGGTGATTTACCCACCGATGATTCGAAATCATCGGTGATTTACCCACCGATCATTTGAAATCCTCGGTGATTGACCCACCAATGTTCATTTTACTCGGTGGGTCCGTAACCGAGCTTTCATATCAGATGAAAGCTCGCTTGAGCTGTCAACCGAGCTTCCATTGCTTGGTTGGTGGCGGCCGAGGTTAACTCGGCTGGCCACTGATCAAGGAATTTACTTCGTCGGTCAGACAGCCTGCCGATTTTGGCTCGGCCGCGGACCAGCCGAGTTTGAATCGGGTGGCAAAACCCTCGGGTTACTGTCCCCCGATGTCAACTTGGATGCGGATTGCATTGGATACGCGCAACCGAGGTTAAATCGGTTGCGTGCATCCCAGATTAACGGGGATGCGCGCATCCGAGGCTTAAATGCTGGCAGTGCTGTTTCTCCACTGTTGAATGTATACTTTCCTTCCAATAATCATCTAATTCACTTCCATGATTTTATGGACTTAATATAGCTAGTCAAAAAATTTGTTGCTGTGTTGTTGTGTTAACCATCCCATAGAACAAAGTCACAGATGACTTGACAATTCCTTAAGAGAATCTCACCTCAACTCCAGTAGACCCTGAGCCATTTTTCAGATTCTGCTGGAAGGGTACTGTCTTTCATTTAATTTGTTTTTCCTGATTTTTCTCAACATTGATTGAGGGGATCTTGTGGAAGGAGAAAGAAATACAGAACCAGCAAATATACATCAATTAAAGGCTCATCAGAGTATACATAGAAAATTTGATTAACACTCATCATTACTAATGTGTTATGAAAGGCAACATTATGATCAAATTGTTAGCTGCACAATGTTTACTTGAAATCTGAAATCTTTCAAAGATGTTATCATTATTTCTGTCAGACAAAAACTCTACATTGGATCAGGAGCGGGAATTGTGCAATTGGGAGGTTGGCCAAATGCCCAGCAATGGAGGCCTGAGGCAACATAGATTGTGTGTGTCAATTTCACTAGTTTCAGCATTTTTCTTTTTCTCCACCTCTTGTTTGGCTTTCAATTTGACCCCCTCCTTTTCTTTGATCTGTTTGGCAGAGAGGGTTGGAGGTGTGGTGACCAAGGCATTGAGACCCTTGCGTTTTGTCTCTCTTGCCAAAAATTCCTCCATCTTGAATCGTTTCATCCGTAGATCAAGGGACAAGGCCGTCTCAACAGGATTCTGTCATCTTGTGTTGTCTTCTTTCTTACGGTGTTTTCGCTCAGACCGGTTCTTGTTTTCAATTTTTTCCTTTTCAGCTCATCCGAATTGGAATGAAGTGATTGGCGGTGGACTCAGTCACATAAACCCAACCTGGTTATTTGGTTTAATGAAAGGATCAACTGATGAGTCAGAGCCTTCATTAGCGTTTGTATCCTTCCATTCAAAGATGCTCCAGCTGTCAAACTTAAGCCAAAAGTCATACAATTTTTCAAACTCCTCAGTGCTGTTAATTTTGCCAATGGAAGGAACAGGTTGATTGATATTGAATCAAGCCTCTTGTTCAAACGCGAGGCAATAGAGCTTAAAAAAGGGTCCAGGGCTTGCGTTCACCTCCTCAGTCTCCATCATCGATTTCTTCATTGATTGAGTCAAATTGTCAGCACTTCACCGGGTCTGGTGATGTCTTGTAGGCTGGTATAGTGGTCTGATTTGAGTAGGTGTTGGTTCAAAAATAACAGAAAAAGGAAAATTTGTACGGCACCTTTATAAATGCACTTCAAAAGCTGTCATTGTTTGTGTTGCCCGCTTGTCCAGGTTTCTTGTTGGGATGATGGCGCGAGACTTTCTTTTGGTAAGCACGCTTGATTTGATCGGGGCAGCTTTCCAACGCAACAAAGATAATCCTAAGACAGCATATTGGTCTTGGTTCTACAGCGGAGGAAGTTGGAAAAATCAGACATAAGCCTTGATGAAGTAAGTTCAAGATCAGCCAGATTTGGTCTTACCTTCCAATCACGTGGATGGAGCTCAAGCAGGTACCTCCTTTCAGGCTCCTCTCAGACTCAATCATCCACTTCATCACCAAGATAATCAGTTGAGCCGTTCTTCGCAGCTTCTAGTTCCTTCAGGCTCGGGGGCAAGCAGGTCAGGGAGGTCGAGGGCGGGGGAGAATTGCGTCGGAGGTGGAAGAGAAGGTCTCGCCAGATCCAAATCACTTGGAGTTGGACACCTCGGGGAGGGTGTTGGCGCCAATGGCGATCTCGTCGAAGCCTTCGGCGCGGCTCAGACGGCTATCCTTTTGGGTCTGATGGCCTTCAAAGAGGGCTTCTGGAGGCGAGGGCTGGTCCGGGAGGGAAGGCGGGTGGGGCGCAAGAACGGACTCTAGAGGCTGGACGGGAGCCTCGTCGGGGGCGCACCAAAAGAGCTGGGGGCGATGACAGGCAACCTGGTAGCGGGCAAAAGCAGGCCGACGAAAGGCGTGTGGGAGCGCGAATCAGAGCGGCTGAAGCTGGGCCGGTCGGCCAGCGGCGAGGTGTTGGAAATTGTTGGGTTGGCCGCCGAGAACGGGTCGTCCTTGGCCTTGTCCACCGTCCCCCAATTGGCTGGACTGAGCTCAGATGGCCCAGACTCTGGATCAGCCCGCTGTTCTCGGCCGTCAGTTGAGGGAGCCCACCCGATGATGCGAGGTCCGCTCCGGCTTCCCCAAGACCCATCTTGCCGTCCCCATCCGCCTGCTCAGGTCGATCGGATGCGCCGCCGAACAGCTTTATGTTTGGCTAGAGTCCATTTAGCGGCATGGGATTGAAATGTGCGGCCAACGGGTAGTATTTTGCGCGGCTCAGGCGCTGTTATTTTGATGTTGCAAATGTAACAAGGATAAGCTCATCCGCCAATAAATGCCGGTTCCCAAAATACAAACTTACCGATTAAGGGTTTGCTGTAACCCCCGGTGATTTGGAAATCTAACGTTATGGGAATCATGATAGTTTTGGGAGCCAGTGGGTTGCAAGGTGACACTCATCATGTTGCTTCTGGAGGTAGTGGTTTGAATTGGAGGTGGGTCAGCCAAGCGAGGGAAATTGACGGAAAATGTGCGCTGCGCGCCCACAGGTTGACATAGGAAACAGCAACAAGGCAGGGTCAGCATTGGGCTTGGTACAAGCAACAATTAAGCCAGTTGTGGGTTTACATACCCATTCTGTTAGGTTATTTGGGCAAGGGAGGGACGACGGGCGTACAGTTCACGGCTGACCAGGCGGTTGCCTGGTGACTGACGGCTTGACTACCACTTGGAATGGCTGGTTGCGGTGGGGATCCGAGTGACGGCGTGGGTGCAGAGTGGATCCAGAGATGGATGATTTGAGTATAAATTCTGACTTGTAGCGGGACACTTTGTTCCCCAGCCAAACCGCTGCACTGCACTTCCAGCCAGGGGTTTGGCTCACACCCCTCCGCTGTTGCACTTGCACAGTTTGAGGGGTTAAACTCGTTGGCCCCCCTTTGCATAATGCCTTAAATGCGGCACGCTGGGGGTCATCCGCCTATTATTTTTGATCTTGCTAGACAAGAAAGGATAATAGGTTGCTTGTGTGTGGATTTGTGGTGTCAAACTGTAGTGAGGGGGAAACCCTTGATCTTGATTTTTATGATTGGCTGTCTTTAATAAACTTGGATGAGTTTAGGAGTGTCTCCTTTTTTCTTCTCATACGGACATCATCCAAAGTTTAACTTTATGACGGAATTGGTGGGACGAAAGAACTTAGATGAGTTTATTTTAGATTTACAGCTCACTCAAGAAAGGCCATGGAATGTTTGGTTCTAGCTTGGAAGAGGCAGGTGTTGTATTACAATGAAATGTGAAACCCGGCTCCCATTTATTTGGAAGGTGAATCAGTCTTGTTGCTTAGGAAGTTTATTCAATTGTGGTGTTTGAATTCTAAATTGGATTACAGTTATATTGGTCCTTTTAAGGTAAAAAAAATGGTGGGTAAAAATGTGGTAGAATTGGATATTGTAAGAGATTATCCCAAATTGCATCCTGTGTTTAACGTTTCTTTGATTGTAAGGTATGTAGGTCCTAACACCTCAACAACCGTGGATTACAGGATGGTATAAAGAATAAATACTACACTGAAAGCGAAATTGTTGATTGGAGCCTTTTGAAGTCCATTTTAGATTTTTGTATGGTGGGCAAAGGTAAGTATGAGTTCCTGTTGTCTTGGAAAGGTTTGTCCGTGGCGGATGACAAATGGGCCGCGGAGAACCATATTCCGGATAGTATGAAAGCTCATTTGGAAGCCTTTAAGTTGCTTCATCATAAAGTGTTTGGGACAGTTAAAGGAGTTAAGAAGAATAAGTTAAAAAACTTGATTTAATAAACCGGTAACATTATTTGGAGGTTTTGGGGTATAAGGTGAGTCCTATTTGTGATGTTTTTGTTATTATCATCTAATTATTGGAGAATTTATGTACATAGCGGGGTTATCTTGTGTAATTTCATTAAGAGTACTAATTGAACTGGCTTTTAATTAGTCTACAAGTACTATTCTCCGGTTGTTATGCAAATGTAATTTCTCTCCGGTGTTGTTTATCATTCAATTCTTCCTCCCCTTTTTCCCCTTCCTCTTTCTTCTTCATTGCGATATCTTTGTTTTATTCCTTTTCATCATCCTAGAGAATATGACCTTATAAATCAAAGCCCTATTTAAAGTCACATCAAGTGTCTACTCTTCCTCAGAAGGTAGATTTCCCCTAATAAATCCGAAAGCTAGACGATAAACTCTCTTGAGTTTATTCATAGTCATTCAAGAAGTGGGAGTATTAGGCGGGTCCTCACACAAATCCCAGCATCAATCCAAACTCAATCGGAAACCCTGCATGCGCACCCACCCATGCTCCCTGGAAATCTACAGAAATCTCCCCCTTCTCCTGCCATTTGATCAGCAATTTCTTCAGGAACGGCGGATAGGATGGAGCCAACTTGAATGGGCAGGGGAGCTTTACTTTCCCCTTTTCACAAAACATGGAGATTTTTTTCTTATAGCTTTCGCGTGTGCGACTAAAAATGAGGGCTTGCGCATTCAAACCAAATGCACTAAGCCGCAAGTGGAAATAGCACCTTAGCGCAAACAATGACACTCTGATGTAAGCAGGCCACAAATGGCAGGATATCAAGGATTGGCCAAGAGCGGCTAGACTAAGCAGGTATGAATAGTGTAGATACCGAGAGCGGTCACGGAGGTAAGAGGCCGTGAGCGGCGTACAAAGAGAAGGAGAGGGTGGGAGTCATTACCTTCAGGGGAAGATAGAAGCGGAGGCTGCACACGGTGCCAGCTTAGATTGCAAGAAGCTGTCCAATGACCATTCGAAAAAGGAGATTAGAAAAAAGGCAAGACCAAGAAATTGAAAAGTCCCAATGTCTGATACCGCCTAAAGGATTCAGTAGGAACAGATCAAAAGCACCCGGTGCATGTAAAAAGCTAAACCCGTCGGATGAAAAGGATGTAGCTGAGAACAGCTAGCAGGTTTGCATTCAACAAGAATTGCCGGAAGGGTATAAGAAGGAGGATGTTTGAAGTGTGAATGTTTCCCCCATCGCAGATCCAGTGGGGGCCAAAGGCTGCCCACGCGGTGGTCTTGCTTTCTTTTTTCTTTTTTTTGCAGGAGTTTGACCTTTAAGGTTGAAAGAGGAAAAAGAGGAATAGTGGTGATGTCCAAACATTTTTTGAACAAGATTAATTTTTGATATGTACTTTCATCTGCATCATTATATCAAATTAGTCTGATGTTTTCCTCACAAGAAGTTTTTATTTAGGGGGTTGAGGAATCAACTCCCACAAATTTAAAAATTGACTCCCAAACGCAATTTACGTCGCGCGGGGACCACCTTGGGACGTCTTTCCCGGGTCCTTGCAACCACATTTTGACCCGGGGGCTTTTTGGGAGCCGGAATTGTAATTCTGCAATCCCAAACGGGAGTTGGCATTTTAATTTTACAAAAAATCCCAGAAAATAGAGAAATATTTATGTCTCCTCAATGGAGCACTCAAAAGCTCCCAAAATTTCTAGATACACTGTTTAAAAAAATTTCAAGATTTACAGCAGTAGAAACCATCAGAAAGGCCTTGTGGAACATGGGGGTTAATTTGGCGGATTTCCTACTAAGGGAAACCCCCAAAACCTTATCTATGGTTCTCCAAATGGCCCCAATTTTCTTATAACACAAGAATACACTCTTTAAAACATATACTGAGCTTCACGGAATTAGCACACCTCAGGGACACCTTGTGTAGCCGGGGGGTGATTTGGCAGATTTCCTACTAAGGCAAACCCCCAAAACCTTATCTATGGTGCTCCAAACAGCCCCAAATTGTTTCTGCAAGAATAATACACTCTTTGAAACATATTCTAAGCTTCACGGCATTAGCACTCCTCAGGGAGACCCTGTGTAGCCGGGGGGCGGATTTGGCGGATTTCTTACTGAGGCAAACCCCCAAAACCTTATCTCTGGTGCTCCAAACAGCCCCAAATGTTTTCTGCAATAAAAATATACTCTTTAGATAATATTACAAGATCCAAGGAGGTATTACACATCAGGAACACCTTCTCTTGACAGTGGTGTAGTGTAGCGCAGCGCAAATGCGCTTTTTTTAGTGTAGCATTAGTGCAATTGCGCCTATCTGCGCTAACTCTACGCTAAAAACTGAAATGTCTTTTCACCCTGTGCGCGTGTACCTTTAGCGCAGATGCGCGCAATTGCGATAAGGCTACACTAAAAAATAGCGCATCTACGCTGCGCTACGCTACACCACGGTCAATAGAAGGTGTTCCTGATGTGTAATACCTCCTTGAAGCTTGAAATATTTTTTAGAGAGTGTATTCTTATGGCAGAAAAAATTTGGGGCCGTTTGGAGCACCGTAGAGAAGAGTTTGGGGGTTTGCCTTAGTAGGAAATCTGCCAAATCCGCCCCCCAGCTACACAGGGTCTCTCTGGGGAGTGCTAATGCCGTGATACTTAACATATGTTTCAAAAAATTTATTCTTCTGGCAGAAAAAATTTGTGGCCGTTGGGAGCACCATAGATAAGGTTTCGGGGGTTTGCCTTAGTAGGAAATCCGCCAAATCAGCCCCTGGCTACACAAGGTGTCCCTTAGGAGTGCTAATGCAGTGAAGCTTAAAATATGTTTCAAAGAGTGTATTATTCTTGCAGAAACAATTTGGGGCTGTTTGGAGCACCATAGATAAGGTTTTGGGGGTTTGCCTTAGTAGGAAATCTGCCAAATCACCCCCCGACTACACAAGGTGTCCCTGAGGAGTGCTAATGCGGTGAAGCTTAACATATGTTTGAAAGAGTGTATTCTTGTGGCAGAAAAGAAATTGGGACCGTTTGGAGCACCATAGATAAGGTTTCGGGGGTTTGCCTTAGTAGGAAATCCGCCAAATTAACCCCCCTGTTCCACAAGGCCTTCCTGATGGTTTCTACTGCTGTAAATCTCAAAATCTCTTCTAGACAGTGTATCTAGATTGCTGTAAACTTTTGGGAGCGTTTGGGTGCTCCAGTGAGGAGATATAAATATTTCTCTATTTTCTGGGATTTTTTGTAAAATTAAAATCCCAACTCCCGTTTGGGATTGCGGAATTACAATTCCGACTCCCAAAACGCCCCCAGGTCAAAATGCGGTCGCGAGGACCCGGGAAAGACGTCCCAAGGCGGTTCGCGCAACGTAAATTGTGTTTGGGAGTTGATTTTTTAATTTGTGGGAGTTGATTTCTCAACCCCCTTTATTTATACGGCAATTTTGTTTTGCAGATTATTGTCTGACTAGAGGCCAAGGCGGCTTTGCCGCTGAAATATCAGGGGTCCAGCAAGAATATATCTAAAATGATTTCTTCCCCATCTTCCAATGCACATGACTGATCAGTATGGAACTCACGGGGTATTTCCTGTTACACTTAGGGCCTGTACCATGGGCCTCAATTTTGAAAAATTTCAACTTTTTTTGCCTTGTACACAAAAATTGAAAACTAGCGGAGGATTCAAATGTTGAAATTCTTCACATTTGGGCTCCAGCCTACATTTTGGCCAGGCTCATTTTTTGTCCCAAGAAATTTTGAGGCAAATAAATTTGGAAAATTTTAATTTTCATGCCCTATGGTACAGGCCCTTATACAAGTGTTTCATTATGGGCCATCAAGCTTAAAACCATACATATAATTTAAAAAAACAACTCATTTTAGCATCAACAAACTTTTGGCATGCCTTGTTATCTATAATTTCACATCATTGATGATCATGTTTGCAAATTAAAGCAAACAAACCATAAAATATTTGGCTGAAGATCTAATTTCAATCAGGACTTTTTATCCTCATAGCTTTCATGTATTTTACCACAGGTGGATCATCCTATCTCTTGCTAAACATAGATCAAATTTGCTGTTAGACTCAAACTTGTTATGGCACAATAAATCCATTATGATTGGTTCATCAATTATCCCATATTTTCTTTTCAACCTTAACTTTATTCTGTCCAGTAGAGCTAACATGTGGAGTTTGTCACACTGGTCTTAATATCAGATATTAACCCTCCTTGAGTCCTCCCCCTCCACAGTCAATTTACTTCTGCCAAATCTTCTAATCCCCAAGTTGCCTTCTCTTCTTGCTGCATGTTCATTTTTCTGATGGTGCTTTATTCATGTCAAATATTTTGGGAAATGTTAAATTCAAATCCTTCCCCAACAAGGCTTGCTTTCTTGACTCACAGATTTGACTCACAGCTGCAATTGAGTCAAAGCCTCAAACCACTACAAGAAAAACTTGGTCAACTGATGCCAGTCAACATGCAAGAGCTCTGAAGAAGCTTGTACTGGTGCTATGCAAGCCTTTGTTCAAGGATTCTGTTCTTCAAGCTTCAATGCACAGTCACTGTGCATGATGCGCGGTGACTGTGCAAAAAATAAACGGTTGAGTCTTTGGTCAACGCTACAACAGCAATTACACCGGGGTATCTTGCATGTTGACTGGCATCAGTTGCACAAGTTTTGCTTGCAGTCAATCCATAATGGTCAGCACATTTATTCTTGTGCTGTTGTGTTAATTGCGCCAAAGAGGAGAGCTATTGATACCTTATTATTAGGACAAGATCCCTTCATCTAAATGATAAACTCAAAAATGCTTGAGATCATCTTAGGAATAAAAAGTAATATAATTTCACACATTTGAAAAAATTTTACTTGGCATTACATTCCTTTTTTTTCAGTCTAATTTTAGCCATGAACATCACAGATGAGAATTGAATTAATGAGAAACAAACAGGAACCCAACAAGCAAAATTTGATAGCCACCAGAAATCACAAATAGTGTTTTTATCCTACTGTTGCCTCTCAACTCATTAGAGCATAGATGGTAATCATAAATATACTTAGAGCCCTGAAAATGTATTTTGCTGACTTTCATTATTGACAAGCAGTGATCAAATGTACCCCCATAACTCACATTTTATACCAGCTGGTGATATCATTGCCTAGGCAGGTTCTAAAAGCTGCAAGTACCATCCTAGTTAGCACATCAAATTATTAGAGATCCTTCATCACTCAGTTTAATTGGGATGAACTTCAAGGGCCCATTGGCCAGATAAGATAGGATGGAGGGGGAAAATTGGGAGACAAAGAGGGCGGGGGTTAGGAACGTCTCACAAGGGGGGGAAAAATTCAAGGAGGGCGGGTGAGATGTTCAAAGAGAGGGGTGGGGCACTGGGGATAGATCACCAAAAAGGGTGGGCAAGATGGCTTAGTCGCGCTATGATCAGCTTCTTCCACTCATATTGAGCGCCCTGGTGTGCTCGGTGGTGAGTCTGTGCGTGAGCTTGAGGGAGGGGTTGTTAGGAGAGAAGGCAGTGCCCGGAGGAGTGTGCCCCTGGCCAACAACAGCACTCGTTGAAGAGCAGACTTTGCTGGGATGGGAGCTGGTCAGTGGCGCAATTGTGATAATTGGTGTCGTTGGGTGTGGGCCCAAGGACATGGAGAACACAGTCTTGAAGCCCGCCGTGGCCGTCTTTGGCTTCTCTTCGCAATGACAATAACAAGGACTTAGTGCAAGCTAAATTTGCGCGGGAGTAATGCCTAATATGTCAGGATTCAGGCCCAAGAGGCCCGAGCCCGAAAGACCCTGAAGCAACCCTTGCTTGCTCATCTCCATCGACATTTTCAGAGCTTTTCTTTTCTCTCGCCGCCCAACTCAAGCCATCTCAACAGACAGGACCAGCTTATTGTAAGTAACCAGTCCCAAGTCTAAGTATATCACAACAACCGATGCAGCTTAACCGGTTTGGATAAAAATACTAATCAGTCCCTTTCAAATACCGTCTGAACCAGGCGACGAGCTCACCCGAAACAACCAGGAAGAACAATGTACCCTGGGCGATGAACAGCCCAATACTCAACCAAACGCCATGCTTGTCTTGTAAGAAACACTAGAACCCTGTGGCTCAAACCAGGCCAAAAGTACAACTGTACATGTCTTGCAGATGAATCACCTGCATGACTCAAGAAGCTTAAATAGCTGATCCCAATCCTTCTTTTTGTTCTTCTCTCAGCTCTTGTCCACTTCCCCTCGACTACACAAGCTCAAATCAACCCATAAACGTTTCCCTTTATCTTAGCTCAGACCAGCCTTCTCCCAACACCTCCCATTGACTCCAGTCCTATTTCTTCTCTTTTATCATCAGCAGCTTGCGACGACCTTGTACCGCACTTGTGCCATTCTCGGACCTTTCCTTCTTCTTATCTCTCAAAAACACATTCTTGTTCTCATACTTAGCCGTCTCACCTAAAATCCGTTATCTTAGTTGCCTACCACTGCCCTTAAGGTACAAATTGTTACTTTTTTTCTTTTTCTTACTCTCTCCTCTCATGAAGATCACCATGAGCTGACAAAGATGAAATTACACCCTTAAGTCTTGCTATTCTCACATAATATACAACTTGTATCACGTCAACACCCATCAACCTAAACGGCAGACATCTTCTTTATTCATGCCCAAAGCGTGTCTGAAAGACGCGCCTCCCACCTTAAAACTTTGCCCGGAGATGCCCCGGTATTCTTCCCCGGAGAAAACCTCCCTCAATTTGGCCAGGACCGCCCATCTCGTCAGATGATTTCTTGTACCGGAGTCCGTGTACCCAAACAAAGAGGTTTGCATACCCCCCGTTTCTTGAAGCCAGCGGGAAATCGCCGCGACCGGGCAGAGTGCGTGATGCTGCTTGCTCAGAATCTGCAGCTTTGGGTTACCCGGAGAGGCTGTCTTTGCTGCTTGCAGTGTCAAGGTGGCCACTCGACCCAGAGGTGGGTCTTTTGTGAAGGAGACGTCCAAAGTCAGAAGAGACTGGTCAAACTGAATTGGGCCACATTCAGATGCATAAGTGAGTTTGGCCAGGCGCGCCAGGGCCCAAAAAGCGACCAAACAGAGGTCCCCAATCGCTTGTTCCTTGTTGGTGGCCTCCTCAATCACATTGGCACCAACAACGGCCATTGACTCAGACCGCCACAGATTGCCACGACAGGTGTATGTCTCTAATACGTTCCTGGCTGAGTGGACCTGGACAACAAGGAGGCCGGACGGAATGGTCTCACAGACCATCAGCTTGATTGATGTTCAATAGAGGCCATGATTTCGCGGACTCTGTGGCTCCTGGGCATGAAACAATCTTATTGGTCTTTTGTCACCCGCGCTTGAAGCAATATGGATAGATGGGCAAATAGAATCAACCAGAGGATTGAGGAGACCATAGTGAACTTGTACCAGACAATCTTCCCGCCCGCGGCCAAGCTCCCTCTGATCCCGGCTAGGCGATTGAGTGGTTCAATCAAAACAAACATAGATATGATCAGCTCCTTTAGTTGGCATGTGTCGCCAACTTCAATAGGTTTGGGCCTGCACAGTCGGCCCTTTCGTCTCACCTTTTTTCACCCCACTTTCTCCGCCCCCTTATTGTATCACTGAAAAAAGGTGTTTCATGCAATTATTGGCAACAAGAAAAAAAGGGAGGGAGGGAGGTAAAAAAAATGCACTTGCCTTTGGGATTCAGTTCACTCAACATGATCTGATTGGTATCCAGCGGCAAACTACAAAAAGAAAAAACACCAAAGGATAATAAGAAAGAGCTGATTGAAGACAAACACAGAGAAGAGAGTGGGTACCTATCTTTCCAAGAAGTGACCCAAGACTTGAAGGGCACAAACCTGTTCTTGCCAAGGGACGCGGGAGAGATGGAGGACGGAGTAGCGGGGAAAAGACGGTGTGGTCAGATTAAGCAAGCTGGAAGTGGTCCCAGGTGTCGTTGGCGGGAGCAGACACAGGACGATCAAAGCTGGCGGTGCTTGAGCCGGCCTTTCCTCAGGAGACAGACCCTTCGAGATAGGAGCGGTCGTTGGAGTTGGCAAGAGAGGAGGAAGAGGATGATCCAGGGAGCAAGTTCAGATGAGAGTCATGTAGGAAATCAGAATCAGACCCAAACCCGCAGCAACCTCCTAGGAAGCTCGCGCGGCTAGACCAAGGCGCAAGCCCAGCTGCCATAATTAAAGGTTAGACCCCCTTTTGCAGTCCAGACCAAGACCTAACCACGGCAAAGCTAACTGTTGTGTATCGCCCTGTTGACCGCAGATGCTGAGCAAGCAAGAACCTTAACGGTCACAGCCCCCAGACAAGTCCAAACGCAGATCAGAACCTTGTACGTCCCGAGAGTAGCGAAAAGCAGACTTAATCTTAAGGCTGACTTTATTGTGTTCACTTGTAGAACTCTTGCGGAACAACTTGGATCCAGAACCCAGGCAGACCTGCTCTCAAGACTATTGTCTGAGGCACCGGTTACGCGTAAGCACAGAAACAGAAAAAGCAGAGCACAAAACAAAGAAAAACTAATCTTGCAAAATTGCTCCTAAATAAACAGAACAAGAACGTATAGACCCGTATAGACAAGACAAGACAAAGTTACTTCAGTAGCTCGGCTTATACCCGTAAGTGGGAATAGACCAGAAGACAGAATTATCGCACAGAGAGACTAACATCGGTTGTGCCCATTGGAGTGCAGGATTCAATAGAACATCCCCTAACGCACAAAGACAGCACAAGCGTGCGCTCAAACCAGTACCCGGGCATCTCCTGCCCTGCCTTCAGGTACAAGCCCGGTCTTATCTCTCTACTCAGATTATCACCATATGTTATCATTGCAATTGTATATACAGAACTCTAACTAGCAATGAACTTCAGTTGCTCTAAAATTTTCAGATTTACAGTCTCGACCCCGCTTGATTAGATCACTTTCACAAGCAACCAAAGGCAGGCCAGGATGGTGAACACTTGCAATCAAGGCCCAAGTCAAGGCGTCGAACAAACTCCCGTCCCGGCTAAGAGCGACGCTTATAGCCCAGACAAGGACCACGTCAACGTCCTGAAGTTCGACGGATCAAACTTCCCACTCTGGGAAAGGAAGATCAAAATGCACCTCTGTCCCCGTCATCTTGAAACCTACATCAAAGAACCATTGCCAAAAGAGCCCCACGACGACAAGCTGTAGGGAGCACTCAGGACTTGTAGCATTCTCAGCGAAGTGATATCCAATGCTATCTTCACTAGTGTTATAAATGACGAGAACGAACAGGATCCGTTTGCTATCTGGACTGATATCAAGACGATCTACGCCTCTGACTCCTTACTCTCCGTGTTCCAAGTATGGAACAAGTGGCTAGATATTCAGTACAATAAAGACCTTAACTCGTACATAGTAGAAATGGAAGAGAGCTTAGCTGAATTCAGTTCATTAGGCCTAAAAGTACCAGAAGTTCTAGTTGGATGCGGGATTGTCGGAAAAATCACAAAGCAACGCCCCACAAAGCGTTGGCAAAACCCAAGGAAATCATAGCCAAGCTACGAGACATCGGACGTCATGAGACGGCAACCAAGCGCAAATTCATTGACAACCCTGAACCAACCTCTACATCCACAGCTCTTGCCACTGGACCCTCTCAAAAGCCAAGAAGACAAGGTGGTCCCTCTGGCGGCTCTAAAGGAGGAATCATTTGGTGCAGCCACGGGAAGCACAACTCAAAAGCTACCTCACACGTCAAGGCAGATTGTTGGACTATTTATCCAACCTCTCGCCCGGCTGACAAGCCCCTCATGCCTCAGCCAGAACGCAATCCAAAGAGGCAACAAACATCCTATCACACAACCGCTGAAGAAACCAAAGATGAAGAGGAAGAAGCGCATCATGCGTTAATAGCCAAGCCTTTCTTCACCTACAACACCACCAAACCCGGCAGTTCCCTGTCAAAAATCCTCAATTTGGGAGCGAGCAATCACATGCTCAACTCCCTGGACTACTTCAGCCACACTACCCCAGTCCATATCAGCATCGTAACGGGTAGCGGCAAATCCGAGCTCATCGCAGTAGCCAGAGGAAGAGCTCAACTCCACCTCTTGTCCGGCCAAACTCTAGACCTAACCGATGCTCTCTTTGTGCCAAAGCTCACCCGCAACCTGGTGTTGATGGTTCAACTCATGAGCCACAGAGCACTCATCAGCGAGCGCAACGGCGTCTTCGAGGTCCAGCTGGATGACAAAAAGGCGTTCCAAGTCAGTACAGACAATGATCTTCTTGAGATTGTCGGTGCTACTCCCTCCTCTAAGCCGGCCGTCGGCATGGCAACAGTAGCCGCACCTCAGCTATCAGAATTCCAGAAATGGCACAACCGGTTAGGCCATGCAAGCTCCGGTCAAATCGCGCAAGTCATACCCGACAAACCAGACCTCACCAAGACTCACTCATGCACCGCCTGCATGAAAGGCAAGCTGACCCGGACTCCATGCAAAGGCATATTCAAAACAACAGACGCCCCACTCTCTATTATTCACTGCAACTTGGTTGGACCCATATCTCCCCCAACGAACGGAGGAGCCCAATATTTCCTCACCCTAGTAGACCAGTTCACGGGATACATACATACCACAATCCTCAAAGAGAAAAGCCAAGCAAACCAGGCCATACTCGACTTCAAAGCCTTTTTCGAGAAGCAAACTGGATTCCAACTAAAGAAGCTCATATCGGACGGCGGCGGAGAGTTCGTTAACGGCACGCTGGGAGAATATCTTCAAGCAGAAGGAATCTAACACAACGTGGCTCCCGCGTACACCCCGCAAAACAACGGCATGGCCAAGCGCGCCAACCGCACAATCATCAATATGACGCGGTGTTTGATGATGCAAGCAAATCTGGCACCAGAGTGGTGGGCCGAGGCGGTCAAGACCGCAACAGCAACAACAAACTGCCTACCATCTCTGGCCAGGAGCAAGGCATTGCCGCTGGAGCTGATGTTCAAATCAAAGCCTAATATCACCTTCTTCCGTCCATTCGGCTGTTGAGTGTGGATTGTCAAACCAAAACAAAAGAGAGATACCAAGTTCTCATCAATCGCTTGGGAAGGAGTTTTTCTGGGATATGAGAATGACTACTCATCATATAGGGTTTACCGGATTGAAGATAAAGCAATTCTCACGGCCAAACATGTAAATTTCGATAAAGCCTATTTCCTTGACTGTCTGGCGCTAAACAAAAGCCACCTACTCATGAACTCGGATAAACTACCTAGCTTCAACTCGCAAGATCCCTTACCATTCAGCGAAGAGGAATCTCTACAAGAAGACCTCGAGGCGGCCCGCGGCGCTAGCGAGCTAGAAAAAGAAGAACAGGATATATCCCGGATCATTCAAACCATCCGCTCGCCAACCCCCCCAAGCCACCCTCAACCTCTCGGCTCTCCTGTTCCCCAAGAATCACGCGAACAACCACACCCTAGAACCCAAAGGTACGCCTGGACAACGGCGCCCCCACCAAGGGAGATCTCTAGCGGAATTGACGCCGCAAACATAATTCACGGAAAGCGATCTCGCCAGGCATTTCTGATTGAGATTGAAGTTGACCCAAAAAATCACAAACAAGCCATGAACAGCTCCGACCGAATTCGCTGGACCAAGGCCGAGCAGAAGGAAATCAAGAACATGCTCAAACACCAGGTCTGGGTAGTTCGCCAGCGGCTCGCTTCAGATGAGCCCATCCCCTCCACCTGGGCATACAGACGAAAGCTCGGCGCCTCAAACGAGGTCATAGAGTTCAAGGCACGCATCTGCGCGCAAGGTTTCCGACAAATACACGGAAGAAACTTCAATGTGATCTACGCCCCGACAGGCAAAGCAGCATCATTGCGACTCCTAATCTCATTCGCCGTAAATCATGGACTGAAAATACACCAGCTAGACGTACGAAGCGCCTTTCTCACATGCCCCCTGGAAGACACGGTCACATTACTGCCTCCGCAGGGCTACCAATGCCCCCCCAACTCAGTTCTACACCTGAAGAAGGCCATTTATGGACTGCGCCAGGCCCTGCTCGTCTGGTACAAGCGCCTGACAGCATACCTGAAAACGCTAGACTTCCAAATCTCAATTTCTGACCCGTGTGTGTTCTGGCGACGCGAAACGGCCCGCAACCCGGCAACCTGGTTACCTGCTCACGTGGACAATATAGTTATCATCAGTCATAAGCCAGAAATATTCAGAGCTCAGATGGAGAAGGAATTTGAGATAAAATACCCAGGAGAAGCGGAATTTCTCTTGGGGATGAATCTTCTTTGCTTCAATGACGGCATCCAGATCAACCAAACCCAATATGTGGAACGCAAGCTAGCCAAATTTGGACTTGACAAGGCGTACCCGGCATTGTGTCCCCTCAATCCAAGAGAACGTCTCTCAAAAGCGGCGCCACTCTCAAGAAACTCTCAAGAAACTCGAAGTCAACTACCGCGCGCTAGTTGGCTTGTTGAACTACCTCAGTATACTCACTAGGCCAGACATCTCCCTAGCAGTCAGCCAACTCTCGCAGTACCTGGAAACTCCAGGAATCAAACACTATCAAGCCGCGATCCAGGTATTCCGATATCTATCAGGGACCAAGCACGTAGGACTAACATTTAAGAAATCGTCCTCAATCAACCTCAAGGCCTTCTCTGATGCCGACTGGGGAAACTGCCCCAACACGAGGAGGTCCACCACTGGCTTCGTCGTGACAGCCGGCTCACATTTGCTCAACTGGAAGTCAAGCAAGCAGCCAACAGTCTCCCTCTCCACGGCAGAGGCCGAATACAAGGCACTATCTGATCTAGGTAGAGACCTAGCTTGGTTTGCAAGCCTCATCAAGGAAACCGAATTGCAAAAGACCGTAGAAGACATCACCGTCGCCGTTGACAACAAAGGCGCCATCGATCTCGCAAACAGCCAGACGTCTCAGAACAGCTTCCGAACTAAACACATGAACATCAGACTTCACTTTGTTTGGGAACTGATACTGGTCAACCTCATCAAACTCCAATAAGTGAAAACAACCGCCAATCACCAGGGGAGATATGTTCCCACTCTCCAGGGAGTGCCCTACGTGAATTTTTTTCCATAACTGTGCTGGAGGCCTTTAGTAAATATAGCTTAAGCAGTGATGTATATAGTGAGGAAGATCATCCATAAGTGGTCTGGAACTCATCCCAAAAGTCTTCTTGTCACAGGGGAAAATTATTCAGAACTGATGCACAGCTCACCCTGAACTCTTCCAGACAGTATCAATAAGTAATTCATAACTGAATTCAAACTAATTTGGGAATCATCCATAACTCATCTTGAAATATAACCCAGAACTCAAATTCAAATCAGTTGTAAATGAACTGGAACATATCAAAGCAGTTTCCTGTAAGTATAATTGAATTATTTGTGGCCATTTGTTTATTGCACCAGCGGGAAGTGACAAATGTTTCTGAAAAGGATATGTTGTTTCTTGCAGTTGAACACAAACAAACCATTCAACTTGCACCTAGAAATAATAGTTAATGCTAATGCTTAGTGGCTTCAATGTACAACTAAATAACCTTATCTTGCTGAAGTACTAAATTTCAATGATGCCAGCTGTTGTTCATGGCATGTTGAATTGATCCAATTTTTGATAATTCCATTTTCACGTTGTTACACAGTCATTCTTGCATAGAATTATCCATGGATTAACTACAGTGAAACAAGTGCTAAAAACACCTTGTCTAAATTGATTACAGCTCTGAATGGCTTAAATAAAGCCCAATTAATCTCCACAAAGATTTATTGTTTATCAGATTACAATTGCAGTATAAAGCCAAGGGATTGAGGGAGTTGTTGGAATGGTTTGTGATATATGATTTCATCCTCAAATACAAAATGCAGTGAGAAATGCTTGTGATGTTTCAAATTGTCCAAAGGAAAGAAAGTGACAAAACTCATACATAAATGCACATATGTTTGGTCAATTTGAACCAGAAATCTTAATCTCAGTTACTTTCACAAATGTTTAAGCACACCGCATGAGCACTTTGACTATTTTCAGCGTGGTATATTGATTCTGTTGAGAAAGAAACTTGACCGGTTCTTCATCAAAAACTTAATATTCCACATTCATCCAAACCATTCATTTGTCAGAAATTGACTTTCACAACTGATGAGATACATTGTCACAAATTGATGTGGATCAAAGCACTAAGGGTGTTCAAAGTTGAAATCATAAAATTTTCAATGCATAAAATCATAAAATTATAAAACTTTCAAGTGATGATTTCATATGTACCATTCTAGAAATGTTGCTCTAATTTGAGTGCTTGGGTGCAACATATTTTTTTCAGCTTAGAATTTTATGATTTTATGGTGTTATGATTTTATGCAAGTCAACTTTGAACACCCTAACTGTTTGGGACATTTGAGAAGGAAACTTGAATTGGATAGAAGACAGATCACTTCAAGACATGGGTTGAATGAAGAGTTTGGAAATTAAGGAACATAAAAAAAAGAGGAAATCATGACATTTCATTTAAAACTAATTGTAAAAAGATTTGGAAAACAACTATTTATTTCTTTTCTTTGGAGGAGCGTTTGCATTGTCAATTTGATTCTGCAAGCCACCAATGTCTAAATCTTTTTTATATAAGCCATTGATATAAGCGGTAATAGCATTAGCCATTCTCCTGTTTATCTGACAAGAAAATCCAATTCTGGTATACATTCCAGAAGGGGAACAGCCAGGCAGAGTTTGATGGCGGTAGTCTTGAGATCTGAATACGCACAGTGTAACACCAAGGGTTTTGTTCAAGTCTAGACAGACTTGAAAATCACGAAAGGAGAACTGACCCCCCTCCATGTCAAACATTTCATCGGCCAAGATCTGAGGATTATCCGAGTTTTTTGGGTTGAAGATCGGAATCCAACCAACAAGCGTCCAGTCGTTCACATCGTTATCGGTGTGCGGATGATTGTAAAAGTCGTACATGGTAAAGGTCAGGAAAGAGGAGAAGTCAGCCGATGTATAGGGTTCGCCATACTCCGTGTGATTCATCGAAGGGTACTGATTAGTGATGAGCAGCTTTTGATTCGAGTCGTGGACGCCAGGCGCAAAGCTTCTCAATTTGTCAGAGATCCACTGTCCAGCTTCAAGGAGTCGGGCTTTCTGGTCCTCTGGGTCGAATTTCAGGAGCTTCATCTGTTTCCGCAAAAACTCCACGGAGCAAAACCGTCCAAATTGTTCAGTGTTCTTTGAACATTTCGGCCAGCCATCGCCCCATAAAGATCCACAAATTTGGGGCCTGTTGGTGTTGATTTCAGAAACATAGTCGATTCGGCTAAGGAGGTGAAGGACAAATTTTTCCCAACCTTTTTTCTCGCTGGCCGCCATTGTTTTGAATGGATACCAAGCTGCCATGCAGAACGGAGGAAGGTTGTTCGGCGCAACAATGCAAACGCCATGCGTCAGGGATACGTAATGTTCTCTGATTGTTTGGTCAGTTGTAATGAATTCATCAGGGCACGGATCGTGTTGACGAGAAGGTGGCACGGTACGGTGGTGTATGTTGTCGTGCTGGCCGGGGATACAAACAGGTGCTTCTCTTTTTGCCTTTTCTCGCGCAAATCGCTTAGCGTCCTTGCCCATTCGTGAGCGTTTGCCTGGGCTGAATAAACAAATGAAGAGTTTATATCAGCCAAAAAAACATTACACAATTCACTACAAGAAGGGAGATACGACGAGAATAGCCGGTCCAAATAATCTTGAGCACCGCTTGGTGGTAATGCAGAAGAGGTGTGGTGTACATAGGAGTAGCCGTGGCACGGTTGATGTGCACGCCGACCGCACTACTTGTACATAACACCAGAACCTCCCTGGTCCAACGGCTTCCCCAAGAATCAGTGCCTTGTAGAATTAGCCGTGGCACGGATGATATGCACGCCTACTGCACTAACTCTACAAAACACCAATTCTTGGGGAGCCATGAGGATTGAGGGAATCTATCAGAGGAAAACTCACGGTAGATTGTTTGTCGGGTACAGTTCATGTGGCAGCGCCACAACAGTTTCGCAGACATCCCCGAATACTAGCTGGAAATCCCGGGATGGTGTGGATGATGAAGTTATTTTCGAGCAGTCAAGCGTGTGGTAGAGCAAATGACGAAGGGGCAGGCCGGCAGTGGTAGTGTTGCTACCCAATAAGTAAATCGTTTCATCCCACGCCGCTGTGAGTTGGCCGATAGTCATCATTTCTGCACCTCCTTCGCAAGCGACCTCATACCAAGCATAACCTACATATGACAAAGAAGCTCGTGTTCAGGTGCAGGGCAAGCAAGGCACAATTGGACCAATAAGCAGAAGAGATACTCACTCAGGAGGTCCAAGGCCCACATGTCGCACAGTTTCGAAGTTTGGCCATCTACTCCTCCAAAAACGAACATTTTCTCGCCAAGTCAAAGTGCTGAGTGCTGTTGGCGTGGAGGGGGAAGAGATCCCGAACAAGCTACAGATGTCCACTCCTTTTTACCAAAATCAAATGTCCATATATCGTTGAAAACGTTTTTGCCGTTCGAACCACCAAAAACGATCCATGAGCGAGCATATACAATGGCCGAATGGCCTGTTCGCGCTGCTGGGCTACGGGGGTATGAAACATTCTCCCATAGCGAGTTGGAGGTCACTGGAGAGATATACATTGAAATAGAAGACGCTCTCAGCTTTGAGATCATGTAGAGGCCAGAAAGAGAGACAAGCTTGCAATGGTCGATGTCAATTCGCCAAAGGCGATTGTGAGCCAATCCATTCATGTCAGTCCCGGCGTAAACGTAAAAGAATCCTTCAAATTTTTTCTGATCTAGGCGCTAGTTTGTTGACTCGCATCGCCTCAGGAATAAGTAAATAGGCCATACAACCGAATGATCGAAGTTAAGAGAGATCTAGTTTCTTCTTGAAGAAGCTCTTGTACGGCACTTGAAAGTTACGAGTGCTGGAAGGCAAGAAATTGCATAAATCAGTCGCCGTAACGACTGCTTCAGCCTAGTATCTCGGGGACAAGTTGGCTTGAGCGAAGAGACATCTTGCTTTGTCAAGAATGGCACAATTTGACCGCTCAGCCATGCCGTTATTTTCAGGCGTGTACGCAGGTGCAAATTGCTGAGTGATGCCACGATTCCGACAAAAGTCTTCAAAGAAGATGCTCCTAAATTCTCCACCATTATCTGATATAACTCTTTTCACGGTCAGACCCGTCTGATTTTCAGCCCAAAGGACAAACTCTTCAAACTTGTTCAAGGTCTCTGACTTGTGTTTCAAGAGTTTGACACACTTAAGACCCGATTGTTGATTGATGATCGTCAGGAAGTACTGAGCTCCACCGACTGAGCGGGTTTGAAACGGGCCCACCAGATCCAAGTGAATGGCTTCTAAAATCTCATGAGTGGGCGCGAATTTACCGTTAAAAGGCTTTTTAACCCCTTTGCACATCTTACACGTCTCGCAATCAACCTCTTCACAGGTGGGCACAATACGCTTGAGGTAAGGAAAGCTAGGGTGACCGAGTCTCGCATGCTAATCAACAGATTTAGGCGCAGAGTGGTACAAGGAAATAGAAGATTTAATTTCAAAAGCGTTTGAAAGCTCTAAGATATTGTTGTTAATTTTGCCGGATAAACTAAATTTGTCGTCAAATAAGATTTTAAAGTTGTTGGAGTCTTTTGATAAGGAAGTAATCTTACTAAATAAGCGGTTCATAGAAATTAATGGTCGATGAAGGCTAGGGGCGTATAAGACATTGTTGAGCTTGACTCAAGCTCCAGCGTTGTCCAAGATAGTAACCTCCCCAATAGCAGTCGCAACGACACGCTGTTCATGTTGATTCCCGGTATAAATTTTGATGTTTGCATCCTTATTTTTGGTGAACATAGTCAAGTCGTTGACCATGTGATGGGATGCGCCGGAATCGAGAACAGGAGTGACACCACCATTGGAAGAGCTGATGACGAACGCTACAGCTTCAACAATATTGAAATCATCGTCATTGTTAACGGAGATTTCGTCTTCAATGTTTTCTTCAGCCGAGACAAGGTGAGCCTCTGGGTCCGCTGGTCAAAGAGCATCTCGTTTGGAGGCCGTGAGTTTGAAACAACGCCAGGCTGGATGGAAGGCTAACGGGTTATGTTTCCCGGCGGAGCAGGGATGAGCTGGCTTTGGTCTTTTAGACTTATCATTGACTTCGGCCTTATACGCCGACGCATTATCCTTCTCTGCCTTGACAGTTGATTCAGTTTTGGAGGTTGAGGCAACGGTGCGAGTCTCTTTCATATAGACGAGCTCTTGAAGCTTTTGAAGAGTACGACTTGAGAAAAATATAATTGACTCATTCATAATAATATTATTGACCACGTTCCAATAATCTTTGGTAAGTTTGGTGAGGACGGAAATCGAGACAATATCGTCAGGGATTCCAAGTTGAACGACCACAAATTCATGAATCATCTTTTGACAGTCAATCAAGTAAGCCTTGAGATCGCCGCCATACTCGTATCGCATAAACTTGAGCCAAATACGAGCTTTGTTATTGATGGAAGACAAAGCATAACGGTCGACAATACCGTTCCAGATTTCTTCTGGTTTGTCTTCGTTTTTGATTGTAACAATAGCTTGCAAGGCGACTTCGCTGAGATGGCTGATCAAGATATTGGCCGTTGATTTGACCTTTTTCTTGCTTGGAGTCGTGGCGCCTTCTCCCGTGACAACCTCCCAAAGATCCTTACTTTTAAGGTACGTTCTCATCCGTATTGACCACGTCGGAAAATTTAAGTCGTCGAGTTTTCCAATCAAAGATCGACTGGATTTATCTTTGACTTCAACATCCGACATTTTGTGGTTCGTTCCTGTTTATCAGAGCGTCCGTACTGATAATGTGAGAAATTCAGGCGAAATAAAACAGGAACTAAGTGTTGGATGAGAACAATAGAGAAAACCAGACCCAACAAACACTAGGACTTTGAGCTAAGAGGATAAAAAGGATCAGAACAAATACAATGGTCAACAAGATGGAAAAGAAAGAAATAAGAACCTAAGAACAGCCGGCCTAGGCTAAGGACCTCGACGTTTGCATATTTCATGGCCAATCAGCCCAAGCCAATGCGTCTGGTAGGTGATCCACAACTGAATAACCTTAACCTGGCCAGGTTCAGGGTGGGAGATCAGATCGAGATGAAGGGATCAATTGTTCCAGGGGATTGTACCAGCTTATTAACTATCCAGGTGTGTGTAAAATTTAAGGCTAGCTGAGCGGGAATCATGAGAGATTTTGATTGAGCCCTCCGGAAACTGACTGCAGTAATCTTCCAACAGGTCTTTGATATAAACGAACTACCCAGGAATACAGGGCATAATCACAACCTCCGGGAGAGACCAAATCGGCGTTTTAGATTAGATTCACACAACCGCTACTAAGAAGATTCAATTTGTGCTGGTTGCCATTGGTTGTTATGCAGATGTTACTCAATTACAAGTTTTCTTGTCTTGCCTGGTATGCTGGGGAATTTTTTATCTGCAAACATTTTCTCATTTGAGGACAATTGGATTACAAGCAGTAAGTTACCATTTACAATGTTGTCCAGTTTTCCTTGCCAGAAAACATGCTTTACACAGGAGGAATGAAGTCCTCGTCAGAAAATGAGGCAGATTTCTATGATGGAACTTCCAAATTGAGGATTCCCTTGTGAGGTTCCAAGAAAGAGTTTTCTTGTTACGTTAGCCTTTGGGTAATTGGGTGGAGAAGACCTTGGGGGCATGGGTGGTGGTATTGTTGTTTTTATGTATTACACATTGTAGAAATAGACTTTGCAGTCCGTTGTGCACATGGATATTTTGGTGGTGGAAGGGATTTCGTGAAATGGGTCACAATCATGTATGCGCGTACATGGCAGTCAACACTGCATTGTACGTATGCAAGAAACTATCACAAAGGTTAATCACACAAATATGTTATGTATTATCCAAATAAAACGGTTAACAGGAAGGCCTGACAAAGGATATCTTAAACATAAAGACAAACAAATCCAAACCAAAATGCCTGCCGTGGAGAACACACTTTGTAGCAATTTTCAAATTGCACCAATTAACACAGTAGAACAAAGAGGCACATTGACTTGTACATTTCAAAATTGATACATAAAATCCTTTATTCCTGAGATGAGATAATGCAGGGAAGAAAAGGGAACAAGTCATTTGCCTTTGTGGGTGGAAGGCCAAAACAAAAGTTGCTTGCCCTCCAACACTTTGGGATAGATGAGTATCGCCATTAAAAGGCGGGATTGAATGCTAGGTGCCTCTTCTTGTCCCACCCCTCCCTAGAATTCCTCAATTGCCAGTCATAACTCAGCCTGCCGTATTTCCAAACTATTAGACAATCATAATGATTGAGATTGCTGCCAATTTACTTCTTGCAAATACACGTAGTATACAACGAGTTGGAGATGAAATACACCTTGGGACCCCTATTGCATCATTTAATCTTCCCCCATCATTCACTGGGTATCAAGAATATCATGTTGTGCTCAAATTTCATGATCCTGATATTCCTGCAATCTTCGACAATACTCTCAGCCAGATCTTCCTATGTGGAAAATTATCATTGTGTCCTGTATCCAACCAACCAACAATTACTGTAGAGAACCTTAATTGGTATATTCACCATGGAGAACTCCCTGACCTATATCAATACGAAAATGCCCAGGTCTTTGGTATGGCTCGAGTTGTGCAGGTCCACTGGCATCCGATTCACGAGAGGGTCTCTCATCTTGAAATTGTGGATAATACCATCAAGCAGGTATGGGATTTACCTCTAGACTGAACACTAAATATAGCAGTTTTCTAAAATGCCCATGAACATTTGCTTGAGTGTGCCCCATCAAATTGCTGACCTTGTTCCTGCGCAGTCCCACTCAGGTCGAATCAATTTGTGTTCACTCAATTCCGAGGCGCTCAAAAACTTTCAAGACCTCAAACACGGAGATTGTATTAGATTTAGTGGCAACGCAGCTCGAGTTCCCAGTGTCCGCTACGGATTTGTTTCTGTTGGTGTATGTGATACTCCATATAATCAAGATTGACTCTAACAATAAGCACTGACTCGTGGTCTGGGTGTATATCATATTAGGTTGAGTGTATAGTGAAACTTTCTCGATCAGAGGTAACTCGATACGGCTTGAGGAGTGATCCAAAAAAGAGATAAAAACTCGAAGCAAAGGATTGGAAGGCACCCCGCACTATACGAAGAAAATCCACCAAGAAATTTCACCGCCGCCAAACGTGACGATTGGCATTTAGTTTGATTTTTCTCAAAGATTACTACATATATATAACTTATGTCCTAAAGGAGAAATGAATTAAAACCGTTATCAAATGAAAAGATATCCCATGCGCCAATGACTAGAAACCGCAAGTGATGCATGCAAGGAAGACTACTATGGTCACTGAGGTTTTGTTGATGAATACCCATTGTCTGAGGCAAGAATCTGCTTGGTGTTTGGAAGTGTTACACATTCCACGGTTTGCAAAACGGACAAACAGATGTAAGGGAGAGCATTGGAGAGACTTCATTTCAGAAATCAGCAGAACGATGGCAATTTTTAATCTTAAGCGCATCAGGGCAAGATGAATTACTTATAAACAATTGTGGCTAGGAACAACAGTTGACTAGTACAGGCTTGGTATCTGGGAAGCTGAATTTGAGATATAAAAGACCAAATCACAAAGGGAATAAAAGACAAGAAGAACAGTTTGAGTGAGAAGAGGCCAGACAGCAATAAACTTCAGCGTATGTACTGATGTATATGTACAAGTTTAAAAAATCAACTGTCTTCTATATGACAGGAAGCATGGGGAATAAGGAAAGGTGAAGTGGGCTGGCATTCTGCCCAATGACTGAGAAAATCAAGAGTAATGGCCTGAGCAATCTCATGTCGGGTTGGGGTCTTTTCCATGTGGGAGATTCTGTTCGGCAGGCGGAAGACAGGGGAGAATATCTTAACAATGTATGCTGAGAGGTTTTTCCAGATGGGTTCTTCGGGCGTATGAGTTGAACTTGAGTGTTGTTTAATTACTGAGATTACCTGGGTGAATTCCATGCAATCAGAGACAACGGCGTGGCGGTGGTTCTTGGATGCTAGAAAAAGACCGCGAACACCACCGAGGAGGAAAAATATCAAGGGCTGGTAGTTTTGACGACGCTGGTAGGACTGTAGTTTGCGAGTTGATTCATCTCGAAGCTGGATCAATTCTGATGATTCTTGGTTTGTCTGAGTGAGAGCATCAGATGATTTGTGGGTGGCACCGCGGTTCCGCTTATTGGTTTTCTTGTGCACCTCTGTCTGTGGGGGCTCGCTGAGTGCATGAGTTTGGAAGATGACATATGCTGAGAGAACATCAAGAATGAGGTTTAAGAAATCATGGAGAACATCAAAAGAATGAGATCGCTGGGGGGCTGGAGCATCTGAGGTAGGATTTTCTTCGGCAGACTCAAAGCTGGAGGGGCGGTTTTTGATGGCCTGGATGTATTGAAGTACTTGTACGCCTTGAATGATTTGATCGTTGCTCTGCTGGGTTGTGGGGACGGGTGGCTTGTACAGACTATCGGCCATGATCTCCACAGAAGCGGCAACAAGCTTTGCCCACTCTGAGATGGAGGTTTTGGTAGGGTGCGCAAGTCAATAAAGGAACCGGACTAGAGTTGATTCGGGATGGGGTGTCTTTGCAGCAGTAGAGATGTAGGATTGCGGCGGGATGGATTTGTCCTTGTTTCCAAATGTGGCAAGCAAGGGGAAATCAATGATGTCGGGACAGTACCACTGTTCATTGGTGGATGGTGACAAGAAGCTGTCCGCTAGATACATGGGAGAAACAACCTAACAGTTAGTTACGCTGTGTTTGGAGACACGAATGTAGAAAAAAGAAAAGAACACTTACCCAGGGAGCTGATTGTTTTAATCCATGATGCGTATGAGCATGCCGTGCGTTGGAATTGGAATTCAGGGTTTGAAGGAGTTGAAGCGTGCATGGAATGTACACGAAATTGAACCAGAGACGTGAGGGAAGCTCAGGTGGTTTGGTACCTTTGCCAAGATGGTTTGGATCCCTCGAAATCTTGGTGAATATGAACAACTTTAATTCGCACATCGACAGACTTGAGGATTGTCAGCGGGCGAACAACAACCTGAGAAGAGGGATCGGAAGGGTTTGGGTTGGATGGGCCACTTGGGGTTGGATTTGCTTGACCAGAATGGGTTTCTGGGATACTTTGGGAAGGTTGCAGAACTTGGTTGGTTGGGGATGGTTGAGGGGCCGTTGTTGCTCCGTGTGCAGGTGGCTCCACCGGAGCGGCTAGATTAGTGTTGGAGACCCCAGCTTTCGCGTTGTTGGTCTCAGTCGCAGCTGATGGAGAGGATTTGGGCGGGATATGATGTTCTGGATTTCCAACCACTGAGTCGCAAGCTACAGGTCCAACTTGAGAGTCGGCAGGTAGAGTTGGTGAAGCCTGCACAGCATTATCAGGGGTATCCGGAGAGTGGTGCGGTTCCAAGTCTCTGATGGTGGCAAGAGCTGCTTGTGCACCCATTGGGGTGTTAATGTTTGGATTCTTGGTAGGGGCATGTTTTGGGATGGTAAGCTGAGATGTGTCTGATTTGTTTGAGAGAGCTGCTGGATTGGAATCGTTACTGTTTGTTGGAGTCTTGGTATTCTTTTCCAACAAGTCGGCTGGCCGACCAGAGGCACCTTTTTTGGCTCGTTTCTTGGGGGGCTTGCTCGAAGTTGCTCCAGTTGATGTTCGAGGTGATGTGGAGCTTGGTTTGATTGATTCAATTTTGATGGCTTCATTGTCCGGAATCTCGCCTGTTTCCTCCCAGGCTTTGCAAGAGCTTCAGTCAAAAGAGAAGGCAACATCCGGATGGGGAGGGCAATCTGGGAAAACTTGAACTCACTGCGTTTTGTGCTGGTAATGGAATTAGCGAGGACATCAACTAGGTGTTTCCAACTACGGGGAAGCTTGAGATTTCTCAGCCCTTTGGCTGCTTGCTCAGCAGCTTGGATCGTTTGTCCAAATTCCTCCGCTGTAATTTGCTGGATTTCATTATTGAGGATCGGTTCGGTAGGATTCAATGGAAGAGGGCCGCCGGGATCACTTTTGCTAATTGCAAACTCCTCAAAAGTGGGTGCTGGTAACATCTTGACTGGAAAGTTTGCTTCAAGCACCTGCTGACCTAGGGGGATATGGGTAAAGTGAGAAACAGCCTGGGGGGTGATCATGAGGATAAGTCTATCGACTTACTTGGTGGTGGAGTCGGAGCATCTGATGGGAGGGGTGGTTGAAGAGATGTTGATTCCTGAGGAAGCTGAGGGGCAATTCTGGACTCTGGCTCTGCCATGTTAATATGAATTGAGAGCAATAGTTATTTCGCCAATGGTTTTTGAGGATGTGGGGGGGTCACAAAAATAAATGATGCAATGATGGGGGAGGAATGAGGTGAAAGTGCAGAGGAGGAGGAGCCACTTATATATTGAGGATTTCATTCCAGAATGATCCCCTTGTGTAAAATTTTTTCACTCAGCCTTTGTCCACCCACAATCCACCTTTGTGATTAGATTTGCTGACGGATCTATTTGGTATAAACAAAACCAGACTAAGCATGGTTTTGACTTAGACAATAGATTCCTCAGGCTGTAATGTGTAAAGTTTGTGATGTGCCAATTCATGGTTTTGGTAGGAGACGTTTTGCAGTCAACAGTCATGCGCATGATGAAGTGATCAGGACAGCTGTAATGTTCAAATAACTTCATTAGACTGTTACTCAGATTATTCATGGAACTGCCCAGATCTGGAGCAATGATCTTAATTACAGGATTATGGGCAACTGGCAGAGACATTTGGATAAGTCAGGTGAGGTCGCATGCACAAGTGAACTTCAAGGATTTCTGAAGTTGGTGCAAACTCATGTACGCGCTGTGGTGCTCCATTCCAAACCATAAGTAGTATTTTATTGCTTTCTTTTACATATATTCATCATTACATTGAACATTTCCCCATAACCCTTCACAAATACCTCATTATTATTGCATATTCAGATTCTACATCAAATTTCACATATAGTCCCTCATACATAGTATACCCTTATCTTCAATGGTTCAATAGTTATAGAGGATATAAGACTTACAGATAATCTACAGTCTTCATTAGTTACAATACTCAATTCATTAGTAACTTACTGGAATCATTACAGTACATCCCTTTTACATAATTACTTTCACATACTAAACCCTTTACATAAATTCCTCATTATGTACTTTGGCTATTGTACACATTACATTATTAGATCTGTGCTTACCTCTTTCAGTAGTGCTCATCATTACAAGTAGTTACTATGTTCTCATCACTTTTCCCCATTAGTACATTCTTTTATTCCCATAACCAGCATTCCCTTTTCAGCATTGCTCATCATTACATACTGTTACTATGTTCACATCACTCTTCCTCATTTGTACAACCTTCATTCTCATAGCCAGAACTCTTCATTGTCTGTGCTCATCCCTCCTTACTATAAGAATTGTCTTCCCCCCCCCCTCACTTGTACCTAATGCAGAGAAATATATACAGAATTTATAGATAATTTTGGATACAGAAATTATAAGTTCCCCACTCTCATCAATCCTCCATCTCTCTTACCCTCAGTAGTCAGTAGTTAAAGCTCATAGTACTAGCTCCTAAGATCAAGCAGAAATCAGCCACACCTTTTCTTCTTTTTTCTTAGTGTTACTCTCATCCCCTCAGCATTAGTCAGGAAGGCAGCCTCATCAGCACCCTTGCATAGCTTACATTAGTACTAGTGTTGCTATCCATTTACCTTCCAAGCTCTATTCTCCCCTTTGAGTAGTTCCACAGCGCATACATTAGAGTGGACATCAGACTCACTTCCGGTCCCGCAGTTGTACCGAATTGACTGAGTATATATCAGGTTATCTCAAATCATGATAGCTTCTGGCAGGATGAGCCCCCCCCTATGTACGCGCGTACATGAGAGGGACATCTCAGCATTAATCAATGCCGTATATATTTTTCATGTGTAGGTGACAAACAGCTGGCCCCATGGATACAAAATACTTAGTTACCAAGTAATCTCAAAAACAACACAGCAGCTGGAGCATCCCTCAATGATAAGCGTTTCAACAGGCAAATTGATATGGAAATGGGTGAGATGATAAAATAAAGCTAATCAACATTCATCCTCCCTCCGGCAGCCATGGCCGAACCCTCTCCGGGAGCTAAACTTGGACCAACATTTCCAGATTCATCTTCTAACCTCCGTTTGTTGTTGTTACGAGTTGGGAGTTGAGAAGCGGATTGTTGACCAGTGGATGTGGCGGTGGTGAAACAGTATGTTTGGAGATTCTTGGTAATCTCTGGCAGCCCCATTTTTTCGACCTTGGAGATGGTTTGTTGCTCAAAAGGACTCAGGAGTTGCCACCAAGCATCGGCATAGCAATCACGCGGCAAATCTCTGGGGACCCCCTTGACGCCTTTGAAATTCTTGATTCGAGTTGCGGAGCGGCCATAGATCTTCTGATTAGTGGCAATAGTCTTGTGGTGATCTGCCTGTGCCTGTACCATTTTGTCAAGACAGTGAACAACGGAGGTGAGATTGCTGCTACGCCGATTTGGGGAAACGGTTAACGGTAACGTGTTCTGATCGCCATCTTCAATATCGGAGCCACAGTCCTTGTTTTCAACAACGTGCGCCAGTAGTATATTCTCTTTTAGGACTTGACCAAGCATCTTGCACCTGTTCTCTTGTATCTTTAACACACGGAAATATATATTTACATATTTTGTCAGAATGAGTTACAGATAGACAGGAGAAGTAGAAAGGATGTATGGACTTTCTTCCTCCATTGTTGGTATTGTGCCCTTGTGGCTTTTTGATCCTTCAATTTCTTGTAATCGTCACCGCTTATGTTTCTGGACTCGCAAATTTCGCGGCATTTAGTATGGAACCATCGTTGGATTATTGCTTGGGCCTGTGAAGCCTGCTGATCAGTTAAGGGCATTGATCAACGGATCCACTCAATAGATTTGGTTGCCAAAACCTCGACCACAGTGGAGTTCCAAGGCGAATCCGCACCAAGATGGGTATCCCAGTCGAAAGTGAGTCTTGAGATACCGGCCAACGCAAGAGTCCTCTCCACATCGGCCTTGGTTTGAGAGCTGATGGCTAGGCCCTTATGTTGGCCTTTTGAGAGAGCAGGAGTAAAGGGGGGCGACTTGATGTTCTTCCGTATTTCTTTCTCTGCCTGAGAGACAAAGTATACTATCTCTGCCGGAGTCTTAGCCTTCAACGTGAGGCGTAATTGATTGAGTTGCTTCTTGATTTCAGCCGTCCTTCTTTCCACCCAGTATTGGGCCTTGATTTCTTCAGCGTTTGGAAAAGCTGGGTAATCGTGAGGCTGAGTTGGATGACCAAGAAAAAACTTGACAAAGTTTTGGATACTCCGAGAGATCTTATCACAATGTTCCGCCAGAGCCTGTTTTCCCGCAATTCCTCTTATCCGTTTTTCAGCTCGATTATGGTCCTCATCAACCTCCGCCTCCTCCCTCGCGCGCCGGGCATTTTCAACCACAAACTTTGGTTCTAGTCGAGACTTTTCAAGCAAAGCTGATGGCTGCTTCAGTTGTGTCGAAGGAATTGCTCCTACGGATTCAAAACATTTCTCAGCAAAAAGTAGCTACTCACCATCAGGACCGGTTTCCATTGCAGAACTGTTTCCCACTGATTGGGCTTTTGGAAGAGATCCATCTACAACCGCCGAAATCCAACTTTCATCTGGATCCACAGAAGAAGATGTATCTCCCTGGTTTCCATTCCCAGATATGCTCTGTTCATCTTGTGCTGAAGGCATGGGGACTGATTGGATTCAAGAAGCTAATTAGTAGATTTTTATGGGGCAAAAAGCAGATGATAGACGGGTTGCAGTATACAATGCAAAGGTGTTGTTGGTGAAATCAAGCAAAAGAGGTGGTTGAGGATATGGAATAGTTTAAGGAAAACGTGAAATCATGTTGGATGGAGTTATAAGCAGAACACAAATTTGGGGGAATTGCCGGGCAATTCAGGCAGGCTCCACTTTGTTTCTCAAATGGAGGAAAATACAGTTATACAGATGTTGCAATTCAAAAAAAGGGAGCATGTGGCTAACAAATAAATAATGATCCCCTTTGTTTTATGCCTAAAAATCGTTGCATAGGCCTTCCCATCCCTTCATGTGTAAATAAAGCCCAAATAAAATATCAGAAAGACATAGACCAGCACGTTTTAATGGTAGTTTTTGAGACTTACAGCTGTCCCCAATCCCACAGCACTCATTGTTTGTATTTCAAAACCAAATGTTGAGATCGGATTTAGAAGAATTGCAACATGTCCGATGACCCTTTCACTGTCTATTACCTCAGTCAGGTCGTGATCAGATTTCACTAAGCGGCAGTTGAGATCTGGGTAATCCTTGTATGGATCTTCCTCCCGTCCCACTCCCTTGAATGGTTTCACGATCAACCAAGTTTTCCCAGCTGTTTGTTCCGATTGGAAAATTTGCTCCACTTCACCAAATCGCTGGTCCTTCCCTAGGTAGAACTCGACCAAGGAATTTGCTGGATGCCGATCTTTAGTTGTGAATGTCTTGCCGTTGAGTTTGATGTATTCAACAAGATCAACTGTTGAGTTAAGTGGGGGTACACCTGCATGTTGACCAAGCTTTCCCCTTGAACCTTCCTTTCCAGCCACCACCCGCTTCCATTTTGACATCAGAGTTCGGTTCAACTGAGTAGATTTCTTCTTATTGTTGTCCTCCAAGCCGCGGTTGTGTTTTGCAGTGTGGTCTTTGAGAACTAACTGGAATGTTGAGTTGATATGCCATTCCTTCATCAATGTCTTCACTATATCATCTAAGTACAATACACATGTCACCTTCTCAGTAATTAAATTCTCACAATGGCAATAATTACACACAAATAAGCATGAGACTAACCGATGTGATGGTTTGTTGGCATCCTCTGCAACATTCCATTAACTCTTTCCTGTGCCCAAGCTGCTGTCAATCAAGGTGGGCCAAATCGGCGGATAACTTCAGAGTAATGCTGTGTCAGATGTAGATTTGGCTTGCTTGGTGCTTCTGGCCAGCCTTTTTGAAGACACTTTTGATAATCCAAGATTAAACTGTCAAGCTCATCAAGATCTTGAAGTTTGATCTTTGGGAGAGTCAGGAAGTGAGAAATTTTGGATAGCAAGGTAGTTGATTCTAGGAGTGAGGATATCCTTATTTTGCTTTCCTCAGTTGCGCAATCCTTGTATGCTGTGGTCCAAAGAGGAATCAAGGCAATGGGATAGTAGATCTTGTAAAGTATCAGCCATTCTGCTGCTTTTAAAGATCCGTGGGTAGCCAATCCCAAGTTGCGTGGAACCCTATCAATCCAAGAGGGTACAATTGTATGCAAGATAGTCCGCCGTACTATGTCCAGCTCCTCTGGCAAGAGTTTTGGTTGGTTGAAATCCGGAATTGGTGATGCAGCAGCTCTGCGAGCTCTATGTCAAGGACGAGTGGCAGTGTGATCACTTCCACTCTCATCTGCGGAATCGGTGGTTACCTCCTCATTCGCGTCACACAGCGCCTTCTTCCGCATCCGCAGGCTATAGGAATGGGCAGATGACCCATCTGATGTTGCACCAGCACCACTACATGTTCTGCTTTGACCAAGACCTAGCGTTGTTGTGGCTGGTGTTTGCTTGGCTTTGGCTGCACGGGCTCGCTTGTTTGGTTTTTCAGAGGTTTGATTTGATTCTTCAATATTGTCTAATTTCCGCTTGCCCTTGTTGGTGGAGTTAGGGACACAATTTGTTGCAAACGGAGTATTGGTATATGACTGGTCATTCTGCCATTCCGCATCCTTCTCTTGAATATCCTTAAGATTGGATGCGACTGATGGCAATGACATGAAGCGCATCGTGTGATCTTTCAAGTCACCCAAAATCAAGGCATGCATCAATTCAATCAAGCAGAATTCTATTGGCCTCCAGTATGGGAGCTCATTCAGCACACTCCATCTTGCGCCATGTTCCTTCACAAACTTCTTACGTTCAGTTGCATTTTCTAGTTGAAGCCAAAGTTTTGCATGTTTTTGGTGCTCTTCATTCGTCCGCCGGGTAAACTTTGTGGTGTCCGTTTCCTCAATTTCATGCTTGCTCAACATACAAAAAGAGCGAAACCTAATTGAGGCGTGACTTCCAAATCCAGCAACCTTCCGGAGAGCAGGTGTCAGACACTGAGACACTAAGTCCATGTGTCTACAAAGCACAGTACATGTCTTATAACCTAATGGTTAAAGACTGCTTCAATAATTGACTCATGTACATAAAGTCAAGAGTTCAATTCCCTGTCTTTACATTAATTATGTACCTTTTATTTCAATGTACTATTATTATGTACTTACTACATATTTCACACTCTTTTAAGTATGTAATTAAACTTATTTCAAATTGATTACATATGTGTTTATACAGAGAGAGATAATCTTATCTCTCTATGTATTTGTCCTGATTAAGCCTAATATATGTACAAAGAGGGTGATTACATACATATTTATGTAAATCCCCTTCTGAATTCCGTGATCTTTCCTCTCCTTGGAGTTAAGGATCCCTCAGGTCCTTGACTCAAAGAGAGGAGCTGATCCTGTAATATAAAAGGGGGGGAACTTTCCCCTAGAGAGATTTCCCCCCAAGATTATTACACATACAAAACCCGCCAACCTTACTATAAAATCAATAGTGAGTGGGGTTTACAATAATCAACTAACTTTATCCTTCCCTTACAGCTTTTTTCGACCTCTACTTGTGCATTTTCTAGTTACAGGTGATTGTTATCACACCTGTAACTTAGAAAATAAACCTTTGGTGTTCTAAGCTACGGCGCCTGGCTCGAGTCATCGCCGCGTCCCCTTACCTTTGTAAGGGAGCTAGCCCCTCCGCTATTCAGCGTCGAGGTGTGGTTTCTTTCCCATTGGCCTGAAAAGGTTATAGTGTGGCCCCATTCCGCTGGCCGCTATCCTAGCCGCTACAGCGCGAACTCTAAATCCTATCAACTCCGAGTCACTCAAGAGACCAGAGCTGACAGCAGGAAGATCTGCGATCAGGGGAAAGATCACAGCCTGTATAGTTCTTCCTTGAGCATGAGAAGCAGTGGATTCAAAGAAGACTCCATTCCAAAATTCTTTCAATTCATTCACCAGCGGTCGTAAGAGATGGTTCACCTCGTCTAGACTGGGTTCGTTGGGCCCAGGGATAATTCCGAAAAGGAATATGTTTTCCTGCTTGTAGCGCTGATTTGGAGGAAGGTTCAAGCAGATCAAGACAATCGCTCCAACAGAGTTATGCTTCCCCAGATTTGAAGTTCCTTCGGCATTGAACCAGTCAAGATATAGGCTGAACACAAGATTTCCGGAATTCTGGGTAAATATCCCAGTTCCATTGTCCGAGTTGGGGAATTCGCGCCAGATTTGACCATGCCACACATCTTCCATGTCGTGGTGTGGTTCCCATCTAGTTTTGGGAAGGCTGGAGTCTAGCAAGGTCTCGAAAGAATTCTGAGAAAGCCGCTGTTTCAACCATGACTTGAGAGTTAAGTATGAGTATGTCCGAATTGGTTTTGATGCTTGCTGTTTATCGAGTTTGAAGAGGGCTTGATCACATCTGGGTACGATTTCTTGCAACTTAGCCCACTTACAATACCCCTGATATTGGGAAAAGAAGGACTGGGTGCATGTGATCGGAGGATTTTTGTCTCCTTTTATCAGAGGGTAGAGTGCAAAACATTTTTGGCAACATATTTGTGTTGTCAGATCTGGTACAAGGCCAAGTCGATGAAAAACTGCATCTCTAGTTTTGGGAATCTGTTGGATCATTGCTTTAGCATCAATAATTCGTTCCTCAGTGCTCCACAGCTCTGCCAAGAATGAGATGTTCTGCCTTGCTGACTTGAGGAAAGATGCGGACCCATCTTTGCTCAGTTTGTCTTTTAAGACAGATTGGGCCATCTGAATCATGACCTGTGTGCAAAACTGCTCCTCCAAAAGTGGCGCCTTCCTTGTGTTGTTTTCCAGTGGATTAGAGGTGGAGGCAGTCAGACCAGTCTGGGTCAAACTTGGATTAGCTCAAGATCTAACTATGCTTTTAAAGCAGATGTGATTCAACTCACCCGGATCGGATTAGAGCCCATTGGGTGTGCCTCCGGATGATTCGGCCCTTCCTTCTGGAGTTGCATAGTTGCTTTCTTCTGATGCAATTGATAGTCTTTCCGTCCCAAGACCCTCCCAGGAACAATTCCACCGCCATCTTCTGCATGCTGCGTGGTGTTGCACCCATAGAATTCACAATGGCAAACAAGATTGGTTGTTTTAGGCATGTTGCGAGTTTGTTTGTTTTAATTCGAGTAGATTGGGGATGAGTAATTTCAGACGTCTTCTAGATATTTGATGGGACACGAGGAAAAAATTCACATTCATACATAAGTTGGGGAAAGCTGGTTGATGCAAGCTTTATATCATTGCTACTCAGATACCAAGATCTACTTTTTTCATGAATGTTTTGAGGAAACAGTTACGTACTTGGCACCCAAAAGTTGCATGTGCATATCTTGACTCACCACCTGACCAAAGAATATGCAAGCCACCAAGTTGATGTGATGTGCTACAATCATGCACAAGTGCAAGTCATTTAGATAGCAAGATGAGCATATGTACATATCATGTGCTTCAGTACATTATCATGAGGAGCTGGCCCAGGTCGGACTTCATCTCACCCTGTGATGCTTCCTCGTTGAACTGGATGTACATTTTTTGGTTGGATTGAATCTCAAGTTCTAATGCCCCTTGTAACCCCGCGACCATCATGCCTTCAGATGCTGTTTTGGAGAAGACTGCATCAACTGAATCCACATATTTGTGGTTGCGTTAGCCTGTTATAAAATTTTACATCATAAAAAGGGTGTTGTACCCACGGTCCACAACTCTGGAAATGACATCCTCCCCCATTACAAAAAATATTAATTGGCAGAGGACCTATCTTATCTCAATCCAACATCTCATCAACCAATGGAACCTTTTCGTACTATTCTATCTCCCATACAAATTGTTTGGCTCAAAGACATGCAGACAATGATTGATGAATCACTCAAGATTTTTGAGCCAGATTCTCATGAAGAGCAACAATTAAACATTAGCAACACCAAAGAAAGGGAACATGAGGCTTGGCGTTGGTATATTTTGTGTGATGGAAAAATCAGAGCGGGAGCACAAGATATGCGTATTCCTGAATGGGCAATCCCAAACGTCAAGGCCATATGGGATGCAAAAAGGAACCGTCTTGGAAAAGGTATTTGGCCTCAAGTTCTTCTTCTACTTTTCTGCTGAGCTGATTTTTCAATTCACATTTGACAAGGACCATTGATGTTTTCCACACCAGATACCACCCCAGGGGGATTGGGCGGCTTGGCAGCAGGCCAGCATTCTTAGGATGATCAAGGGTAAACGATTGGGTATAGTTTGATCGTAAGTTATCAGAACAAAAGACAACTGCTAACTTCCTGTAACTAACTGTTCCTTCTACCAACAGCTAGCTGGCTTATCTCTCTCTGGATTCCACAATACTGCCTCATGGTTTCCTGTTTTTGGTTCTGTTCTGCGCTTCCTCTGTCTGGATGGTATAGTAAATCTTTGGTTTTTTCTGCTCCAGATTCAAGTGAGAAAATCACGATCTCCTATCTATCTGATATCTGTGGTTGTGTATTGCAATGAGATGGCTTGTGTCCCCCGCACGTCAGACAAATCTATTCTTTTTCCCATGTCTATGTCTCTGCTTTTGGAATCTACTTCAGCTAGCATTCAATTTTTGATGTATTGACGTTGTCTGGAAATATTAGGTTATGCTATACAGTGATCAGAATTTTACACCAAAGGTATATTGCTTTGGCTTAACACTCAGGAAAGGCATTGAATCTGCTGGATGTTGGGAACAAAGAATACATGGTATTGGTGTTTGCTCACGAGGAAGAGATAGCAATGGTTGCGGCTCATGTACTCTCCGATATTTGATCTGGTGGGTGTCACTGTCATGTTCGCGCGTACATGGGCGGGAACCTTCGAGGGCAAAAAACCAATTATGTGTTTTCACATGTGATGGGCCCAAATATTCAGATTGTAATACCAAGCTGGAACAAGCAATGCATTTGCCCAAAGTCACCCCCATGTACGCGCGTACATGAGAGGGATACTCAATTGACCAAATACAACTCCTTTCATCAAATGAGAGCCAAACTGAGTTCTGAGTTGGCCAAGGCCCTTTGTCAATTACATAAACTCTCATTTGCCTTTCATTCACATTAATAATTTCTCTCTCCCCTCATCCCTTTGCACTTTCCTAGACACAACCTGATTTGTGTAATATATAATCTGGACCTCCTCTTGTCTTCCCCCTCCTGACTCTGCTCTTTTGTCCTGTGATTCCTTTACTTCAGAATGTCCTTATCCCAGACTCATTTCGCCAATGGCAAACCACCTGTTGGTGTTGCAAAAGTTAATCTTGCATACTCAAAAATCCTCCCCAATTCCAAATCATCATTTAGTCGTTGTATTGCTGCCTTCACGCGAGCTCTCTTAGACATAGAATATGACCGCAAGAAAACTCCTTCAGAGACATGGAAGCTCCCACCTTCTGCCCACGATTTCCACATTGGCTCTAACTTGCCAGAATCCATTCTCATACAGCCCATTGATCCCATTCCTGTTGGTTCAACATTACCCACCTCACAGAAGATATCCCCAATCTTTCAAATCCTATTTGTCCAAGACCTCTCAAAATCTTGTTTTCCTGGTGTTACTTTTCGCTGGTCTCATCCATGGGATTCTCACTGGAACCAACTTTTCGCAAAATTTATCCTAAAACATTGGAGGAATGCCTATGCAGCTGGAACATTTACTCCTTTTTTCATGGATCCGGTTGAAGCCTCAAACACATCCTTCCAGCTTGGCGTTCTCCACAGATGGTTTCTTGGAAGGCAGAAAGGATTACGATTGGGTCAGTTTTCAGAACAGCACAAATCCAAGAAGAAAAAATCCAAATGTAAATCCAAAGTACGAATGCAGGTATGCCACATTCTTGCTTTTCTCTTGCCCAAAATGTGGGCTAAGCTCTTTCTTCATTTCAGATCTCGCAGCACCGTCAAGAAACGCTCTCTACACTCCCATTCAACCCTAACACGAAATCTTTATTTGATAACATCAAGGCTACTTCTGAAACTGAGATCAATCCCCCTCGCTCTCTGTTCAAAATCCCTTTGCTCTGGAGGTCACCGGAGTTCTCAAAATTTGCGCAAGAATTGGATCAGATTTTTATTCAGAAGAAGACCAGCACCAAAGGACGCCAATTTGTACATGATTTTGTCTTGGAAGCTCGCAGGCAGACTTCAACCACATCTCCTCCAGCTGGCTTCAAGGAAGTTCCTCGTAATCTTCCGTTGAACTGCTACTCCCTCGAATACTTGTCGACGCTTTCCGAGTCCCAGAGAAATCTTCTTGATCCAACGGATACCATCAACTTCTTGGAATTGCTAACAGTCAGATAAGGCTTGCTGTCCACCGTGAGTTACATTCAGCGAATTTCAAGCTGTCATATTGCTCATGAGTAGCTGAGCACATTCATACTGCTCATTTCCCCCCGATGGTACACTTAGCCTATTTACGAGACATTCTCAAATCAGTAAGTACAAAAAGGAAATTAGCAAGAAATCACATACAGTGCAAGCTCTCCTTTCCTCTTTTGAACCTGATATATATTCATTTCCAGGCTCCCTTTTAGATAGTATTGATATACATGAACTGGATGACCCTGTCCCAAGCGGTAAAGTCGGTCGACAGCTTGGACTTCTGCTGCAGGGTTCCACCCCGGTTCCTGAATGATGTAGTATTATTAGCTCTCTTCTATGCCTGTAAAAAACAACTATGGCTTACCATCATGTACACATTCTGAGCGCAACGCAAATCAATGCCTACCCCGGCAGCTTGGATTGAGGCCAAGAGAACATTGCACTGTCTGTTGGTTCAAAATTGATTCAGGTTTTCATCACGTTTTTTGATTGTCTGGTCCCCAGTAAGCCAGGTTAATCCAATACTGTTCTCCTGAAGTGCCCGTTCAATACTATAAGGTTGAATCAGAATCAACATCTATCCCCTTTCCATGCTCCAAAGCAAAACAACATAACTTACATCCCCAGAAACCCAGTGAAACTAGAAAATACCACTGCTTTCGTCCTTTCAATTCCACGAACTCCTCCCAAGAAGACCTTCAGGTTGTCAACTAGGTGGACAATCTTTCCTGAATCCTGCCATCGCCATTTTGGTTGATGAAGTATCTCTGATCTTGCAAATAATGGATGGTTGCAAAATTGACGAAGCATTGTCAACTGTCTGAAAAACTCCGATGAATCCCATTGCTCCCCCGCTGTTCTTAGCCTCCCAAAATATTGGATGAACGTCTGGTGCAGATCCTTCGAAATCTCCTCCCATTTGGAGCTGATTTTGACAAGTATGAATTTCTCCACTTTCTCGGGGAGATTCAACAAAACATCCTTTTTTCTTCTCAAGCAAAAAGCTTCCATGAGTTGGCTTAAGTTCTTGATTGCCTCTCGAGCACCAACGTTCATTCGAGGGACCAGACAGCTCCTCCATACCCACTCTTCGTCCCATGGATGTATTTTCAACAGCGTAATCAAGCTTTGCAAGTCGGTCAATCGGTTTTGGACAGGTGTCCCTGTCAAGCAAAGAAAAAACTGGCACTGAAGATTTTGAATGCTCTGGGTTCGGTGCGTTGCTGCATTCCTTATCAAGCTATCATCGTAAAAATAAATCAGAACCATGTATGCCAATTGTCCACATGAATCATTTCACTTACTGGGCTTCATCCAATACAATCCTGAACCAGAACAGATCTAGAGCTCCAATGTTGTGCTGGTTGGGGTGTTTCTTGTTACCACTCGTTCCGATCATTTTGTAAGTTGTCAAAATCAGCATTGTCAACTGCAGGTCTTCACTAGTAACACCAGGGGGGAATTTGTGGCACTCTCTAGAGAGTGCCATACTGTGATTTCTTTTGGGAACTGTGATTGAACTCAACTATTGGGGCATGTGTCACGCAAGGTTGATCCCAATTGATCCTGTCTTCAACTCATTCTCATCTCAACTCTAACCTGTGACTTGAGTAAGGTTGTGTTAGTTACAAGTCAGGTTTGGCCAAAGCATTGGAGGAGTTAGAGCCATTTGAATTGCTCAGACAGATGTTAGAATTAACCAAAAGCTGCAAGCCCTTCAGGGAACATGAGTTAAGTAATGTGGTTGCTTGAGGCAATATTTGATTCAGGTTTTGTAATCCGCCAATAACCAAGGCCCCATCTCACCTGAGCATAGCCAGTAACAGTGCATGGTATTCCTTCTGTTCATGTGGCAAAGGCCAAGGCTAGCATCTGTTTTCTTGATTGGGAGGCCAAGAACTGTTTGATGTTTATAATCCCAAGATTTGAACAACACTTGGAGCCAGCAAGTCCACCTGGACTTGGAGGCATCACGGAGCACATACTCGGTCCTCATAAACAGAATCCCAAGGAGCTTCACGGTTCACAGGATGGAAAGTAAGATGATGCTGGCTTCCATTCCTCATTTCCAGCGGAAAAAAACCACTGAATCAGATGGCGAGGCGGCAGCAGGGAACCACGCAACCCCTGAAATGCAGGAACAGTAGTGGTGGCGTTGACGGACTCCACCCTTGCCGAACCACTGATCAACCAGAGGTGCATTTACCTGGAATGTCAACACTACCCGGCTGAAGGCTTCAAGAGATTACCTCTGCAGTGCTTCAAGTGCCTGGGTATGGGGCATTTTGGGAAGTGGTGCCGGGCGGCGCCCAAGTGTGAAAAATGTGGGGATTCTCATAAGACTCATGAATGCCTCACCCCCGCGGAGAGGGAGGTGGGAAGGTCTGCGTGCCTTGCAACAACGGAGGTAAAGAGAGGGAGATTTGGACGTCCCAAACGCCGTTTGACAAGGTCTGCCGAGTAAAACCGGAACTGGCTAATTCACATAAAAACATCTTCCTCATTACTCCATCTGTAACACCAACCCCCCCCCCCCCCCCTTGAATCCTCCTTGTATTTTATCTAGTGAAGTGGTTTGCAGCAATGAAGACCAGATTTTCCCTTCAGCAGTGCAGTTGAACTGCTACAACAGCCGGGTGGTGACATTGAGTATTTTGAATGATGAGCAGGCCTCATCAATTTTCCTTCTTCTGCAGGAGCCTTGGATAAATCCGCCAAAACTTGTTCCCCCTGACCATGATAGCTGGTGGATACTCAGCAGTCCAGAACACAGCCCCAAATATCTTGCGGACAAGCATTGGGTGGTGATATATATCAGTAAGATTTTTCCTTCTAATTCTGGTCATTTATTGAAAACAAACTCTCCATTTCTCATTGCCTTGGAGGTTGATGTAGAGCCCAAAAAAAGACTCCGACTGGTCAATGTAAACAATCAACCTAGAAGCTTCCCGGGAATTGAAGGAGGAGTGGCTGGCAGGATTGGACAGCAGGAAAACTGCCAGGATCATCGCGATGGACGCCAACCTCCATCATCGGATGTGGAACCCAGCTGGCTATTCTCACTGTCATCCCAAAGCGGCAGATTTTGTGAGAATATGCAGCAGGGCCGGTTTCAGACTGAACATTGAGTGAGGCGTGCCAACCTTTGTTTCAGGGAGAAGGGCCAGGACAATAATTGATCTCACATGGACCATTTTCCTGGGGAGTAAAGTAGTTAAATCTGTGGCCACCAGTTCAAATAACCACGGCTTGGACCATCAAAAGATACTGACCACTCAGGATATTCACCCCCCTATTGCAGGCACTCAACGCGTTCCACCGCCGTGGGCAAAACTGGATGGTGCAAAACTCCAAAAGGAACTGGAAATGAAGATTGATCAGCTGAGTACTACCCAGTCTGTGGGGGAAATAGACAAATTAGGGGCTGACCTGAGGAGAGCAATCCGGTAGGCTTGGCTCCAGCAAGGCAGGGGCGTTGGGGACAACCCAACAAGGGCTAAGAGGTTGTGGGACCAGGGCGTCCTTGACCCGCTGGTTAAGAAAAGGAATAAGTGCCCCCGTCTAATGTTCATGAAGAATACTGACAAAACCGTTGACAGGTACAACTACTGGAACTCCCGTTTCAGGGACAAAGTGGTGGAGCTGAAGCAACTCCACTCAAGGCGGTTCTTGGCTACAACTACGGTGACGAGGGTGTTCCAAGCCTTGCAGTTCACCAAGCCCAAGAGCAGGGCATGGGTTCTACCCCTCAGAACCCAGTCAGGATCTCTCACATCTAACAAGATGGAAAAGGCTGATCTTTTGTGCAAAGGGACGTCCGTAGTGGAGAGTGCTTGCAACTTGCAAGACCTTGCCCTGGAAACCCAGTCATGGTTTGGGATCTATCCTGAGATCACAGTCACGGAGACTCAGAAGGTGTTGGCGGGCCTAGCAATGAAAAAGGCATCAGGACTGGATAGGATCCCAAATGAATTGCTGAGTCGTGCATATTCTGTCTTAGTACCGATTCTTAGGTCACTGATGAATCTTTGCATTCACCTGGAATATTTCCCCAGGGAATGGAGGAAATCCAAGACAACTATCCTGAGGAAATTCAACAAACCAGACTACATGGCGCCTGGGGCCTACAGGCCAATAGCACCGCTAAGTACTGTTGGCAAGGTTTTTGAGAAGATGATAGCTGACAGACTATCTTTCTAGGCGGAGACTGGGAACGCCCTGCCGGACGGGCACATTGGGGCAGCCGGTAAAAGAGTGGCAAAGAAGTGATGATGGCCCTCACCATGTGGGTAAATAAACAGGGAGGGTGATGGCAGCCCTCTTCTTGGACGTGAAGTCAGCTTATCCGTCGGTGTACCTGAACAGACTGATACATTCTTTGAAGAAGAAGGGTTGCCCTGCATACCTATGGAAAATCAAAGGGAAATTTCTGCCAAGGACAAACAACGTGTCTCAAGCTTGCGGACTTCCTGTTGCACGAAATCGAAGTAGAGAAGGGAAGGGTGTTCACCAAGGATCCCCCCTTTCAGTTATCATGTATATCCTGGACTGTTGTGACCTGCTGATCAAGGAATTCACCTTGGCGCAGGACAAGGTCTCCTGAGGTTTTATAGACGATGTGGTGCACCTGGTAGCCCATCACATGCTGGGTGGCGCACGGGAAGGGCTCACAGGACTTGGCGAGGCCTCGCTTGCGTAGGGAATAGCACACGGGGCGGGGGCGATTTTTGACAGTGCAAAGGCGCAATACATATGTGGTATTCAGAAACAAGCATACAGCTAAGTTACCCTATTTGTTTGACAATTCAGAGCTTCAGCCTCAGGCACAGGTGAACTGGTAGGTGTCTTGTGGGATGAATAATTGAGCTTTTTCAAACATATGATTGAACAGGTGAAGAAAAAATCCAACAAAACCCTGGGTCAGGCTCAGATAATATGGAAATTGACGAGGGGAGTGAAGGAGCGGGAGAGAGGACTCCTCATCTCTGCGGTCCTCACCGCGCGGGTCTTGTATGGGGTTAAGGTTTGGAATAGAAACCAGAACAAGGCCAAAGTCGAGGACATGCTAAGTGTGATGAATAACCAGGCAGCCAGATTTGTCACACGAGCAATCAGAACGACCCCTTTCAAACATTTACTTACACCAATACCAACTCTTCCAGAAGATTGAGACGGTAGCGCAAAACCAAATCGCCAGATTCTTCTTGACCCACATGGCACAGACGGGGTCGTCTCCCTTGATCATAGAATTACATACAAGGCAGGACTGCATTGGAGGGGAGGGGAGGTTCCCTGACCCCGCCAGTGCAAATTTGAAGAAGGAGCAGTGGAAAACAGCCAAATTGACTGACTTGACTTGGAAGCGGTGGTGTTTTTCTCCCAAACTTCCCCCACCCCCCATGGGAGCCTATGGATAGGATCAACATCAGAATCGACATGAGGAAAAAGGAAGAAGTGACCAAAGGGATTGCAAGCGCCATGGAAACTAATCCGGGGAGTGATCTATCAATTTTTACGGATGGGTAGGCCCACGCTGAAAAGGGGCTAGGGGCGGCTGCGACGACAGCTGATGGCAAGTTTTGTAAAAGCGCAGGACCAGGGCCCAGTACCGTGGCGGATAAATTCGAACGCAAAGTGGTAGGCCTGCTGCTGGGCCCTCAACTGGGGCGCGAGATGGTGGAGCAGGGGCTCACTAGGACCATCACAATCCTTTTGGACAGCCAGGCGGGGATAGATAGACTTAGATGCCCGATGGCACCTAAATCAGGGCAGTACCTGTTCTTACAGATAATGGAAGAGACGAAGACCCTCCCAGCTGACATCTTGATACGTATATGGTGGTGCCCTGCCCATGCGGGAGTGAAAGGGAACAAGGAGGCGGACGGATGTGCAGCGCAGGCGTGCAACGAGGAAATCGGCCCAGTTTGGTTGAAGAGGAGTCTGTAGGTGGAACAAGCTGGATTGGTCGAGCAGAACCAAGGGACAACAAAGGAACGGCCGGCGTTGGAATTTCCCCATCTAAAATCTTTCATCATCTACGCTCCCGCCACACGCATTTGAATGACTATCTGTTTGGCTTCATGATGAACCATTGCCCAGTTTGCGACGTGTTAAAGAGACTGTGGAACACTTTCTGGTTTATTCCCGAGTTCAACAGGAACATAGACAACAAATAAAACAGATGTTGAAGACAATCAAGATGCGATCAGCCTCACTCTCGGCCAGATGTTCATGGAAGGCGAAGGCAGCAACCCTGGCAGTACCAAAATTCATATGGGATACAGGACAATTCCGGTACACACAATATTGTATCCTTCCAACGACGTAAATGTCTTCAAATAGCACATAGGACCTAGCTCTCAAATCCCCCTTTGGTTATCCTTTTGTTATTGTTTTCTTCCCTTTTCTCTCTTCTGCAAAAAATTCTCCCCTGATGTTTCAGCGGGAAAGTCTTGTCAGGCAAGAACCTGTAGCCCATAGAGGCATCTCTGAAACTAGCTTCAGCTTTGACTCATTTCTTGGTACCTCAGAGTGCGCGATGTCAAAACAAGCTACACTTTAAAAATAAGAAAACATAAACAAACATGGGTGTAGACACACGAATAACAACGTCCGGTGATCAATAAAACATTCAAGACACGCCATCACACATGCATGGATGCAAGAAAGAGCAAGACATAGAGTGAGCCGTAGACCGCCACCTACATACCTCAAAACCATCTTTGGGCCCTCGGCCCCACCTAGTGAAACATGGGGCTCATGTGGAACAAAGTAAAAATGACCCATACACTTAGTTGATCGCGGAGAGCTACTTTTGCCAGAGGGCGGTAGCCTGGAACAACTTCAGAAATCCTCAGGGCATCCAATTCCCGCCAGAGCTGTGGTGAATGCAGCAATGACACTGGCTAGGAAGGTGGTCTTTCTGATGAATGAACAATGGGCAGAGAAGAAGCAAAGAGTGTATTACAAAAGGACATCACGTCAGTGGTAGTCTCCAAGGTTGGCAGCCACACATCTGTGGTGTAGTGTGCGGGGATGCAAGGCAATGAGTGATATTTCCCTCCCCCGGCAACCAGGATTATCAATGCGGAAAACCTTGCTGTGACCTTTGAATGATGGGGTGGAAGATTTCTATGTCATTGCCAATCCAGCGCGGAAGCAGCAGGGCAGAGCATGTCAGAGGCAGAAACATGAACTGTTGATTGGGTTTTCCGCGTGGTAATGAAGTTAGGCCTAGTTAGGCACAACAACAAACTCCGCTTTCTCACACTATGATGCCTGCTGCAGGTGCGTCTGCTGTACCGGGTCTGTCACTGGATGTGGAAACTGTCATGTGGGAAAGGTTTTGGCATGTATTTATGTAGGCAACATGTTTCACATGTTGGCAGGAGGATCCTGGGAAGTTTCTTGGGTGTTGCATACTGCCGCCATCGCCGGAGGACAGATGAGTGTATCCTCCGACCACTGTACCACATGCAATGGATGGATGACCTCATACGCGCTGCGGGCCTGTTCATCTATGTTTGGTCCCAATAGGGAGGATTGAATCTGGCTGTGGAGGGGCTTTTGATTATTTTGCATTGCAACAGTCCAATTGATGAGTCCTGTAACACTATAACAACGCAGAGTTGGAGGGTGATGAGGGGTTCACCTAGTTACGTACGGGTGAATGAGAAGGTTGGGAAGAAATGGGGAGCAGTGATGAGTGAGCCATCCATGCCTGTTATTCCCTTCTGCTCAGGATGACAGACTTGAACCATCTAGAGCTCAGAAGCTTGCGGATTTGGACACTGAGCAGGGGGGTAGTTGCCCTGATGTTGACGGCTTGCATTTTTGGTTTGGCCCGCATGATGCAACACATTGTCCACCCTGATGTTCGCGCGAACATCACGGTGGACATTCCCATTTTGGGCCTGATGGGACGGGGGCTGGATCGGGGCGGGGGGGGGGGGGCAAGCATTGACAAGATATTCATGTGAACCGTGTATCAAGGACTGCCCCGGGGAGGAGAATGGCCACTAGCACTCCCGGGCAATTGTCAATCCGCGGGGACGCGGCAGATCTGCAATATCTGCGAGCCAACTTAAGGCGAATGCCAGCTGAGCGGTGGCATTATGCTTGCGTTATGTTATGGAGATCGCTTGTCGGCCGGACTGCCATGTGCATCGATGATCTACCCATGGGGATTTGTGTGTGCTGAATGTTGCGGGACAGGCGGCGGTTCCAGTACTAGAAGCGATAATCACCATACCGTGTGTGCCCCAAAAGTGGTTCCGTGATCATCTCAGGAGCTACAGATGAGAGATCCCGGAGATTTTTGACAATGCATCACAAGATATTGGTTAGATGAAACGAAGATGAAGCAGCCAGATGGCACATTGTGATCACAAGGAGGTACGAATGCAGCGAGCCCCGGAAACACCTGAGCCAACACATACATCAGTCCACCGATATGTGATTTGGTGAACAATATGTTCAAACAACCTGATGCATGGCAGCTTCTGTTGTCAGTCGCTCTCATCCTGAGTCGTGGTTGGAACCCGTGGAGGCGATGTGTTATAATATGAACAACTGTTGCCGCCTGCGAGTAATACAGTGATGAGTTGCGTGCGGGGGTGATTTTTCTCATGCCAAAGAGATTGCCACCAGCAGGTAGGGCTGCAGGTTAGGGCGGACATCGCTAGTTCAACAGCTAATGTGGGGAACAAGCGACCTACATTCAACTGAGGCCAAAGCTAACAGTGGCCCACCATGAAAGGGCAAGTGCTTTGCCTTTGTCGCCGTCCGCATTTGCCTAGTCAAAGGCTGTGGGTCTTACATCAACGTGCTGCAGAGTGGGTGAAATGAACAACTGCAGGACACTCTAAAGGCGGGCTTTGGAGAAGGAGTGTGATTTTGACAAACACACACAATGAAAAGCAGGATCCCGGTCTCTTGAATGCCCTTTCAAAAGCATTACGTGCGACAAAGGCCTCACCCAATACGCTATGGAGTTGAGAAGCTGTGGATTTGAGGTGCACATCCTGTTTATATACTGCTCCCATTTAGACCTCTCCGCTCAGAAATCATAATCATCCCGCATCTCGATCGCTCCGCCAACACAATGATTGAGGTTGCTGGAAATGTCCGTCTCGCCAATACTAGCGCATCCAGTATCTATGGTATCAGGGACGAAATCCATTTCAAAACCTGTATCGCGTCCCATCAACTCCCACAAGAAATGATAGACTCTGGTAGCTTCCAAGAATATCACTTTGTGCTCAAGTCCTTCTCGTCAAAAGTTCCTGCGATTCTATACGACTTCTGCACAGAAGTTTTTTTCACCGGTCAGCTCACCATTAAACCAGACGGACACCCCATGATCACCGTTGAGCGGTCTAACTGGCAAGTTCACCGCGGCCAGCTTCTCCTTGCAGCGGAGTTCGAGAACACACATGCATTCGGCACCGCGACCATTGTTAAAGTCCACTGGAACGAGGCGGTTGGCTGTATGAGTCATGTTGAAGTGGTTGATACCGCCACAAATTATGTCAGTTTTTCTGAGGCACAGAACCATCCGCGGCAGAAAGGATGTTTTGCATGAAACCTTTTGTCAAGGCTAACATGCTCATTTATCCTATAGTCCAAGGGCGGTCGGATCAAGTTGGCACCTACTCATGCCCAGGCACACGAGTCTTTCCAAGGCCTTTGACCAGGGGATGCAATCCGGTTCGGCGGGACAGCCCCTAGGACGTCCAGTCGGGGAAGCAGAATGCTGGCGCTTCGTGTCAGTGTGGTTTGCTCCATGAAAGGTCTCCTTCCACTGACCATGATATATTGTGTGGCAGGTAGAGTACGCTGGGAAGCTCTCCAGATCGGAAAAGACGAAGTATGGCTTGAGGAACCATCCCAAGAAGCGTTTTGAGTACCGAGCATGACATCCTAAGCAAACGGCATCCGGCAAGACCATAATGATATTCTAAGCTAGCTCACTTGCCCGTCACGAGACAGACATGTCCTGATGGCAGAAACATACATAAGTCTCCGCCGATAAATGATTTTTCATAATATAATCACCGACGTTTGTTACCTCATATGCTTACAAGATGATGTCCATGCGCCTACATTAGTCACATCAATTGCTTTATTGCTGATGAGCCATAACAAGACGCTGTGATTTCAGCACGCGATTGTTTTACTTCGTGGTGAGCAATGGGGCAGCGTTGCAGACTATGTGGCCTCACAGTTCGCCCGAAAAGGCTAACACACAGCTAGTGAATCAGAAAAGAAGCTTGATTCCTGCTCTGTAAAGGTAGTGGAAACTTTCAGTGCAACTCCGTCGTTCCGCTTTGCACATGGTATCACACCTAGTGCAGGTTACAGCACTTGAAAGTGCGGCCCTGAACAGGTCCCGAATGGAACGCATAGCAGACGGGTGACATTTGCTCAGATAATAGGGCACATCATTTCAGCGTGCACACCGTGCTGAGAAAAGAGTAAGCAAACAACAGGATCTCATGAGCAGGATGCATTGCAGAGGATGCATGCTTTTCACAATTGGAGCAGCTAGGGAATGAAAGCGGAAAGAGAGGCACAAGAAAGGACGAGGCACGTTCAATGTAAACTATTCGTTCGGAATCTCGCGGCTAGAATTAGGAAGGAGGAATGGAGTGGTGGGGTGTGAAGTCTGCCAATGATTAAGGAAATCATTGGTGATAGCCTCGGCAAGTTGGTATCAAGTGGGTGGCCGAATTTGGGCAGAGGTAGCATTGGGAGATTGAAAGACCGGGGTGAAAAGCCGGACTAAGAGTGCTGATACATTTTTCCAAATTGGCTCTTCTGGGTTGCGGATAACAGCTGACCTGCGTGATATTATCGCCATAGCCTCAATGAATGACATGCATTCTGCAATACCGGCGACACGGTGATTTCTCGAGGCAATGAAGAGGCCTCGGACTCCACCAAGCACAAAGTAGACTAGTGGCTGGAAATTTTGCTTGCGTTGGAGCTTCTGGAGTTGGGTCCGGGCCTCCGGTTTTGCATTGTCCAAGGCAGTACCACTGTTCTGAGCTTGGGATCCGGTCGGTGTTTCGTTTGTTGTCTTGGGGTGAAGGGCTCGGCGGTTGGACTTTTTCTGTGCTTCAGTCAAGGGAGGCTCGCTGTTTGCGTGGGTTTGAAATATGATGTATGCCATGAGGACATCAAGAATGGTGTTGCGAAATTCATGAAGGATGTCGACAGAGTGCGAACGCGGTAATACGTCCGGTACAGTGGGATTTTCGCCGGCAACTGCTGGTGTGGCAAAATTCGAGGATGAATTCTTGACCGCATCAAGGTATTCGAGCATCTGAACACCGCGCGTTATTTGGTCATCTTGGGTGTCGAAGGTGACTGGAGGTGGCTGAAAAAGGTTCTCGCTCATTGTTTCAACGGAAGCCGCGATAATCTTTGCCCACTCGGTGTGTACATTTGCCGGGGGGTGAAGGAATCGGTACAGGAACCGGACAATGGTTGACTCCGGATGTGGTGATTTGCTAGTTGTGGAGATAAATTCTGCAGGTCGGAGGGTATCATCGTTATTACCAAATTTCGAGAGCAGCGGAAAGTCAATCAGATCCGGGCAGTTCCATTGTTCATTTGCGCCCGGAGGCAAAAACTGAGTGGCTGAAAAGTTTGTAATCGTCGGTCAGTTACACAGCAGGGCGATGATGGGAGTCATGATATGAAACTCACCCAAAGCAGTAATAGACTTTATCCATGCCGCGTAAGAACAGGTTGTACCTTGGAATCGGAGATTTTGGTGGGCCGGAGCTGGTGGTTGCATTGAGCAAGGACAAGTTTTGACGAGGCCGGATAGTGCTTCCCAGGCGGTCTGATATTTGACCCACGAAGGTTTGGTGCCTTCGTGTTGCCGGTGGATCCTCAATACCTCCAGGCGGATGTCATCTGATCGGAGGATGGTAAGATCGGTGGGGCCGGTGCGAACGGTGCTGGTGTCATCTTGGCCCTTCTCCATAGAGTCTGCAGGCGCAGTGCCTTGCGTGGCGGAGGTGGGCGCAGGTGGTGCATGGCCGGCATTATTACTCACCGTCGAGGGCTGGGCATCCTGATCAGCCGGGTTGGCAGGCTGCGGTTCCAGGGCATGTGCAGCAGAGTGTGTGGCCGCCGGAGGCACAATTTCTTCTTTGTCGTTGTTTGGGCGAGCGAGCAGGCCGTTGGTTTCAGGAACCAATGGGTCGGGGGTTGTACGGGGGCATGGAGGTGTTGTCTTGTCGATAGCCATCTTGTTGCCCGCTGGCGAGTCATGGTTGTGAGGGCTTGATCCCCAGGTGTCCCGCTGTGGGTCCTGTGGGGGGGGCGTCTTGGAGATTTTGTGAGCTTCACCGGATTGATGACTTGAAGGTGCTCCTTCAGGGCCGTTCTGTTGGTGGGAGCTCAATGTTGATCCCCCGGACTGCTTGGTAAGAAGATCAGCGGGATTCTTTTTTCCAGATTTTTTTGCACGTTTCTTCGGAGGGTTGTTGGGTGTGTGCGAGAGTTGGGTCGATGGGGGAATGGAATTGGCAGGGCGTATTCGAATGGCCTCCTCCTCGGGTATTGCACCTGTCGAGTCATATCCTGATTCGGCCTACATGTCAGCAAGAGAATGTGTGAGGGAGGCCAAAAAAAGGATGCTCACGTCGTTTACTAGCCACGATGGACTGCGCAAGCTCACTCGCCAGTCGTTTGCAAGTTCGCGGGAGTTTGAGACGGAGGAGACCTTCGGCTGCTATGGTTGCCGAGTTGATCAAGCGGACAAACTCTTCAGGGGTGATTTCCTGGATTTCTGTGTCCAGAACGGCTTCTTCAGGATCAAGCGCGGCGGGATGAACAGAACCCCTCGGCTGTAGGGCAAACTCCGCGAAGCTGGGAGCAGCCCTTAGGGGGTGAGGAATATTCTGCTGCGCATCCTCTTGAGCTGTCGGGCATGGTCAGTGGAATAAATCTTGCGGTGGGTTCGGAGTAGCTGTGGGAGAGACTGCACATACTGGGAGGTGGGGTTGTACGTCCGGATTCTTTGGGTTCGACTGCATCACTGCGGGCGGAAGGGTCGCCGCCCCCAGGAGGTGAGTTGGGATTGAGGTCAGCGGTATTCATTGCGAGGGATGTGGCAAGGGAATCTTGGAGGGCAGCGCAGGCGGAGACAATCAATCTGAAAAGGGCAGGACTGAGGGGAGGTTGGAGGGGATGGAGAGGCAGAAGGCACCTTTAAGTATCCGTTTGACTGTGACTGTTGGTGTGCCTTTGTCGGTGTGTGCCTTTGTGATGTGGTGCGCAATCTTTGATTTGACATACACTGACCTAAACATTGGGTCAGTATGAATCACAAGGTTGGCTCAGTGAGCCTGATGAGGCACTCATGTACATTTAGTTTGGTGTCTTAGAGCAAACTTTGTACGTTGCTGATGAAGTTGTTGTGTGTCTGACCAGGAAACTACACAGGGTTATGGGGCGAACTTCATCAAAGATAAACGTGCGTTCGGGCGCTCATAACTCTGTGCCCCATTCGTGGGGAGGCCCACGAATCACAATGGTTAAGGAATAGCCGCAGGAGTCCCCAAAGGGCTCCTGCTGCGGACTTGCGGAAGCCTGTGTGAAGATGTCCACCCTGATGTTCGCGCGAACATCAGGGTGGACATCAGACAACCCTCACCAAGCGCCCACACTGAGGTATTGGCCTGTACTGATCAAATCAACTAACCCACCTCCCGACTGATCAGACCTACTCTTCAAAACACAAGCAATCCTGACATGACAAATGGGCACCGGGCCGGCCTGCTGCCACCTACATCGGATATTCCGATTGGATATTGATTGCACTAAAGGAAGCCAAGCGCCAAGAGATAATGAACATCTCTTCGCCCACATAGACAAGGAGCTTGGAGCGCGGTAAGAAAAAGCCTATCAAAACCATAACACCTAATCTACATTCATACCAGCACCAAAGACCGACGTAGGAGCGCCCTGTTGGGTGCTGCTGGGTCCGGCATTGCCGGCCGATGAACCTCCGGAGTTATGATGGACGGGAGGTGCCGCTGGAGGTTGGTTACGATTGCAGAGTGCTTGCAGAGCGTCTGAGATTGCATCCAGCCCGCATGCTTTGACTTTAGAGATAGTTTGCTGCTCGAAACTACTCAAGGTGGTCCAATACGTTGGGTTGTAGCAATCGATAGGCAAACCTCGAGGTACACCGAGGACACCTTTCGTTCTCTTGAAGTTGCGCTTAGATCTGCCGTAGAGCTTTTCATTTGCTGCAATTGTTTTGTGGTGTGTCGCTTGAGCTATCGCCATCTTGTCTAGACAGTGGAGCACCGTGGTTAGCTGATCGCTTCGCCAATTGGGAATCAGACTGATTGGTAGTCCACCGGAATCCCCATCTTCGATGTCGGAACCACAATCCTTCACTTCAACAACATGAGCCAAAGCAATGTGCTGCTTATACATCTTATCCACCATGCTGCATCTGTTTTCTCTGATCTTGACCCACGAGTCACAGCCGTTAAAACCCTAACCACAGGAATTGATTAGTAGGGAAAACTGTGCTTACTTTGTTTCGCCATCGCTGGTATTGCGCTTTAGCCGCTTTGGTGGTCTTCATCGCCTTGTAACTCTCCGACCCCATGTCAAGACACTGTCGAATTTCGCGGGACTTTGTTTGGAGCCACCGTTTGATGATTGCCGGCGCTTCGCCGGCTTGCGCATTGGAAATTTGTGTTGAACGACGCAGGAATTCGACTGACTTTGTCGCCAGGATGTCAATGACGGTAGAATTCCAGGCTGAAGATGGCCCCACCTCCCACTGAAATGTCATTCTCGAAATCCCAGCCAAGGCCAGGGATCGCTCCACATCGGATTTTGTGTGCAGGTTGATAGGCTGACAACCTTTCACATTGTCGCGTTGGGAAGCGGGAGTGAAGGGGGGTAAAACAATGTTCTTGCAAATCTCCTCTTCAGCACGGGAAACGTAGTAATCTTGCTCCGCGGCTGATTTGCTGGAAAGAGCTGCTCGAATTCGGCTGAGTTCTTTCACAATCTTTTGAGCTCTTCTTTCTACCCAATAGAGGTTCTGGAGTTCGTTCGTTGTCGGGCTTTTGGGATAGTCCTGCGGGGTTTCCGGACCACCCAGAAAGAACTTCACAAAAGATTGGATTCCACGTGAATACTTGTCGCAGTGTTCCGTCAAGGCACCCTTCTTGGCAATCCTATGGGCTCGCTGTTTCACTCTCCGCTCGCAGTTTTCCTCCGCAGCAACATTCCTTGCTTTCCGGGCATTCTCCACAACGAATTTCGGATCCAACATCACTTCCTCAGGCACCTCCGCAGGTCCGGAATTAGCATTCGGTGGCTGGCCCGACCCGTCTGCATCGTTTGTGAAGTGTCAGTAGAGGCCACAGGTCTGGACCAGATAAGAGAAAGAAACATACCCTCCGTCACATCAGTCTCCATTGCAGAAGTCCCTCCCGCGCTTGGGATTTTCGCCACTACGCCATCTACCAGTTTTCGGATCCACTCCTCATCAACACCCCCACTCGAGCCTCCCTCCGCTGATTGTTCATCATCTTGTCTCTCGGGAGCGTCACCAGGGTCGTCTGGCGGCATTTGGGACTGATGACGCGTGCACAAAATAGATTAATAAGTTTGAGCGTAAATGGAGGTTGTCGGAGAACTGGGAAACGACACTCAGGATATCAAGATCACAAGAAGCTGCTTAATGATACTGCACAAGGATGATTTGGCGGGTATGAACAACGGAGAGCGAGAAGAACATGAGTCATTCCCGAAAGCAATTCAGCTGAATACCTGATACTTGCTACTATTGGGAACATGTGTATATTTAGAGATGCGGGGATTCATCATGCAGTCAATCCTTTCAAGCAGCCCCAAATTGCCCATCACCGCACACACAGTTCCCTTTGACAAGAAATGTACAACCCAACCCAAACACTCCAAGTCCCCACCTTTTCATGTGTCTCCAATTATTCGTCGTCAACTAGGCTCTCCCACCCCTGTTTAAATCCAAACCAATCAACAACCCACATTACTCTCAACCCACCAACACGCAGATATTAATGTAAATCAACTTACTGCAGACCCCAAACCCACTGCACTGATTGTTGCTTTTGGAAATCCAAACGTCCCTGCGGGATTCTGCATAATAGCCACATGACCAATTATCCTTTCACTGTCCACCACGGCCATCACCTCATGATCGTTCAGGACCAAGCGACAATTGAGATCGGGATAATCGCGGTATGGATCTTGATTGCGCGCTAATTCCTTGAACGGTTTGACCACCACCCAAACCTTCTCAAGTGTCTGCTCTGAGCGGAATATCTGCTCTATTTCGCCAAAACGTTGATCATCGCCAAGGTAGAACTCAACCAAACTATTTCCGTGATGATGCGCCCTAGTTGAAAACTTCTTCCGGTTGAGCAAAACACTTTGAACTGGCGTCACCACAGACTGCAGATGCGTATTGGATTCGACAGCCCCTAATCTTCCCCGTTGTCCTGCCTTCCCAGCTACCGCTCTCTTCCACTTAATCAACAGGGGACCGGTGAGGTGCGTCTCTTGCGGTGCTTTCTTCTTCGATTCATCTTCCACACTGTGTATGTCCGTGGTGCCATGGAGAAGGGATCGGAGGGTTGAGTGCATGTGCCATTTGTGTGTCAATGTATTGGGGATATCATCTGGTGTCCAAATGAATTCCACAACAGAAGGGGTAAATCAACTGCCACACTTGATGATAAACAACAATGAACTCACCTCGGTGGTGATTTGTCGGCAACCTCTGTAACAACCCATTTACTCGTTCTTGTGCCCACGCAGCTGTTGACCGTGGGGGGCCAAACCTGCGGATGACTTCAGGGTAATGCTGGGTCAGATGCAAATTAGGCTTGCTTGATTCCGCAGGCCAACCCTCTTGCACACATCTCCGATAATCCCAAATCATCTGATCAAGTTCGCTCAAGTCCTTGATTTTGATGCTGGGTAGGGTGAGGAAATGCGCAATCTGACTCAACGCTGTGGTTGACCTCAACAGTGCCAAAACTCGAGTCTTGCTTTCTGCTGTAGCAGCATCCTCGGCAGCCTTGATCCATATCGGAATTAGAGCAATTGTGTAATAGACCTTGTAGAGAATTACCCATTCCGCTGCTTTCAAAGAACCATGGCTTCCCGCTCCCAAGTTCATCGGCACTCGATCTATCCATGTTGGCAAAACGGTGTGCATAATTGTTCGGCGGACAACATCAAGTTCCTCTGCTGAGATCCTTGGGCGATTTTTGTCCAGCTGTTGGTTAGGCGGAGCTTTTCTCCAACGTGCGGTGATGGTGTCGTCACTACCAGTATGCTCCTCCGATCCGGAAGCATCTTCCGGAGATGTCCCGTAAAGACGTCTTTTCTGTTGTCGTAGGACATACGAGTGGGTGGATGATTCTGGAGAATCACTCTGCAAGCCTGCTCCAGACGTGTTTGGATGGGTGGATGTTATCGGCGTCTGCTCATTCGCGCGGATTCGTTTGGGCCGTAGTTCAACCGAGGTAGCCCCTTCCTCATTCCCGAGTTTTCTCTTCCCTTTGTTTTTGCCGGTGCCCCGAAAAACCTCAGTAAAAGGAGCTGCGGTGTAAGATTTGTCGTTCTGCCATTGCTCATCCAGCTCTTGCATCTTCATGAGTTCCGCACCTGCTAATGGCAAGGACAGGAATCGAATACTGTGATCCTTCAAGTCGCCAAGAGCCAGGACGTGCATCAACTCGATGGAGCAATGATGAACTGGGCGCCAGTAGGGTAATTCATTCAGCGTGCTCCATCTTGCTCCACTGGCAGAGGCAAATTTATCTCGTTCGGTGGAGTTGTTCAGATTCCGCCATTTTGTGGCGTCCTCAAGGTGTTGCTCATTGGTTCTTCTGGGAAACTTCGATGCATCTGTCTCCTCCAGGTCCGTCTTACTTAATAGACAAAACGAACAGAATAGCTTAGCCGCATGACTGCCAAATCCTGCAGTCTTGCGCAGGGCGGGAAGGTCTGCAATCAGGGGAAAGATGACTGCGCGAATGGTTCTCCCCGCCGGTTGCAAATTGGTTGAATCGAAGTGGACTCCACGCCAGAATTCTTTGAGTTCATCAACGAGCGGTTTCAAGACATGGTTGATCTGATCACGCTTCGGCTCCCTGGGACCTGGAATGATGCCGAAAAGATATATGTTTTCGGTCTGGTACCGACATGTGGCAGGCAAATTCAGGCAAACCAAAGTTATCGCCCCGACAGAATTGTGCTTGCCTAGATTTGAGCTTCCCTCGGCATTGAACCAGTCGAGATATAGACTAAAGACGAGGTTTCCGGATGTTTGTGTGTAGAAGCCTGTGCCGTCATCGGCAGTTGGAAACTCTCGCCACACACTGCCATGCCACACGTCCTCCATTGGCTGGTCTGTCGTCCAATTCGCAGAGGCCAGACTCGAATCTAGCAAGGTTTCGAAGTGAGGTAGGCGAAGTCGCGCCTCCAACCATGACTTGAGTGAAACGTACGTGAAAGTTCGAGCTGGCACCAGCTGCCCATTTCGGCTGGATTTGAAGAGAGCTTCATCACAGGTTGGGACAATATTTTGTTCCTTTGCCCATTTACAATACCCCTGTTTTTCGGAAAGGAAAGCCTCGGAGCATTTTTGTGGAACTTTGTTGCCATCCGCAGATTGGAGGACGTAGAGCGCAAAGCATTTTCGGCAACAGACCCGCGTCGTGGAGTCAGGATCCAAACCAAGCCGATGGAAGACGGCCTCCGGCGTAGTTGGAATATCGTTAATAATTGGGATAGGGTCGATCGTGATGTCATTCTGTGCGCTCCAGATCTTTCCCAGAAGCAACACATTGGCACGAGCAGCCCTCAGGAAATCGGTTGCTCCAGATTTGCTCAGTTTATGCGTCAAGACAGAACTTGCCATTTGCAACATTACCTGTTTGCAATAGTCTTCTTGGAGAAGAACCTGCCTGGGAGCAACGTTGACTGCCACTAAGGCTGAAGTCGATGCAGTTGATGCCACCTGCTTACAATGCTGATCAGCATTGCTCCCTTTGCCAGATCCTCAGCTTGATATGGACAAGGCTGGCAACTTACGTGGGAATTCTGCATGGGATGCAAGCATCGTCCTGACTGCAGGGAAGCCCGTTGGGACGTCCGTTTCGGGATTGTTGTTTGATGTTGGTCAAACACACGCTTCGATAATACCCTTCCAGGAACAATTCTGTCACCTTCCTCGTGTTTTGTCATGTTGCAGCCATAGTGTTCACAGAGACACACATGTCTGTTTTTCGGAGGCATGATATGAGTAAGCTGTGGTTGAGGAAGACAGATGTAGATGTAGAGGCACCTCTTTGGAGATGGAGACGGGACAAGCTGCGGGCGGGCAAAGACCATTTCTTTGTCAAAGATGTTCTCTGTGACTGTACAAAATTTGAGATCAACACAAAACACCCACATGCAGCTCACCATGCTTCAAGAGAACATGCATTGATTCTGTTATGCATAACAAGCGTCCAACAACCTGTTATTTCAACTGAGCTTCTCAAACACCACAATGTCGTCTTGATACACTGTGTGGTACATGCGAAGGGGCAGGCTGAGGAACCACGCAAATTGCTGTAAATCACATCCTGCATTACATACCTCGATGCTGCACACTCTCACTTTGTCAGTTTGAAGGTCTAAATCAAGCATCAATGACGAACCTGAGTTATTGTATCAGATGGCGATGGCACCCCTGCATGCAGATACATACCAAAGCCTTCAGAGCAATTAGAACACATTTAAGAAGGCATCTGGTTGCCTTCAGGCAGTCCCCCAACCACGCACTCGAAGGTTTGCAATCATTTCACCTCTGCATCTCCGCGAAAATTAGACAGACACTCAACGTGGTGGTCATCAGCTCATACACAATGCCTTCGCCTCAAGTCCACCTTACTCCTATCCAGCTGCAATGGCTCCGTGAAAAGCAGGAGCTAGTTGATAAGGAAGTGGAGCGAATCGAGATCAACAGCAACACATCACATGCGAAGGAAATCTCGGAAGCTCAAGCTTACATCAATTGGAACCTTATGTACAAGTTCCAAGGCAAGCTCAACTGCGATGCCCATGACATGAAGATTCCACCAGAGGCCACTCCAAATGCCTATGCGACCTGGAATGCCATGAGGAACCGTCTTGGAAGAGGTACGCGGTTACACATCTCCACCACTTTACAGCTAAAAATCTCACGGCCTGTCATGTCCTGATATGATTTACAGGTCCAATGATGTATGACAAGGGTCAATCAAACCTCCCGCGCCATGATCCTCTGGGAAACCCCAGACAAAGTGTGTAGTTCCAGAAATGTGAGCTGCGTTCTCTGTTAAGCTTCGCTGGTGCCATCTGACTCATCGTTGCTTGCAGGTGTGGAGAAATCCCTCGCGTATTGCAAGGGTTGAGGCAGTGATGCCTCACCACCGGACATACCACCTTTGCATCACATCTCCTTTTGTACCCCTCCATCCATACACACCCAACAGTCCCTTCACAAATTGCAGATGAATTGCGTCTCCGCTTTGTTCTCATATCCCCTACACATCCCCCAGTGAGACATCTTGCGGTCCTCTTCCGTTCACGAGTCTCAACTACTACGCACCCTTCTTCCCCCACGCCGGCTCGCTGTGAGTCACTGGTGGGTATTTGATGTGCCTTGTTCCGAAGAAAACAAATTTATTCAAACATGGATCTTGCCATGGCATTAAAATCACCTCCAGAGCAACAGGAGCATTTCTCTTTACCGGGCTAGCACAACTGGCCCTCATGATAAAGGCATGCAAGCAGATTCAAAATCATGACGTCAATCTGCTGCCAGTGACGGAGCAAGACTGCAGATTCTGCGGGGGTCAGCCCCGGCTGAACTTTGCGCCGGGCCACCCGGGAGGTTCAGAAGGCCTGCGCTAGTGGCGCGCAATGTCCACCCTGATGTTCGCGCGAACATCAGGGTGGACATCGCGCGCCAATCGCGCAACCCCAGTTGGTGGTGGGCCATCTCTCAGTTGAAGCATATGTGATGGCCGTTTGGTCTTTGCACACGCCTTTGTCTGACCCAAGCATCGCCTCCCCCTTGTTCTACCTCACTCGTAGTACGTGAATCCCTTTGTCAGCATCGACACTAGGTGTGACCCCCGCCACAACATAAGAACATAAAAGCCGCCCTGGCTGGTTGCTTTCAAGACGAATGCCCACCTTCCTTTTGGCGCGGGCTCGATGTTTTCTGCTTCCATCCACTTTGAACATGGCAAACCTCCATCCACAGTTGCCAAAACCAATAAAATGTACTCTACAATTCTCCCAACCTCCCAATCGGCATGTGCTCGCAGTATTTCAGCATTTGTCAGAACTCTCCTGAACCTAGTCAACACTCGCAAGAAATCCGCGCCTGATGACTGGAAGATTCGTCCGCATCCACACTGTTTCCACGTTGGATCACATCTGCCCGACTCAATCCTGATGCGTCCTATAGATAGCCTTCCTGAAGCTGCCCTTCAAGCCACCTCAGAGAATGTCTTGCCGGTCTTTAGAGTCATATTCTTGCAGGACTTGTCGGCCTCTGGATTTCCTGGTAACTTGTTTGCTTGGGATCGCCCTTGGGATGCTCACTGGAACCAGCTATTCGCAAAGTTCATCTTGAAACACTGGAGGAATGCCTATCAGGCAGGCGCTCTCAAAATATTCTTTATCGATCCCGACGAGGCGAACAACACCTCAATTCAGCTTGGTCTCCTCCACCGTTGGTTTATCGGCCGGCAAGATGGACTTAGGTTGGGTCGATTCTCGCCCAAAGGACAATCGACAATAAGGAAGTCACAATGCCAAACGAAAGTGCGAGTGCAGGTGTGCAGAAATTTTATCATATTTGTGCCCCAAAGCCGCTATGCTGACATGCCAACATGCTGATTAAAGGTTCAGGGACATCGCAAAGAAACACTTTCCAAACTCAGCCTTCCCGACGACCTCAAGTCAGTCTTTGACGATCTCAATGCCACCTCCGAGACAGAGAAAGTTTCCCCACGGACCCTGAGAAAATTACCATTATCATGGCGCTCTGCAGAGTTTACAACCTTTGCTCAAACGCTGGACGACATCTACATACGCAAGAAGATAACAACCCATGGTCGACGCTTTGCACAACAATACAATCTGGAATCTCGGAGAAAATATTCCGACCCCGTTGTTGTGCTCCCACTGAAGAAAGTCCCACGAAATCTCCCCCGGAATTGCTACGCTTCAGAATACTTGGCGACCCTCTCTACCTCAGAACAACAACTGCTCAACACTAAGAATGACGTCGATTTCTCACTGCTTGTTGCATGAGATTGCATTACTTCCAAGTGAGTTCTCGCCTTTCATCCCATCAGTTCGCTCATGAGCAACTTCGCGCACTCATAAGTGTCGTTTCCTCCTGATGGCACACTTAGCCTGTAACATCCAGTGCACACTGAGATCAGTCTCTGCGTAACAACCAGAATCATGGAGTTCGACTTACATTGCCAACTCATCTTTTCTCCTCTGGATCTGATATATATTGACTTCCAAACTTCCCTCTACATAGTATCGATACACATAAACAGGGTGGATTTGTCCCAAGCGGTAGAGTCGATCAATCGCTTGCGCTTCGATTGCTGGATTCCAGCCGGGTTCCTGATCTCATTGATACCAATGGAGATTAGCTCCCTCCCATGTGAAATAGAATACTATTGACATACCATCATGTACACGTTTTGTGCGCATCTCAGGTCAATTCCTACCCCTCCAGCCTGCAGTGATGCAAGAAGAACATTGCACATGGGGTCCGTGCGAAATTGATGAAGGTTTGTGTCGCGCCTCTGCACATTTAACGCGCCAGTCAGCCAAGTCAATGCTATGCCGTTGTCGGTGAGAGCTCGTTCAATTCTGGCAAAAGACAGAGTCAGGATGGGATATTGCAGCGGACATGAGATTTGTTTGGCTCACATTTGGAGAAATCCAACAAAACTTGAGAATATCACCGCCTTCGGCCGCTCAATCCCTTGCACCCCCCGCAGGAAGTACATCAGGTTATCAACAAGGTGGACGATCTTCCCGGAATCTTGCCATCTCCACAGAGGTTCGTGTAGCATCTCCGATCGCGCAAAAAGTGGATGGTTACAGAATTGCCGAAGAATCATCAACCTTCGGAAAAACTCGGCAGGGTCCCATTGCTCTCCCGACGAGCGTAGTCGCCCAAAGTCCCGAATGAAGTTCTGGTGCAGATCATGTGACATCTCCTCCCATGGCGACGCCATCTGTACCATTATAGCCTTTTCGATCTTTCGTGGGAGATTCAACAGTACATCTTTCGTTCTTCTTAAGCAGACTGTTTCCATTAGTCTAGTTAGTGTCTTGATTGCCGCTGAATCCCCGACATTGATGTGTGGAACAAGGCATCTTCTCCATATCTGTTCTTCATTCCAAGGTGCAATGTGCAACAAAGTGATTAAGCTTTGCAGGTCTGTTAGACGGTTTTGGACTGGTGTTCCGGTCAAACATAAGACGAAGTTTGACTTCAGATCCAGAATGGATTGATATCGTTGTGAGTTGGAATTCCTGGTGAGGCTGTGCTCCTCATCTTGAATCAGTACCGGATCATTCAAAGTCTGGTTTAGAGTGTTGAACTCACTGTGCTTCGTCCAAAACAATCCTGAACCAAAACATGTTCAGAGATTGAATCGTGTGCTGGTCAGGTTGTGGATTGCCACCACTCTCCCCGATCATTTCATAGGTCGTCAATACCACTGTTGCCGACTGTAGATCTTCTCTGTTGAGATGTCGTCGCTCAGGCCCATGGAATACCAGGTATGGGATTGCGTCCTTTTTGAAGTGGAGCCTGATCTCATTTTGCCAATTCGTCAGTGTTGCCAGGGGGCAAATGATCAATGTAGCTGCAGATCGATTGGTCCAATCCAACCAGTGAAATTCCACTGCTGCGTCTTGTGTTGCTAGGATATAGACTAGGGTTGTCAGCGTTTTCCCTAACCCCATGTCGTCCGCAAGTATTGATCCTCGCGACTTGTTTGAGTCGTCTAGCTGCGGAAAGGTTGAGGGATCAAAAAGACGGCGAAGCCAGGAATTGAGAGGGTCGTTCCACAAGGACATTAGATCGGTATCTGAGGATTCGTTCTTGCGAAGGAATCTGAGCGCAGATCGCTGATGTGGTCTCAACTCGGTCTTGCACTGTTGAAGAGCGCTTGCAAACAAATGTTCTGGGTGAATACTTTCTTCACCCCTCTGCACCACAAATTGAGGTATTTCAAAAAACATTCTAGGGTTGTAGTTCCATATGGGGGTGAGTTCAACCCCTGCAACGTCGAAGGCCGATTGGACATGTCTGATGTTTTCGGAACGGACAAAGATGCACCCGCGTAGCTCAGACCCTAGACGATTTTTCACTGCAAATGCACGCAACCTCATGAGGCCTTGATCGGTAGAGGGGATTTCTTTGTCAGTCACCGGAGCTGAGCAGGTCGCAATCGGTCCTAGTAACGGGCCAATGTGTTCACTTGCTTCTCGAGGAAGATCTCCCAGCACGATTTGGGGGTAGCGATATACATGGATTCGTCGGGATCCACGCTGAAGGAACGCCAGCTGTGCTTCTTCGCTGATCATGTCAGGGTTCGAGCTGGAAATGGGGATAATGAACTGACCAAGACAGTAGGTGCGCGCCATTCTGTACAACGGCTTCGAACTTGGGAACCGAAGAAAAATACTTACTGCAGCATGCTTGTGTACATTCCCTCTCCTGCAGCATAGACTCTTCATGTAGATCAAGCTTCCCTTGTAAATCCCTCCTATTTGGCTGAGGGATATCCACTTGGATCTTGCTTGTTACATATATGCCTGCTTAGGTACTCAACCGAGCAATCTCAGGTTGTACACAGAGGATCATGGCTCAACAAGCTTCCAGAATTGGCACATTCTTGGATGGGGTTGGGCTTGGCATATCAGTGCACTTGCCCCAATCCTTCAGCTCGCACACCAGACTTGGACTTCGTCAAGTGTGCATCTGTACCGCTTTTGTTCAAGAGGAGAGTGCTAAATTCCCCTGACATCGGACTCTTCCCAATCCATGTGGGCATAACAAATTGCCAATCTCTCATTCAGGCATATCAGTGATTACATTTAGTCCATCTAAGAACAGCATCCAGACTCTATTGGACACTTCATGCCAAGCGTCCTGAAAGACTGGTCAGTGTGAATGCAGCCTGTTGGGATGATGGGTGTGCAGGAATGGTCATCTACTTGTGCGGGCCTTCAAGCAAGGCTTGTAATGTGAGCCTGTTTCAGGACCAAGTGTCAAAAATAATTCCTATGAATCTTTGGGATTTCCAGTTAAACAGTCAGAGGGGTCATACATCTTCTGGCATGGAGATGTTTGTGATGGGGCACAACCTTTATTGAGTAGATTTTTCTCATGCAATCTGTCCCAGTTGCCAACATATGCAGATTCTTTTGCAGCTGCCAATATGCCTGGAAGTTAAGTTGATTGACTCATAATCAGCAGCCCTTTGTGCCCAGAAGTGATATAGTTTACAGCTAAACACCACTTCAAAACAAATACTTAATGAGTTGTTGATCATTTCAATGTAGGTTAGGTTACAGTCATACTCCTCCTGGGTTTGAAAGTTAAACAGAGGTTATGCGTGACATGAACTACACATCAGTACATACATCAGATGGAATTACGGCCAGGAACTCTCCAGAGAGTGCCACACATTCCCCCCTGGTGTAAGGCTCTTCCGATTGTCTCCATGGAAAACCTCATAAGGGATTGCGTGATCTCTGAAATGGAGATCAATTTTGTTTTTCCAATTTGAAAGGGTTGCCAGAGGGCAGATGACTAGTGTAGCTGCAGATCGTTTGTTGGGATCAGCTTGTCGGAAATTTCTTGCGTTATCACTTGTTGCCAGGATAAAAGCAAGGTTTGTTAACGTCTTTCCTAATCCCATATCGTCAGCTAGTATTGATCCCTGGGACCTGTTGTGATTTGGTTCCTTTGCGCTAGAATTTGAATCTTTCTTGCAGTAATCGCAAAGCCAGGCATTGTCATGATGGTACCACAAGGCTTCTGGCTTGTTGTTCTCGGAGTCGTCATTCTTGAGGAGGAAGTTTAGGGCGGAAATCTGATGGGGTTTCATACTTGTCTTGCACTTTTGAAGCGATGTCGAGAGCCAAGGTGCTGGTCTGGAGTTTGAGTCCCTAGTGGTTTCAGTGAGGTGGGGAATTGCGAAGAAAACATCTGGGCTGTAGTTCCAGATTGGGCTTAGTTCCACTTCGGCAGCTTCAAAGGCCAATTGGACTTGAGATATGTTTTCCGAGCGGCTGAAGACACATCCCCTCAGCTGAGGCTGTATACAATTCTTGGTCACGAGAAAGGCACGCAACTTCACCAGAGCTACATCATTGGGAGGGATTTCTGGTTGGGTGGGTGGAGTTGAACAGCTGGAAACTGGCCCTAATAATGGACCTAGATATTCACTCTGCTTTCGGCTGAGATCTCCAAAGCAATTATGTGGCGCGCAGTATATGTGAACTAGCTGTCGGCCTCGTTGAAGAAAAGCTACCTGAGGGACATCAGAAGTAAGTGTTACAGTCCTAGTGGAAGGCAAGGTGATGATAAATTGGCCAAGACAGAATGTTGAAGACATTTGTGGAAAGGGATGGGTAATTTGATTTATTCTGTTACACAAATGCGAACTGAGAAAGACAGGGGAGATAGTGTGTTCCTTTTGAAAAGTTCCAGAGATGGGCCACTGGGGGTATCACTGAGCATGACAATATCAAAAAATCTGTTTTGACTTTGTTTGGCACTTGTATTTGGGCTCTTGAGCTCTGCAGGTTGGGTTAGGGTGGTCCAAATCGCTACTTGATTACAAGAGCATGCAGGGTCAACTTGAACATATCATGAACATGAAATCATCTCCCCTTTGCCCCTTTGGATATTGAATCTTTATGTAAACTCACAGGCAAGGATATTCATGAAGATTGTTTTTCTATGTTTAACGTGACAATTGAATATCCAATATGTGGGATATGTGGGAGTGACCTCACTTACGACTGCAAAATATAAGGTTTTCCCCTGAAGCATTGGTACGTCACATGAATAAACCTTGCAGTTAAGTAACCGTTATCTAGCCATCCAGTTAGCCTTATAGCTCTTTTTACATTTTGAGTAGTATCTTTTTTAAAATATCACACTTCCTTGCCAGATTTCACATTCACCCTGCCTGTCCTGCACAGTGGAATGGGGCTTGAGGTGGGGCAAAGCATGCTTCTTTGCAAGGGCATTCATTCCACAACACAAAATCTTTCTGGAGTAATGATTCAGTTACACTGATGCGCAACACATATTCAACAGGAATTACTGTTTGAATGGCTTGTACTAATGTCTCATTGCACATCAGTTGTACTACAATTAAGAAAAGCAAATCAAAGAGTTCTACACAACATTGTTTTACCTCCCACATTTCTTCTAGCTGTCTTGAGACTCAATTCAGCCTCATTTCGTTGCCGTACTTATGCATCAATTGTGAATCACTTCTGGATTAATTTCAACTTTCTTGTTACTCACTTCTGACAGAGTTCTTGATCAGATTAGGGATAAGTTACTATTCCCATCCGGCTGACATCCGACCAAAACTCACATAAAATTCAGCGGTGGCACTCCCTGGGGAGTGGGAACATATCTCCCCTGGTGAATGCGGCCGATTTCCTCACCAAAGCTCTTGGACGCTCAGTCATTCGGCGTTCACTCGCCCAAATAGGAGTCATCCAAGTCTCCGAGGCTACTTTGAATCTCGCGACTCAAAGTATGCAAGGCTGTAGGAAATCAGAATCAGACCCAAACCCGCAGCAACCTCCTAGGAAGCTCGCGCAGCTAGACCAAGGCGCAAGCCCAGCTGCCATAAAAGGTTAGACCCCCTTTTGCAGTCCAGACCAAGACCTCACCACGGCAAAGCTAACTGTTGTGTATCACCCTGTTGACCGCAGATGCTGAGCAAGCAAGAACCTTAACGGTCACAGCCCCCAGACAAGTCCAAACGCAGATCAGAACCTTGTACGTCCCGAGAGTAGCGAAAAGCAGACTTAATCTTAAGGCTGACTTTATCATGTTCACTTGTAGAACTCTTGAGGAACGACTCGGATCCAGAACCCAGGCAGACCTGCTCTCAAGACTATTGTCTGAGGCACCGGAAGCACAGAAACAGCAAAAGCAGAGCACAAAACAAAGAAAAACTAATGTTGCAAAATTGCTCCTAAATAAACAGAACAAGAACGTATAGACCCGTATAGACAAGACAAGACAAAGTTACTTCAGTAGCTCGGCTTATACCCGTAAGTGGGAATAGACCAGAAGACAGACTTATCGCACAGAGAGACTGACATTGGTTGTGCCCATTGGAGTGCAGGATTCAATAGAACATCCCCTAACGCACAAAGACAGCACAAGCGTGCGCTCAAACCAGTACCCGGGCATCTCCTGCCCTGCCTTCAGGTACAAGCCCGGTCTTATCTCTCTACTCAGATTATCACCATATGTTATCATTGCAATTGTATATACAGAACTCTAACTAGCAATGAACTTCAGTTGCTCTAAAATTTTCAAATCACACATCCTGCCCTTGACCTTGTCCGCCATCCGTTGCTTCCCTCGCCCAAGCCAGCCCTCAACCCCAAGCCCTCCTCCTCTGCATCTACATCACTGCATGAATTATCCCCTCGGACATGCTTGTCCGGCAAGAGCTCGGACGGGCATGTCCAACCAGTTGTTGGACATGGCCGTCCGACAGGTGGTCGAGCCCACCCGTCGGATCCCCCCGTTCGTGCAGAAGTCAGACAGTTCTGCTCGACGGGTCCTCGAGCAGCTTGGCCCGACCACCCATTGGGCTTGTTTGACTGCTCTGCAGTCGGACAGCGCAGCCCGAGCTTCCCTCGGACTGGCTGGTCGGACCACATCGTCCAAGGAGCTTTTGGACATGTCTGTCCGACCAGCTCCCACTGGTCGGACCTGTATGTCCGACGAGTTCCCCAGTCGGACAGACCTGTCCAACAGGTTCACCAGTCGGACTAGCTTGTCCGACGGGTGTGAGTCCGACAAGTTTGACTCGTTGGACATCTCAACTCGACAGGTTCAACTCGTCGGACCAGAGATGTCCAACGAGTTAATCAACCCCGCGTTGCCCAAGCCGCCAAACTGGCAGCTGGTGGAAGCCCTCTCGGAGAGCTTGTTACGGGTATCCAGCTCGCCAAAAGGGCTTCCTCCCGGACTGCCAGCTCGCCGAGAGGGCTTCCTCCCGGATAGCTGCCAGCTCGCCAAGAGGGCTTCCTCACGGATAGCTGCCAGCTCCGAGAGGGCTTCCTCACGGATAGCTGCCAGCTCGCCGAGAGGGCTTCCTCCCGGATAGCTGCCAGCTCGCCGAGAGGGCTTCCTTCCGGATAGCTGCCAGCTCGCCGAGAGGGCTTCCTCCCGGATAGCTGCCAGCTCGCTGAGAGGGCTTCCTCCCAGATAGCTGCCAGTTTGCCAAGAGGAAACTCTCCCGGCTAGCTGGAGTGAGCTGGTTACAGCGAGATGATTTCCTCGCGGCGAGCCGGATACCTGTATCCAGCTCGCCGGGATAATTTCCTCGCGTTGAGCTGGTTACGGGTATCCAGCTCGCCGAGAGGGTTTCCCCCCGGCTAGCTGATTCCTTTGTCCCCTGCATTGATTGGGTGATTTTATCCCGACCATCTTAGTTTGATGCTCTTCTGTCTGGTCTTTGCCGGATTGGCAGCCAGTTGTGTCTTCCTTGGAAGGAATCCTTTGCTCTGAACTATTTCCATGTACACCCTCTTCGCCGCTTCTTTTTTCCTTGTCTTGGCTTTTGCTATTCGCGTGGGGATATCAAACTCTTCAAATCCTAGAAAATCTAGCTACATTCCTGAATCTCTTTTTCTCATTTTTGGACAGTTTTCTATTGTAAGTTATTTTCCTTTCTGCACTGCCCTCTTTTGTTAATGTTGTTGATCTAATCCCCTCTCAACCATGATTAGTTGGATGTTTGGGCGATGCAGATGCAAGACGAGCTAATAGACTTTTACAACAATGTGGGTCATGCCTAACAACTCTGAGCCTTGTTCCTATGGTATGCAGGACCCCTTCCCCAAGACAAGATCAGGCAAGCTGTTCTAATACATTTATATTGTGTAATCAGTGGTTTACACCTTGCAAACATGGTTTTACACCTTGTAAACTGTGGTTTACACCTTGTAAACTGTGGTTTACACCTTGTAAACTGTGGTTTACACCTTGTAAACATGGGTTTACACCTTGTAAACTGTGGTTTACACCTTGTAAACATGGGTTTACACCTTGTAAACTGTGGTTTACACCTTGTAAACATGGGTTTACACCTTGTAAACTGTGGTTTACACCTTGTAAACTGTGGTTTACACCTTGTAAACTGTGGTTTACACCTTGTAAACTGTGGTTTACACCTTGTAAACTGTGGTTTGCATCTTTTAAACCTGTGGTTTATATCTTGTAAACCTGTGGTTTACATCTTTTAAACCTGTGGTTTACAACTTGTAAACCTGTGGTTGATCTTTTAAACCTGTGGTTTACAACTTGTAAACCTGTGGTTTACATCTTTTAAACCTGTGGTTTACATCTTTTAAACCTGTGGTTTACAACTTGTAAACCTGTGGTTTACAACTTGTAAACCTGTGGTTTACATCTTTTAAACCTGTGGTTTACAACTTGTAAACCACAGGTTTACATCTTATAAACCTGTGCTTTGCATCTTGTAAACCTGTGGTTTACATCTTATAAACCTGTGGTTTACATCTTATAAACCTGTGGTTTACATCTTGTAAACCTGTGGTTTACATCTTGTAAACCTGTGGTTTACATCTTGTAAACCTGTGGTTTACATCTTATAAACCTGTGGTTTACATCTTATAAACCTGTGGTTTACATCTTTATAAACCTGTGGTTTACATCTTGTAAACCTGTGGTTTACATCTTGTAAACCTGTGGTTTACATCTTGTAAACCTGTGGTTTACATCTTGTAAACCTGTGGTTTACATCTTGTAAACCTGTGGTTTACATCTTGTAAACCTGTGGTTTACATCTTGTAAACCTGTGGTTTACATCTTATAAAGCTGTGGTTTACATCTTGTAAACCTGTGGTTTAAATCTTGTAAACCTGTGGTTTACATCTTAGGCCCCGTTTGGCCGCGCGATGTTATATGATAAATTGTGTATCACTTTACATGACACATGTAGCCAGGTTGAAGTTGTCACAGAAACAATAAAACCAAGACAACACTTATAACATGTGTGTTTGGTGCAGCCACATAAATTTTTCTTGCAAGTCCAGTTATTACTGCACTCATCATTCCCAACTAGCTACCATACATGGCTCCATCAAACAATCAATAATCTTTACAACAAACCCACAAGCAACAAAAAATCAGATGCAAGAAAATGATTTTGGAGTTCAGCTCGTGATGACCAATTGATTTGTTATCAAGAGCTGAACTCCCGGTCATCGAGAGCTGAACTCCTCTTTGATGAAAGGTCCATGAAGAGCGTTCTGCTCTTGATGACCGGTTGATCGGTCATTGAAGAGGACTTCTTCACCTCTTGATGTCCAATCAACCGGTCATCAAAGAGGACTTCTTCACCTCTTGATGACCAATCAACCGGTCATCAAGAGCTGAACTCCTCTGGATGGCCAGTCAAACCAGTCATCCAGAGGGCTTCAGCTCTTGATGCCCGGTTGATCGGTCATCAAAGAGGATCCTCGTCAAACTGGTCATCCAAGGGGATCCTCTGGATGGCCAGTCGAACCGGTTATCCAGAGGGCTATAGCTCTTGATGACCGGTTGATCGGTCATCAAGAGCTGATCAACTCCTCTTGGTGACCGGTCAACCGGTCATCGGAGGACACAACCTCTTGATGACCTGTTGACTGGCCATTGAGAGGTGAAGTGGTTGACTGGCCATCGAAGAGGACACAACCTCTCGATGACCGGTCATCCAGACTCCAGAGGTTATGTCCTCTTTGATGACCGGTTGGCCAGTCATCAAGTGGGTCTGTCCTCTTAAATGACCGGTTGACCGGTCATCAAGAGGATGACCAAGAGGGTTTGTCCTCTTTGATGACCGGTTGAAGCGGTCATCAAGAGGTGAAGTCCTCTGGATGGCCGGTCAAACCGGTCATCCAAAGGTCGTGTCCTCTTTGATGACCGGTAGACCAGTCATTGAGGTGTTGTGTCCTTTTTGATGACCAAATGATTGGTCATTGAGAGGTGTAGCTTGGAGACCCGACGAGTGGATTTATCACCCAAAAATACAGGTCCAGACCTCTATTTCCGAAATGGCGGGGATGATAAATTTTCAGTCATGCGAGGTCATGTCTTTTATGATATTACTGGCTGCCACAAACACCAAATAAGTGGCTGTTATACCCCGGGCAACCCCCGTTATAAATTGCCCAATTTATCACATCACCTCGCGCGGCCAAACAGGGCCTTATAAACCTGTGGTTTATATCTTGTTATAAACTTGTGGTTTATCTAAGTTTCAATAAAACAGTGATTTACGGAAATTTTGATCATGGGTTCACCTGGTTCTTTTCCCTTTCTAACAGTTTGGTGTAATAAAGGTTTTCAAGCCACCTGTTATTTTGGAATTATCCGTAAGACTGGAGCGAGTCCCGCTAACCAGTCAGAAGCCCCCATTGTAACAGGCGGCTCCGGCAGCATAATAATGTCAAGATCCGGAGCCACGAGGGAAACATGTGACCTGCATGGCAATCAGCCTTATATATTCTTTTGTAATTTGTTTTTTTTTCATCCTCAGCGTACCCTCCAAACAACTTTACACACTCATACTCAACTCCCTACAGAACTGGAACATTCCCAAGTCACGCGGCCCCCTCGTTGGGCACGGATTACAATGATTTGAGACGTTTTGCCCTTGACCTGGGCACATCCCTTGCACGCCATTCCCTGTTTGTTCATAATTACCAAACCGGAAACTTCCCGACACACGCCCCCTCCTTGGGCACGGATGACAATTACTGAGACGTTTTCCCCTTGAACCGGGCACACCCCTTCCACGCCACTCCCTCTTTGGTTACAACTCACAATCATCAAGATGTTTTGCCCTCAACCCAGGCACAGCCTCCTTCCGACTCAATGGATTATTCAGCATGAAATTTTTTGGTGTTTCGTCGTCTTTTCCTTGGGATTGTCAGTACTTACCTTGTGATGTTTCTTTTTCCGGTTTGAATTCATACAAACCCGCATTCGAAATCAAAGTTCCCTACAAGGGCAACCCTTACTTGTCTAAGGTCTTCCTTGTGGAACACTTTCCTATCCCTTGCGCCTCGTGTATCCACGTTCACTCGACCATTCCTATTTTACGCCTCATTTGATTAACAGAATCACAGGAGACTTTGGAAGATGATACTGTCATTCAGGATTCAGGGACAAGGGTTTGGAATCTCACCCCTTGTCTTTTACCGCGCCCTTTTGTAAAAGGAGTTTCTTCTCAGCTCAACCCTTCAGAAGAGTGGCTTCAATTTTTGCGGTTCCTTGGCTCAATGGGTGGTCTCTTGTCGCAACATTTTGACAAAGGGTCTTCTTCTCAACGCACCCTTGAGAAAAAAAGTGGACAGTTTCATGAGTGATTCATTGAATGGGTTATTTGCCTGCGCTGCTTACCGCGCCCTTTTGCCAAAGGTTTTTCTTCTCAGCTTGACCCTTCAGAAGAGTGGCTTCAACCTTTGCGGTTGTTAGGTTCAATGGGTGGTTTGAAGTTGCACCATATGGAAAAAGGGTATTCTTTTCAACGCACCCGTGAGAAATAAGGTTTCCAGGTTCTTGAGTGATCTGATGAATGGGTTTTTTGCCTGCGCTGTACACTATCAATTTTTTTCCACGTTTTCTATAAATAAGAACTTTCCGCGCTTGACTTTTCTCTCACACCAAGTTGATCCTGTTGACCCACAAATAAATTTAAACATCTTCATAAAACCTCCACGTAAGAATCAGTACCACTTTTTCAAATTCCTTCTTGAATTTTCAACAATTTCAACTCCAAGACCATCAAACCATCCAAACATTGTCTCTGGACACTTTGAAGCCACAGCTGATGTATACATATTTCTCAAAACTGTTGGTCTATTGTGATGCTTACGCCTTTTTGTTAGTCTGAACTTGATGTATTCCGCGGCAACCAATACGGCTTGGTGACTACTGGCACTTTCTTCCAATGTTCCGGAGTCGCAGGCAAGAAGGAAATAGATTTCAAAGTCAAACTCATGGCAAATACGGCAATCAAAAACGCCCTTGAGGAGGGCATTCTGTATTCTCTGACTGGAGGGCAAATGATTTTCCTTAACAATGGCAGTACTCCAACTATCACATATACACAGGAGTCAATAATGCGCATTGGTAAGGAATCTGACCTCACCCTTGATTTTACCAATCAAACTGGGATTGTCAAACTTGGTGTAATTTTTGAAAAGTCCAAGATACCAAGCCCACACGTGGGAGAGGATAACCAACTCAAGTTTAATTACTCAAACTATACCTTGTTTTGAGTTTGAACTCAACAACGACACAACTGTAATCTCAGGCTTTGCTCATCCGCAAATTTTATGTTACATAATCAAAAATTGTGAGATGCACCCTCATGTATCAGATAATTCATATCCAGGAGTGAGGGTGCAACTCAAAGGGTTGTTGGAGGGGTTTGACTCAAACACAGCTAGATTGATAATGAAGGTGTGCATTTCTTGCTCCTAAGCCAAGTCAATGGCTCCCAAGCCAAGGCAATGGCTCCTAAGCCAAGGCAATGGCTCCTAAGCCAACGCAATGGCTTCTAAGCCAAGGCAATGATAGCTAATTCAGCAGTTTTTCAGGTGACATCTGGTGTTTTTGGCCCAAATGGGGACCCTTCTGCTTGTTCATCCATCTGACATATCCCTCTATGAAAAAAAGAATCCCATTTTGTTTTCTTCTCACTCCCTACGTTGACAGATGGAACAATTTATCATTTTCTTGACGTCTTCCTATATTCTTAAACTTTCACCTTTTCTTATTTTTCCAAAGTGTGATATATCTTACTCCTTGCGGACTATTTTTAAGTAGCTGTGAGGGAACTTGGAATAAAAGTTTCAATTCAACTTGCAATTCACCATGGTCTGCAACAAGCGGCGGCGCAGCCGCCTTGAAAGTCTAGTATCTTGTAAAATAGGGGGTATCAAATATGACCAAATCCACCATTATGTAATTGACTGGTTTGAAAAAACCCATCATTTTTAAAACATGCTGGTCCTTCTTCTACCCCATTTTATGATCCACTGGTGAACAATTTGATTTTTGGCTAATTGACTGGTTTCTAATTGTGGATTTCTCATATTTGATACCCCCTAATGTGGTTTACACCTTGTAAACTGTGGTCTCAACCTTGTAAACTGTGGTTTAAACTTTGTAAACTGTGGCTTACACCTTGTAAATTTACAAGATTACAAGATGTAAACCACAAGTTTGCGAGATGTCAACCACAAGCTCACAAGATGCAAACTGTGAGTTTACAATATTTAAACCACAAGTTTACAAGATGTAAACCACAGATTTACAAGATGTAAACCACAGGCTTACAAGATGTAAACCACAGGTTTACAAGATGTAAACCACAGGTTTACAAGATGTAAACCACAGGTTTACAAGATGTAAACCACAGGTTTATTATAAGATGTAAACCACAGGTTTACAAGACGTAAATCACAACTTTACAAGCTGTAAACTACACTTTACAGCATGTACACCACTGGGCCTGTTTCTGGCATTGAAGACCATTGGTGAGACAGTCTGGTTCAGCAGACATGTTCCCAAAGGGGCCGCATTGTCTATGTCAAGGGACCTGCTCAGCATGCAGAGGTCTGATGGCTGCACCAATAGATTTAAATAATCTGTTGTGCAGATGGATTTTCAACACAGAGACAACATTTGGTGTCTTGCTGATCCCAGGAATCAAACCCAGGACCTTCCTGGGGACCTATAAATTACCAATTCCAGGAGGATCTCCAACAATTGGTGTGTTGTGTATGCAAATTTCACCATGCCATCATGTGCCCCTTGCCACCTGCATTTCCTCTCCCCAACGAAGTGCCCCTCCCCTGGGCAGATGGGCTGTTTCCCTATTGGTCCCCCGGTTGCCCCCATTATCCAATTGGCAAACCACTTTCCCAAGGTTAAATCAACACTCTGGTGGACCCAACGTTCCTCAGAAACAGATGAGTGCCATGAATTAATGGAGGCCGCTGTGGAATTACTCAAAGGGGAGAATATAGCTTGGAGGGGAAATGGTTAACTAGACTAGTACTAATGTGGGTTATGCTAAGAATGCTGATACACAAGCTGCCTTCCTGACTAATGCTGCAGCGGTGGGCAGATACGTTATCAATTTGGATAACTCTGCCTGTAACGTAACCTTTACAGTTACGTTACGGCCCAGTTACTGATAGCTGGTGGCTGAGTTACGTTATCCAATTTGCAAAATTGGGTAACGTAGTTTAAGTTACGATATTGGATATTGCAATGGTTGGGTTGCTCCGTTATCCGCAGTTTGACAAGTGTGAATTATACCAGCTGGTAAGGGGTCAGTTAGGTGTCTGCCAGCTGCTGTATATGTCGCGTGTTCAACTCCCACCCTGGGAGGGGGTAGCCAGTCCCCTATGTGGGTGTGGGTGCCTCAACACTGTATTAAAAGGGTTTTTTTGACGTTACAGATATTGTAATTCCCCAAAATTACGTTAACTGCGCCCGATTCATGGGAAAGTTACGTTAACATGGCTGCAAAAACAGTACCCCATCTGTGCATTATGTTACATTGCGACAGAGTAAAAATTAATGTACGTTATCCCAGAGGGCAGATCTGGATAACTAAAAATAGTTATGGTATCCAAAATTGCCCCCGTAACGTACCGTAACGTATCTGCCCACCGTGCTGTTGGGTATGAGAGTAACACTAAGAAAAATAAGAAATAGGTGTGGCTGGATTTCTACTTTATGTTAGACTGACTAATACGTATGAGATGACTACTTTCTACTAAGGTGAGAGCAATGGAATGATGGGGAAATTGTTGAGCAATAGGGTGTGCAATCTGAGGAGCAATGAGTTGTTCAATATGAGGAGCAATGAGGTTCAATATGAGGAGCAATGATTTTCAATATGATATTCAATGAGGTGAGTGATGAGGTTCAATCAATAAGGAATAATCAATGATGATGAGTGGAGTATACAATATCCAAAAATATGGGGGGAGAAACAATCAATAGTCTATGGTGATGATGGAGGGATAAAAGGCTCCAATCATCTGATGAAGGCAATACTATGGGGGGTAAGCATAATAAAACCAGCATGGGGGAAATACAACATCTGAGGAGGGGTTTATATAAGAGAGATTCTGCAATAGGTAGAAGGGAGGAGGAGCACGATAACTGATGAGAAAGAAAAATGAGTGCCAAGTGAGGATGTACTACAATAAGAATGAACAGGTGTGAAAAAGACAAGCTAAAGGGTGGCAATGGGAAATGTTCTTATATTTGATATGTGAACTGTACTGAATGGAGAGTGCAAGAATTTTGTGTATGTACTATATGTAATAAGTGGTAGAAATATATGGATGTACTGTATGTAATAAGAGGAAAGAAGAGTAATAGAAGTAACTCTGTACCAACGGTGGATAGTTACTTTACTTTACAATATCTGCGGGATTTTTTTAAAGTAGCTACCCGCCGTTACTTTTTGAGCCGTTATCTTTAGCAGTAATGCACAAAACAACGCGCGAACAGCGGCATCACGCGTAACGTAGCGGGCCTCTTTTTTTGAGGCCGTTACCAGTAAAGTAACGCGTTATCCAGCGGATAACACGTTATTGAGCAATAAAAGGCTAAGTTGGCCCTATTTTGGCCTTTTATTGCTTGTTATCTTGCCCGATATCTGTTGCTACGCGCTCAGATATAGTAACGGCCGTTGCCAAAAAAAAACTCTTGGTGTGATATCAATATTGCACTGCCGTTACTGGTAACAATAACAATAACGGCCAAAAAATGTTACGTTATCATTACGTTACGCGTTACTGTAGCAATAACTACCCACCGTTGTCTGTACTATGTAGGTGATGACTTGTAATAATTCAAAGTGGCAGTACGAAATATGAATGGCTATAACTATGAAAGTATGTGGAAATAGGGCATAGTGTGAGTGAGGAGCTAGGGGCAAAATGAGATGAGGAATCTGAATATGGAATACTATTTGGGAATATATGTAAGGATACTATGTAATCTTATAGCTATTGATGATTATAACTACGGGTTTACTTTGAGCACAGAGGGAAACTTGTTGCGCACGGAAATTTACGTTGAATTGACGTCACGTGAAGGAGGGCCTCCCTCCGTGCGCGCCACCAGCTCCCCTCAAAAAACTATCTGCACACAGGGGTGCTGTGCGGTGACAGGTGGCCGGGTTGAGACACTCCAGCAATCCGGAGGAAAAAAAACCCTTGATGACCGGCACAGACCGGTCATCAAGCTACTACATCCCTCTTGCCGGTGTGGAACTACTCTGAGGGAAGAATAGAGCTTGAGAGAGATTTGGTGCTTGAAGGGCTGCCTCTCAGGGGAACAAGAGGAAGAATATAAGAGTATGGACTCTTAAGGAAAGGTGTGGCTATAGAGGATTCTTGAGGTATGTCTAAGGTTTTACTTTCTACTAATCTAATAGCAAGGTAAAGGTAATGTAAAGTCTGTCCAACCTGATATATTTGGCATAGACTTATCAAGTTTGTCCACTCTGATTTAATGGCATAAGCTAGGCTAGTGAATGGTGACCAGTGATCTGGATCGCTGGGACAGGATCTTATGGGGAACAAAAGGTAGGGCCAAAGAGGGCAGACTATATACAAAATATTATGGGGCTGAGTTGTGGTTGGGAGAAAAGATGAAACAGTAAAAATTCTCAATCAAGCGGCTGAGGCTGAAAATGCTATGGGTATGGAGAGTTCTGGAATAAGGCTGGAATGTGGAGAGACAATGAAACATCAGGAGAAGGGGATTACATATCATATGAGTGGCTGAAAAGGGAAGGGCTGAAACCAAAGGAGACAAGGGGTAACCAGGATAAGATCTCTATGGTTATTAAATGTGTGGCTAATTCCAAAATGGGTTTGTTATGCTGGATTGGGAAGGGAGGAAAAGATGATGAATATCCAGGGTCTTTCCTAATAGTCTGGCTCTGTCTGATGGGTGACTTTCTCCCACTTGTGCCTAGCTGGGAGCCTGAGGAGTGTTGAGTTGGTGTGGGTGGGTATCCAGGAGGTGAAAAAAAGGGCAAAGAGAGGATGGGGGGCCTGTTGATGGGATGAGTTGTCCTGGCCTTGATTCTTGAGGAGGTGGGGCCTTGAGTATTCCAGAGAAGGTTATATTGAGGGAAAAAGACTTTGATTTTGGTGCCATATTCAGGATTGGCTTACCACACCGGTCTTCAAGGGGATTGTTTCCTCCGGATGGCCGGAGTGCTTCACCCTGGCCACCTGTCACAGCACGGCACCCCCGTGTGCGGATAGTTTTTTGAGGGGAGCTGGTGGCACACACGGAGGGGGGCCCAACGTCACGTGACATTGATTCAACGGAAATTCCTGTGCGCAACAAGTTTCCCTCCGTGCGCAAAGTAAACCTGTATAACTTTTACTATGCGGAAATAAGAAAGCAAAGATACCACTGGTGATATGCTATGGAGCATCACATAATGTCAACCACAAGCTCACAAGATGTAAACCACGAGTTTACAAGATGTAAACCACAAGTTTATCAGATGTAAGCCACAGGTTTGCAAGATTTCAACCACATTTTTACAAGATATAAACCACAGGTTTACAACATGTAAACCACCAGTTTAAAGCATGTAAACCACAAGTTTACAGCATGTAAATCACATGTTTACAGCATGTAAACCACAAGTTTACAGCATGTAAACCACAAGTTTACGGCATATGAACCACAAGTCTACAGCATGTAAACCACATGTTTACAGCATGTAAACTACAGTTTACAAGATGTAAACCACCAGTATACAGCATGTAAACTACAGTTTACAAGTAGTAAACTACAGTTTACAAGTAGTAAACTACAGTTTACAAGATGTAAACTACATTTTACAAAATGTAAATTACAATTTACAAGATGTAAACTATAAGTTAACAAGATGTAAACTATAAGTTAACAAGATGTAAACCACAAGTTTACAAGATGTAAACCACAAGTTTACAAGATGTAAACCACAAGTTTACAAGATGTAAACCACAAGTTTACAAGATGTAAACCACAAGTTTACAGCATGTAAACCACAAGTTTACAAGATGTAAACCACAAGTTTACAAGTTGGAAACCACAAGTTTACAAGTTATAAACCATAATTTTACAAGTTGTAAACCACAAGTTCACAAGTTTTAAATCATAAGTTTACAAGTTGTAAACCACAAGTTCACAAGTTGTAAACCACAAGTTCACAAGTTGTAAACCACAGGTTGTTTACAGGTTGTAAACCACAGGTTTGCAAGATGTGAACCACAAGTTTAAAAGATGTAAACCACAAGTTTACAAGATGTAAACCACAAGCTTACAAGATGTAAACCACAAGTTTACAAGATGTAAACCACAAGTTCACAAGTTGTGAACCACAAGCTTCCAAGTTGTAAACCACAAGGATTAACAAGATGTAAACCACAAGTTTAATAGTTCTAAACCAGAGGCTTAGAAGATGTGAACCACAAGTTTAAAAGATGTAAACCCCAAGTTTACAAGATGTAAACCCCAAGTTTACAAGATGTAAACCCCAAGTTTACAAGATGTAAACCCCAAGTTTACAAGATGTAAACCCCAAGTTTACAAGATGTAAACCACAATTTTACAGCATGTAAACTACAGTTTACAAGATGTAAACTATAGGTTTCCAAGATGTAAACCACAGGTTAACAAGATGTAAACAACCAGTTTACATCTTGTAAAATTGCGCTTTACATCTTGTAACCTGTAGTTCACCTGCCGTAAACTTGTGTTTTTTGTCTTGCAAACTTGTAGTTTAGATTTGGCAAAATTGTTGTTTGCATCATGTAAAATTGTGGTTTACATCTTTCAAACTTTTGGTTTAGATGTTGTTAATCTGTGGTTTACATCTTGGGACCTTGTGGTTTACATGTTGTAAACTTTAGTTTACATGCTCTTAGAATATGTGGGTGCACAGTGGTACGGCTTGTGACTTCAAACTTGTTTTCAATGATGTCAACGGTGTGTTAAGCCAATCCTGATCTAACCAGAAAACCAGCAACCATCAATCACAAGGCTGTCACACCTCAAGACTAAATCCCATACCTCTGGCCCCCTTGTCAGCAAAGCCCAAGCCCTCAACATCCCCACTCAATGGTAATACCCTGGATAATAGTATTCCCTCTTCCCACACTCACCCTCACTTGGATAAACCCTCTCCCTAGTCTCAAACATCTACCCAGATCACATGTTACCCCCTTCTTCTAGTGTTTCCTTAGAACCATGTGCTCAAAGATGTATAAGCAACCTTGAAACCCTTCACCCTCCAAACCCAACATGATACACATTATACTAGACATAGCCCCAAACCCCACCTAGATTATTTCTCCCTGAAACACTTCCTGAAACGCTTCCTGAAACACCTAACTCCTCCTATCTTCAATCCCTAGATTATTTCTCCCTGAAACACTTCCTGAAACGCCTAACTACTCCTATCTTAGATCATAGAATATTCTACCCCTGTTATGTCTCACATATCCCCTCCTCTAACTAGGAAGATTGCACCATAGCCCCTAGAAGATGGCATCATCCCCACCCACTATTACACCATCATGTGACTCCTTGACCCACTACTCTGACCACATGGCTGTTTCATCCTATAGAAGTAGAATGTTCTATGCTTCCCTTCAGGCTATCCTTGTTTCATCATGGCTCCTCTTTCTTGTGTATATAAAATGGGTTGTTTTCTTCTTCATTTGTTCCCCATCAGATCCTGTCCCAGCAATCCAGATCACTGGTCACCATTCACTAGCCTAGCTTATGCCATTAAATCAGAGTGGACAAGCTTGATAAGTCTATGCCAAATATATCAGGTTGGACAGACTTTACATTACCTTTACCTTGCTATTAGATTAGTAGAAAGTAAAACCTTAGACATACCTCAAGAATCTCCATAGCCACACCTTTCCTTAAGAGTCCATACTCTTATATCTTTTTCTTTCTCCCAGAGAGGCAGCCCATTAAAGCACCATTCCCTCTCCAGCTCTATTTTTCCCTCAGAGTAGTTCCACAACGGGTGTGAAGGTTTCAAATTGAAAGCAGTTGAGCACTACTCCTTGATCCAGTTGACAGTCACCAATTTCCTTTCCTGCATCTTGACACCTTCTATCCAGCCAGGGGCTAGTCAAACACCAAATCATAGTGTGGTTCCTTGTCAAGGTCACTAGTCTAGGCGGTTTCTTTCTCATCTATCCTGTTGACCATGATTAGCTAACTCTTCATTTATTATCTTAGCCCATGTGTTTGCATCTCAACTTTGTTCCTTTTTCTTTCAGGTAAAAATCAATCATCATTGTTTTCTATCTTATTTTTGTTTTTACTGAAATCAATTTCTTTTAGCCTGAACTTATCACATTGTCAGCCTTAGAGATACATCAAGTATCCAAAAAACTGCAATAAATTAGTAAATAATAATAATTATCAAATTATTAGTGCAGAATCAGATTCCTCATCATAAATTAAGGGGGGTCACCCACTCAAAGTAACCCCTTATTCCTATTCCTTCATGTACTAATTGTATAAATAAGAATTGGCCACAGAAAGCGCCCAAAAATAGTATTACATACAAAAATTGAGTAAAACAAACAAAATACGTAAAAAATAAACGGTTGTACAGTAATGAGTAATATTACTCGTGTAAAAATACCCCGTGAAAGTATTATGTAGACTTCTACTGAAGCTCTTTCACAGGACAATTGGTTATAAACATGTCATGTGACAGAGTCAGGGAAATTAGTCTATTATAATACAAATAATTTTCCCACAGCCAAGCCCTGGTCACGGCTACACCTCAGGATACTCCCATAGGGAGAAAAGGAATTAGTGTTTACGCCCACTGAAGTCCCCTCTACAAATAGAGGCCTATTTTGTTGAGTTGTCTGTTAGTCTGCTACCATGATGTATCACCACAGTATGGAGGGCTGTTGGATCAACCCATGAGCACTACCAACCAACCACCCAGCTGGCAGCCACAAGCGTCTGTAGCCTAGTTGGTAAAGGCAGCACTCTAGTATGTGTCTCAGCATAGCTGAGGTCGTGAGTTCGACTCTCACCAGACACATCTTCATTTTACAGTCTCTACAGGTTATGAGCCCAGAGCTACCTGAGCGCTACTCGCTTACAATAGAGACTTGATGAATTTGTGAATGCTTACTTGTAAGACCACGCAATCCCCTATAAGCCTACATCTAGATCACAGGTTCAATCCCTACGCTGATCATCTTTCCTGGGTCTCATTCCCACTCTCTCTTGGGGTCAATCCCCACTTCCCATCATGTAGCAAGGGGGGGTGTTGAGTTGTCTGTTAGTCTGCTACCATGATGTATCACCACAGTATGGAGGGCTGTTGGATCGACCCATGAGCACTACCAACCAACCACCCAGCTGGCAGCCACAAGTGTCTGTAGCCTAGTTGGTAAAGGCAGCACTCTAGTATGTGTCTCAGCATAGCTGAGGTCGTGAGTTCGACTCTCACCAGACACATCTTTATTTTACAGTCTCTACATATTTGGCCCTCAGGAAAAGATCCCCCAGACCATTCACCGCCCATCAACCGTGAGTTTGCCGTGAATATTCTCCCCTGCTACTACAGTAGCCCCTTTTCCTTATAAACCATCCCCAGCACGTAAAATCCACTGGATTAAACCCTTTAAAATATCAAAAATCCCTTATTAGCATAATTAAAGCTTTATCCTTATAAGTAGTTGCCGTAAGACCTCCGCCTCTGTCAAGCAGCCAATCAGTTTAAGCGCTTACCACCTACTTTTACACCAAATTAATTCCCTGTAATTAATAATTACATAATTAATCCTTCCTCTGTTACAGAGTGTTTAAACCCTTGTAGTGGCCATATTTGCCACTTAAAAAGCTTGGTAATTTATATTACCAGTGTTTACATCAGCACAGTTATAGTGCTAGGGCCCAAAACCCTTATTTTGACGGGTTTTTTGCCCTAAGCTTCATAAACAGAGCTGTCACACATGCTGTAAACTTGTGGTTTCCTGATTGTAAACTTGTGTTTTGCAACTTGTACATTGTGGATTACAACTTGTAAACTTGTGGTTTACATCTTGCAAACTTGTGGTTTACATCTGGTAATCTTGTGGTCTTGTAACCTGTAGTTCACATGCTGGAAACTTGTGGTTTACATCTTGTCAACTTGTGGTTTAGATCTTGTAAACCTGTGGTTTACATCTTGTAAAATTGTGGTTTACTCTTGTAAAATTGTGGTTTACATCTGGTAAAATTGTTGTTTGCATCATGTAAAATTGTGGTTTACATCTTTCAAACTGGTTTAGATCTTGTAAACCTGTGGTTTACAACTTGTAAACTTGTGGTTTACAACTTGTGAGCCTGTGGTGTACAACTTGCAAACTTGTGGTTTACAACTTGTAAACTTGTGGCTTACAAGCTGTAAACTTGTGGTTTACATCTTGTCAACTTGTGGTTTAAATCTTGTAAACTTGTGGTTTACATCTTGCAAACTTGTGGTTTACATCTGGTAATCTTGCAGGTTGTTAAGCACATGCCGTCGGCAAAGGTAGTTTTGAGATCAATTCATATGCTCTATACTGCCGTTCAAGACAGTTACCGGGATGATTTACGCCCCGTTTGGCACTGATATAAATATAGGTGATATAATCACAGGCTAATTCAATAAAAAATACAAAATTCAACATAAAGCCTCCAAATTTTTCTAGGCAATCTACAGTGCTGTTCTCTTCAACTGTGAACCCAGAATCAACTTATCCAGCCATCTTCAGCACCATAATACCATTATATCACTTCATATTGGTTAAAAGTGATATAATGGTATTATGGTGCTGAAGATGGCTGAATCAGTTGAATCAGATTTCAAAATTGAAGAGACCAGAACTGTAGGTTGCCTACAAAAAACATTTGGAGGCTTTATGTTGAACTAGAGGCCAAGGCGGCTGCAGCGCCGCTGCAGTGAAAAAAACACAATTATAGGCATGGGCCCTGGCATTGCATTTTGTTATATTGTAAATCAGTTATTTTGCCATAAAAATAGGATTACCAAACTTGGACATCATGTTTTCATAATTTCTTGCCAAGTCGTAAGAATACATATGTACCTTTTTTCTAATTTTCAATCAGATATTCTCCCATAACAAATGGCATCACCACACTTGGACATGATGTGTTCACAAATAATTGCCAAGTTCAAAAATATGTGACATTTGTCCATTTGGATATAATAAATGTCCTGCTGAGTTTTGAAAATGTATAACCCTGGCAGTTGTGAGATATCCAAAGCAGCAACATGATTTCAAATGGTTAAATCATAAATTCATGATCCACCCAAAAAAAGGTGCTGCAGACCATGATTTATGGTAAAGACACTATGGGCCATTTTACCAATTGGAAACAATTTATTTGCCCATGATGGTTTCAAAAAGAACCATCAGAATCAGATGCTTCAACTTGCAAAAGTGGTGATTGCCAATTTACACTATTCTGATAATCACAGCAATACATCAACATTAATCATATCAACACTTCAACTTCCCACATCAAACCACATACCTGACAGGAAACCCCTAGTCTTTTTCACAACCCTACTCTTGTGCAACAAATGAACAGCCCAAATAGCCCATGCCTGATGATTGATTTCAGAACCACTGTTTCCATAAAATGTTAATTTGCACCCATCTTCCTGGCCACTCTTAGGGCTGTTTCTATCAAGTTTCACTCATATTAACCATCACATGGTATTAATCAACACCTGCCCTGATCAACCTGCTTGTTCATGATAGCAATCAATCCACTCTCATCAACCTGCTCCCAATTGACAGCAATCATTCAATACAGTACCTTAATCAACATGCCTATACTCAATGCCAACATTTTGCTTGACCATCTCAAGATCAGAACAAAAAGTTTGACAATAATTATCACCACACTGTGCAGGTAGCTAATTAACTATTCTTTTGCTTGAAAAACATTGTCATGAAACCTGATTATCAAGACATGAATACAATGTTGTAAATGCACATTTGTTCTTGTTTTTTTTTTTTTTATGTTTTTTTATAAGCCACCATTGTGGAAACCTACAACATCTTTCCTAGCTGATGTAGACAAAATTACTACTGAAGGGAGCAGCGGGGAGGTTTAATTGACTTTTTACACCAAAAAACTAAAAGAAAACCCCAAACAATTGAAAACAGCAATAGAGAGGAGTTAAGAGAGGAGGACGGAATTTGTGTTTAACTATGATGTCAAGCAGCTTGATCATGGTTCTGATCTGGGCCAAGCTATAAGTTTGGAAGTTTCCTGGGTAATCATTGTGCCCTCAACGTTGGGGAGGGGATCGGAATTCTGGAAGTTCTGGTTCGCGGCGGAGGCGTTGGGGAGCTTGAGAGCAGAGGGCCGGGGCCAAGGCCGAGGCTGGCGGCGAAGAGCGGTGTGGTGACGTGGTGTGTCAGTGGTCGGAGAGGAGGGGGCAGAAGGGCGTACCGGGAGAGACTTGACGGGGTGTGCTTGTTTGAGGGGAAGAGTTGGAGCAGGAGGCGGTTGGCATTCATGAGGGAGATGCTTGTGTGATGAGACTGGCCACTCGTCTTTGGATGCGCCTTGTTTGCCAGCAGCACCAAGCTGTTGCTCGTGCTCGACAACAACATGCTAGTCACCCGGCGCGGGGAGAGGCGGGCTTGGTTCTTTAATGTGTTCTTCTTCTACCGATGTTTGTGTGACTCGAGGAGGTCCGGCGGGTATGAGGACCAATTGGATTTCATACTGGTAGAAGAGCTTTGGTTCCAGATACAGAATCAGTGGGCATGACCTTGAGGGGCAAGGATGAGGAAGGTTCAATTGGTGAACCGAGACAAGTTTGACACTGGGGATGTTTCAAAAGCACGGACAATACCCTCTTCCTTTTTACACCAAGGATGTTTTGGAAGCACATACGATACCCTTGTCCTTGTTGGAAATGATGAGGGGAACATGACGCTGAAGGTAGCAGCGGCCACGCGTCTTTAAATTACCAGCGTTGGCTTTACAAGAGTTGGAGACCTTCATGACATCGAAATAGGCATTGAGAGACATCAAAACGGCGAGGAACTCCTTGGTCTTGGAGATGAACTCGAGTGATCAACAAAACATAAACTGAGTTAGAGAGAAATATGATCAGTCGGGCTCTTGACCACCAGCAAAGTGAAAAAAAGTGCTCCCTTTATAGTCCGATAGCTGTTCAATCCCTCTTGAAAGGGTGTGGGGGAGTGATGTGGCGGTGGTTTTGTTTCCAAGGCAGGCCAGGGCGTACAGTCGAGTAGTCAAGGAGACTTTGTCCAGTAGCAGTGTGAGTGGGGCTCTGTTGCTACCAGGCTGTAGCAGGGTGGAGTTGGGAAAGAGAAGGTCAGGGCTGGGTGGATGAGTCCAATGGGTATATAAACAATGGTGGGCCAGCTACGCTAACCGTAGCGTTAGTGTGGCGTAGTGTAGCGGAATTCCGCTAAATTTTAGCGTAGGGTTAGCGGATTGCGCCTTCTCTGCACTAACGCTACACACAAAGGGTGCGCAGCTAATTTAGCTGTTAGCGTAGCGTTAGCGCAGATGCGCGCAATTGCGCTAACACTACACACGCAGGGCGCAAAAGAGCACGGGCTACGGTGCACCACAGTGCTTTTAGCTGAAAAAAAGGCCTTTTTTTCCGCTAAAAGCGCTGTAGCGCAGCGTAGTGACTGTAGCGGCGCGCTAACACTAACAAACAATTGGCGCCCTGTTAGCGCCGCTGAAACGTAGCGCAGCGTAGCGGCGCTAACAGCGCGCTAACGCTACTCAAAATGGGCGGGCGCTTTTTGCCGCTACGCTAACGCTAAGTGGCCCTGTAGCGTAGTGTAGCGTAGCGGCCCACCGTTGATATAAACCACAAGATTGTGTTTGCTTTAGCCCCAGGGCGTCCTCTGCCGCTGTACTTCCAGCGTGCAGTTTTTCCTCACCCCCTCCACTGTTGCACTTGCACAGTTTGAGGGGTTCAACTCGTTGGCCCCCCTTTGCATAATGCCTTAAATGTGGCACGCTGGGGGTCATCCTCTCACTGTTTTTTAACCCTGCTAGACAGGGATGGACAGTGGGCCATGGTGCATCAGCAGCTTGCTGATGTTAGGTGGCTGGTTGCAGGTTGTTGTTAAATTGTGTTTTTTTGTTGATTTAGACATTTGTAGAGGGAAAACCCTTCATTTTTTTTGCAGAAGTTGTAGAGGGGAAACCCTTGATTTTTTTTTGTGATTTTTGGAGATTTCTAGGGGAAACCCTTGAGGTTTTGTTTTGTGATTCAGAGGCTTTAATAAACTTGGATTTTCTATTTTTTATTGAATTAATCAGCGATTATATCACCCATAATTATATTGGTGCCAAATGGGGCCTTAAAGGTAGACAGCTCATTTAATGATTATTGCCTTTCAGTGATGCTCCAAAACTGACTATCCAATAATCTTTAATTTTTTTTGTTGGTCAGAAACATGTGGGTGCCATGTACCTTGGGGCTAGAGATGGCAAATGGTACCCGCCGCGTGTCCGGGTACTGCCTGCTTTTTTGGCCCAAAACAGATACCCGTACCCGTACTTGGCACCCAGGTCTTTCTGGCGGGTACCGGCGGTACCCGCGAAGTTGTTTTTTGTAGATATTGTGTTTTGCTTAATGGTTGGACTTCAAGAGTGAAGTTGAGTGCTGTAGTTATGGGGTTGTCTGGCACAGCCCCAGTTTAATCTCCATCATTCTGCCATACGGAGCCCGCCTGTACTGAAGTGAAAATGATCATGATGATCTTTATTTCACAATCCAAGGCAAAACAAAACAAAATGGAATTACAGAATGCCATGATTTGTGCACAGCAACAGGACCATCTGTCCAAGCATTCTACAAAACACAATATTTGCCTGCTTTCCAAGAGGGATCCCTCTTGGGCTTCTGCGAGCTGGTATCAGTATACCTGCCGCCGAGAGAGGATTTATACCTGCTCGCCGAGAGAGATTCCTCTCGGCGAGCACTGGTATACACACACCAGCTCGCCAAACTCTTGGCGAGCTGGTGGGTGTATACCTGCTCGCCGAGAGGAATCCCTCTCGGCGAGCTGGTGTGTGTATACCAGTGCTCGCCAAGAGGAATCCCTCTCGGCGAGCTGGTGTATGTATACCGGTGCTTGCCAAGAGGAATCCCTCTCGGCGAGCCGGTCATGGTGTGTGTACACCAGCTTTCCGAACTCTCGGCAAGCTGTTGTGTGTACACCAGCTCTCCGACCTCTCGGCGAGCTGGTGTGTGTGCACCAGCTCTCCGAACTCTTGGCGAGCTGGTGTGTGTATACCTGCTCGCCGAGAGGAATCCCTCTTGGCGGGCTGGTGGCTCGGCGAGCTGGTGTGTGTATACCAGTGCTCGCCAAGAGGAATCCCTCTCGGCGAGCTGGTGTGTGTATACCTGCTCGCCGAGAGGAATCCCTCTTGGCGGGCTGATGGGCGAGCTGGTGGTGCTGCAGCCGGGGATATCACACAGGACTTGCAGGAGACAAGTCCAGAAGGGGGTCGGGGACACACACAGCGGAAAAGAGGTAGCAGTATTGGCGGGTATCAAGCGGCGGTACCCGCCTAAAAATCACACAAAAACCAATGCCGGGTACCGCCGCGCGGGTACCCGTTTGCCATCTCTACTTGGGGCCGATGCATGGCAGTCACCCAATGGTCAGGATATCCATGGGGTAATCATTTACCGCTTAGGGGAGAAGGATGACGGAAAATTCAATCTTGAATCCATGCCACTTGATTTTGTTCAGCTCGCTTGCAGTAACACTGGAGACTATCTTGCCAAAACAATGTCCTTGGTAGTTGAAAAATTTGAAGTTCAAGATAAAGTACGCCCAATTTGATGCCTTTTCTTCTTGTGATACATTTTTATGACCTAATTCATTGCTTTTAATCAGATCTGTGGCATTGTTGACAACAATGCCTCAAACAATGCATCTATGGTGGCCGCTATGAAAAAGTTTAAATGGCCTTGTTTCAAAGGTGAACCACATTGGATCAGGTTCTTTGCACATATACTTAATATGATTGTCCAATCAATCCTGCGGCCGTTCAAGCATCTCCAAAATAAAGCACCTGGTAAACGGGCAACCAATATTGAAACAGACAAGGAATCAGAATATGAGGATGCCAAGATTCAGATCCAAAGGCAAGTTGTTTTATCATTAAATAATAATGAACATCATTCTCATGGTCTCAATGGAAAAATAGATACAACACCAATGATTCCATCTGTCAGGGCGGGTCTCTATTGTGGCCGCGCCCTGAATATAAACCTTAGTTATGATCTAAGGTTTCAGCTGATCTCAGCTGTCACAACATCAGTCGGAGCTCGACTTGGCCGCAGCACAAGGAGGAAAAGCCGCGCCTCCGTCTGGAGGGGCTGGTTGAGCGTATACAACCAAATTCCAAGGGACTCGAAGATTTTGGTCCTGTCTAGGACAGGAAAGAGAAAAAAGGGAAAAGGCCCGACTTACCTAGTGGAACTGGGAGTCGGGTTGAGAACGGAAAGGATGGAAGTGAGAAAGAGATGGATCAGAAACCCCAATTGTTGTGTTTGGTGTGCGTAGTCGAATGCAACAATGAAAGCGGGTGTGGTAACTCATCTGGGGGTTGTTCCTGTAGGAACAATCCCTAGTACTTATACCCCAGTCGTGCTGGGCTAACCTGTGGTCCGATGCACATCGGTAATCTTTGATCTATCCACCTGGGAATCTTATTAAAAGATACCCAGGTGTTGCTCCCTCACTCACTCGAAGTCAACACCCGATTCTGGCTGTCTCACTCAAGGGTGCTACATGAGTGTGCTCGCTATTTGGATGAATTGCTTGGTTGCGGGCCGCTCTTGCTCACAGTGGCCCGTAACTTGTCGCTGTCTGCGCTGTCTTTACTAGCAGACTGCTGACACTCGCCCCCCCAAAAAAGCACCGCTCTGATAGGAGTCGTGCCAGGATTGCGACGCTTTGCGGCGCGAAATTTTTGCACATCACAGTTGGTGATAGCTTCCCGCGGCAACCACTTATTGTGATCCGCTGACAAGCCCTTAAAGCGCATCAAATATAGCCTGCAATCTTGTCCCTGCGCTCTGGTCAATTTTTCGTCCAGAATGCGGAACGCAACACTTCCGTTGTGGAACTACTCAAAGGGGAGAATAGAGCTTGGAAGGGAAATGGATAGCAACACTAGTACTAATGTAAGCTATGCAAGGGTGCTGATGAGGCTGCCTTCCTGACTAATGCTGAGGGGATGAGAGTAACACTAAGAAAAAGAAGAAAAGGTGTGGCTGATTTCTGCTTGATCTTAGGAGCTAGGACTATGAGCTTTAACTACTGACTACTGAGGGTAAGAGAGTTGGAGGAGTGATGAGAGTGGGGAATTCAATGGCAAGGTTCAATGGCAATGGGTTGATGAGAATGGGCACTTATAATTTCTGTATCTAAAATTATCTATAAATTCTGCATATAGTTCTCTGCATGAGGTACAAGTGAGGGGGGGAAGACAGTTCTTATAGTAAGGAGGGATGAGCACAGACAGTGGAGGAATTCTGGCTATGAGAATGAAGGTTGTACAAATGAGGAAGAGTGATGTGAACATAGTAACAGCATGTAATGATGAGCAATGCTGAAAGGGGAATGCTGGTTATGGGAATAAAAGAATGTACTAATGGGGAAGAGTGATGAGAACATAGTAACTACTTGTAATGATGAGCACTACTGAAAAAGGTAAGCACAGATCCAATGATGTAATGTGTACAATAGGTATAGTACATAATGAGAAATGTATGTAAAGGGTTTAGTATGTGAGAATAAATATGTAAAAGAAATGTACTGTATTGATTCAAGTAGGTTACTAATGAAATGAGTATTGTAACTAATGAAGACTGTAGGTTGTCTGTAAGTCTTATATCCTCTATAACTACTGAACCATTGAAAATAAGGGGGTACTATGTATCAGTGACTATAGGTAAAATCTGGCGTAGAATCTGAATATGCAATAATAATGAGGTATTTGTGAAGGGTTATGGGGAGATGGGAAATGTAATGATGAATATATGTAAAGAAAAGCAATAAAATACTACTTATGGTTTGGAATGGAGCACCACACTGTCAGTAGCCTCCAGGAGCATATCCCGCACGACCGGAGGTGGAGGATCACTCCTGTCCCCATCAACCACATACTTTTTTCAGAAAGCCAACTGGAAAAGCTGGGTGTTTAAGGTCAAAACCCTCTGTCAGGATAACCTCTACGGCATTTCGCCCGTGAAGAGCCTTGACAAAAAATGGCCCCACAAATGCATCCTTCAGTTTGCGGTTGCCATCTAAATTCTGAAAATTAACACTGGAAACCAATACGCAATCTCCAACCTTAATATCATAATCGCGGTGGCTCTTGTCCCATTGTTCTTTATTGTACGCAACGGCCTTGGCTATGCAATTGCTGGCATGTTTCTCTGCCTGGAGCATCATCTGCTGGAACCGCTCAGCGGATGGGTGAAGAGTCACCCCTTTGCTGAGTAACATATCGCAAGGCATATGCAGAACCCATCTGCGTTCCAGTTCAAACGGTGTTTTACCTGTGCTGGAATGTATGCTGGAGTTATAGGCATATTCCAGCGCAGGTAACAAACACACCCAGTCGTGTGTATAGCCTTCGCTGTCCTTAAACTGGAGGCCAAAGGCACAGTACCGCCAAATCATATCCTCCAGTGTCTGAATCATATGCTCCGCCAAACCATCTGTTTGAGGGTGATACGCAGTGGAGAAAACTTCGTCCCCACAAGTTGGAACAAATTTTTCCAGAATTCAGAGGTAAACTTGGGGTCACGGTCAGTGATGATTACCTTTGGGCAACCAACATCATGAATAATGGAATTCCAAAAAATCAAGGCGACGTCCAACGCGGTATTCTCCTTGTAACACGGCAAGAAATGCGCCCGTTTCGAGAAACAATCCACTACAACCAAGACCGCGTTATAGCTATCCTTGCCCGCCGTGGGGAGCGCGGTGACGAAGTCCATATTGATGACTTCCCACTGCCCTTTAGGCTCCTCAATTGCTTGCAAAAGCCCGAACCGCTTACCGGTCGCCCGATTGGCCCTCTGGCAGCGGTCACAGCTTGCGCAATATTGCTCTACTCGTGTGGTCCACCCCTGCCACCAGGCCAACAATAGCAGGCGTTCCACTGTCCTGTCTTTAGAAAAGTGTCCGGCCGCTACATTATTGTGGCATTCATGCAACATGGTCTGAATATGATCCTCATTAACCAGGACAAGGGCACAATGATTTTCAGTCCAATGGTACAGTAGTCCATCAAGCAAGAGAAATCTGTAGAGACTGTAAAATGAAGATGTGTCTGGTGAGAGTCGAACTCACGACCTCAGCTATGCTGAGACACATACTAGAGTGCTGCCTTTACCAACTAGGCTACAGACGCTTGTGGCTGCCAGCTGGGTGGTTGGTTGGTAGTGCTCATGGGTCGATCCAACAGCCCTCCATACTGTGGTGATACATCATGGTAGCAGACTAACAGACAACTCAACACCCCCCCTTGCTACATGATGGGAAGTGGGGATTGACCCCAAGAGAGAGTGGGAATGAGACCCAGGAAAGATGATCAGCGTAGGGATTGAACCTGTGATCTAGATGTAGGCTTATAGAGGTTTGTGTGGTCTTACAAGTAAGCATTCACAAATTCATCAAGTCTCTATTGTAAGCGAGTAGCGCTCAGGTAGCTCTGGGCTCATAACCTGTAGAGACTGTAAAATGAAGATGTGTCTGGTGAGAGTCGAACTCACGACCTCAGCTATGCTGAGACACATACTAGAGTGCTGCCTTTACCAACTAGGCTACAGACGCTTGTGGCTGCCAGCTGGGTGGTTGGTTGGTAGTGCTCATGGGTCGATCCAACAGCCCTCCATACTGTGGTGATACATCATGGTAGCAGACTAACAGACAACTCAACAAAATTGGCTGGCGCTGAAATTAGCTTTCCAAGGCTCCTCTAAATGAGCAACCAAGTCTGGCTGCAAATGTTTTGACCGGAGAATCCCAATAAGGGCAGCCGTATTACGGTCCGTATCATAGCTACGTTCAACTGAGTCCCAGAACTCACCTGACAGCCCGCTGACGCTAACTGCCATGATAGGTACCTCCCGTGGAGTATCGTCCTTGTCAGACGCGGGGTTATCCTTATCATTCGGCAAGGCCCACCGCGATAGCCCATCCACATTCTTCTGGATCAATCCGTCGCTGTGTACAATGGTCATTGATCCCCTCCACTCCTGAATGGAAATCTGCCACCGCATCATGTGTCGACTCGGAGTCTTCATGCTGAGCAACGATTTCAAAGCAACACAGTCAGTAATTACAGTAAACACACACCCGTCTAAGTAATAGTAGAGATTCTCAAGCGCCCATACCAAACAAAGGCACTCGAGCTGCGAAGCTCCATATTTCTTCTCGGAGTCTTTCAGCTGCCGCAAGATGAAACAAATAGGCCCCTCCTGTTCCTTATCCCCAATCATCTGGATCTGGTGCAGCGCCGCCCCGATCCCATCCATACATGCATCAACATACAGCAAAAAAGGACGAGAGGGATCAGGGTGGAACAGCAAGGGAGCCGTAGTCAATGCAACCCGCAACGCCTTGTAAGCTGCAATCCGTTCCAGAGTCATTTCAAAGGCAACATTTGGACTACAGATTTTGTATAAGCACGACGCCATCATATTGAAGTCTTTGATGTGCAGACAATAATAACCTGCAAAACCAAGAAAAGACTGAAGCTCCTTGACCGTCACCGGGATGGGCTTCAAAAGGACCGCCGCTACCCGGTTCTGGTCAATACCCAAAGACAGTCCGTTCACAATGTGTCCCAGCGCTTTCAGTTCTGAAAACCCAAAGGAACACTTCGCCAGGGAAATCTTCATTCCCATGGCAAGCACCTTCTGGAGAATGATATGTAGCTTCAACAGATGTTCCTCCCAGGTGTCAGTGAAAATGATAATATTGTCAATATAAATAATTAACCACAGCTCACTCAATTCCAGGCGGAACTCAGTGTCCATCATACGCTGGAAATGAGAAGGCGCGTTCTTAATGCCAAACGGCATCCGCATGTATTTGTGGATTCCCATGTGAGATATGATACGCAAGAACTGGCGACTATCCTTATTCACCGTGTTCTGGTGGAAACCCTTCAGGACGTCCATACAAGTTATGTATTTTGCTCCATGCAGTTTGGTCAGAGATTCCGTGATCTTTGGCATAGGGTACCGGTCCGGCGTAGTGTACGTATTCAGCGCCCAAAAATCGCCAACTAGCCTAGACTTTTCCTTATTCCACACGATTATCACGGGGGTGGTGATAGAAACGCCCTCATTAGACCCTAATTTTTGTAATATACCCATGCGGATCAGAAGCGCGATATGTTCCTCAATCACCGCGCGGGTTCTTGGACTAGCGGGGTACGGTGACTTCCGAAGGGCCAAAGGGTATGGTTTTTCCACTGTCAAAGTAACCTCCACTTCGTGGCCCCTAATGGATCCAAAGGGCTGATCCGGTGTGGCAAAAGCGGCTTTGTTCTCGGACAAGGTGCGCACTAGACACTGTTGCTGGTCCGTAGTGAGGTCGTCACAGATTTTAGACTCGCGCCCAACCTCATCCTCAAACGCCTCCACAGCTTCTGTCCCGGTATCAACTGTCCATGACAACAAACTTCATAACCATCTTTACATTTCTCAAGATAAGACAAATATTCACAATACCCAGTGGAATCAAGGACCCGGAGGCGCTATGAAATTTTCCCACCTGGTCTGTCAGGATAAACTTCTCCCATCCCGGGCAAAAACGCGCAAGATAGTGTTTTCCAACTACGGACCTAACCGCGCCGCTATCTAAAAACACCATGCAATCCCTGTCACAGCAGGTCATCTGCACAAGGTTGTTCCTCCCGCGAGGTGCTCCCACCGTATCTACGCTTCCAGAGACAACACCTATAAAGGATTTATTGTCTTCCGGATCACTGCCCAGCTCTGCACCAACGCCGGCCTCGTCACCTTCGTCCACAGCATTGACATTCTTAGGACACTTTTGTGATGTGTGACCTGCCTCCTTACATGTGAAGCATTTAATGTCAGAAGGCAAGGACTTCCCCTTCTTGCTGGGGTTGCCCAAGGCTTTGGCTGGTGTGGGCGGAGAAACCTTTGGTGGGAACCGTCTACGGCCCAGCCAAGTCTTGTCGCAAATATCTTCCAGTATATTGATAAAACTACTCAAGTCCTTGTTGGGCCACTTCATCGCGGTCTTAGCCGCGTACTCAACTTCATTGTCCATCAAGTTCAGGAGTTTGAAGTTGATGGACTCTTGATCAATAGTAGGCTCAAAAAACTTCAGCCTGCTATATTGGCGTGTGACCCACTGCGCCGGACTGGTCTCGCCGGGCACGAACCTATCCGCTGCGAAAGCGTTTTGTTTTTTGCGTTTCCACGCTGAATGGCCAAACTTCTTACAGATCTCAGCTCGCCAAAACGCCCACGTGGAGTCTTGGTGAGTGAGACGCATAGTCTCATACCATGAAAGTGCCGCTCCTGTGAGCATGGTTAAAAGCTTTAGCACAATGACTTCATTGTCAACGTAACTATCCTTCTGGGCGGTATCAATCCACTGGACAAAACGCAGGTGGTCATATTCGCCTTCGCCAGAAAAACTAGGCCAATCCGATTTAGAAATGGCGAAGTTAAGGCGCTTCTTCAGTTCAGGATCTATGCCCGTAGTTTCCCGACGCGGCTGCCCCATCGCGGCACCAGCAAGGTGAGGGGGCGCTTCCCTTACACCATTATTCCTTGTAAAGGATTGTACTGTGTTAGTCAGACCTGTGATCTCTTCGCGAAGCCGGGCACCCTGAGCTCGTTACTGGCTCATCATCTGATCAATCTTTCCTTGGAGATTCAGGAAATCAATGTGCTGACTTTCACTCTGTTCCTTGAGTTTTTCTTCTACCTCACTTCCAAGAACTGAACCGCGAGGATCATGGCGAACGGTTTGGAGGAGATCAGCTAAGCGGCGTTCAAAACCTTGAAAGGTCTGTTCTAAACGGTCAGTTACCGCGGCACCAATGTCGTCTGGAGCCGGAGCAGCAGCCACAGGGGTGGGTGGGGAGAAGATGTGAGACTCTAAGTTAGCCATACGGGCACTCAGTCCCTGTACCTCATGTATGAGTTTAGGGTTGCTTGTATCCCGGCTAATAATCTTGGAGACCGATACGTCAAGCGTGTTCTGCACAAACTCCTTAACACGCCTCTCCATCCCATCCAACTGGCCATTCCCAACGCTAAGTTTTCTCACAGCTTCCTCCACCTTGTCCACACGACAATTTAAGCTTTTTATATCCACAACATTATTATTAACAGACGCGGATATAGTATTACTTCGATTAGTGAGACCAGACAAGGAAAACTTAACGGACTTGAAATTCTTGGATATGATATCTTTCAGCAAGTGAAAATTATTAGAAACAGGAGTAGACACGTCCTTCTGGACAGATTTAACAAGAGAAGATATAGCAGAGTTTGTATGTAGTATAATCTGCTTGGAATTACCATCAACAATCTTCTCCATCTGGGAGAACATTTGATTTAGCATACCGCTAGCGTCGCCAAAGCTTAGTGGCGCTGATTCCCTTGGTGTCGGGCCCTGGACTGATTGATTGACTGGTAGCCGCCCTGGATTGTCCGACTCATACGGAACAACTCGTCGTAGATCAAGGTCCGGTAATCCCGGCGCCCCCTCATGCGGCCGTTTTGGCCTGGTCGGGGTCGAACTGTCCCCGGAGCCGGTTCCTGTTGTTTGTTTGCCGGAGGCGCTGCTGGTGGGGCCCGTTGGCGTGCAGAGGCTGCTTGGCGGTTTTGGCCCCGGGCGCGGCTGCGCGGAATGCTCGCCGGATCGTTTGCCGGATGATTCGGCTGACTGTTTGCTGGGTGGTTTGGGTGAGTCACGTGGGGGTTCCAACCCTTGGTTAGAGAGAGAAGAATCTCCCAGCTGATCAAACGTTCAAGACTGTTGTGGGTTGTGATGGCCTGATCCCAAAGAAGGATCATTGCCTCCTGGTTGTTGCCCGCTTGAGCCTCCAGGAACGCCTGCTTGAAGCGTAGGTGGGTCTGGAGAAGTAGCTCGGTCGTGGGATTCCAACCGCAGCGGGCCGCTGGCACGTTTAAACTTGCCGGCCGGGACAAGGGGGGGGTTTGCGGACCTAGTAGAAGAGGAATGAGAACCAGTGTTACTGCCGGTTTTCTCGGTTTTTTTAGGGGGAGGCATGTTGGGAGGTTTAGGATGAATAACCGGTTGGTTCCGTAACGACTATTATGGACTCGCCGCTATCTGGTGAAGCTCTTTGTACCGTGCTATTGAGCCGGATAGGGTCGCCAAGAGTAAGCCGTCTTTTGACTTCGGCGGTGGAGCCTCTAGCTAAGGAGGTCTTGCAGGATCGGATATTGTTAATCAACCTTGTAACCACTGGGTGAGCAGGGCGGCTAGTTGTAGTCGAGAGCGCAGGATCAATAGGATTGGTGGCCGGAGCTGTTGCTGGGGCTATAGCAGGATCTCAATGATTAGTCTCAGTTGCCGGGGGATCCACGGTATTACCGGTCTGTCTGAATAAATGATCAAACAATTTGGCGACTCCGTTAGAGCTGACCGGTGGGGTAGAGTTTTGATTAACAGGATTCCCGTTTCTGTTAGCGTTTTCACTGTTAACAGTTTTGGGCCTGGGTCTGTTGGATTGAAAAAAACTGTGGAGTGAAGTTTGTTGGGATGCCACTAGTAGAAGGCTTCAGCCATACGTTGTACACTCTGTAGAACCCAGGGTCTAGTTTGAGGACTTACTACTGTCGAACTGGTAGGAAGTTACTGAGGTAGAACGTTTGTGAGGACCAAGTCGTGTTTGAACGAAAAAACAGTATCTAACAAAATAATCACACTTAGGTAAGTGGACAATCAAAAAAGGCTTTAGGAAAAGAAAGTTTCCCAATGAGGCCCCCAAATGTCAGGGCGGGTCTCTATCGTGGCCGCGCCCTGAATATAAACCTTAGTTATGATCTAAGGTTTCAGCTGATCTCAGCTGTCACGACGTCAGTCGGAGCTCGACTTGGCTGCAGCACAAGGAGGAAAAGCCGCGCCTCCGTCTGGAGAGGCCGGTTGAGCGTATACAACCAAAGTCCAAGGGACTCAAAGATTTTGGTCCTGTCTAGGACAGGAAAGAGAAAAAAGGGAAAAGGACTTACCTAGTGGAACTGGGAGTCGGGTCAAGAGCGGAAAGGATGGAAGTGAGAAAGAGATGGGTCAGAAACCCCAATTGTTGTGTTTGGTGTGCGTAGTCGAATGCAACAATGAAAGCGGGTGTGGTAACTCATCTGGGGGTTGTTCCTGGTAGGAACAATCCCTAGTACTTATACCCCAGTCGTGCTGGGCTAACCTGTGGTCCGATGCACATCGGTAATCTTTGATCTATCCACCTGGGAATCTTATTAGAAAATACCCAGGTGTTGCTCCCTCACTCACTCGAAGTCGACACCCGAGTCTGGCTGTCTCACTCAAGGGTGCTACATGAGTGCGCTCGCTATTTGGATGAATTGCTTGGTTGCGGGCCGCTCTTGCTCACAGTGGCCCATAACTTGTCGCTGTCTGCGCTGTCTTTACTAGCAGACTGCTGCCACCATCTGTGGGGAAGATGATGCTGCCAAAGGAGACTCTGCTGACAGTGGAGATTTGGAAGAATTGAACCGCAACAATGGGTTATATTCTGATTTATCTATGGCCAACATTGAGGATTTGAGTGATGAGGATGAAGATAAAACCCTCTACACTTCGGCATCATGCAAAAGAAGCTTAAAAAATGGTAAATGATTCACGTCCAAGCAAGAGCAAGTTCTGCAAACTCACCTCACTTCTTTCTAGTTCCGTGCCATAGCTTGGAAGCTGCGCAAATCACCAAATTTGAAGGCCAATTTCATCAAACTGTGTGCAGAAATGGATTGCTTGACACCTCACAGCATTCCAAGAGACATCCGAACAAGATTGAACTCCACCTTTGCTCAGCTTGAAGGAATAATCCAATGTGAGAAAGCAATGTGGGTAACAGATCACATCCCTGATGAATTCATCACAAAAGCTGATTATAATCTGCGGGGAAGCTTCATCTGGCAAAAGGACCACAAATTTGGGATGCCTCAAGGCTATAACATTGGCAAGGTTGATATACACTTGGCACACGACCTCGTGGCCATCTTGCAGATATTCTACAAGCAAACACTCCAAATTTCTGTGTCTGGATCTTCTTGACTGACACATATCATTGTCTTCATAGAAAAGATAACCAAACATCTTTCAAATGTGATCAAGGGAGACGGCAAAAAATACCCACCCGTACTCCAAAACGTGTGCCAACTTGGCCTGCAGCTTACCAATTAATATTATATGCTTACTGACTGCTTGCCTTTGTATCACATTGCCATGGGTTTGTCTTCCTTTTGTCTCAATCCCATCTGAATATGCTAACCAAAACCTATCTGCTTACCTTTTGACCAGTACTCCACCCATCCTCCAAAGACCAGTACTTTGAGATTGCTGGCTGGGAAAAGAATTGGATTGATGAAGCCCTTTGGCTGACACAAGATATGTTCAATACATTATACAAGCATCCACTCAAAGCTCTCCCCTCCAGTCAATCAACAAAATCAAGCAAGTTGGGCTCATTTAGGGCCTGTTAGGCCACGCAGGGGCCAAAATCTCAAACTTGCAAGATCAGAATCTTCCCATGGGCAGATTCTGATCTTGGCCAATGACAGCTGGGCAGCCAAACATGCCTGGAATCTGGATCTTTGACATTGAGATCCTGATCCAGGACTGTTTGGCTGCCGAGAATCTCGGGTTGACCCTGCCACCACGGGCCACCTCACCAGCATCCAAGCGAGAACAATACCTATGTATGTACTGGTACATATGCAGGTATTGTTCTTGTTGCCTCAAATTAGATTTGAACCCATGACCAATCTGACTGGTTATTGAGAGGTTTGATCCCTCTCTACTTGATGACCAGTCTGACTGGTGATCAAGTAGGTTGATTCCTCTTGATGTCAGCCTTAGAGTCAACACAGTTGACCTAAAACTGCCTTTTATCTCCATTTTGTACCTAAATATGTTTATATCTTTTTAACCTTAAGACATAAGGTTGTTTTGACTTCAAATCCTGATTTCTGATGCAATTTTGACCCTAGTTTTCACTGATCACTTTCCAATATCTCTGCTCCTTCATAGAGTTTGTGGTTTGTGACACGCATGCGCAGCGGCGCCGTGTAGTCGCACCTGAGCGCTCCAAACCACATGTACATGTGTGATTATGTCATCCAGCTTTGAATTCGAAGTCAGGTTCCCTTATGCAGCTGGAGGATCCACAGACTTCAGTGTGGTTTTCTTGTAAACTTGTGGTTTACATCTTGTAAACTGTAGTTTGCATGCTGTAAAGTGTGGTTTACATCTTGTAAACTGTAGTTTACATGCTGTAAAGTGTGGTTTACATCTTGTAAACTGTAGTTTACATGCTTTAAAGTGTGGTTTACATCTTGTAAACTGTAGTTTACATGCTGTAAAGTGTGGTTTACATCTTGTAAACTGTAGTTTACATGCTGTAAAGTGTGGTTTACATCTTGTAAACTGTAGTTTACATGCTGTAAAGTGTGGTTTACATCTTGTAAACTGTAGTTTACATGCTGTAAAGTGTGGTTTACATCTTGTAAACTTGTGGTTTACATCTTGTAAACTTGTGGTTTACATCTTGTAAAATTGTGGTTTACATCTTGTAAACTTGTGGTTTACATCTTGTAAACTTGTGGTTTACATCTTGTAAACTTGTGGTTTACATCTTGTAAAATTGTGGTTTACATCTTGTAAACTTGTGGTTTACATCTTGTAAACTTGTGGTTTACATGCTCTAAACTTGTGGTTTATATCTTGTCAACTTGTGGTTTATTTACATCTTGTTAACTTATAGTTTAAATCTTGTCCATGTAAGTTTTGTTTGCCTTTTTTTAGCTGTACATTTTTCAAAGGGAGTGCGCCATAGGATTCTTCCTTGCCCGTCCCCTTCTAGGGAGGCCCAAACCGTCTGATCTCATAGAGGGTTCCAGGTCTCCCAATGTGTGGGTCGACTGCGTGAAGAGCCCCTCCTTTCGACTGATGAAGGCCGTAAGGCTTGTTCAGCGTGCCTGTGTGCAATGGGCGCTCAGGGCGCCGAGAGGGGTCTCCTCCGCAAGACAGCTCTTGAGCGTTATTAGGAGGAGGTTTCTTAGGAGAGCCAAATGTGAGCCCCTAGAACTTGGCTTCTGAGAGCCTGAGACATTAGGTAGACCCAAACCTCTAAGAAGCAAGCATTGTTGTTGCACACGCGTCAAGTAACTGAATAAGACCCACATCACAATACAAGGTTCTTATTGTGTTTTTCAAGAAGCTTGGACAATTTCAGGAATTTTTTATTTCATGTTATGGATTTATTTTCAGCTTCCAGATAGACTCCGCGCTTAAATATCCCACAGCCATCATTTGATTGTAGTGTGTGTAACAGTCCTGAGCTCGGTCGGTCCCTCCGTTCAGGCAGAGGGCAGCAGCCTAGCTACATGATGAGGGGCAGGGAGGGGAAAAAAGCCTCTCCGGTTCCAAATATGAGCTTTGTTTTTCCAAAATTCTACTCCCTGACCATCATCTGGAGAATGATGGCTCAGGGATTAGATTTAGGCTTGGGCCCCATCTGACACCTGTCAAGACTAAGCGTGGAGTAAACATGAAAGATATGGGATCTGCCAGGATCTACCCCAAATAAAACTTTGTGAATGTGTCCAAGCTTCTTGAAAAACACAATATGTAATATTCCTAATGCGGCAGCTTTCTCTGATGGGGAGTAGTGTCTGATATACAGATTGTAGCAATCTGATTTTCAGCGTCCTAAGTGACAGATCTGATCTACCGGTACCCCTAAAGCGTTCCGCAGGGAAGCGCCTCCGACCCGGAAGGAATAGCCTGATATGCCAGTGTACCCACCACCAAACAGGAGCTGCTGGATGAGTTGGACCGCGTCGGCGCGGGTCAAGTTGAATTAGTTGGGGCCGTGTTGGTAACTGAAGAGTACCCTGTCTGAACCTGGAGCGGCTTGTCGCAACGCAGGATGGCTGCTACTGGGCAGAGGAGCCCCCCCAGCCGTTTTAAATGGAGTAGTTGGGGCTCTCCGGGCTTGGCGGTCTCTGCTCCTCGGAGAGGCAATGAGACCAGGTTAGAATCAAGGGTTATGAAACGTCCCTAAACAATGGTGTCCTTGACTAAAACGGTTGAAGATGGCTCAGGTTGTCCTGTCGCATTTGAGAAGGTCAGCTCAGCTAGTCGGGCCATCCCCCAGAACGCCACCACCGCCATATCAAATATTGCCCTGGATTTGGGGGGGCCGTCCTTCATGCACTTGGCCAGATAGAGGAGGTGGTGAAGCTGTATTGCTTTCTTGGATGGACAGGGCGGTTTGGCCGCATCTAACCATGCGGAGGACCAAAGGAGCACCACCAGACCCGTCGAGCAGAAATGTCCGACTTCTGCTCAAACGGGGGGATCCGACGGGTGGGCTCGACCACCCATTGGACGGCCATGTCCGGCAACTGGTCGGACATGCCTGTCCGAGCTCTTGTCGAACAAGCATGTCCGAGGGGATAATCCATGCAGTGCATCAAAGAACTTGAAGCATATCAGCAACCCGTCTCCTCCCCCCACAGACAGCAACCCGTCTCCTCCCCCCACAGAAAAGTGTGGCATCTAAAAAAAAATGAAAGAAGTTGAAAGAAACAAAAAACAGTATGATGAGCCTTGCAACTTCACAGAAAAAGTTAACAGATGTAATACTTACCTGGGGAAGTCAAAGAGTGTCCTGTTCAGTCACACCTACGCAGTTGCCAGCATCGTGGCGGAGGGATTGGCCATAAGCAGTGTGGAGGATCGCGTGACCGGTCCGGTTGGCAGCCGCGGCACATTGGTAGGCGTGTCCGCCCATGCCGTACTTCAACGCATTACTCCTGCAAAAGGCACTCCTCCCAGGTTCGCTGCACTGGATTTGTAATACTACAGGGCAGGGGGCTGAAAACAGTGTCAATGTCCCATCATTGCTAAGCGTTGTTACAGGTTGTTACTTGGATATTGGTGGTGGCGGCATTTTTTTGTATGTATTTGTTCCATGGCGGTGTTGGTGGCGTTGTTGATATGGCATTGGTGCTGTGAAACCAGCGGTGACAGGACCCTGGAAAGCCCCTATGGAACACAGTAACCTAAATTCCAAGATTTTTGAAAAATTCATACATTTTTGGAGCCCATTCATACACGTTTTGTGTGTAGGTGCAGAGCTTTTTCAAAGAATTCATACAAATTTTGTGCGTACGTTTTCTTTGCCGCGGGCGTGAAGAAATACTCCCAGAAATGAGTAGCCATTTCTGCTACATACCCAGAGGAGCAGTGACAAAGGTAAAAAATGGAAGAAGAATATATTTTCGGGTTTACTTCGCGCACGGAGGGAAACTCGTTGCGCACGGGAATTTCCGTTGACTCGACGTCACGTGACGTTGGGCCCCCCTCCGTGCGCGCCACCAGCTCCCCTCGACCTATGTAACCTCCGAACAGCCAGTGTTAGACTGGGCTCGCGCGTGCACGCGAACCCAGTCGTGGGCTGAGTATCCCCGCAAAATGTCTTGAATCCTGCTTGCTCTGAAACCCGCTTCAATCCCGCGCGACTTTTACCAGTCCATCGTCCACCTGTCACCCCACACCGCGCCTACACTCCAAACCTGGCGCCTGAGCTCCAAACCTCTCTCCGCAAAAAAAGCAAAGTCATCACTCAAGATCACGTCGTAACTTCTCGTACGGCTCATCATTCAGGATCATCAACTAGGCTCAAAAATGGAATCAAATCATCCCTTCCTTGCGCGTATAACATCCAGGCCCTCTCAAATCCCACCCAACCCTACCATGAACGCTCCCCAAAAAACACTCTCGACTGCGCTGCCGGATAATTCTGACGACTTTGTTGACCCATCTCTTCGCCCTTCGCTTCAGTCCCCCCCAATCAGTCCAGCTACTATTGGCTCCGCGTTGAACAACCCAGCTGTTACAAAAACTCAGGAGGCCTTGACACCCGACAAAGAAATGGAAAAATACAAAAAGAAAACCTTGCGAGAGCTCCGCGAACTCCAACACACTCACATAAAGTACAAAAAACTCAACCAAGCAATCAAAACCGAGGCCGAAAATCTCTACTTCGAATATCAGAAAAAACAGCATTTGCTTTCGCTCAAGTACAGCCGGCCGTCCGCATTATTAACCAAGTACCTTGGTCAGCGCCGCACCCGTCAACAGGAAAGCTGTTGGGATAGTTTCCGGAAAAACGACCCAGATGCGCAGGAGGCTTTACACAACAGTAAGCACAATCCAATACTTCCATGATTTTCTGTTTTTCAGTTCACATAGACTGGGTTTTGCATCTTTTCCAGCCGAGAATAATATTGGCCAGCGGAACAAAGAAGTCTCCAAGTTGTACAAGCAGGCTACAAGCACAAACAACCCAAAAGAGAGCCGAGAAACCAACAGCCAAGCAGATGCGACCAACACTTCAGACGCCGCCGAGCGAGGGATTTTCAATAAGATATTCAAATCAAGTGAGAAACTTCGAGCGGAGACTAGGTCTTGGGCCGAAGGGGTCCAGCAGCAAGTGAGTCTCAATTCAGCATCTATCCTTGAGAAAAACTCAAAATCAATGCTTTTTCCTCTGATTAGCTGAAGGAGTTCAGCGACTTGTTTGGTATGGAGGGATTCCTCGTCCTTGCTGGGCAAGATCATCAGAATCCGTTTTTCTTCCAAGGCGGAAGCATAAACGGTGACGATTTTCTGAAAGGTCTTATTGATGAAGGTGATCAAATGCGTGAGTTTGCGATCTGGACAGCTGGACAGAAGAAGAATATGAAAAAGAAACAGAAGAAACTTGCTAGGCCTCTTGCTTCTGGATCGGCTCTTCAGGTTGCCAGTCAGCCCCGAAGCAAGAAAACAAAACTCAACCGGTTGGCTTTTGAGAATCAGGATGTTTGCCAGGGTCTGTTTTATGCTCTGAATTTTCTTTTAACTCTGTTTAACGTCTCAGGACCCATTTTGATCATTTACTGGCATGATTTAGGTAGCTTAGCGCTCAACCACAAATACATCTGTTGCAAGCTCCGTGAAATATACGGTAAGTGTTCTCTTACGAACAGATTGTTAAGACTTCCAAAGTCTGTTTGATTAAGTGTTTCATTCTTTTCTTTAGAGGAGGTTCAGACTAGCAGCAAGAAGAAAGATACACGCGGTTGGCCAGGAACCGATACCGCTTTTCAACTTGCCAACTTTGACCGCAAACTTGTTGTGAAAGAAAACACTGTTGGCCTCACATCAGAACATCTTCTTAATGTTCCAATCAAGAATATGCCTATCAAGGTGACCTGGTTGGTCCTGCGTGGCCTAAAAAACAACTGGATAACTTTAGCAAAACATCGATTCGACACACCTCCCAAATGAACTGGCGGAAAGAAGCGCAAAGCCTCTAAAATCAATGAGGAAGAGGAGGATGGAAATGATGGTGAGGATCAAGCAGGAAACACCGAAGACAAAGGAGATGATGAAGAAGTGTATGGCGAAGATGACAATGAGTAAAAGAAGTTTTGTTTTGATTTCTCTGTGTGGAAAGTAGTTCACCTTCCCTCGTGTAGAGAAACAATGTCAACAATGTTAAACTTATATAATGAACATTAAACTAGGCCAATAACAAACTTGAAATTGCAATTCATTGATTGACATCAGCTTTTCCATCAAAGGCTGAACTACCAACAACTGCAGATACATAGACAAATGCTTGACTTGGAGATGCTTCATTCCAAGGTTTGCAATCTGCCTTATTCAAAATAAGTACTTTCCAATACAATTCTATTTTTTCAACCTACTATTATTACCAAATATACATCCTTCAAAGTCAAATAAATATCCAAGTTGCTCTGTCACCATTTCCCTTATGGTAAAACTGTCTGCCTATCAAATTGGATTAATGTTATGCACAAATCCACGTTATTTAGTTTATGTTTCCCTTGAATGCAATCAACTCAAAATAAATATTGGGATGTAATGGTCTGGCCATGTATTTTTGCACACTATTAGCCAGAAAGGAATGAATTTGCATTATGAGTGATGTAAGAATAAATTTGAATACAAGGGGAAGCAATGATGTTTGCCAAAGTGATGATAAATATGGCCTGAACACCAGAGGCCTCAACTTTAATAATCTGAACACTCTGAAAAGAAACACAATTATTTCAAGATATGTAAATTTCCAAAGCACTTTCACAAATTTACACTTTCATAAACCCAAATTATGATTCTTAACAGTAAATACTATATATTTCCAATATTGAACTGGAAGCCTGCTATACTAACATAAAATTTAATTATACTAACAGCTAACCTGTTCTTCATTAGCTGTGAATTACCAGATGTGCACTAGCACACACAGATGGCAAAAACTGGTGACAACGACTCATGTTGGAATCCAGAATTATAATTATTAGTAATATAAACACCATACCACAGAAGATCCAATATTATATCATGGAATTTACAAGTCAAACCTATTCAAAACATATAGAAATGAGAACCAGGGACATATCTTGGTTTTGATAAAATTCTCATCAAATTTCTCCTTCAGAAACCAGAGTTATCATTTTTGATAGTACTAGAGGCCAAGGCGGCTGCGCCGCTGCAGGGTTTAAAACCCCAAAAACCAAGAATCATCACATGATATTATTCCAGGTGCGTGAGTTTTACAAGACTTATTTTACAAGGCATAACCCTTGTAAAAGTGGTCCTTTGTAATTTTATTACATGCACAGGACAAAACAGATTTTTCCAAGGGATTTGGAATTTTCTTAGCCCATGTAAATAATTCATTGTGAAACATGCGGTGGAAAAATACTGTGTACAGGGGTATTGCTTATTATTACAAAGTATGTTTTACAAACTTTGTAATAACACCTATGTATTTTCAATATTTGAACTTGAAACTGTATTTTTACGCGGTACAGAATACAAGGCTTGTTTTATTCCGCTGGAAAAATTTATCACCGCAAGGTCAAACAACAATTTTACATGCCTCAACGCCTCGGTTCCGTAGGATGCCCCCCATTTGTAAGTTTGTTGTTTGGAGTCCCGCCCCCCTCACCGTTCCCTCCATCCGCTAATTTTCTCTCAGCACATTCTGCTTTAGCCGATCTCTGTGAGCTGGTGAGATTACATTGAACACGTCAGCCAGAAGCCATGACCTTGAGGATTTATCCCATCCCTCTCCCATACACCCCAATAACAAGCCAATCAATGGCTAAAAAAATTCTTTGCCGCTACCGGAAACAAAGAGACTCGTCCACCTCCGAAACCACTGCTCTCAAACAGGTCCAAGTCTACGTTGACAGTGTCAGGTGACCGAGGTCAGTCTCTTGGCTCCAGGTACCTACGCCCCCTCTGATATTGGGCCTGATACCTTGTTGTCGTGTTCTGATTTTTTCTTGGCTATGTATTTTTGTAGGCCGGCGGACAAACACTGGTGTGGCTGGACCATCCCGAGGCCACTCCTTCTACCCCCGAGCTCGCCAAACCCTCACTCGTCACCGCACAAAAACCGCTGACAGGTCGGAGCAGCCGAGGACGCCAATTAGAGGAGACTGACCTCGAAGATAAGCTCGACCAAATTAGAGGAGACTGACCTCAAAGATCAGCTCAACCAGCTGTTCTTTATCTCTACACCTTCTGAGCAGCTTCATGTAGACATTCAGATCTTCGAACAGCCAGGCATCATCGTTATCAGGACCTTCATCCAACGCTGGGTCATCCAGTCCGTCACAGTAGGTCTTGTATCGTTCATAGGCTTGAGAGGCTTGTTGGATACGTTGGTAGGCTACCTTGTCGAGCTTAGGGCCCTTGGGGGATCTCAAGATGACCGCCATCAGATTGACATTTTCACTTTCTAAGGACAGCGAAGATGGGAGAAGTGAGTACAAGCAAGATGATCAGCGCGCGGAAGATTGGCTACTGACTGGCATCCTCTTCGCAAAGTTCCTGGATCTCTCGAGGCGCTTCGACAAACTTCTTGATTCATTCACAAAGCCTATCATCAGCAATCTTCACTGCGACCTTCTCGGCATCTTCCTTGAATTCTCGAATCTCCTTGTACAGGCCACTGCGTGTTTCGAGTATCTCAGTGACATACTCAAAAGAAAGGAAAAATGTGTGTATTTTTTTTGGAGATAATCAACTGACGATGAGAACATCCGCTGGATGTTCTCATTGTCAGTTGAGCAAAGTGTTGGGACAGCGGTTCATGATCAGAGATGACCCCCGTTTGTAAGCAAGGAGACTTGGATACATTGGGCGAGTTGAGGATCAAAATGAAAGTCTTGAAGACTGCAAAGACTCCCATCTCCCGGCTATGGAAGCCGCCTCGGATCTCCTTTCTGGCTAAATGGCTCCTGCCACCTGTTCCTTGTCTGTTGACCGCTCTTGGTCCTCTCCTGTTTGGGTGCTGCTCTTCGCCTTGTACATATTTCATTCTCTTAACCACCGCTCTCAGCCTATATATATATAGGCTGAGAGCGGCCCTCTTGTAGAACCTACTACGACCTGCCTTGCAGAAGCTTGTCCGTTAGATTTCTCTTCAGACTCGGTCTTCTCGTATCGCAAGAGTCCCATTAGATGGGACTCATCACTTCTCTTTTGTATCTCTCTCACTAGCGACCTGCTGAACATCCTATTGTTCTCCTCCAACATAAAAAGGCCTCTGACTTGCTGCAATGGTATGAGAAATAAGTTTGCTTGTACTTTCCCTGCTCTTGAAACCAGCGAGCATCACAATACTAACAATCCGCAACTGACAATCACATATTCAAACATTGAAGAGAAGAAATGTCCAAGCAAAGGAAAGCAAGCACGCAAGCAAGAGGACTATCAAGCCAAAAATCAAAGAGCAAAAGACGGACAAAGTCAAGGAAACCAGCGACCCAACACAGAAGACCATTGAGCCCAAATGCTTGGCCACTCAATCAAGCACCCACAAGGTTTCCCAGGGTTCCCAATGCTGAATACGTGTGGTGAGTCTCAAGACACACTGTTTTTGATGAGGCAGGCCGTCTAAACTTTCTTTTTTTTGTCTTTTTGGGGGTGGCAAGTATCCTGTGTAAATAGTTGTTTGCCTCGTAAAATTCTCATTTTTGTCCACCAGATGTGAATTTTACAACCCTTGTGAATGCAAAAAAGGATCCCATGTAAATTAAACCTCAGAAATTTGAGATTATTGTGCCTCACGTACCTTTTTGCATGGGTTTTTTTTTGCAAGGCAAATCCTCGTGAGAAAATCACTTGTGAAATTATATTTCAGTCCCACAAGCCAAAAATTTACAAGGTATGTTTTACAATGGTTGTTTTACAAAGTAGGCAAAATTTGAAGAACCCTTGTAAAAGTACAATAAACCCGCAATGGAATGTAATTTTACAAGGGATCAGCTTTACAAGGCATAAGCCTTGCAAAAAAAGGGTTGTAAAATTCAACCCCCCCATATTATTCCTTTTGAGTAAAAGTTGAGTTAGGGGCCAGATGGAGGTGATAGGAAGGGTAATCTTCAGTTAATGTGAGACAAGAATTGGTGATTCAGTGTTGTGCAGTTTGATTATGACTTGGAAAGTTTTGTCTTGTGATTTGTAACAAGTGAAACATGCATTGTGGATTTTGATCTGAAGAAATTCAATCTAGATAGCAAGCAGATAAAACATTAACACATCCATTGGTGGATCAGTCAGACTTACATTTGGCGTGGGAAGGGGCAAAGTATAGAGATCAATTAATGACCATTGCCTCTCATTTAAGGTCCTATGTGGAAAGGTTAATGAATGGGTTTTCACAGTATGCAAAAGTGAATTATGGAGGTTTTCCATCCAAGAATCATCATTTAAATGGAATTGCTGTCAATATTAAACCCCAGGCTCTAGAGGCAAAGAATCATTTGTCTCTGGTTCAAGCATCTGTGTGTTAAGTCCCCCAATAAGTGCCATCATGTGAGCCCATGTACAATCTTCATGAGCAATGTCTTCTTCATGGAATTGCCAGTTTTCCTGTTCCTGAGTTTGATCAGCCTCCCAAGGGGTACCCTTGACCTCCTCAATTCATTGCGCCGTTGGACGTTGTTCTTGTGTGCGGCATTTTTGACATGCTGGTGCCAGTCCTTTTCTTGCTTGGGGAAATACAAAGTATGTAACACTCTCTTTGTGGGTTTAGTCTTTTGAAAAGGAGGAATATTTGAGCCTTTTTGTCACAAACAACTGAAGTAGTGGAGAAAAGGCATACCTGGCTCATCAGTGGGGCCCATTTCAGCCGCAGATTGATGATTGTGTGGTCCTGGTGTTGGATGAAATTTTCACTACATGTCACATGCTCAATCTCCATCTCAAATAAGCTTCTAGAATTTTCACCTCAAGCTCTGGGAGCGAACTAACCCAGTACCTTCAAGATCACACTCCACACCATTGACTGAACCCCGCCAATTGGCAATATTGAATCAAGGTAAATTCAACATTATCAAGCACTCATCTGAATGTCATATCAATCAGTGCATCTCAGTCAAGCGCAGGCGTAGTTCTCAAGACACAGAGGATACTTGATCAGGGGGAGGAGAGGTACTTTGCTTGCTCGCTGTTTCTCAATCTTAGGTTTCATCAACTCAATGCTCTTTATATTTTCTCAGTTTACATATTCTCTCATAGTCTATCGCCAACATCAACAGCCTGTCTAGTCAATAAAACTAAACCTCAATAGGTAAAATTATTCAATGTTTTCACACATTTTCCTATCTTTTATTAACCATTGTTTTTGTTAGATTTACTACTACTGGAATTTAAGTGTTTGCAATAAATCAAGACTTCTCTGAACTACACCTAGGTGTGTGAATTTGTGAAGTGGGGTCTGAGTGGGTTGTTTTGTATGAGAAGCGGATCTTGGCTGGGGCAGGAAGTGTTTATGGTTTCACCTCACCAAGTGCTGGGGAAGGAAGCGTTACAGTTTCACCTTGCCTCACCTCTGAGGTGAAACCAAGGGTCTCTTCAAGGTGTTTCTGGGGGTCGTTGAACGCAAGCGCCCTCCGCCCACATCCCACACCTCTTGGGGCTGCCCTCATGGCTTGCCCGACCCGGCTCAAAGGCTCCGATGGGGCCTCTCTGGGCCTACGCCTCAACAGGGCGGCGGTATGGCCGTGGAGGCATGTGGCCGACTCCCGGGCGACCCCGGGGCCATACTCACCCCAAGGCGCCCCCCGTCCTGCCGGCGGCCAGCCTCGGCGACGCCATGATGGACCCGCGGGGCGCCCCCCCCCCCCCCCCCCCCCCCCCTGCCGAAGCGGCGTACTACGCCGCGTAGGGGTGCCAGATGGGGGCGTACCTGGGGCGCCCAGGTCAATGGCAATACCATGTTGTACATGAGGGCGTCACCTCAACCGGTGGCGCCCCGGTTCATGACAGGGGGCGTCACGATGACTGTGTGTCCTCATGAGCCCCAGTGGCGCCAATGTGGCGCCTGCACTGCTGGTGCGCCGGCTGAGCGCCCCGAGCGGGGAGCGAGCTTAACTAAGCCTCTCCGAGCAGGCGCGGAGCGTCTCCAGGGTGCTCGCGAGGGACTGGTGTTAAGTTCGAGCGGGGAGGGGTGGCAAGAGGCCGAGCAGACGGCCGGGAGTGAATACGAGGCCCCAAGCCTCCTGGATCCTCCTGCATCTCTCCGCCCCGAGGAGCAGCAGCGCATACAGCGTGGATGCACTGCCTACGTAAATCCTCCGCTCCTGAGCAAAAAAAGTAAACGACGCATACAGGTATGGTATGGTGCCCCACCTGTACCTGTCAAGCCGAGCCCAGAGGCCGGCGAGGGACCAAATACTTGCAGGAGGCATATGCGATATGCACGTGGCTGTGATCTGGACATGCGGGGCTAGTCAGCATGACATATCTTTTGTGCTGAGCTTCGGCTTGGTTTCCAGGCGTCAGGAGGAGACGGAGACGCTGGGGCAAGCTTGTTGACGATCGGGCGCATATATATATATGCCGATGCCGCCGGACAGTTGTGGGACACAAGGTTGTGGAGGCAGTGCAGTCAAGTCACTATCGGTGCGATTGGGCAACTTTGTCATGCTGGATGGTGTGGCATTGTCACTGCGAGTAATCAGAACAAGACATTTCATAGAATGGAAGCGGCAAGAACTCTGGACAAAGGCATGGCAGAAAAGATAATCCAAACAACGGCGAACAGCACATGGTAATATATATAGATATACGGTTCCCACTTTTGTTTTCATGGTGAGAGGAAGGAGGAAAGGAAAAAATACAGGACCGTTATGAAGGGAGAGCCAGGAAAGACGGGAACGCAATGGAATTAGGCATAACAGAAAAGGCAAAAAATGGACCGAAGTGGCAAACAAAGAAGAAGACAAAGAAAGATCAAGATGGGATATCAGAGGGGAAGGGAGACAGCCGGATCACGATTTCATCGCTGCTGCTTTGACTTTCTTTGTCGTAGAGCTTGTCTTCTTGCCAGTAGACTGTAGTAAGTAAAGAGTGCCAATTAGTACCGATCAGACGTGCTGGGGATGAGTGGAAAGGAGAACTTACTGCCTTAGCGGCGGCGACTTTCTTTGTGGGGGCGGTGGGGACCTTCTTGGTTACCTTCTTGGCAGCGGCTGGGGCCTTTACTTTCTCGGCGGCGGGCTTCTTAGCGACGGGCTTGCTGGCAGGCTTGGCGGCTTTGGGGGCTGGTTTCTGCGAGACGGAAGCGGAGTCAACAACGGCACCAGTGGGAGCTGCAGGATGAGGATGGACTTACGGGCTCTTTGACTTCCGAGACGGGTTTGACGGGTTTGGCTAGTTTGACCTTGCCGCTGGCGCCCTTGGGCAGAGCGAAAACACCTTTCTCGGCCCCTCAAGCAATGGCTTTGTTCAGACGAGCAATGTTGGCCGGGGTGTCAAGAACCTTGAAGCGGAAAGCGAGATATCTGCGAACGTGGAGTAATGGGGTCAAAAAACATGTAAAGATCGCGGCGGGGGCAGAAAATTGGCTTACTTCTTGTTGGCTGGTTGACTGACGCCACCCCGGACGTTTTCCTTGTCGTTCTTGATTGCATCCTTGATCATGTCCTCCATGGTAAATTTGATTTCGGTGGGTGCGGCCTGCAGACGAAGATCGAAGTTGGTCAGATGTGCAATGCTTGGACTCTGCCCTGCTGTGTTGCGAATGAAATGCGCGAGGCGAGCGGAGTGGGTGGCGCGGCATGTAGCAACCATCGTGGCAAACCTTTGTAGTAGGGGCAGCCCGCTGCCTTGGAGCATAGTGACTGGTACAGCCAGTACTCAACCCTCCATGGTACACACAACATACAGTATGGAGGGCGACGCCACCGCCACGCTGCTGCCTCGCGACTGCCCGCACAGTTCTTGTAGACATACATACCCAAAAACTCAAGGTGGGTGAGTTGGTTGGGGTATATAAACCTGGGGTTTGGATTTTTCTAACCCCAGGACGTTCTCTGCCACTGCACTTCCAGCTGGCAGCTTGTCCTCAACCCCTCCGCTGTTGCACTTGCGCAGTTTGAGGGTTAATTCTCGATGACCCCCCTTTGCAATTGCCTTAAATGCGGCGGGCTGGGGGTTATCTGCCCAATACTTGCAACCTCTCTAGAAGAGGATGGGTATTGGTTCTGGTGTTGTTGTTTGACTTCCTTTTTTTTCTTGTTATTATTTTGTAGGGGAAACCCTTGATCTTTGTTTTTGTGATTGTCTGTCTTTAATAAACTTAGATAGTGTCATATGCAATTTTGAACACCATAAATACTATGGTGCACATGACAAGTTGATGACTAATGACAAGATTCACAACTGACACATGCTTAGATCCAAGAATCACAAACATGTCACTACCCTACTCTAACACAAACCATCTGTGAAAATTTTTCACAGATGGTTTGAAATCTCATGCACACTTCCTGTATAAAATCCTGCATAAGCATTAGGGGGGCTCACGTTAGCCTGATTTTGGCTGCTGGTCACAGATGGTTTCAAATCTCATGCACCCTTCCTGCATAAACTTAAAAAAAATACTGCATAAGCATTCCCTTCAGCAAGGCCTTTACAGGGGAGGTCTTGCTGAGAACTCTATTTATTTTCTAGAATATCCTTGCATAGACCTGCATGAGCAGACATCAATTTTTAGCAAGGTTTTTAGACTGATTTTGAAATCAGGCTAACGTGAACCCCCCTATTCCCTTCAGCAAGGTGTTGAAACTCTGTCTTCTGTTTCCTACTTGCTCCAAAATCCCATACATATATAATTTTCTCCCTCTTGATGATACACAACATTATAGCCTGTTTGCATCTCAGTTATGTATGTCTGACCAACGTCTTGTACTTGTAGTCATGAACCCTGACATTATCGGCTTATCAACTCTCCGAGTGTAACTTGTCTTCTTGGGTGTGATTTTATTCATTATGGTGCTGTTTTTTATTCATAACCTCATTTTCTCTCAACCACAGTTTGACCTCATGTACATAGTTTACTTATACTGTGCTAGTTACATGTGAATCAAATCATCGGTTCCCTCCCTCTTTTTCCGCCATTGAGCTGATCCAGTGAGAAAACCTCCTCTCACTGTCCTGCATATCCTTACTGCATCTCCGCCTCCTTTTTGGGGTTCTCCGGTCGAAAATTCAACACAAGGCCTTGCGGAAAACTCTATTTCTTTCCCAGAATATCCTTGCATTGACCTGCGTGAGCAGCCATCCAATTTTTGGAAAGGTTTGTGATTTTGAAATCAGGCTAAAGTGAATCACCCTAATGTACGTTAAAACCACGACAGCAACACCGTCAACTCTGTCTCCGGGAGAGTCCGGCTCTGTCCGGCTATGGACAAACGTCGCCAACAAAAACCCGCCCAGCGAGAGTTGATCTTCCGGCTTCGTGCCCACGTCTGTCAGAGACGCCACTAGACAGGCTACATCTGGATTCACTCCCTCTGGTCGGCTCGAACTGGAAGTGAATAATGACAACCGATGCGCCAGTTGATGGATAGCTAACTCAAGTACTATCTGCAAAAAAACGGAGAGCAAAAATCATGAATCAGTTCATTTGCTTTGTAACACTTAGAAAAAGTTGAACTCTCGAATGGAAGATGATTGTCAGTTTTTTACCCAGTGCTGTGTAGACCAAGAAGATGTATTTGAAAGGGATAGTCGCCTTGAAATTCGACGTAGAGCCCAGCGCACGGTCTGTGGTGCTAAACGGAGCATTTGTCACAAGGAAACATGATCACATTGTTGGCTTCCTCATCTGCAAACAGAAAGAAACCTTAGCGGGTCAAAGGGCGGTGAAAGGGCTTTGAAAGAAGCAGAAGAAGAGTGGCTGTCTTCGCCACAGACGCAGCGGGTGATGCTAGTATCACATCTTCCGGGATGAGTTCGTGCTGCTGAGGAGAATTGGGCAGTTTCTATCTGGCAGGTTGTTTGTTTCAACTTAGCCAGGGATCGATGTTTTGATAAGTTGTATTTAACAATGTTTATGTATGGTGTTCATGAAGGATAACACTTATGGCTGAAGGACAAAGAAGAATTCATAATAAAAACGTTGTTCTGCGAAGGGAGTAGGCAGCGTGGATAGCATTTTGGGAAGCTGTAGAAAACAAACTGTGCCAAGTGGCAAACCAAGATTTGTCATAATTTTGTGAAGACAGCTCGTTTATGTCAGGGAATATAAAAGGAGCTATATGATGTTCCGCAAGATATACATAACGTTGAAAACGGTCTGATAGGTCTCCGATGATGTCAATGAGAGATGAACTGATACTTTCTGGTGAACGTGCATCAGCTGATTTCAAAATCTTTACCAGCCATTCACAACCATATCTCATGAATCTTGCTGCTTGATCTAAGAATTCCAGTTGTCCAGAAGACATCTCTGTAAATAATGGTACCAGTTTCTTTTTCATTCCCTCCCTTGCTAGTTTGTCAAAGAATAGTTTTGATAGTCGCATGATTGGTATAACTGATCTAAAAAGCTGCTCGGCTGGCCGACTCATCGGTCTTTCCGAGTCTGGAGAGGACAGGTGGAAGTAGTAATTCGTTAATGAGCTGCGCATCTCGTCATGGGGCCAAAACTCCCGAATAAAGTCGAATTCAGATCCTTCCATCCATTTGATGGTTTCATCGATCGATTCGTTTAGAAGAACGGCGGAACTGCGTATGTAGTGCCATCTGACCGTCTTTTGGAGCTTGAGGCCTTCAATCAAACTACGGGAGGAAAGGAAATAGACAGACACCATAATCTCCAATTTTCCGATAGCCCGAGCCATGCCGTGCAGTCTGTAACATTTGAACTCTTGGAAGTGCCGATCGGTGGTTTGGGTTGGCTCGGGTACGGTTCCGGGAATAATATCATCAACCGCACGACTGATTTCGTCCAAAGTCCTATGTACGTGTGGTTGGACTTCAAGAATGAGTTGTAGTTTTGGGTGCGGTTCTTTCAGCAAGTCACCCGGTTATCCAGAGCTAGCGAGAAGCTTTGAAATTGCTGCTTCAGGTGAGGTAGAAGAATCGAGTGCAGGTGAGCGTAGATATTTCTCTTCGAACGCAGTCTGGCGATAGACATATCCGTTGGGATATCCCTAGGAATTATACTTGGCCAGTGAAGCGAGTGCGCCACAAGACGGTCGAAGCCTTGAATAACCAGATCTAGCGTTGTGGTACGCAGTCAGTCAATTTTTGATGTTCAATTTGAGACCGTCGGTTTGATGGAAGGACCTTATGCGGATACATACCTGCTTGATGGTGATCAAGCTGCTGGATTTCTAGGGTAGGGTCCGGCGTATCAACGAGCTGATCGGTTGGGTCGGGCATTATCACGCAGGTCTTGGCTGCTTCGTGTGTCAGCCTGCGTGATGCCAAGGACAATAATCCTTCTAGCTACACGAGCTGCAAAGTGAAATACTAGAGTTTTAAGGACTCTGGGGATGATATCCAAGGCTTTGGAGAGGTTGTGTGGCGTAAAAAAATAGAGAAATAGTAGTAGTTAATTATGTTAATAAAATTAATATAATTAAAATAAGAGGGGCCTGCAAGCAGGGGTGGTTTAGATCCCTCTAAGGTATCGTGCAAAAGCAGAAGATTTAGGTACCTGTTAGTACTGGGGCCTGCAAGCAGGGGTGGTTTAGATCCCAGCAAGAATGAAGCGGAGAATCTCAAGAGAAAGGGGTTAAACTTACTAGAATTAAGCCCTTAAAGTCTTGAGGTTCTTCAGGGGAGAATCTGAGCAGATTCAGACGAAGGAATTGAGCTAAAGTCAGCAACTAAGGATCTTACCAGGCAGAGAACAGGTGTTGAGCACGTGTTGGAAGCGGGTAATGATCAGAGTAGGTGTAATAGCATGAGGGAGGGTCTTTGGAGCGCACAGAGGGCCCTTTAAATAGTCATGAAAGCCCTCAGGGAGCGCTCAGGGAGCCATATAGCTGCTGGCCAACTTGTGGGCGTAATTCTGGCTCAATTTGGCGGTTGGCCAACTTGTGGGCGTGATTTTAGACCAATTTGGCAACACTACAGGAGGACTATTCCTTTTTGGGGCGTGCAAATGGCTGCAAAAGTAATATTTGGCCGTATCAGGACTAGTCTAAAACACTTCTAACTAGTAGGGGTTGTTACGTGTGTCCTATCTTCTAGATTGGGCCACTTATGATGCTCCTGTATCATAATTAGTCTGAAACACATGGTAATTGTTTCAGGCTAATTTACAGGTTACATAATAGTAATTACTGTTTGGGACATGCAGACTGTCACGTGTGGCCAATTGTTCTGCTTTGGTCTACATAATGACATCACATGTACCAATTGGTTGGTACTTCTTATCTTTGTGCGTCAAGAATGTTTTATTTACATCATTACATATGTAATGGAACATTCTAGGCGCTCATGGGACTCAGAAGGTGTCATATCTTCATAGTATGGCGTGATCACGGCCTTTTTGGGTGTCTGTGGCGCTTACAAGCATATGTACATGAGCATATAAGCATGAGCGCTACCTTATCCGTGGTAACTGGGTATATTTTCATGTGTAATTTACACAGGGAAGGAGTAAGAGTTTAGGGTACGTTGCAGTGAGGTACCCTAGTTTATTTTAGGCGTGGATTAGGAATCTGAAGTAATATTCTACAATTTACATATGTAAGAGTGCGTAATAATGTCTCTTTCATAGGTAATATTTATACTTTTTATAGTGTTACATATGTAGGAGATTAGTAATAATGTCTCTAACATATGTAACAATTTTATTATTTTTCTGTGATATTATGTCACGGTGGCTCTGACATAGTAGCCAGCTGACATCGTGAGTCTTCGGCGGTCAACGAAAATGACTACTCTGGCGAGCTGCCGCTCTCGGACCTGGAATGATGAGAGAGAACACATGATCCATGTGATGAAAACAAGAACAACGAGCCAAAGAACTAACGACACAAGGAGAACCAGAGACGTGTCAACCGAGAAAGAGTGTGTGAATGTGAAAATGAAAACTGGCGGTGTCAAACATATTGTCTTTTTACTAAAGCTTGGAGCGATTTTCGGGAAGGTTTGACAAAACCATCGAATGTGAGTTTTAGGTTTGGCTTTTTGTTCTCGCCTCCAAACCCATGATCCTGACCAGAGTGATGATCATCGGCCACAGCTGCCACAGCAGACCCTTCATGCCTGCTGTACCTCGATGGGATGGTCCGGATCAATGGTCAACAGACGGGCAGTCACCTCCATCCCCCCCAATTTCGGCCTTTCCAAGCACCCACCCTCCAATACCGAATTTGAGCTCGCGAATGTCACGATTTGGACTCGATCTCTTAGGCAGGGAGAATCCTCCTCCGGGCTATTTTAGCGCTAGCAAATACCAGCGCATTCACATGTCTGGAGAACCGTCGAATGACCTACCGGTGAGGCTGCGATTATGAACTATCATGGCTTTCTATTGATAGCCTGCTGATTTTCTTTGCTTGGTTTATTATCTGCACATGCAGCCGCAGGTTATTGTCGTGGACACCAGCTTCAGATTACTTTGCCCCAAAGAATCGAGTCAATACAAGCCTCAGTGGACGTTGGTCAACTCCGCTGACTCCGGTGGAAACTTTGATGTTATGATCACTGCCGGACGACTCGCCATTGCCGACTTTCAAAACACCATCGCGGAAGCATGTAACGAGCGTTACGATGGAGCCGGCACCCTCATCCAAAATGCGCTCAAAAAAGGCTCTCCGCGCCTTTGTTGGAACCTTTCAATGCACGGGAAAACTGCTCCCGAGTTTGCCAAATCGAAGAAGTACACTATCAATACTGCGGATTCGTTCAACCATTGGATGAATGCCGTCGTTGAGCTCGGGAAAGATCGAACCATGGCCTCCTTGGCCATTCTAATGGTCAACCCAAATACCGACGGCAAGAGTGCGAAAGCAGTCGTTGACGTCAAGAAGCATATCTTGACTGTCGAGGCTGCCCAGAAGGCTTCGTCAAGTCATCCGGCCCCAGATCACCCATCCGACATGATCACGGCCGATCGATTCAACCCAATCAACGTCCACATGAATCAGATCTATGCCACTCACCCGCCGAACAGCAAATACCACAAGAAGCTCCCGGTTTTTGTCCATCAAACCGATCCAAATCGATTCATACCCCTGACTGCAGGGGTGGTCCAAAAGTGGGCCCAATGCCTGGTGAGTGCAATCATTCTTGGTTATTTTGTATTGCATATTGACCTTGATCACCTGTATTGCAACAAAGGCCGACGTGGTCGCTAGTGTCTTGCTCTACTCGCCTCCGGCCAACTTGAAGTACGAGACGGTCTCTTCCAAGAGACAAAAGCAAATCCACACGTCCCAACCTCGCATTCAAAGCCCATCTGGGCAATCTGAAGATTCTGAAGTCCTCATCCCGGATCCTCAATTAATAGTCGACTACATCGACTTCTTAAAAATTCTTCCAACCAAACGCAATGAAGTCATCGCAATTCTTGAGAAGAACGATATCACCCATCCAAACATTCTTAACTCAAAGAGAATTTCGGACGAGCGGATGAGCAAATGGGGTTTGAGCGATGGACTCATTGCTCAGTTAAGGGACAATGTTACCAAGTTTGAGAAGCACTTGGCTTCTCAATAGCCAGCTTCTCTTCTTATTCATCTAGCACAGATTTTATCCATAAGCTTAAAACAATCCCTTGTCTCGTATTGCTCAGATCAAAATCATCTTGTAATCATCGGGCTGATAGCTTTTTACCTCTCAACAACCCGCTTTATTACCACTCACATTACGACCAGCTTTATTACCACTCAAATTACAACCAGCTTTATTACCACCAAAAATCGAACAATGTTCAGTGTACTACAGTTTTATCTTGCCAATATGAAGGACTTTCATAGGATGTAAAATGAATCCTTTTATTTACCAGTAAAAAAATATTACCCATCAGGAGGCTTTTGGACAAGGGTGATGGAGGAGGAGGATAATATGGAGTGCAATTTGCCAACAAGCCGTGAGTGGGGGGCGGGCACATCCTGAGGGGGCAGCTGTTTGCGGCAGCTGATCTGGATCCGCAAGTTGTTGATGCAGGAGGAGCTGTCGGAGCTGTCGGAGGTCAGGCTGCAGCTGCTGCTGCTGTTGCTTTGCAAATGACCTGCGTCGCCAAGTTTGGACAGCGCCGAGTCAAAAAAAAAAAAAATCTTATTTTCATTGGGGAGAGTTTGCAAAAATCCAAACCTGCCCCCGGTGCTTTGTGTAAGGTTAAAAGATGGTCAACAAGCTGTTTTTATTGATTGAAAAGCACAAACTTTCTTAGTAAACTACATGCATACTGGGTAAAATAAAGTGAGCTATTTTGTAGATGATTTCAGGCTAAGACTGGCTATCTTTAACATACTGATGCCATCGATGAGATATGAAATCGGGGAATAAATGCAAAAAATAGATATCAGTTGTCTGGAACACAATAGCCACAATGCTTAAAAGCATTGAAAGCCATCTCTGCTGTCAAAACCTCGGCAGCGATGCGACGGACTGTGGCTTCAGGGTTGGGAGAAAAATTGAGCTCTTGAGATGCCCATAATTTTTGTTTGATTGCTGCAAAGCCGAGTTCGATCGGGTTTAGCTCGGGACAGTAGGGCGGAAGGTAGAGAACTCGTACACCCGCCGCATCGCAAAGCTCTTCGACACAATCACCTCGATGGATCGCTGTGTTATTGCAGACAAGCACCGAGTTTGAATCGGGATATCAATTCATTTGGGGAAGCTGTGAAATCAATCATCAGCTAAAAATACAAAAAGAGTGTAATATCAACACTCACCAAGTCAAATTCCAGGAAGTGCTCAAACTTCCGACCGGTGTAAGTATCCGAGGTCATCGTGATGGCTATGAGGCCCTCAATCGATATTGCTGGCAGCAGACTCAACCGTTCGGGGTTTTGATTGATGATGTGGCGCTCCGAGGGGGTCCCGATAGCGGACCTCGCAAACGATCGAAGTAGCTCACTGTCACAGAATGAGCTCTCGTCTGCAGGAGACAAGACTTAAGTCTGATGAATCATAAACAAGCAAAAACAAAAACTCACCGGTAAACACGAGAAAGTCAGCTGGGAAGAACTCCATCTTCTCAATATACGAGTATTTTGCGGTGAGTGATTTTCGAATGTTTTTTGTTTCAGGTTTCTTCAAAGTTATCGAGAGCCGTTCGACAAGGTTTCGGTGAACGGCCTCGGTGCTGAGCAAAAGGCCGGAGGAATCGTATAGTTGCTCCTGGATCTCGTGTAGAAAGAGGCCCGGCTCCGACCGGACAAGTTGGATCATAAAGTCGCATTCGACTGGGGTCAGGCTTGCCGGTCGGCCCCGCTGCTCATACAAGCTCGGATCCCTGACAACGCATCTTGTTTCTTGAAATAGATGGATCCACCGCCGGAACGACTGTGGCAAAACTGTAATCTCGAGAAACCGTCGGATGTCGGCCAACAACAGCCCTTGGATCGCCATGCGGACCACGGCGGCCTTGAGTTCGGGGGCGTAGCGGTGATAAACCATAATAGAAACCCGGAAAGACGCCTGTCCTGTCGCGAAGGGGAGAGAAAACGGGGTCAGGACGAAAAGTGATTGTGAGAGATCAGTGGATGAAGTCGGCACCCGCACACTTACAGATGTCGAAGTTGATCCACCTGCCGGCAGCAAAGAAGCTGGTTGGCTGTTTTTGCGGGCTGGCGGGTTGTCTGGGGAATCGGCCGCTGGCTCACCTGTCCGATTTCTTCCTGGCGGGTGGGTTTGACTGTGTTTGGTGGGATCGATGGCGGTTGCTGCCTCCTGACCACACAGCTGGATTCTGGTGGTCACAGCCGGCAAGCTGTGCGCGGCAGAAACCTTGGATTTAAAGGGGTGCTGTGCCCCAAACCCCATAACCTTCGCATCCAAAAATGAACTTTGAGTCCAAGCTTTAGTGAAAACACAATAGCAGCACCTGAGCTCCCCAATAGCTCCTGTGACACCTCACTCATTGGTGACACCTCACCGCCCTGAACGCACACACCCCCGGACACCCAGCCACTACCTCGAGTAGGGGAACTCGGGGCTTGGTGAAAGCCGAGTTTAGCTCTCAGAATACCTCCCAGAGACTAGAGTCCCATGTGGTGGATGCCGCAGCAGGCCAAATCAGCTCTGGAGCTAAACATGGCAAAATTTTAGCACCGCGGAAAGCTCCGGCAATGGATTTGCTCTCACCTTAGATGGCGGCTACAACTGATCAATGTTGTAACTTGGGTTACAGGGTTACTTGGCTGTGGCTCTCTGCAGCGTAGAAGACTACGTCTCCTCCACCAGAGTTGAGTGTGCTCAGATTCATCATCATCATTTTTCTATAGTGTTATTGATTTCACACATCACATACTGTATAACCAAAATTTAAACTAAATACATGCATGTGATTTGCATCTTGTCCTGTGGTGTTGTTGTCCTATTGGCTGTACAACAGTTCTTGAGGTTGTTGCCAATTTGAATCACCATCTACCATCACAGTTTCACCACATCTTGTAGTTTTGTGAGGTCTTTTATAATTGCAAACACTTTAAACCAGTAGTAGTAAAACTGAACAAAAACAAAAAGTTAATAAATGAAACATGAACAATAATCATGTGTGGGTTGTTGAATATTTTACCTATTTAGTTTTTGGTTTGTGTGTAAATAAACAGACTGTTGAGAAGACAATGAGATTGAGAGACAAACAACTAAAAATGAATAAAAACATTGAGTTGGGACTTTAATGGGAATGAGAAACATCATAAAACCAAGTACCTCTCCTTCCCCTGAGCAAGTATCTTCTGTTGACTTTGCAATCCCACACGCTCTTGACCAACATACACTGTTGAGCACTGATTTATGATAAGCAAAGATTCTTTGATAGCAAGATAGTGTCGACGTTACCTGGATCAATTCTGGTGGTTACTTGATTTGAAGAGATGGTTCTTGTTTTCGGAGCTTCATCTTGATGGTTCTGAGTTCATCCGCTGGGAAAATTGTGGAATTTGATTCAAGAGGGTGACTGAGCATGTGACATGTAATAGACATTTCCTCCAACACATCTCCACAGTTTATGAGCTAGAGAATGTCAAAGCCCAGGTACCTCCCTGTTTTTTCAGCCAAAGTGGGTACCTAGTACTCCACCTGGCACCGCTGGGCGGGTACCAGTGGTACTTAAGGCAGTGTGGTATACAAAATTGAGAAAAATCACATATGCATATTTACTCATAGAATGCCTCAAGACACAATCACAGTGCACACAGACCTCAGAAACAGATTCTACAACCAATTAAACCCCTAGTCCTCCCTGGAAGCATCACTGGATGTTAGACCCTTTGGAAAACCTGTAGCAATGGTGGGTAGTTACATTGGCAATAATGGTAACACAGCGGTCATGTAAAAAGATTTCAGCTGTTATTGTTACAGTTATTTGTAACAGCAGTGCTTGTAAGTTGTACTTCTGCAACATAACAGAAAAATATTGATGTTTGTTATGTTACTAGCGCCTTCGGAGCGCCAGATAACGCCCAATAACGACCAATTTTTGCCTGTTACACGCTATCCGGTGGATAAAGCGCAGTAACAAGCTCAAAAAAGGAGCCCTTTCCATTACTTGCAAGGCCTGCAACAACTCTGTTAAAAATAACATAACAGGCAGGTGCGGTTAATGAGGGTAGTTATGTTACCCAAATTAAATGAATAATGTAACATAACATAACTACCCATCATTGCTTGTAGCACCCAGTCAACCAACTGTCACATGCCTCAAGTCACCTTTCCCCACTACATAGATTGGTTTGGCTTTGTTTGTTATCTGCATAACATCATGCAGCACTGCTCCTGCAGGCTGTGCCCCCTCAACCAAATTGTTCCCTGGCTCCTAGGTCTTTCTAGGTCCACTTTTGTGGTCTTATTACATCACCTGATCATTCCCCAAACCCTTGCATAAATTATTACATCACCTGGCACATCCCCCACTTCATATATGCACCCCTTCAAGGGGGGGCCCTTGCATAGAGATGGCCAAACGGGTCCAGGTACCCGCGATGGGTGCAGGTACTTGCTATGAATTTCTCCAATTTTGAACACCCAGACCCGGACACGGCACCCGCCAACGGGTACCGGCAGTACTTGAGGCGGGTACTGCACTGTTTTGCAAGTGACCAATTGAGTGGGCCATGTAAACACCCCTCTCGATGGCCTGTCATTGAGCACAGTACACACCCCTCTTGATGACCGCACATTGAGCGGGGTACACATCCCACCCAATGACCGGCCATCAAGTGGGATGCGCACTCAACCCAATGACCGGCCATTGAGTGTGGGTGTAGGCCGGTCATTGAGCGGAGTACACACCCCGCTCAGTGGCCGGCCATTGTGATCACCCCACTCAACGTCCGGTCATCGCGTGGGATGTGGGGGTATGTACTACGCTCAAAAATGGTCGGTCATTGAGAGTGTGTACCCCACTCAATGACCGTTCATTGAGCGGGGTGTGTACTTGGTGACCGGTGTGGTGCTCCATTCCAAACCATAAGTAGTATTTTACTGTCTTCTTTTACATATATTCATCATTACACTGCCTATTACTCCACACTCCTTCACAAATAACTTATTATTATTGCATATTCAGATTCTACGCCTCATTTCACCTATAGTCACTTGTACATAGTACCCCTTTATCTTCAATGGTTCAATAGTTATAGAGGATACTAGAGTTCAGGGGCGGCTACGCCGCCCTCTCCAAGACCCAAGTCAAGCCATCTTGCATAAGGCTCTGTTTGGCAACGTCATATTGTGCTGCATAGTAATAGGAAACATGCTACATTACATATGGTAAAACATGTCTTTTTAGGATAATATTTTTAAAGTAAACCCTCATAAGGCTTGGTAGTTCACTTCCAAAAGATCAGGCGGAAAAGTAGTGTCTTACACAATGTAGGGGGACATGGCAAGATTATTTATTGCATAATAATCACGCTGCCAAACAGGGCCAGTTTTATTACTCCAGTATAATTAGGTAAATACAACTTTCTTTACCACATTTACAACTCTTGTTTCATCCCTTTCAGCCACTTGCACAACTAACAAATTATCTACATCTCAAACTCAAGAGAGCCCTACATATAACTTCCCATGCGCAAACACCTGACTGTGCAATACCAATGCCACCTGCCTCATACTTTGGCCCTGACATTTATTTATAGTCATGGCAAATGCTAAAGCCACTGGGAATTGGTATCTATAAAAAGATACCTTGACATAATAGTCACCCTCATGTAACAGGGTTATCTTTGGTATAGTTATTTCTCTACCCTTGAGTGGACCAGTCAAAATCCTACCACACAGAGCATTCCTTGTGACTCTCAACAGAACCAATCTGGTGCTGTTGCAAAGCCCATCCTTGATGCTTATATTTCTCAAAAGTACTACTGGAGTTTAAATATGTGCTGGGGAAAGCCTGGAAAGTCAATCTTTGCCAACACCTCAGGTTGAAGTGTATCCATGGCCTCATCAATTGGTCTATCAATTGAGATCAATTCCACTTCTTTGCCGTGAACTGCATTCAATAATTGGTCATTTATTGCTTTATAATTGGAATTCAAAGGCGTGAGGATAAATTGTTCCAATAGGTAATTTGAATAAGTCACAATATCTGATTTCTGCTTGGAGTTGATATCATTAAAACACCACACCATTGCTCTATTTCCACATGTGCGTGATGTCCCCAAAGATTCCATCTTGATGCCCGCGACTTGTAACCAAGAAATGATGTGTTCTTGCAGTATACCTTCACCTGTCCGCAAGAGTTCTGCTGCAAAATCTATTTTTGCTGCAGAAACATTGCCACTACCTAGACCCAAGTGCACATTATCTTTCAGAGAAAATGTAGAGATCTATTTCCACAAGCTTTAACTCTTGATTGTTGCAAATTTGGACCTGGGAAACACACCATCCTTCACTACAAGTAAAGTTTTTCAAAAGTCTCCTGCAAATATTACCAGCCTCCCTCCAAACGGCAGTTGATTTCCAGAAAGATCTCTGAGCGATCTGTCTACAGTTTCAATGGCGTGTTGGTGCATCGCTCATATTTTCAAGATTATCTTATGCAAGAATCCCGACGATAAGCCCCGCTTGCACCTGCGGCTTTGTGGTGCCGTGAGCTTTGTTACGCTCGGCACAGTCCCGAGGCATTGGCGGCTGACTCTGTATATAGAGCCGAGAGCGGCTGGAAGTATGTAGACAAGAGGAATCGCCGAGAGCGGCATACAAGCAGGGCGGAGATGCCGAGAGTGGCATACAAGTAAGGCGGAGATTCCGAGAGCGGCATACAAGTAAGGCGGAGATGCCGACAGCGGCGAAAAACAGAGATGAAGCAACAGACGCAACAGACCAAGAGCGGTCAAAGATGAAAGAAGATCGCCAGAGCCCATGATCTTAGGCGGAGATATGGTAGGGGTTACCATACCCGGGAGCGGGAGACTTCACAACTGTTCCAGGTTCACCCGGTGACCATTTGAAAAAGGGACCGAGACATGGAAAAGTTCCGTTGTCTCGTGCCGTCTATAGCAATCACTATGAAGATACCAAATGCACGCGATGCATGTTGAATGCTAAACCCGTTGAATGCACATGATGTTGATGGAGAAAAGGAGCCGGTTTGCATTCAGGGGGAAGCCCGAAAGGGTATAAGAAGGAGAGTGTTTGGATTCCAGAGGATTCCGCCATCGCAGATCCAGTGGGGGCCAACGGCTGCCCACGCGGTGGTCTTGCGATCAATTTTTTTGGCTGCTGGCGGGAGTTTGACCTTTAAGGTTGAAGGAGGAATAAGACTTACAGATAACCTACAGTCTTCATTAGTTACAATACTCATTTCATTAGGAACTTACTTGGATCATTACATTACATTCTTTTCACAGATATTTTCTCACATACTAAACTCTTTACATACATTACTTATTATGTACTATACCTATTGTACACATTACATCATTGGATCTGTGCTTACCCCTTTCAGTAGTGCTCATCATTACAAGCTGTTACTATGTTCACATCAACCTTCCCCATTTGTACAACCTTCATTCCCATAGCCAGAATTCCTCATTGTCTGTGCTCATCCTTACTTCATATAAAAACTGTCTTTCCCCCCCTCACTTGTACCCTAGCCAATGGAAGATTTATGCAGAGATTATATACAGAAATTGTAGTAGAAATCACTCTTAACCTATTGCTCATTGATACCATTGCAGTTGCTCCTGAACCCATTGCTATTGAACCATTGCCATTGCATTCCCCTCTCCCATCACTGCTCCAACCCTCTCACCTTCAGTAGTCAGTAGTCAAGCTCATAGTACTAGCTCCTAAGATCAAGTAGAAATCAGCCACACCTTTTCTTGTTTTTCTTAGTGTTACTCTCTTCCCCTCGGCATTAGTCAGGAAGGCAGCCTCATCAGCACCCTTGCATAGCTTACATTAGTACTAGTGTTGCTATCCATTTCCCTCCCAAGCTCTATTCTCCCCTTTGAGTAGTTCCACACCAGTCAATGGTCATTGAGTGCGCATCCCACTCAATGGCTGGTCATGGAGTGCACCGGCCATTGAGTGAGATGTTTATCATGCTTGATGTCTGGTCATCAAGCGGGGTGTGTACTCCACTTGATGACTGGTCATCAAGCGGGGCGTGTACTCCGCTTGATGACCAGTCATCAAGCGGGGCGTGTACTCCGCTTGATGTCCAGTCATCAAGCGGGGAGTTTACCCCACTCAATGGCCGGCCCTCCACAGCAGTGAAAAACTGTGGCTGAAAGCAGCGGGTACCTGGTGATTTTCCGGCCCAAATTGCATACCCGGACCTGTACACAGCACCTGCGGACGGGTACTCAAAGGGCAGTGGCGGGTACCCGCCAACGGGTGCCAGCTACCGCCAAACGGGTCCCCACTGGCCATCTCTACCCTTGCATAAATTTTACACAGCCACTCCATCTTAACTCCCTTTTTTTTACTGCCCTGGAGCCAAAACCCCTCAAATTTGTCTATATAAGGAGCTCTCCCCTCCATTTGTTTTTCGCCAAACGGGTCCCCACTGGCCATCTCTACCCTTGCATAAATTTTACACAGCCACTCCATCTTAACTCCCTTTTTTTTACTGCCCTGGAGCCAAAACCCCTCAAATTTGTCTATATAAGGAGCTCTCCCCTCCATTTGTTTTTCCTCATTTCCACTCCATTCAATTTCAACTACTCATTTTACTACTCACTCTCATTTTATTACTCATCAATCACAGCTCTAACAACTTAACATCAGTGCAATACACACACAACCCTTACCTACATATAACAACTTATACATATTAATAAAAATATTTTTTCTATACTGTGTCACAAACAACCTCATCTTGAGATAAACACTCCTATCATTAAACCTTGCCAAACTTACCTTGGTGGGAATTTTATCTGGTAGACAGAAGGGCAGAGCTTGCAACTCCTTCATCCCCTTCTCCATTCAGCAAAAGGGGTTCACAACCAATTTTGAGTTTTACATCGGGTAGCACCAGTAGTAGTACCACTAGGGGTTACCTAATACCAGGCTAAAAAAACTTTCTGTTGCTTGCATGTCAATGCACACCTTCCAGCAATCAGGATTGCAAATTATTGATGAACAGAACACCTTGAACATTTAGAATTCACAGTCTTGATTGCCAAGACAAATCTTTTTGCCGCCATCTTGATGACTGGGGTGTCTTGTGTGTCAAGATAGCTGCAGAGGAATTATCAAGGACAGTAAAGAGTACAGTCTTGATGGCCAAGATGGTTCCTCCATGTCCATCTTGACACTCAAGACACCCCCGCCATGAAGAATGCATGCTATCAATTTCTGGGAAGGAATTTTCATGGCCATCAAGACCGCACAGACCAGTCTCAAAGTAAGCAAGAAGTGTACTGCAGGCATCTCAATGGTCAAGACATCCCTGAAATCTGGATTTCACAGTCTTGGCAGCTGGGAAAAAATCCCCTCAGCCATCAAGGCTGCACAAAATTCATAGACAGTCTCCATGGCCAAGGTGGTAATTGAAAGCAGTAGCCAGGTACTGCACCCATTTTCTAGCCAAAAGAATGTACCTAGTACTGCATCAGGCACTGCCCCACAGGTGCATGGTGTGGTGTGCCAAATCTGTTTCAAGTATCAAATTTCATAAAATCTTGGTTCACTGTATGAGAAGGATGCATATTTGTGGAGGTATTATTGCAAAATTAGATTCTAAAGGTCATTTAACCCCTAGTCACTCCATTGAACCACTAGGCTAGCTCCACTCAGTCAAAAGTTATTTGGGATTAAACTGTTTTTGATAGAACATAATCAAATACTGTAGAATTATATTTGGTAGTTACTGTAGAATTATATTTGGTAGTACATAGTATAGAATCAGGTGCAAGTACATATTTAGGGTATAGCTTATACAGGTGCACACATGTACCCCTGTATGTTCACATGACATCATCAGTCGCATGTTGGATCACATGTTTATCACATGGCTCACTAGCTAAAATCCCTCAATAGAAGCTCCCATGCAGCAAAAATCCCTCAAAGGAGAATTCACACCAGCATTAATCCTTCAACTGACTTCCCAATCAGCAAAAATACCTCACATTTTACTATATAAGGAGCATGTTTTCCCTCCTCAGTTTCAGCATGCCCCCCAGGCAATTGTAAATAGAACACACATCTCACTTTAAAGTTTCATGTACATACATAACCTCTTATCTCAACAAGTAGTCTCATAATCAGTGTGATCTTGAAAAAGTATATATCCTCTAAACATCCTTGAACTTCAATGATTCCTTGGAACCATCTGCTGTAGAGATTATATAAGGGTTTTTTTTGTGGTACACATTTCACTGATCTAGGTCTGATAGAGACTACTGCACAAAGTGTTCTCTGTCAAGGTTTGGCCACAAAAATAAATATATTTTGTTGTCAGAATTCTTGTGTATTACAACAGAGGGTGATCAGGTCCTTCTAACCACCTGTAACATAAGTATTACTGAACTAGATATCTTACTTGTTATTTCACCCTCAAAGAACTGCCCCCCATCCCAAAAGGAGTTCTCACAACGGCGTGTGGGGGCAGTGCCAGTTACCCCCCCCCCCCCCCCCCCCCCCCCCTCCCCCCCACTGGTACAGGTTGACATTCTCTACCTGGACTCTTTTCAACTTCCTACTTTCCACAAAAATCTTGGCACAGTTGACGCACTTTTAATGTTTGAGTCAGCTGTCAAATCAAGCTTGGATGTTCTCCAGGATTGGCTTTCCTGACACAGAGTGGCTCACAAACTCCCTATAGCCGGTGTGTTGCTCCATCCCAAGCCACAAGTAGTATTTTAGTATCTTCTCTTTACATATCCTCATCATCACACTGCCTATTAACCCATAAAAATTCACAGATACTTCATTATTATTGCATATTAAGATTCTACGCCTCATTTCACCTATAGTCACTCACACATAGTACCCCTTTATCTTCAATGTTTCACTAGTTATAAAGGATATAAGATTTACAGAAAACCTACAGTCTTCATTAGTTACAAAACTCATTTTATTAGTAAATTACTTAAATCATTACAGTACATTCCTTTTACAGATATCTTCTCACATATTAAACCCTTTACATACATTGCTCATCATGTACTATGTCTATTGTACACATTACATCATTGGATCTGTGCTTACCTCTTTCAGTAGTGCTCATCATTACAAGTTGTTACTATGTTCACATCACCTTCCCCATTTGTACAGTTTTTCTTCCCATAGCCAGAATTCCTCTTGACTGCTCATCTTTCAGCTTAACATCAGAACTGTCTTTCCCCCCCCCCCCCACTTGTAGATTCCCCCTGTCAGCCTTAGAGTCAACACAGCTGACCTAAAGTCTGCCTCTTTTTCTACTTATTACATATGAAATTAATCCATATCTTTTTCATCTTGAGAGATATCATTGTTTTGACTTCATATTCTGTTTCCTTAGACAATTTTAACCCTAGTTACAACTTATCAATTCTTTGTAACTATACTCCTTCCCTGAGTTCTTGAGTTGTAGCACGCATGCGCAGTTGTGACGTGTCAGCGCTACCAGGCGCGCCAAACCACATGTACATATTTAATTACATAAGCAAACTGTGAAAACTTTTGAAGTCAGGATCCCCCTTGCCTGAGGAGGATCTACAGACTTCAGCACACCAGAACCACACCCCAGATAACCCAGAATCACCACCAAAGAGACCACCAAGCTCCCAGTATACCTACCGTCACAGGCGCCTAGGATATTGACAGTAAGTAAACTCTTTTCACTGAACCTTGCTTATCCAGAGTGAAACTCTGTTGCTCTTGATTTTTTCTTCTTTTCTTCAACTCTTTCAATCTTAAAAGATCAAAAGGTTATCTCTGGTTAAGACCTACAAAACCAGAGCAGATAAGTAACCCTACTTCTGAATCCCACCAACGTTTCCTTGTTGTGAGTGGAGGCTGTTGCACTCTTTCTTGGCCTTGCACAGCTGGCATCCAACTTTTCCAGGTTGAGAATAGCCCAGATCAATTAATAAAGACTTAAAGTCTAGGCCTGATCTTCTCTTTCTCTCTCTTTCTCTTCTCTCTTTCAGTTTGTATTTCTTTAGCCCAAGAAATCCAAACTATTCCCCCTCCTTTTCTTTGTGTCCTGCTGTCACATAAGAGACACAGGCTCACACCCCCAGTGAAGATCATGCAGAAATTATATTAGAAATTTCTTATTACCCATTTGCTTATTGAAATCATTTCTATTGCCGCTCAACCATTGCTATGAAACATTGCCCATTTGCACCTCTGAAATCACCATTGCCATTGCTTCCCCCTCTTCAATTATTGCCCCAACCCTCTCATCCTCAGTAGCCAAACAGTAGTTAAAGCTCATAGTAATAGCTCCTAAGATCAAGTAGAAACCAGCCACAACTTTTCTCATTTTTCTTAGTTGTACTCTCATACCCTCAGTATCAGTCAGGAAGGCAGCCTCACCAGCACCCTTGCATAGCTTACATTAGTACTAGTGTTGCTATCCATTCCCTTCCAAGCTCTATTCCCCCCTTTGAGTAGTTCAACACCGGGCAGGGTGTCATGTTGGCCTGGGTGGGGGGTGATTTGTAGCACCACAAGGTTAGTTGAGGTAATGCTCAGCAGCCCACCAACCCTGCAGTATCATTGAGGGGGTGGTTGCTTTGACTGAATATACGTTTTGAGTTGATTTGGGGACTGGAGTGTCAGGACAGGGGAAACTAAGAGCAAAGTTAGTCAAGATTGTTGTTGTCAGCCGTGGAAATTTCAATAAGTGGCTGATTGAGTATACAGAAGACCGGTCTTGAGGGTGGCTGATACATTTCAGACACAGTTTGAGTGTTTTTCAAAGATGAGCTAGTGTCAGAAACCAAAATGTAACTTGTGCGCTATGGGATTTGAACCCATTTCCTCAACAGAGATGGCTGCGGGTACCGGGTGTGGGTTTGGGTATTCAGTTTTGCTAGAAAAACGGTGGGTACCCGGGTACCCAGCGCGGTCTGCCTGCCTGACTGTTGCGTAAACAGTTGTGAACCAATCAATGGGTCTCAGGATCCCATCATTGGGTATTGGAACCCATTTAATGGGTCTTAAGACCCATTGCAGACCCAATCAATGGGTCTTCAGACCCAATCAATGGGTCTTCAGACCCAATCAATGGGTCTTGGTACCCAATCATACCCCTGGGCCATGGGTACTTGCCTCTTGCACCCGGGTACCCACCACTTGCACCCAGGTACTTGCTCCAAGGGTGCGGGTGTCTGGTTTTTGTGAAAATCTGTCTGGGTTACCTGGGTGTGAAGTGCCATCCCTAGTCCTCAAACTTCATGAGTGATGCTTTAACCAAGTAAGCTAAGTGGGCTGTTGCTGTAGAGGCTTTAAAATGAAGATGTGTCTGGTGAGAGTTGAACTCACGACCTCAGCTATGCTGAGACACATACTAGAGTGCTGCCTTTACCAACTAGGCTACAGACACTTGTGGCTGCCAGCTGGGTGGTTGGTTGGTAGTGATCATGAGTCAATCCAACAGCCCTCCATACTGTGGTGATAAATCATGGTAGCAGACTAACAGACAACTCAAAAACCCCCCTTGCTACACAATGGGAAGTGGGCATTGACCTCAAGAGAGAGTGGGAATGAGACTAAGTAAAGATGATCAGCGTAGGAATTGAACCCGTGATCTAGATGTAGGCTTATAGGGGTTTGTGTGGTCTTACAAGTAAGCATTCACAACTTCATCAAGTCTCTAGTGTAAGCGAGTAGCGCTCAGGTAGCTCTGAGCTCATAACCTGTAGAGACTGTAAAAGAAGATGTGTCTGGTGAGAGTCAAACTCACAACCTCAGCTATGCTGAGACACATACTAGAGTGCTGCCTTTACCAACTAGGCTACAGACGCTTGTGGCTGCCAGCTGGGTGGTTGGTTGGTAGTGCTCATGGTTCAATCCAACAGCCCTCCATACTGTGGTGATACATCATGGTAGCAGACTAACAGGCAACTCAACAGTTGCTTCTGGTGCTCAATTCACTGTATGGTTACCAAAGTTTGAACATTTGACATATATCCTGGGATCAAGTCTTACATGTGTTTACATTGCTTGTCATGTTACCAGGGTCAAGCTCAGTTTTCTTTGGGTGACAGGATGCATAAGAGTAGAATTAAATATAACAGCTAGAGCAGAGGTGGCAGGGTTAATCAGTATATAAATAATGCAATTGTGTTTGGGCAAGTGAAGGTCTAGGGCACTCCCTGTTTCACTTGCATGGGTTAGTGTCCTCACAGCCCCAACTCTCTCTTCTCAAACTTGTGCAATTGCTGAGCAGGTTAAATCCGGCTCTTCTCAACCTGTGGTATGTCACAGGCTGGGCCGGGCTGTTATATGGCTTTGTTCAATATAAAATAGTTTGTCTTCTTTATTTAGTTTGTGGAATTTTTTCTTGGAGCTTTTGGGAAAGCTATGTTTTTTGTAGTCCTTTTGTCTAAATCCAGAAACAGAGAAAGTGCTGTGCTACGACAAGGAAGCAAAAAAGCACAGCGGCTACCCGCTATTCCCGGGGCCATTTATCAATATCAGACCAGTTATTGAGAGAACTCAACCCTCTCAATAACTGGCACAAACTGGTCATTGAGAGGACAGAGCACTCTTGATTAACTTTTTTTCCAGCAGGTAGCTTCCTGTTTTAGGGTCCCCGGTCATCAAGAGGGCTGTTTCCCTCTCAATAACCATGTAGTACCAGATATCAAGAGGGTTGATTCCTCTCAATGACCGGTCTCACCTGTCATTGAGGGCCTTGTATGTTTATTTACTCTCCTCAATGGCTGGTGCAGACCAGCCATTGAGGGGAGTCCGCCAGCACTGGACAAGGGTACAGGAGTGTCCAGGTGTTCAATTCAAACCAGCACGGAGTGCAGTGATGTGCACTCCAAAAAAGACCTGGTTTTGGAGTGAACCACATCCCACTCCAAATATATTGGAGTGTTCAGAGGTTCACACCTTTTTTTGGTGTGCACGTAGTAAGGCCCCGTTTGGCTTCCGCGTTATACGTCATAAATGGTTGAATTTATGACGCCGCGACCCAAAGTTTGCCCCCTGTTGCCACCAAAACTTTGAAAGCCCCGGGGGTTGCACGTCATAAATTCGACCATTTATGACGTATAACGCAGCAGCCAAACGGGGCCTAAATTATTGGTGTGCCTAAAGCCGGACCCATTCCAAAAATGGCCCAAGACCTCATCCCACACTCCATCCCGCCCCCTCCTGTCCCACTCCAACAATCAGCCCGTAAATGTTGAGCGGATTTTCTCTGTGCCTTCAAACATGTGGAAAACCTCTTGGAGCTCTCTCGCGCCAAAAACAAGTGGAAACTGCATCAGTAGTCACCTCTGGCTTTACAATGAAGTTAAGGCTCAAGGCAACTCCAATTTCTTCCCTGCCATTTTTGAGGCTGCAGAAAATAATCATAAATTCAACCTGGAGCTCATTCCAAAGGACTCCTTGTCTCAATGTTCAAATATTTTCTCCCTTCCCATTCTTTTTTTCCCTATTTCACTTTTTTTTGCCTTTATTTAGTAGTAGCACATACATGAGACTTGAAGTTGTGATGAAAGACTAGAAAAAATCCCACATCACTTTCAGGCTAAAAATATTGAAAAACCATCTCACCGCTTTTTAGCAAAAAATAAACCGGTATCTCAGCGAAATTGTCCGCTATTTAGCATGTAGATTAGCGGGTTTTCCGCTATTTCTGCGTTCAGTGTAACAAAAGACTGCGACTGACTGGCCACTAAAAAATCTCGCTATAAATCAGTGGGTTTTTCTCTGAAACCATCATCAAAAAACGTAGCGGGCCTCCCCCTATTGAAAGCGCTAGCAAAGCGGAACCAAAGCTGCTGCGCTTGTTCTACGCTTCCGCTGCGTGCAGGCAGCGCTTGCGGTGTTGAATACAGGGGGAACACTTGATTTTTTTCTTCAATTTGTGGTTTTAATAAAGTTAGATTTAGTGGAGGTTCTTATTTCATAGAGCAAGAATTATTACAACACTGTTTGAGAGAAGGAAGGAAAAAAAACTGTGAACACAATCACAAATCTATAGTGCAAGTGCATCATTTGAATCAAAGTTTAAATTTGAATCTTCAAAAAGAAAAATATGTTGATAAATAAGTTTTTGTTTGCTCTTCCATTGGCCCGTTTGATTTGGATTTTGGGAACAGGGTTTTTTTGCTTGCTTTCTATTTTTTAAGGGGGGGGGGGGGTTGCTTTGTTGCAGCAACTTGCAACTTGATTATCACAAATAATTTATATTTGAAAAATTAAACGGTCTGAATAAAAATGATTATGCTATAATGGCTTTAGATTCAGGTTGAATAGCTTTTAACCCTTTGCAGAAAGACTGGTCATCCTAGGTGATAATTGAAATCATTGATAGAACCTTGAAAAAATTGCCCATCATTGGTCTCACTATGTACACACAACTTGCTACTCCCAGTCCCCATCATTTCTACAGAATTTACTTGGTCACTGGACATCAGGTCTCCCGAGAGCTTGCTGTACTGATTGTTGGCCAGTTTGCTGTAATCTCCTTTCCCAGCAAGCAAAATCTTGATGCAGTTTTGGAGATCTTGTTGATCGGAGGAGTCTAATGTTGACCTACGATGGTCCGTGACCAATGCCTTTTTCTGGACTAGATCTTCGCTCAAAATCATAGACAGGGGAGAGGAATACTCGTCATTTTGTACCTGTACCTCAGTTGGTTTACTGCTCCCAAGATTCACTTCCGGTACCTGGGCCCTTCCTAGTAGAGAGAGATCGTTGGTGTTCCGCGTGAATTCAAATGCCTCCCCAAGCCAAGAGTTGGAAGACAATCTGCTTCTTTGAGATGTATCATAAATATCCGAAGGCAAACCTCCGCCGAGGGTATCAGAGCTTGCACAAGGTTCCCCTGCAAGCTTGGAAATATGATTTTGCCGATTGGCCAGAAAGCTTGGGAAACCATCAATGTTTGAATCAGCGGTGGATTTGATTTCTTCTCCAAAGAATGTTTGCTGGCTCGTGAATGATTGTTTCCGCAAGTTTCCCTGCACCTCCTCTGGAACTTTCGTCGAATACTGCTCGTTATTAAAGCTCGGTGATACCCCGGAGTTGAGAGGGTATCTTCTTGGGACCTCAAGATTTTGAGCCTCTGTAGTCGAACTAGAGCTGTTTTGGAATGTTTCATCATTGAAGGCATCATTGCCAGGCGAATATTCAGAAATTTTTCCTTGGTGGTCCTGAAAATTGTAAACCACTTGACTCTCATGAGCGATGGTATTTTCCGGTAGGAAGGATCTCACACTATCCGTGAACGTAGCGGTAGAATTACGAAGATCGCTGGGATAAGGCTGGTTAGATGGCGAAAAATTTGGGCCGGGCTGCTCAGAGATATCACGAATAAAATCGTTTGGACGTTCTCCTTGGATACGTCCAAGCATCCAAGGTTTTTGCAATTCATAACGTTCCCATTCAGAATTAAGAAGTTGAAAAGGCTCGCAATTGGGTTCGACAGGGCCTAAGCTCAGGAGATGATATGGTGGAGATCCAGATTGGACCTGCAAGTTGGCATCACAACCCAAGGAAACGGATCCTTCAAAATTTGAGCGCATTCTTCCTGGAAGGTTCAGGTCGTCTTTCCAAAGGGTAGGGGGATAAGATGGATTGAATCGATCTTCCAGCGATCGGGTGATCAGTGCAGGATTTGCATCAAGAACGTTTTCGGATATTCTCTCCGGGCTCGAATGCCGTTGTACCGAAAGATCTCGCCGATTATCTCTTCTGTCGGCTCGTCTCAGCCACATGTTGGACATATTCTCAAAACATTGAGCATATGGTTTTGCTTGTGGATAGTGAGTAGCATAAATTGATAATGCTTCCTGACAGTGTTTGACCTGTCGAAAGACTTGTGGAGATATCCCATTAGGGGAAGCAAAGTGTCTCTCGGGGGAAATATCCTGTTCTTGAAGACCTGAGTGTCCCGCGGTGGATTTCGTGCACGCATCCTCTGTTGTAATGGACAGACTAGGATCCTTGTCTAATGCAAACAGCATGAAAACTCCTGACATGAACAACTTGTGGAGAGAATAAACAGCTAGTGGGGCCACATAGTCTTTTTGCAAGCGCTTCCTTTGTAACCCGCATGCGGCCATAGCGGCGTGGGCGGCCCGATGGAGGTAAGGACTCCCGGGAGAAGCCGTCAGTGCTGATGGAATCATCAAGGATTGAATTGCCTGTTTGTTGATAGTAATACATTATCCAATCAAAACGAAATCAGTAAAACAGCTGTGCAAGCTTGAGATGAGATAAAAACACACGTTGTGATATCTATGGAGGACCGACCGCATTTTGGACGCGACATTGAGGTCTGTTTAGCCGCTGTCTCATTTCATACATTGGAAGAAAACCGCGCTCACTGTAACTCAAACCATTCACCTGTGTAGAAGGGAATCCCTCCGGAATCCCAACCGTTCTCTGTTTCTGGTTGAAACTCGCTGTGCGTTTCCAAGTTCAATCCAAATAGATTCCTTGCACTCCTATTTAAAGGGTTTTTGGCTGGAATGAGGGCGCGCCATTGGTCTAGCTCTGAGGCAAGCGATTCGAGGTTAGCATTTCGCTGCTCTATCGTTTCCTGGGCGGCTCGGGGATGATAAATTTTCTCCTTTATCTTGGTTAAGATTCTCATGAGACGCAAATGATGCAAGGAAGGGGTCATTGTTGTCCAGCCCAAAGGATATGGATTAATTTCCAACGTGGTTCCTGTTTCCGAGAGCTTCTTATCAATCGCAACACGCCGCGCTAGAATTTGTTCATTGTCGGTGATATGACAATCGATATCAAGAGGGAGCTTATGATTATTTAACAAATCGAAGTCAGATGGCGTTCCATTCAAAAGAGATTATTCAATATTGCTAACCTCGCTATCTATCTCCTCTTCTCTTATGGCTATCGGTCGTCCTAATTGAAATGCTATGTTTCTGTCTCCCAGAAAGTGAAGCAAAGTGGCAGCATTTTAGCATCAGCTCCACTTTGTGAAGGATATAAAACATAAGCGCACCTCTCTAATGCATAGACGCTCCACCAAATCCTTTTTTTCGTCTCCTCGTGGAACACACTAAGCTGTTGAGCCTTGGGTGTTTTTCTGTGCAGCCCCAATTCCAAAGCAGTTCTCATTGCGAGACCGGTCAGATGCCAAGTGGAAAGGCCCTTAGTCGAGCGGAAAGAATACATTGCTAGGAAGAGCAAAGCTTGAATGGTTGTCGTGTTAGAAGAAACGTGGTCGTAGTACTGTAGAGCAGCTTGAAAATAATACTTCACGCCCAGGCAGAAAATATCAAACTTCTCAATACACTTTAATTGTACACTTATGTGGGATGGAAACCACACATACCTCGTGCGATGGCAAACCCGGAATAACCCTTCCTCGCATCTCCCACAACCTGAGACCGAGAGCGTAGGTCAACCAGAGGAAAAAAGCCGCCGTACGTGGTCCGTCGGCTACAAGGGGTTGCCCGGCGGCGCAGTACTTATCTCTTTCGTTGTACCATTTTTTTAGCACAACAAAGTTCATGAAGCAGTGTCGTGCTTGTATGGTTGTGAAAACTGTGGCAAAAATTTCGTCGGATAACCGCTCATCTTGCGGAAGAGGAGGAAAGATGAAACCCGACTTCATTTTCAAAAAATTTGCATGGAAGTTGCTAGAATCTATGACAGCTGGTGCCGAGGATTCATATGATGAATTGAGTTTCGATCCCAGAGATTCATCAGAGCTCAATGAATCCGGCGATGTTTTTGGAGGTATCAAGCTTTCAGAAAAGAAAAAATATTCTCCCGTTTGATTGCACAAGGCACTTAAAAGATGTAAAACGGAGGCGGGTTTCATCAGCTTAATTCACACATTCTCAACAGTTCAGTCACTTGGACGAGCCACAAATTTCAAATGAAAGAACCCAAACGAGGAAAAAATCCGCCCCCAAGAAGCGCCCGAGCTTCCTCCCACATATAAAGGCTCAGCTCCGGAGGTCAAACTAAGAAATCCGAAACCGTCGACTAGATCCTGTTCGCTCAAAACCTCGGCATCCGTTGTCTTTTACACGATTTTGACGGAAAAAAGTAAGTGCCTGCTGTGCGTGGTATGGTTGTGAGTAGAGCTTAACTTGAGATAGGTTTGATTTGCTTACCTGAAGTACGGAATGGTCGGGAGCAATTTCCTTGAGAGCAGAGCTCAGTTCCCGGACTCGAGCCTCGAGGTTGGCGATGTGTTGTCTGAGAAACCTTTCGCCCATAATTTCGTCAGGAAAGACACATTCTGAATTGTTCTTCGCACAATTGCCGCATGGCTCGCTGATCCCATCGCAGCGCTGTTTCTTCAACCGGCATCTCAAGCAAGCGTTTGTTGCCCGTTTCCTTTTCTTTGCTCCCGGCGGGGATTCTTGCGAGAAAAGGAGCCGTCCCGACATCCTCAGTTTTATGAAAGGGGCATACGTATGTGTAACCTGATGATTGAAGATGGTCTTCCGGTTCTAAAGCTATAGACCAAAAGTCATCGTAGGTCTGCTTTGGCGAGTGAAGTGGGGGGCGTATTTATATCCTTGGCATTTGAGTGCATTATTTCTGCCGTATAGCCCCGAGAGGAGAGTGATCGATGAAACCTACGTCATAATGTGTGCGTTCCCCTCGTTTTTGGCCTGAGTCCGTCGGCTTGTTTGAAACACGCCGCAATCTAAAAGTTTGGCGTGGAGGAGCGAAGCCACTTTGAAGGACATATGGTACACATTTGCCACCTTGAACTTGTAAGCTACCCAAATACATATTTGAACGTAACTGCGCGTCCATGGGACTCAAGAGTAACATGCCGAAGGGCAGCCTACAGGCTACAGGTGCCGACGCAGCAACATATATTTTTGAAGTTGTTAACGCGTCAAAACTTGCGCGTTCGTTTGGAGTATTGCTATCTTGGAAGCCCCACAATGACACGCAGGGGCCATGCTTAACAGAAGAGTTATGCTACAACATTTGTACTGATGATGTGCGTATTGCTTATCACTGTGGCGGGGAACGACGAGGAAGTTGGGCAGTGGATGCTGTGACACACACCAAACTTGCCGAGGCTGTCACCATGAGCGTTATGGATGAACTTTCTAGCAAGTCACAGTTGCCACCAACGTGACGGCCTGGTATCTATACTTGAGTGGTCTGATATTTCCTACGACCAGAACAACTTTACCGACAGAATCCAGTACTGTTAATGCTGCGTTCATGTTTGGAGTCGCTAACGATGCACCACTTTATATGCTTGGCACCTGTCATGAAGGAATTCCAGCGACGGCACTTTCTTAAAATCAATCATCTGCATAGGCACCAGAGCAATTTTTTGTTTGGTGCACATGAAACTTTCTGTTCGGCTGACCTCGGGCAAGTAAAATACCCCTATATTTTTTTATAAAGCACCTGGGAACGACTCTGCCAAACTTTTTTCAGAACAGCATTGATCAGGATGAATCCGCTGATCTGATGATTCACAAACGATGATCAGGCACACGCGCAGAATCTCAAGGCAACAACTCAAGACGAGGTCAAGCAATAGCCACAGCAGTTTTGCTTCAAATGGCAAGCTATCTAGTCTTCTATATGGAAGTCGTTGAAACTTCTGTGGACTCATGACTCTTGCATGTCGGATTACGTACAAATGCTATCTATTTACTGTGAAATGGTGCAATCGCCACGTGGACCCGCGTTGGGAACTTGGGGGGCTTTTAGGCTCACAGTGTGGGGAAATTGTGAGGGTCTGAACTATTTTCACCCCGCACCCAGCGCCGAGTTTAAGGTTGAATACCTTGTTCTTCTTCACCGTCTGTTTGATGTACAGCGCCATCAATGTTTGTTTGCCGTTTGAGGATTGCATGCCTGCAGGGCCCTAGCTTAACAAAGCCACTCGAGCGGCGAACTGAACACAAGTCCCCCCATGCTGGTGGGGTGCAAGCCTAACTTAACTAAGTACCTCTATTGGAGGGGGGACGCCGTCCCGCAGGGACCCTCCGAAGGAGGGACTTATGCGCTATGTTGACCTTGTGGCAGTAGAGAATTAGAAAAATGATGTTTTTCAATCCTCTCTCACTCTGGACATGCAATATTTTGTCACCAGGTGATGAAATTTTGGGGGAGCAAAATGTGCACAACATCATGGAGTTTGGTTGTACATATTTTACAATTTTTTTTGGGGCCTTGGGTGCCCCATGAAGTCCTTTTTTGTGACTGACAAGTGTCCACTTCATCGTGCATTCCACATTTTTCACTGTACAGAATCTGAAATTGATAATGTTACAACTATGATTGCAGCTCAACCAGAGGAGTTGAGGATGAGAAAAAATAGTAGAAAGAAGGAGACAGCTTAAGACATCCCAGAAATGTAAATTACAGAAAAAAAGTTTCAGAAACAAAGACAGCAGATTGATTATAAAAAGGGGGTTGAGAAATCAACTCCCACAAATTAAAAAATCAACTCCCAAATGCAATTTACGTTGCGCGGACCGCCTCGGGACGTCTTTCCCGGATCCTTGCAACCGCATTTTGACCTGGGGGCGTTTTGGGAGTCGGAGTTGTAATTGCGCAATCCCAAACGGGAGTTGGGATTTTAATTTTGCAAAAAATCCCAGAAAATAGAGAAATATTTACGGATGTACTTCACGCACTGCAAAAAACTTGTTGCGCACTGCAGGGGGCGTGCACTCGACGTCCCAGCCACAGTGCGCGGTAGCTCAAAACGCTTCGCGCACTGCAAACGCAAAACTATGAAATTCTCACTTTTTTTTCTGCCAGCCGGCAGAGGGGATTTCTCCTGCTCCTCCATCAAATTCTTGGAGGATTTGGAGCCCCCAGCTGGATACAAAAAAAGGATGAATAATAAGCACGAAAAATAACCTGAGCGCAGACTCCTGCTCCCCTGGGGCTTTCAACCTGCCAAATACTCACGGATTGGGTACACAGCCCCTCAAAAACAAAGTTCAAGTGTGATTTTGCGTGGTGACTCTTTGTTGTAAATCAGATTAATATTTTAAGCCAGTATTAGTAACAGAGTGACTAACAAACAATAATGAAAATAAGAATCATAAGCGCCATGAGTTAACAAGAAAGAGTGAAGAAAAGATAACAACCACTAACAGAATAAAGAAGCTATCTTCACAAATGAACTGAACACGGGCGACCACAATGTAGAACAATCAGAACTAGCACAACAAGCAAACTAAAGACAAAAAACATGATTTAGTGTTGAAATCTAACAAGGTAAATGATAAGTAGCAGAAAACCAACGCTGTGACTCCAATTTTCTTGATGATTTCTTCTCCTGAAACGACGTTGACTTTCAAATCTTGAGCTAACTGAGTTGTTAAACAGACACTGGTGTAAGCAAGTGATTGAGTTTGTCCTGTGTAGATTTGCTCTTTACCTGAGTAGCTAAGACTTTTGATTGAGGACTTTTCAAGTGTACTAAACACCAGGAAAAAATTCATGTCAACTGGGGGCAGGTGACATGAAGGAACACAGGCTGAAACTCTGCCGCAATTTCAGCATGACTCTGTGCAACATTTTGTTTTACTCATTTGCGCACTGGTGAGTAAGATTGAGTCGGCTCATCCACCAACATTGCTGAACTCCTGAGCTCAAAAGTTGGAGTTCAGACTTTTGTTCAGCTTCAGTTGCAAGGATATGCATTTACACCTTGAGAAGGATCTCTCTTGACTATGGCCATTGTGTGGCTGGCCATTGCCATTGACACCACTCGATGGCCCATACATACTGGCCATCCAGCGGGGCTTTGCTTGATGACCGGTACACATGTCCACCATCCAGTGATCCAGGCAGGCTTGCCTCTGCTCAATGGCCCATACACACCGGCCATCAAGCAGGGGCTTGCCTCTGCTCAATGGCCCATACACACCGGCCATTGAGCAGGGGCTTCCCTCTGCTTGATGGCCCATACATACCGGCCATCAAGCAGGGGCTTTGCTCTGCTTGATGGCCCATACATACCGGCCATCAAGCAGGGGCTTGCCTCTGCTCAATGGCCCATACACACCGGCCATTGAGCAGGGGCTTCGCTCTGCTACACACCGGCCCTGTGTTGTCCTCCTTGATGCAAGGGCTTGGCTGAGTCCACCCCGAGGCCCCTGTATCATTGCAAGCAGGAGCTGTGCCATTGAGTGAAGGGAAGCCTCAGCTGGATGACCAGAGAAGGGGAAAGCCCAGCTCATTTGTATATATGTATGTACATACATACATACATACATACATACATACATACATACATACATACATACATACATACATATATACATACATACATACATACATACATACATACATACATACATACATACATACATACATACATACATACATACATACATACATACATACATACATACATACATACATACATACATACATACATACATACATACATACATACATGTATGTACATGTTCTGAGCATAATACGGCCTGATGTGTTGATGAGCTGTGCTAACCAAGTACATACATGGAGGTGAGCAGACTAGCTGAACATGAAACAAGCTCATTGCATGAGCAGTACAAGTGGTGGGCCCAGTGGAGTTGGAATGGAGACTGAACTGGAGATGCCTTCACGTCACCTGCCCCCATTTGACCTGAAATTTTTCCTGGTGAAAACGGCGAGTAAGCGTTGTGTTCCGAACCTGAGTTGAATCCGTGAATCGACTGAGAAAAGCAAGCATCTAGAGACTCCGGCCAGTTGGGCCCGGCTTTTGGACACACTTCCACGCGTACATCACATAATGAATATGCATAATGTGCGTGTCTACAAATTACACTCAACACTCCTCCTTAATTTGAGCACACAAGCGTCAACTGTTCAATGCAATAGAAACCTTGATGAAACCGAGTAATTTTGTTAAGATGTCGGCAATCATGTCATTCGTAGAGATGTCTCCAATGTTAAGTTGATTCTTGGCCACAATATCCCGCAAATACTGATAACGGATCTCGATGTGTTTGGAATTTTCAGACAACCGTAGTTCCTTGCTGATAATAACTGCTCCCAAATTATCATTCTTGATACACGGAACGCCAACTGGAACTTTCATGTCCACTAAAAGATTATTCATCCATTGAACTTGTTTAGCACATACATTAGGGGGTTTCAAAGTTGGCCAGATGCAACTTGCATGCGATTTTGCAAGTCGGTGTTCAAGTTCATTCTTGAACACCAAGTGGCAAAAGTGCATGCAAGCCACACTGTACTACACCCCCTAAGCCTTCTTGAATGTTTTTTTGAAATTTGGTTTTCAATAAAAGCCTTGAACACCAACTTGCAAAAGTGCATGCAAGTTGTGCATCGCCAAGTTTTAATCCCCCTATTGATAGAAATGAATTCAGCCTTGGTAGTTGATTGCGCTACAATTGACTGTTTCTTTGACTTCCAGCAGACCACGTTTCCTTGAAATGTTACAACAAAGCAAGTAGTCAATTTCTTGTCTGGACTAGACATAGCAAAATCTTCATCCGCATAACCGATGAGTTTGCGAGGTGAACCGCGAGCCTTGATTTCAACGCCGAGATTTTTTGTACCCTTGATGTACCTCAAGAGATGTTTTACTAGGCTCCAATGATGTTGAGTTGGCCTTGATGAGTACCGAGAGAGCAAATTTGTCGCAAAAGCAATATCCGGACGCGTGTGAATTGCCAAGTAATTAATATAGCCCATTGCCTTCTGCATTATTGATGCATTGAACGGTGTAGATTCAAGCTCCACTTGATGCAACGCATTCGTAGGCAATGGAGTTTTTACTGCATTCGCCCCTTCCATGTTGAAAGCGCAAAGGATCTTCTCAGCATATGCCTGATGATGCAAAATAACCGAGTTAGCTTTCCATTCCAACGTATACCCAAGGTGTTGGCACAGTTTTTTTTTCACTTTGAGCTTGTACACTTGTTCAAGCTTTGATAGAAAAGACGTAATTAAAGACTTGGTTTGACCTACAATCAGGCCATCTTCCACATACATATGTATAAACAACGTCCGATCAGCATTGAAAAACAAAGCATCTTCCATGTTTAATGGAGTGAGGCCAAGTGAGCGCAACATATTTGTGAGATGATTTTTTCACATTTGAGGCACTTGCTTCATACCGTACAACGACTTGTTCAATTTCCACACCCAGTTTTCCTTTCCTTTAACTTCGAAACCGGAAACTTGTCAAACGTACATGTCGGCATCCATCTCCCCATGAAGAAATGCAGTTTCAACATCAAACTGAAACACATGCCATTTGTATGTCACCGCAATGGACAACAGTATCTTGAATGTTTCAATATGGCCAACCAATGCATACATGAGATAATAATGCTTATTGGGTTCTTGATGGTTACCAAATCCAACCCAGCGCGCCTTGTACCGGATAACTTCATTTGCTTCATTCAACTTTCAACAAAGAACCCACATTCCGCCAATGATTTTCTCATTCTTTGGAGGAGGCACAAGATCACCGGTGATGTGAGCAAGCTGAGAGGCGTGTTCATTCATCATGGCTTCAATTCACAACAGCTTTTCTTTTGGGCTCGCCAGTGTATCAGCCATCTTAACTTCCTGAACCAGATTGACGATGTTTGGTTGTTGATCAATAGACAATGATGAAGGCCGAACAGCAGATTGGTGCTTCTGCGCGGGCAAACACCCAACAAATGAGTGCCCCGACGGTATTGGAGGAGTCAAGACCTGTGTGCTTTGCACTGCCGGCCTCAAGAACAAGACCTTTGGCGTCACCGGCATTGACCATACCCCCTTCAGTTTAACTTGTCCCTACAAGAAGGGATGGTTTGACAAAAAACCCCTACCCTCTCAATGATATATACAACCAACGTAACCCGCGACTACACTCAACACCAACCGCAGCACCCCTCTCAAGTCTCCTCGCCAGATCCTCCTTCTCACATTGCCTCCGCCAATGCCCTTCATCATGACTTCAACGCTTCTTCCCCTTCTCAAAACCTCAATCCCAACGCCTTCTCTCTGCTCAATTTGAATTGCCACGTCTCACAACCCGTCACACTAAGTCTTTTGAATTCACCTCTCACCAGGAAAAAAAATAGTCACTTGATGGCAAGTGACATGATGCAGCTTTGGTTTCTGCTCCAGAGCTACTCCAGCGCTGCTCCAAGTCTGCTCCACCAGCACTTGTAGACCTTGCAGGACTGCACCAGAGCGCTCAATGTGGCACAGTCAGCTGATCCTAATTTTTTCCCAGGAACAGCTGATGCTCATCATAAGCTGAGCAGTAGGCATTGACTGAGCCTGGGCCAAAGCTGAGCATTGGCTGAGCCTTGGCCACATCTGAGCATTGACTATTCCAAGCCTGATACAAATCCAAGTGTCAGCTGGACCAAGAATATTCCAAATCTGAGCATCAGCTTGGCCAACAATGGTCCAAAGCTGAGCATCATCTTGGAAAAGGCTTGTGCAGAGCTTAGGATCAGCTGGGACAATACTGTTCCAAAGATTAACACCAGCTGGGCAAAAACTTTTCAAAAGCTGAGCATCAGCTGAGCCAATGCTGGTACAAAGCTGAGCATTGGCTGAGCCAAGGCTGTTCTAAAGCTGAGTGTCAGATGTTTTGAGACTATTCAAAAGATTAAAATCACCTGAGCCAAGGCTGTTCCACAGATGAGCATCAGCTGAGCCAAGGCTGGTCCGCAGCTGAGCATCAGCTGAGCCAAGGCTGGTCCACAGCTGAGCATCAGCTAAGCCAAGGCTGGTCCACAGCTGAGCATTGTCTTAGCCAAGGTTGGTCCACAGCTGAGCATCAGCTGATCCAAGGCTGGTCCACAGATGAGCATAAGCTGTTACAGAAGTGGTCAGACTCAGAATCTGAGCATTGGCTGGGCTGAGATTTATCCAAAGCTGAAAATCAGCTGAGCCAATACTAGTCCAAAGCTGAACATTGGCTGGGCCAATGATAGTCCTAATCTGAGTCTAAGCTGAGCCATGACTGGAATAAAGCTGAAAATAAGCTGGGCCAGGACTGGTTCTGATCTGGGCAACAAAGCTGAGCATGAGCTGGGCACCAAAGCTGAGCATAAGCTGGGAGCTAAAGCTGAGTATCAGCTGACCAGAAATGGGGATCAGTGGTGCCCAGCAAAAACTGAGGATCTCCTGTGGAAATTCTTAAACTGGTTAGATGGTGGTTAGATGGTGGGTAGATGATGGGGGGATGGTGGGTAGATGGTGGGTAGCCCACTGGAGCTGGCATGATTTCACTTGTCATCAAGTGACTTTTTTTTTTCCTGGTGTCTTTCTTTTGATATTTTACTGCTTCAGGAACTTTCAGCTGGGCTACTATAATAAGTTAGAGCCCGGCTAACTATTGTAGCATTACAAAAATTGTATGTAATAATAGCGGCGCAGAGCGCCGCGTACAAAATAGACTTCTTTCTTGTAAAAAGACCTAGCTGCGGCGCGGAGCGCCGCGCACATAATAATAAAGATTCCTTAGACGAGTAAGGAAAATAAAGCTCCGGCCAAAGAATCGGCAGGAGAAAGAATATTAGTTCAAACCCGTTCTCAAGCCAAGAGAACGGGTTGTAAGACACTCTCAAGAGACTACTAAACAGAGAGTAGTCTCTACAAGAAATAGAAGCACTTCGGCCGGGGAGGAGAGAAACAGAATTATACTACTCCTCCTCCCCTAGCCAATGATGGAACACAAACCATGCTATTCCTCGAGCCGAGAAATAGCAAAAGGATTGAATAACAGGATCGAATAACAAATAAATGGAACGGGAGCGAAGGGACTAGTAGAATCCCGCTTCACTCCCGTCACCCTTGAAAGAAGCACTACTTCCTCCGGCCAAGAAACCAAGGAAGTATTTGCAATAAGAGCTACAACCCTACCGGTTGTAGCTCGAATATATAATCGAGGGCCTTTGGGCGAAGGAAGGCCCCTCAGATACCTTCATAACCAGTTCGACGCCTCGCCAGTCTCGCCACTCGTCACATCGACCAGTTCGCCAGCCTGACATTGCCTCGACTTTGGTTTTTTGGATTGATTGTGTTTTTTTTGCCGCAGACTTCCTTTCACAAGTAAGTCTGCGTTTTTTTCCTTTCTATTGGGATCTCTATCCCCTTTATCTCCTGGGAGTGTTTCATCGCGCAAACACCCCAGACGTCACACACCAGGAAAAAAGAATGATCACTTGCCAACAAGTGAGATAGCAAAGTACAAAGGGGCCTTTGTACTTTTTGATGTCACTTGCAGACAAGTGATCATTGTTTTTTCCTGGTGACAGGTCACAAACACCCCTGCGCATCCCGTGCTCAGGCCCTGTAAGAACTGCGGAGGGCACTAAAACACCCCGGGCGCCCCTGGCCCCTCTGTTTAACCCCTTTTTTGGGCTCATTAGAAGTAACTGTTTACAGTTACTTCGCACTTGTACCGCGCTTTTGCTGCGCGCGCTATCGCACCATGCTCTGTCGCCGGCGTAGCTAGAGGAGCTCTATTGCTCTTGGCATCACCAAGCCTGACAGGAACCTTGGATCAACTCGATTGATCTCTGCCCGCCTCAACATGCAGCTTGGCGCTCATATGTTGCTTATGAGCGTGTGCCCAGATGTTGAAATGAAAGACATAAGACTGTGATATATACACAGCGGTTGATCCCCTTGGAGTCAATAATGTTACTTGAGGGGGGTTCCCAGACTTTTGTCGGGGTGGAAGTGAGACATCCCTTGGGGAAGGTCTTTTGGCTCCTGAACATCTATAACCCTCTGTCCTCCTTTTCTGCAATCCCCGAATTGAAGAACTGGCTGACACAATTCTATTCTCGACAACAGGTGATGATTATCGCGATGGATGCCAACCTGCACCATCGGCATTGGAACCCTCCAGGAGTTTGGAAAGTCAAGCCAGAGGCCCGAGACCTGCAAAGTTCACTTTCTCATTCTGGTTTTTGTCTTGCATTGCCAAGACACATTCCCCCTTTCTTTTCATCCAAGGGGAAGGGATTCACAATTGACCTGATCTGGGCTAATTTTCTAGGTTCCAAGCTGGTTGCTTCAACAGCGGTCTCAAGTGAGAACTTCGGATCTGATCATCAGGCGATCCAGATCCAGCTCGCAATGAAGCGGCCACCCCCCTAAAGAACGAAAAGACGCAGAGGGTCTTGGAAAGACCAGCAATGTGTGAGTACAGCACACGAGCAAACTTGACGAGACCACCAACAAGCACACCTTGGAAAGACCAGCAATGTGTGAGTACAGCACACGAGCAAACTTGACAAGACCACCAACAAGCACACCTGGTTGTGCGGAGTTGAAGTTGAGACAAGAGATGAGAAACTTGAATGAATTTCACAATGAAATAAATGAGAAAGAAAAACAAAGAAAGTTTTAGAAAGAACCTTGGAAAGACCAGCAATGTGTGAGTACAGCACACAAGCAAACTTGACAAGACCACCGACGAGCACACCTGGTTGTGCGGAGTTGAAGTTGAGACAAGAGATGAGAAACTTGAATGAAGAAAAGAAAATAGGATCCGGTACAACAGAGACTATTTAACATGATCATTTAGGTTTCACAACTAGGTCACAGCTTTGAGTATCACTACACAACCGGTTGATGAGTATGCTTTTACTGAGATATCTCAATACCCTCCCTTGCTCAAAACCTGTTGATGTTGAGCTTGATGAGTGATTCAGAGTGCTTCTTCTTTGCAAGCGCTTTGGTGAGAAAGTCGGACAGTTGATCATTTGTCCCGACATAATGAGTTGCGGCTTGTCCTTCTGCAATGAATTCCCTAATCCAGTGATACTTGATTGGGATATGCTTGGTTCTTTGCTGAAACATGGGATTGTTTGCTAGAGCAATAGCTGATTGGTTGTTGACAAGAAGTGAGAGTTTACCGGAGAGTTTGACGTCGAGAGAATCAAGAAGTGTCAGAAGCCACTTAGCTTCCTGAGCGGCTTCAAACAGAGAGATGTATTCTGCTTCAGTTGTGGAGACTGCAACCACCGGCTGCTTGTGGGACCGCCAGGAGATTATTGAGTTGTTGAATGTTGTGATGTAGCCCGAGTACAAGTGACGATCCTTGACATCGTTCGCCCAGTCTGCATCGGAGTATACTTTGAGCTGGTTGGTTTTCGAGCGGCCGTCGAGAAGTATGCCGTGATTTTTAGTGCCTGACAGATACCGAAGCAGGTGGACAATGGCTCTCCAATGAGTGATACCTGGTGATTCTAAATGCTGAGATAACTGAGAAATTGCGAACGCGATGTCTGGCCGAGTACAGACTGCTAGATACATTAACATCCCAACCGATCTGCGGTAGTTGGCCCCTACCCTTTCAAACTGCTGCCGCTCGAACTACGTTGAGCGCACAAGCTGAGTGTTAGGTGTCATTGGAGTCGATACCGGTTTGACATCCATCATGTTATGGTCGGCTAGAATTTTGGCCAGATAGGCTTCCTGTGAGAGATACAGCTGTTTGCCATCGACTTGGGCAACCTTGACTCCAAGAAGATGCTTTAACTCGCAAATATCTTCCATTTTGAACCGAGCTGAGATAAGATCCTTGAAGCGCTGAACATCCGGACTGACAATTACCATGTCGTCGACATAGACGTGCACGAAGCACACCCACGACGGCGATTTGCTGATGAAGAGGCAGGGGTCGGCAGCAGACGGACGGAAGTCGATAGATTTGAAAAAAATTGCCAGCGCTGAGTACCAGACACGAGGGGCTTGGCGGAGGCCATAGATTGCCTTCTTCAGCCGAAGACAGTGCCCAGCCGGAATCGACAGACCTGCCGGAGCGCGCAGATACACTTCCTCCTCAAGTTCGCCATTTAAGAAGGCGTTCTTGGCATCCATCTGATGGATTTTGTACCCACGGGATATACCGACCGTCACGACCGTTCTAAGCGCTGCGAACCTGCCAGTTGGAGCATAGGTGTGAAGAATGTCCTCCACCGCTTGAAGGGAACCTTGCGCACACAACCGAGCCTTAAACTTGCAGACCGCACCGTCTTCGTCAACTTTCTTCCTAAAGACCCAGATCGTCCCTAGGAGCTGGTGATCTTTAGGAATTCTGACGACTTCCCACACGCCTAGATCCGCCATTGCCGACAGTTCGTTGTCAACCGCGGCCAGCCATTCTTTAGATTCACCCGAGGCCATGGCTTGGTTGTATGTTTGAGGAACTCCTACCGAAACGTAGGCTACGGCATGGATGTCGAAGTAAGGATCGAGGTGATCCAGCATGAACCCGTCAAACCTGTCCAGGATGCAGACATTGGCCCTCCTTTTATGCTCGAGAATGTTGGATGCGTCAATCACAGATGATATGTCTCTTGGTGCTTTCTCCGGTGCAAGGACAATGTCCCAGCCGGGTTTGGGCCTGGGTGGGTCAGCTTTAGGGGCAGGGTTCGATGTCTCAGCCTCAGGAGGCCGGTCTTCTCGCTCCTCAGAGTGATCTTGATGATTGTCTTCCCCGAAATTCGATCCTGAGCGGGTAACTTCTGGTGTTTCTTCAGTACTGTGAAGTAGCGGAGAGTCTTCAAGTTCTTCGAACTCCACCGGGTCCTGAGGGTCAACGAGTCCAGACGGGTCAGCTGGGGAGAAAAGGGAGACTCCTGGGAAGTCTGCTTCGTCAAAAGAGACATCATGGCAGCGCTCAACCTTCCCTCCCGGAAGTAGAATGCGCCAGTTATGCATTCCCAGCTGATATCCGACCATCAGTCCTTTTTTCGCCGTCTCTCCAAACTTGCCGTCTCGAAGCTTTTTGGGAATATTTGCGTATGCCTTGCAGCCAAATGGGCGAAGACGAGACTTGTCAAAGCTGGAGTCAAACCACAGTTCGTAGGGTGTCTTCCACTTGAGCTTGCGGACCGGCGTGATGTTTTCAAGGAATACCGCTGTACAGACAGCTTCCCCCCAGTAAACTGAAGGGAGATTTGCTTGCTTGAGCATTGCCCGAGCCTTCTCACTGGTTGTTCTATTACCACGTTCGGCCACCGCGTTCTGTTGAGGGGTGTAGGGCGCTGTAACGTGAATTGTGACTCCTTTAGACTTGAGGAACTCAGTGAACTCGTTGGAGTTAAACTCTCCTCCACCATCAAAGACAACAGATTTGATTGGTCGCCCGTGAAATGTTGTGACATTGTTAAAATCTTCTACAAATTTTGAGAACGTTTGAGATTTCAATGAGAGAATGAAAACATGACGATAACGAGTAAACCAATCAGTAAGCTTAAAGTAGTAGCTGCCGCCTCCACATGATGCCGGAGTGATTTTTCCACTGAGATCCATGTGGACTGATTCAAGAGGATGAGAGGCTTGCGGCAGTTGAGACGGGAATACAAGGCGATGAGATTTAGACATTGAACAAGAATCACATTTAACATTTGGCGATTTTATTCCAAACATTCGTCTTAGTGCCTCGTTGCTGCAGTGGCCGGCGCGTCTGTGAAGTAGATTTACATCAGTGATTGTTGACAAGAGAGCGGTCGCTAGAGATGACTGACCTTCGGTGGTTGTATTCAATTGAACCATACACGTGCCGCCAACAATCAAAGTCTTGAAAATTACTTCTCCTTCTCAAATTATGACAAACGACGAGGAACTAGTTCTTTTCAGCTCACAGCCACGCTCAAGAAGTCGGCCAAGACTGACTAGAGTGGTGCTCAGACCAGGAACATGAAGTGATTTTAACGGGATGATGCAGTTGTTTTCAGTGATATCGTTGACGAAACCGCTGCCTTTGACTTCAAGTGTGTGTCCGTCAGCCAGCTCGACTTGACTTGATTTCGGACAATAGTCCTTGAACAGCGCTTTTTTGGTGAACATATGGTGTGAAGCGCCGCTGTCAAGATAACACATGTTTGGAGTCTTGATGGCCGCAAAAGCTTTGATGGTGCAGCAAAGTCCATTACCAGTAGACTTGGAGTTGCCACTATCTGAGTCGTTTGCTTGAGCTGCGTTCGCATTCTTTGAGGAGGATGACTTGTTAAGCTGCCAGCACTCGCGTTCAGAATGGTCAGCTTTGGGGTTGTGCTTTCCCCCTGAGCAAAATTCTTGCCTGTTCTTGCCTTTCTTCTTAGATGAAGCGGCCATGGCGGTGTCTTTGGTTTTGATGTTGACCGAGGTGAGTTTTGCATTCTGACGAGTGTTGTCGAGTGCTTTCATGACTTGATTGATGGTCAGTGGTCTTTGGGCATACAGAAGGGCCCTTTCAGTCGAGTATTTGTCCGGAAGTTTAAGAACAATAGTTTTGGCAATGTAAGTCTCTTTAATGTCGAGATTGGGTCCGGTGAACTTCATTCCTGCCGACATCATCATCTTGATGTGTTGGTTGACACTGTCAAGATAGTTGGCTAGGTCGGGCTTATAGGGGGCTGCAAGAAACTCGTTGTAGACTCGAGACTGGTTACCTTTGGTCTTGGCCTCATAGTGATCGGTCAGGAGTTTCCAGAGCTTGACCGGGTTCTCTTCATTCGCGTCTGTCACAAAGCGATTGAAGTTGCTGATTCCCATATGAGAGAGGAGTATACCAGCCGTCTTGGATCTATTCAGATTGAATTGAGTTAATCCAGCGGGAGCAACAGAGGTTGTCAGGTAAAACTTGAATCCGAGCTGCTGACAGTATCCCAGAATCTTGTGCTTCCAGGTTGGGAAGTCGACCTTCGAGAGATCGGGAATCTGAGTCTTGGATTCGGACATGACAGCAGAGGAATGGATCGTGTGTTGTAATTATAAGCGCGTCCTCAGAGTTAGGACTCTGGGCTCATAACCTAAAGAACGAAAAGGCGCAGAGGGTCTTGGAAAGACCAGCGATGTGTGAGCACAGCACACGAGCAAACTTGACGAGACCACCGACGAGCACACCTTGGAAAGACCAGCAATGTGTGAGTACAGCACACGAGCAAACTTGACGAGACCACGGATGAGCACACCTGGTTGTGCGGAGTTGAAGTTGAGACAAGAGATGAGAAACTTGAATGAAGAAAAGAAAATAGGATCCGGTACAACAGAGACTATTTAACATGATCATTTAGGTTTCACAACTACATTACAACTTTGAGTATCACTTTACAACCGGTTGATGAGTATGCTTTTACTGAGATATCTCAATACCCCCTCCCATCACTGGAGACTCCCAAAATGGTCGGATCTTGATGCTCAGAAAATCAATTCTGTCACTGCTAAGTTATATTCCCTTACTGCTGAGACTGCAGAGGACCCGGATGCGCACGCTGAAAAACTGACGACCTGTCTGAAGCAGGCTCAGGAACATCTCGGCCGCAAGGTCCAGTCAAACAAGGCTAAGGCTAAGGTTTGGTGGTGCCGCGAGACGTTGGACCTGGTTCTCAGGACCCGCAACCAAGCGCGGAAGTGGATGATTTTGGCTAAGTCCCCCAAAGCCTGCAAGTGTTATAAGCAGTGGAATGATTATTTCCTTTTGCTTGTTAGGAATTTGAAACAACAGAAATGGAGGCGACTCTTGGAGAACCCGGAAGAGGGTGACCTCTATAGGGTCCTTTGATTTTTGTCAAAATCAACGGGTGGGGAGGTCCTGCCTCTGAAGGGCGATGGTGGTGTGATCGTGCACGACAAGCATAAACAGGCTGAGTTACTCTTCAAAGGAACTTCATTGACAGATGCTCCAATTGATCTGTTGGATATAAATCTGGACTTATCTTGCAGGTTCGGCAGCTACCCCCCTATAACCAAGGAGGAAGTCGCTTCAGCTATTTGGAGAATCCGCCCGAAAAAAGCCCCGGGAATAGACGGGATTGCCAACGAACTTCTTAAGTCCTTTCCCGTGCCGTTAGAGGAAAATTTATTAAAGTTGTATAACAACATTTTAACAAGCAACAAATTTCCGGCTTCCTGGAAGATTGCAGTTACGGCAATAATCCGGAAACACGGAAAGCCCGACTACACCAACCCGGGGGCTTATTGCCCCATTGCATTACTCAGCACCATGAGAAAACTGTTCGAGCTCATACTCGCCAGGCGTCTCACGGTGTGGGCCAAAGAGGCCGGAGTACTTGCGGGCGGCCACTTTGGCAGACGCAAGGGATCGGGGACGGAAGACGCGCTCTTTGCCTTTAAACATTGGGTCAAATCAAAATGGCAAGAGGGGAAGGTCGTGGCCGCGTTGTTCCTAGACGTGAAGTCGGCGTACCGTTCAGTCCACCCCAACAGGCTCATATACTATCTGTTTCAACTAAAGTGCCCAACGTACCTGGTATTGACCATTGCCAATTTTTTGAAGGACAGGTCGACTACAATAAGACTGGATGATTTTACCTCGGCGGCTTTCTCCGTCAAGACTGTACTCCCCCAAGGCTCTCCCTTATCTGTAATCCTGTACATTTTATACAACAACTCGTTGCTGAATAAGGAATTTTGCACCTCACTAGATTTGGTTTTGATAGGATACGTGGACGATGTGGTCCATTTGGTCGCGGCGGACTCGACGGAGGCAGCCAGAGAGCTGCTGATTGAGGAAGGTCAGAGATTGCTCCGCTGGGGTGATTCCCACGGGGCAATTTTTGATCAAGCCAAAGCACAGTTTCTCTGGCTGTCCAAGGGCAAGGTACCCAAGGGGGACTTCCCTTTTGGGGCTCAGTGCCTCAAGCCAATGACAGACGTCAAGTGGATGGGTGTCTGGCTGGACCGGAAGCTCTTGTTCAACAAGAATTTCAGGACTTTGGAAGAAAAAGCTCACAAAACTATCAACCAGCTAAGGATCTTTGGCAACTCTTGGTGGGGCACCAAGAAGCCGGAACGGTTGAAACTGATCAAGAGTGTCCTGTTCCCTAGGATCACTTAAGGCGCTGCTCTTTGGGCAACAAAGTCAAACAAGGGAAAGGTTGAATCCCTGGCTGGAAAGGTTGACCGCTTGGTGGGGATTTTCACCCTAGGGGTGTTCAAGTCAACTTCGTCCAAGTTTATTCAGTCAAGATCGGCGGCGCAATCTTTATTTGGTGAAGTCATCAAAACCAGTCTTTCATTTTTCTATAGGAAAATAATTACAGTGAAGACTAGTAACGTTGTCTGATCTTTTATTTTGTCCAGCAGAGCCGATTCAGGCGCTCGTTTTCCGGACGCAGCCAGAGTTGGCTTATTGGCACACTTGGTGGATGAAGCCTTGGCGGCGGATCCGGAGCGGATTCACCTAACCTTTGATTTCAATCCTTGGCCATCAAGAGCACTGGGATATTATAACCTGGGGCAGTCAAAGGAGGAGGCAATAATCTCGGTTAAGTCCCTCATTTCCTCATACTCTTCTGATCCAAGGGCTTTGCTGGTTTTCAGCAACGGGTCCTTCCACCCGGAGAAGGGAGGAGCGGGTGCGGCAATATGCCTGACTCTGAACAGCTTCAGCGCTTATTCCCTAGGGAAGAAGGCAATCTTGTCAAACCATGAAAGCAAAGCGGCGGGGGTTCTGGCTGCCATCAGACTGGCCAAGGAGATATGCAGGGATTTGCAACATCGACGACTACTGATCTTTTTTTACAATCAAGGTGTCATTCTAAGAACCAAAAATCCAGCTACTCCGAAGCCAGGGCAGTGGCTATTCATGCAGATTGATGATGCCTTTGCAGACCTACCGTCTAGTTTAACAATATCACTTGTATGGTGTCTGGGTCACAAAGACATCGTAGGCAATGAGATGGCAGATCAATTGGCCAAAGATGCATTGGAGTCCCCCTCAACGCAGGCCTTGGAAATCAAAAGCAACTACAAGAAGGTTCTTCACAGGATGGTGGAAGGCATAGCCCTCAGATTTGCCTATTGGTTATAGCGCCTTGATAAACCAAATAGATTCAGGTCATTGTGCACTGAAAAAGCATCTCTTCCGCATTTGTAGGGCCTTTGATCCTCTTTTTCCAAATTGTGGGGCAAAGGAGACCGTTTTCCATTTGATGAATTTTTGCCCAAAAGTCAAGAGTCAGCGGGTGATTCTCCGGAAACAATTGCGGCATTTGAAAATTTGGTTCAGATCGGAGAGGCTCGACAAAATCCTCAACATTCAGAAAGCCAAGATGGCTTTAGCAGTCTTTCTGCGTGACTCAAACCGTTTCCTGGAACAACTTCCCCCCCCAATAACTCCCTTTTTTCTCTTCTTTTTGCTTCATTTAACATTGTTATATTCTCAAATCTTGACTTGAGTTCACTTTACGCTCCGTGCTTTGTGTGGTAGATTTTCAAGAGTTGTATTTCCTTATCTTGTTGTTTCTGAGATTCATAGTGAGCAATGCCATTGGCCAAATTTCACTTAAAAAAAAAAAAAAAGTCATTCAATAGGTCAACCGGTCAAATATTAATACCACCACACACTTGATAAGACTGCCGTTTGAACGGTTTGGCTTGTTCTCTACTGAGCTAGGCAGGGTGCGGGAGATGTTGATTCAATGTTGCTTATGTAATTCTGTGATTGATTTGTGAAACCCGTGTGACAAGCGGGCTTTACAATAGGGTTGACTTGGCCCATCATCTCTCCTTCAGGAATCAGAAGGTACCTGCGGCACGGTGTAATGTTTTCTTTGTTACTGATAATCATGCAAAGATGGAGCTGATTAATGATTGGAGAATGGTCCTTATTATGCTAAGAATCATTAATATCTTTTACAACTTTTTTCCTTTCTTTGATTGTGAAGGTTTTATCTGAGGGTCTGAGTGTATTGTTATAAACCCGGTTGTCTTTCATTCCGTTGTTTCCCCTTTTCTTTTTCCTCATCGCGATATTCTTTGTTCTTTGTTATCATTATCATTCCAGTCGCGTAATCTCAACCTCTATTAAAACTCCTTTCAAGAGTCTATTCTTTGCTTCAAAGATAGACTACCTCTAATACATCTGAAAATAGGCGACGGGTTCTCTTGAACTTTGTTCATAGCCACTCAAGAAGTAAGAGTATTAGGTGGGCCCTCACAATTATATCGCGATCTTCAACCTTAGATTCCATACATTTAAAATTTTGGCTATCTTTGGTGTATCCAACCTTATTCTTTTTCTCAAAGTTATAAATTGTTCGATTCAAGTTTTGCTCCTCTCATTCTTGACACTCTAAAATTAAGCTACACATTATCTTCGCCTCATCATCATCCTCATAATCAACTTTCATCACTTCTATATTCAAATAATTCAAATCAAGCTTCCAATAAAGCACAAAGTTATAAACATGTCCGATAACTCTTCTCCACAACTTCCTCTTTGCATGTCATTACCCCCGTCCCTGAACCCAAATTCTTTCGCACATCTCGCCGGTCAATCCTATGTGACGCCTTTCCAGAGCCCTCTTCCAAATTTTACGGTTTTGGACGATGCACAACAATCCCTTCCTCCCCTCGTCCCGTTTCCAGATGGTTTTGAGCCCCAACCAATTGATTCTTTGCCAATTTTGACTTCGCCAGGTCCACATCGAGGATCTGCGTCAAATCAACCAATGGAGGACGTCTCGGGGTTGATTGCCGGTTTGGATGTCAACAAGCTTCCAGATAGAGATCAAACAATTTTTGCCAACTCACAAGCCATTGGGTATCTCCAAGCTCAAGCCAGGCGAAATGAAGAAACAATGAGACAATCAAAGACTTGTCTCAATTGTTGGTTTTTGCAAAGTATTTTACTCGAATGAAGCTCCAATATTTATCAAGAGTTTTTACAGGTCCAAAATACGGTTGATTCCGTTAACAATTCCATCAATTCTTGTTTGACCGTTTTGGAGGATTCCGTGTCTCATAAGAATATTGTACAGTCTCATCCCAAACCTCCACATTCTTCTCACATTTATTTTTTGGGAAACATTAAAGAAACTTACAGATTTTGTGCAACTATGAGGGACACTTTTGCCCAATTTCCGAATAGCTTTTCTTCTGAACGATGAGGGACTCCTGTCCGTACAAGCGGAGGCAGTCGTGTGAGGGGATGGGTGCTGTTTAGGCTGCCCTCGTGGCTGGGTGGTCCGTGGTGATGAGCGCTGAAAATGGGGGGGATCAGGGATAGCTATTGGGTTTTGGGTGGTTTTGAGAAGTTCGCCGTGGTTTTGGATCCTCGGCGGCGGTTGTTTTGTTTGAGGGGAAGGGAGATGTGATCTTAAGGAAGAGGAAGGAAAAAGATCCGGAAAACTCTGATGAAGGATGATCGGCGGGCGGAGCCCGTAAGTTGAAACTCTGAAGATAGGATCTATAAGCTCAGTGATGGTCCGTATTCTGGGGATCAGAATGCCATGCCTCTCCCATCATCCAAGTTCAGCGAACTTGGACTCCGGGAGAGCCACATGTCACATAGATTTCATCATATCCTCCGCGCGCTACTCGTGCACACACACACAACAGACAACAGAAGAAGGAGAAAAGAAGACACAACACAAAGAAATGAGGAAATCAGAATGAGATGAGACAGAAGGAGAAGAAACAGAGAAAAGAAAGGGAAAGAGAACAGAGGAGAAAGAAACACTCAAGACAGACAAAAATCAAACAGGAGAGAAGGAGCCAGAAGACAAAAACAGGGAATAAACCCACAGCAGATGCTGTGTTAGGACCAAGAAAGATGAGACAGGGACGGAGACTGAGAAGAAGAGGGGGATTTTGAGGATGAAGGAAAAAAGGGGGAATGGAAAGGAAAGAGGAGATGGAAGGGTGGAAAGGAGGAAGAAGGAAGAAGGGCAGAAAGATCTTGAAGGAGGTTGGAAGATGAGGGGAAAAGAGGGACCTTGATGATCTCGCTGGCGGCGGTGTTGCTCCTGACTAGCTGGCCACGAGAGGGGCCACCACATCCACCCACCATTTGGAGTCTGTCCCCAGACTCCTTCGACGGATGCGCGACCAGGAGAGAAAGGGAAAACCTAAAACAAACAAAAAGAGGAGGGGTTCCCCGCGAGCGGCTCACGACAGTGGCTGGAGTAGAGCTTACGACTATGATGGCAGTAGAGCCCGAGATGCATACTAAGGAGGGGGACTTACTTCTGGTCAGTAATGCCCCCACGCGGAAAGTACCGCTTGACCTGATCCGCCGCGAAACGGCGTTTGAGCTCCGTCCCGTCAAGCTTGGCGAGGACGTAGGAGCCCCCTTGAACCTGCTGGACGATCCGGTAGGGCCCGTTCCACTTGTGGGCGAAAAGCTGCCCCCACTGCACTTCTAGCGATCGATGGTAGGCGAGGACGAGGTCGCCAGGCTTGAGTGGATCCCAAAATTTACCGAGGTTCTTTTCGTGCCAGTAACGGATAGACTCTTGCCGCGAGTTCATCATTCGATCATATGCAAGACGCCGAGAATCTTCGCTCCGCTCAAGCTGTCGAGATCGAGCCACCAACAGATCCGAAGTGTCACGTACGTCTTCCCAGTCGACGCCCAGAAAGGATTCGATGTCTAGGTCAATTGTGAGCGCTGCCCGCTGCCCGAAAATCAACTCGTAAGGCGAGTATCCCGTAGTTCGCTTCGTCGAAATCCGATCAGCAAACAGCACCAGGGGCAAGAATTTGCGACAGTTCTTGCCCGACTCGCCTGCTAACTTGACTAGCGCCGCTTTCAAAGGCCCGTGCCCGCGCTCGACCATGCCTTGAGCTTCGGGGTAGTAAGGCGTTGAGACCCTGTGCTGACCTGGAAGGGCCCTCAGCATCTCCGCAAGAGCGCCACCGAACTCCGACCCGCTGTCGGTGGAATAGGACCTAGCCAAACCATACCTCATGGTCCAGTGTTCCTGGAGGAAGGCGGCCACCGCCTCCGAGGTAATGTTATTGAGAAACTTTGCCTCCACCCACCCAGAAAAATCATCGCGCGCGACTATAAGATATTTGGCGCCGCCCGCCTTTATGTGAACCACGTCCATTGATACCCGCCCAAAAACAGTCGCCTCTCCGGTCGGGTACCGCATCTCTAGGGGCCGGCGGAGGTCCCTCTTCTGGCAGGGCTCACAGCTCTGACACCAGCGCGCGACGGCCTGCTTCAAAGAGGGCCACCAGAATCGGTCCGCAATCCGGCAATAAGTTTCCGCAACTCCGCGGTGCCCCAAGCCTTTGTGGAGATTTCCTAGGATTTCTTCTTGCTTGCTGGGTATTGTGACGACAATTCGAGGTAGCGGGCTGCCGCGCTTCATAAGCCAATTGGCCTGAACAAAAAATTCAGATGACTTGCGCTTAAGGGCCTGAAACTCCTTAGTGCTCAACCCGGGTGGGCGAACCAGAGTCGTGAGGTACTGCTCTAACTTCCGCCAAAAACCTTCTTGATACCCGCTGTAAGAGTGACCGGAGCTCGCTGAATACGCCTGCAAAGGTTTAACATGAGGCGCGTCTTCATCGAAGTCAGAAGCCGGTGGATCTGAGTCGTCGTCCCCTTGAGGGCGCCTGGAGAGACTGTCGGGCAACGTGAATGCTTTGCCTGGCCAATGGACGATGTAAAAGGAGAAGAGTTGAATAAAGGCGACCCAACAGGTCATCGGAGTGTTCGGTAAGCTGGGCGCGTTAATCATTTGAATGAGGGATTGCGCGTCGACTTGGAGCTCGAAATACTGGCCCCACAACACCGTCTGGAGCTTCTTCAGTATCCTCGCCACCCCGCAGAGCTCGAGCTTAGCCTGAGAATAGCGAGATTCTACGTCCGTAAACAAATAGGACTCGTACAACGCCGGTCGGTCCCGACCCTCTGAATCCGCCTGAGTGAGCACCGCTCCCGCCGCGTGGAAACTAGAGTCTACGGCGAGCTTAATTAGTCCTCCTTCAGGCCCATAGTTGATTTTTGCCAGCACAATGTCCTCGCCCACGATTGTTTTCAAAGCCGCGAAAGCCTCCTCTCACTCCGTTGTCCAAACAAATTCCGCTTCCTTCCTCGTCAGACGCCGCAAAGGTACACAAATTTGGGACAAGGAGGGAATAAAGGTTCGGACATACACTACCACGCCCAAGAACCCGCGCACCTCCGTCGCATCTTTTGGTTGAGGCCACGAGAGTATCTTGTTCACCTTGCTCCGCGCCATTTTCCGACCCTCCTTACAAACCACGTGCCCCACTATCTCAAGCGCCGGGACGCAGGCAGCTAACTTTGACGCGGACACCGTCAAGCCGGACTCCTCAATTCGAAAAAGAATCCGCTCCAGTGTCTCGGCGTATTCCCAAATGAATCGCCGAATGCCGGGATGCCACGAAAGGAGCTCGTTGTCGTAATCGGAAGTGGGCCCCTTTATACCCCCGTCATCAATGAAGATGCCAGCGTGGTCCGGAATCTCATCCTGGAGGATCCAGACCATTTGAGCTTGGTACACCGCCACCGAGTTGGTGGCTCCCTGGGGGAGACACGTCAGCTGAAACCTCCCGAGAGGAGTATCAAAAGTTGTCAGAGGCCGCGAAATTGGATGCAGCGCGCGCTCGTCGTAGCCGCCCATAATATCTCCGAGCCCGTAGCAGGCCCGTCCAGAAAACGACTCCACAAAATCTTCTGTAGCCGGCGGGACGCCGGCATCCCTAACCGTGACCTTATTGAGCGGCTGGAGGTCGTGCACAATACGCAACTTCCCATTACTCTTGACTACACAAAAGACTGGGCTACTGTAGCTCGACGTAGATTGCTCGTACAGCCCGGTGCTGATGCGTTCTCTGATGAGTCGAATATACTCGTCCATCTTAGCTGCCGGTACCGGAATCTTCCTCTTTTGCCAAGGCTCGTGCTCCACGACCGGGATGATGTAAGGCATCCCGTAAGATTCCTTAAGTAGTCCACGCTCTGATTCCTGGAACGCAATTGACTGATTACGGAAGGAAAGAACATTTTTGATGAGGTCGAGCTCGCTAGGGTACAACCAGCCCGCCGGCCCGAAATTAACCACCGCTAGCCTCTCTTCGGTGACCCGCCCTTGGGGAACAAAAGGACCGGCGAGGGATCTTGGTAAACCACAGTAAGGGTCCCGTGACAATGGAGGCCGTTGGAGTGGGGGGTTGATATCCTGCGGCATTGGCTGGTTGACCAGCTTGATCTTGCGGGCCACCGGCTTGTATTTTGCCGCGAAAGAAAGCGCTCCGCCCCCCCGCCAAGCGTCCACAAGAGCAAGCTGAGCCGTGTTACTGAGGCCGCAATCCAAAAGTCGAAAGGTCCGATGCTTCGCGCCGTCCTCGAACGCCGCCTTTTCTGCAAATGAAGAGCAAAAGGTACATTCGGGGCTCACAAGTGTGGCGCGTGGTAGAGTTTTCGAAAGTTGCGGAGCATCATGCCTTGGAGGTGCACATTGGGAGGAACTTACTTCTACCCCAAGTTGCCTCCACGGCAGAAAGTACTCCACTTCTCCCTCTTTGCATACCAATTTCCAGGAGCATAGTTTATGCTTGTCGCGGATTCGGGTCGGATCTGATGTTGGTAGTTTCACCTCATCTCGGAGGATCATTAGTTTTCCCTCGTCGCGGAGGCTCGGAAGTTTTGCCTCGTTGCGGAGGGCCCTTGCAGACACGCCTAGTTTATTCTCATCGCGGAGTGTCTTCAAACAAGACGAAACTAGTTTATTCTCATCGCGGAGAAGAGCGTCGGGAGGTAGTTTAGTCTTGTCGCGGAGACGAGACGAGTGAGATAGGGGTTCGCCTGGACAAATAAACAAACCAGGATCCGGCGGGTCGCTCACGAGTGTGGCCAAAGGTAATGTTTTCGACTTGACGGTAGAATCTACCCGGAGATGCATACTTTGGAGGGGACTTACTTCTGGTTTGAGTGCCCCTGCGGCATCACCAAGATGCAAGGCCTCTCTCGCGCCAGTCGGATTCTTTTTGTTGGGTCAAGAGAAAAGGAGTCGGCAAGAAGAGGAATTGGAGATTGGAAGTTGGAATCGGCTCTGTTTTTTGATGTTTGACCATTTTGTAGATGTTTTTGGGTTTTAAAATTTTGACGAGAAGAGAACGGAGTCGGGAAAGAAGTGAAAGGAGTCGGAGACGAAAATGAAAATGGAGCTGATCGAAAGATTTGAGCCTCAGGAAAGGGAGTCGATTCACCGGACAGAATGCGAGGCTTGAGATTAAAACTGCCAGTCAACGAATCGACTCCCTTCATAAAAAAGGTTGATCGGGCCCATCGTCGGGCATTTCAAGAATACGCCCGCAATGAGTGAGTACCGCCTTTCGTCCGTGAGCCGGAAACTCCCTTTCCCATCGTCCCTTCTCGACAGGACAGAGTGACACTTCAATGTTGCGGCCTTCCGAGTCCGGAAGAATGATCCGCTCCCCCGCTGTGGGGGAAAACAGAAGGGTCGCCTCAAAGTCAATCAGAAACGGCCGACCCAGAATGAACGGACTTTCGTGTCGAGTGATCCAAAAGTGGCAAGTGCCAACGATGCTCTTTCCCACCCGAATAGGAACGTCCTCAGCGACGCCGATCAACTCGCACGCTTGGTTGTTGATCCCATAGACCGCCGAGCTGAAGTTGACCCTGGGGGTCAAGTTGAACCTGTTCGCCATCGCGTCCGATATGATGTTGAGCTGAGAGCCCGAGTTGATCAGAGGTGATGCTGCACTCTCCCCCGCCCCAACCAAACACGCTAAATAACCCAGTGGGCAGGAGTATAGGCAGGGTTCAGGATTGTTTTCCCTGAACTCCCTTCCCTCGGCTAGAGTTCCGGAATGTACCTTGAGCTCCTCCGGTCCCACCTCCACGCGGCGACGAGAGACCCACTTTTTAACGCCGTCCGAGACGGCTGGCGAAATCGAACAGATTTCCGACACCGTCGTTGAAACCGGCAAATCGAAAATCTTCTTGATGAACCCATCCACCGCCGCGGGATGGTCGCGTGAGACATCGCGCTCGAAACGAACCTTGGGCTGAGAGCTGGTCGTCTTTGGGGGGGTTCCCGACTGAGCCGTGGTCTCGTTTGGCGTGGCAGCCTGAGGGTCTGGGTCGTTCATGATGCGATCAAAGACTTCCTGCTCGTCGGATGGATCCCGGTCAGCAGGACCGCTAGGCACAACGGCTGGCTTTCGGAGCGGCCACTTCAGTTGGGAAGGAGAATTTAGCGGGGCCTTATAAGGCTTGGCCTCTTCATGCCGCTTTCTCCCCGCCGCGTCTGACTCGTAATTCCCGGCAAACGATCGCGATAAGACCGCAGGTGGGTACCACTGCTCTAGGGACCCGCAGGTTGCCTTGAACTCTACCGAGGCCGAATGAGTCGATGGGCGGGGTCCCGGAGACTGAGGTCGAGTAGTGGAGTGTTGATTCGGCTGATAAGACGCCACCACGTGACGGATTGGACGACTTCGATCGAAAGGAATCAGAGCGCCGTTTGGCAGGAAGTAGTTGTTCCCTCGCTGCTCCACCAGCCCGACCTCTTTATCCTTCTGTAACTCGGCGCAACGAAGAGTCCCGTGGTTCTCACGATGACAATAGTAGCATATCATCGGCCCACGCTCGTTCGACGGCCCAGTCTTCCCATTTCCCTGCTTCATGTACTGCTCGAACGCCTTAAACATCTTGGTGAGTTCGTCCATTGAGAGGTCGGCTTTGGGAGCCGAGGGCGATGCTGCGGGTCGCTGATCGGACAACATTTTCTTCATAGTGTCATTCGCCTCTTGAAAAGGCGACACTACCGGGGCTGCGGATCGAGTATCCTCAAAAGAAAGGGAAATCTGCCGATTCATGACGGTGTCGACAGCACCGCGAAGGATCCTGAAAGCCGGCAAGCGTGCCCGATTGTCCGCCGTCGTGAAGAGGGTGCTGTCCTTAATCATCTGGTCCCGGATGCGCCCTTGAAACCCCACCGAGAAAGCCTGGTAGAACTGTTTCTTCAGCTCTTCATCGGACTCGATGTGTCCCTTGGAGACGAGATAGGCCTGGATTGGGTCCCAGGCCTTGCAAAACTCGTGATAATCCGAGACCGACGACACTCCGCCCTTCACTACCCACTTGGCCACCAAACTAGCGATGTCCCTTTCGGTAAAGAGCGCGGTGTCTACATCTGCCCAGTAGCTGAGCATGGCGGCTTTCAGCTTAGACCAATTCGGCAGAACATTGCCTTCCAGCGTCTCCAAAACGGCGCGCGTCTCGCCGTTTTCGACGAAGCGCACGACCTGTCGAGCCTTGTCGTAGTCTGAAGCTTCGTCTAACTCAGCCGCTAGCTCGTAGTCGGCCAGGAAACGCTCTATGTTTGAGCCGTTGAATTTCAAGCCCTCCTGCGGCTTGATTTTCTTCATTTTCGAGGGTCGTGGATCGCCCCCCAAATTGGCCATGGCAAAGAAGAAAAAAAAAAAAAAAGAACTGCGAAGGCAAACGAGCGAAATACGGGGGCGGCTCACAGAGTGGCGATGATGTTTTCGACACGAGTGTAGACTTTGGAGGTGCTACTGAGTGGAGAAGACTTGCTTCTACAACCTAAGTGCCCCGCCGCTGAACCCTAAAAAAAAAGGAGAAGAAAACAAAAGGACAAGAGGAGAGCTCCGAGGGTGAATGACTCCTGAAACGTCTTGATCCCAATCAAAACGACGACTAGCGCGATCGTTCGAAAGACGATGATGCCGAAACGCGATGACCAGTTGTCCTCGTTGAAGAAAATAAGATCAAGGATTTCAGTAATCGTTTTATGCGGAGATGTTTTGATAAGAGACCGGTAGAGAAGCGAAAAGAAAGAAAAATTGGAAACCGCTCAGAGCGCCTCAAAACCACAGCCAAGACTGTAAATCTTGAGGTCGCTGGTTCGATCCCGGCTCGGGGGACCAAATGAGGGACTCCTGTCCGTACAAGCAGAGGCAGTCGTGTGAGGGAATGGGTGCTGTTTAGGCTGCCCTCGTGGCTGGGTGGTCTGGGTGATGAGCGCTGAAAATGGGGGGGATCAGGGATAGCTATTGGGTTTTGGGTGGTTTTGAGAAGTTCGCCGGGGTTTTGGATCCTCGGCGGCGGTTGTTTTGTTTGAGGGGAAGGGAGATGTGATCTTAAGGAAGAGGAAGGAAAAAGATCCGGAAAACTCTGATGAAGGATGATCGGCGGGCGGAGCCCGTAAGTTGAAACTCTGAAGATAGGATCTATAAGCTCAGTGATGGTCCGTATTCTGGGGATCAGAATGCCATGCCTCTCCCATCATCCAAGTTCAGCGAACTTGGACTCCGGGAGAGCCACATGTCACATAGATTTCATCATATCCTCCGCGCGCTACTCGTGCACACACACACAACAGACAACAGAAGAAGGAGAAAAGAAGACACAACACAAAGAAATGAGGAAATCAGAATGAGATGAGACAGAAGGAGAAGAAACAGAGAAAAGAAAGGGAAAGAGAACAGAGGAGAAAGAAACACTCAAGACAGACAAAAATCAAACAGGAGAGAAGGAGCCAGAAGACAAAAACAGGGAATAAACCCACAGCAGATGCTGTGTTAGGACCAAGAAAGATGAGACAGGGACGGAGACTGAGAAGAAGAGGGGGATTTTGAGGATGAAGGAAAAAAGGGGGAATGGAAAGGAAAGAGGAGATGGAAGGGTGGAAAGGAGGAAGAAGGAAGAAGGGCAGAAAGATCTTGAAGGAGGTTGGAAGATGAGGGGAAAAGAGGGACCTTGATGATCTCGCTGGCGGTGGTGTTGCTCCTGACTAGCTGGCCACAAGAGGGGCCACCACAACGACAAAAGATTCTATGGATTACTTCCTATTTTAGAGTGGCGTTGGGAATTTAGGCGAGGATTGTCCTTAATATAATTGGTGGCATGGACTTTTGAAAGAAAACACGGAAAAGCAGGGTCTTCCGGTTTTGCGGGCTTCGGCTTTGAATGATTTTGTAATCAGTGAGCTCGCGGATTTGGAGACGTTTTTGCAAGCATTGGAATTTCTATTTTCTAATCACAAAGAAGTCAAAGAAGCTCGGGCTAAACTTCCAGCTTTGCGTCAAGGTTCAAAGTCAATTACAGATTATAATATTGAATTCAATTCTTATCTACATCTGGTGGATTTTTTGGAAGCAACTTTGGTGGTGTTGTATCAAGACGGTGTTAATATCAAGATTCACGAGTGCGGGTTGTTTTGTGGAGATTGGTCTTTGATTCAGACTTTGAAGGAGAAGCAGTTGCGTGCGGTAGCTTTGGCTCTGGATGCGGGAGAGTCAGCGGCGTTGAATCATTGAAAATCAGCTCCCTCAGCCCCTAGGATCGAATATCGAGTCGCGGTTCCGCCCGTTGCTCCACCTGTCAAGTCAAATCAACAAGTGCCAATGGATATTGATATCATGACGGCGGAGGCGGGTTTTAATTTTCTGTTGTGGAGGGTTGAAGCCACCAGACGTGGGATTTGTATTTGCTGTGCTGGAAACTTTGATGAAGAACATTACAAGAAGTGAGGCTGCCCTCTTCCCAAAGACGAGTGGTTGAAGAAAGATGATTTGCTGCCCATTTGGAAGAGTTGGGGGGGGTTCTTTACGAGAAGATAGGAATCAATTGGATCCAACTTGTTCTCGTTATGCGGACAAGGGGAAGAAGAGAGAATCGGTTTCTGAAATCATTGATCAGCCGGTTCCTAAGAAAAGATCTTCTTTGGCTTCTAACCAATCCAACGTGGCTCCTTCCATCTTGATGACTCAGCAGCCGGGAGCAGAATACGGTGGGATTCGTTACATCAACTCTATTTCAAACGAAACCTTGATGGTTGCTGAACTGTTGTTCAATCAAGAGTTGAGTAAGGAAGAGCACGACAAATGTGAGCCCTTTCACCATGTTATAGTCTCTACATTAAGTAATTGGCCTACTTTTGTTGGGAAAATATTCACAAATAAAAATAAGATTATTGATGTTTCAGTTCTGGTTGATTCTGGAGCTTCGAATTTTTATTGATGATTGGCTTGTTGCTTCGCAGGATTTTTCTATGCATTCACTTTCTCAGCCTTTATCAATAAGATCATTCGATGGTTCGAAGGCGGTTTCCGGAGATGTTTGTTCTTATGTCAAGATTTCAATTCTTATTCCTATTATAGATGGTAAATTTTTAGAATCAAAGGTTTGGCTCAATGTAACTAGACTGTCTTTTTCCAAGATTATTCTAGGCAGCACTTGGCTCAAGGACACAAATACTTTCATTGGTGGGAGAGATAATAAAATTGTGATAAATGGTTGTGTTTCCTTTAATTCTGCAATTGATGAGTCACCGGGTTTGTATTTATTAAAAGAATTCTCAGATGTGTTTGTATTGGAAAGTTTAGCGTCCCTTCCTCCTCATTGGCCGAGCTTCAATTGTGAGATCAATTTGAAAGAAGGGGCAATACCTCCGTTTGGTAAGATGTATAATTTGAGTAAAGGGGAGAGGGATGTGTTGAAGGTATATGTTGATGATAATTTAGCTCAAGGGTTTATCAAGGTTTCCTCTTTGCCGGCGGCCGCTCCCATTTTTTATGTTAAGGTGGAGGGTAAAGCGGACAGACCTTGTGTGGATTATAGGTTACTGAATGGGATGACGGTACGAGACTCTTATCCTCTTCCTGTAATTTCTCATTTTTTAAACAATTTACACGGCTGCAAGTTTTTATCTAAAATTGATTTGAAGGCGGCGTTAATTAACCTTCTGAGGGTTGCCCCGGGTCACAAATGGAAGATGGCGTTTAGGACCCCGTGGGGGTTGTATGAATATCAGGTGATGCCTTTTGGTTTGGCTAATGCTCCCGCAACTTTTCAGCGGTTCATACAGCATGTTTTGCGTGAGTATTTAGATGTTTGTTGTTTTGTTTACATTGAAGATATACTTATTTTTTCACGAACTAAGGAGGCGCATTTGGTAGATTTGAAGAACATCTTATTTAAGTTGAGGGAATATTCTCTAAAGGCGTTGCTGTCTAAATGTGAGTTTTTTTGCCTGAAGGTTACGTTTTTAGGTTTTGACATTACGCAAGAGGGTTTGAAAATGAACATAAAGAAATTAGACACTATTAATCAATGGCCTTATCCCTCAAATCTGAAGGAGTTGCGGAAGTTTCTGGGTTTTACTAACTTCTACAGGAAATTTATTCCTGGATTTTCGGATGTGGTGGGGCCTTTAACTGCTTTGACGAAGGGAGATCTGGGAGATCGAGTTGGATGGAAGACTCAGGATTCCGTAAGGGCGTTTGGTGATTTGAAAGCGCTGTTTGTCAACGAACCGCTGTTAGTACACTTTGATTTTGATAAACCTAGGTATGTACATACGGACAGCTCGGGTTTTGCAATTGTGGCAGTGTTGAGTCAGCCGGATAAGGATGGACGACTGTTGCTGGTAAGTTATTTTTCAAGGAAATTATCAGACAGAGAGCGTTCGTGGATGATCTTTGACCTAGAGTTGTTAGAAATTGTGGAGGCTTGTGAAGAATGGCGGGCTTGGCTTATGGGCACAGAGGAACCGGTGAAAATCTTTTTGGATCATTCAAATCTTTTGTATTTTAAGACAGCTAAATATTTGTCGCCTAAGCAGGCGCGATGGGCATTGACTTTAGATAGTTTCAACATGCTTATTTATCACGTTGCAGGAAAGCAGAACCCAGCCAATGCGCCGAGTAGACGTGAAGATTTTGTTGGGGAGCGAAGCAAGTTCCCGGAAGCTAGGTCGATTACTGAGAGGATGGTACCGATGGACGCGGTTGAAGAAATAATCCCTTCAGATACGGTGGGTTTTCACGGTATTCATGACTTGGCGTTTCAAAGGCCAAATCAACTCCTTTTGGATCATTTTGCCCGGAATTATACAGAGGCTGACTTGTTGGGAAAGAATGTCCATACAGTTGATGAATTATGGTTTCATGGTGATAGGTTGTTAGTCCCGGAGTCTTTAAGAATAAAGCTGATTGGGATGTATCACAACGCTCCCACAGTGGGTCACCCTGGAGTGGCTCGAACCTTGTTGGTTTTGACTTGGACTTTTTCATGGCCTTCAATAGGAAGGATGGTGGCTGACTACGTTAGGTCTTGCAACTCTTGCCAGCAAGTGAAGGCGCGGAGGCAGGCTCAAGACAGAGAGTTGGTTTCTTTAGTCCCGGGTCCTAAACCATGGAGCACTATTGGTATGGACATGATTACGAAGTTGCCGGTTTTAGCAGGGTATGATTCTATTTTAGTCGTTATTGATTTGTTAAGCAAATTGACTCATTTTATTCCATGTAAAGAAGCCTCTTCGTCGGCAGTACTAGCGAGTTTATTCAGGAAGCATGTATTTTGGTTACATGGGCTACCGGATAAGATAATATCTGATTGGGGCGCCACTTTTGTGAGTGACTTTTGGAAGTCACTGATGATTTCTTTGAATATTCGTTCAGGGTTGTCAACGGCTTATCATCTGCAAACAGACGGTCAGACTGAACGAATGAATCAAGTTTTAGAGGACTATTTGCGGCATTATTGTTTGTATTATCAAGACAACTGGGATAGGTGTTTAGACATGGCGGAATTCTCTATAAACAATTTGGACTTGGCGAGTTTGGGTGTTTCTCCATTTTTCTTTTCTTATGGTCATCATCCAAAATTTAATATAATGACTGAATCATTGGGGCGTAAGGATTTGGACGAATTTTTGTTGGAAATGCAATTGACACAGGAAAAGGCGATGGAGTGCCTGGTTTTAGCGCGGAATAAACAAGCAGCATATTATAATGTGAAGAAGAAGCCGGCACTGGTGTATTCAGAAGGAGAAATGGTGTTGCTTTTGCGTAAGTTTATTCAGTCAAGGCATTTGAATTCTAAATTAGACTATAGGTATATTGGTCCTTTTGCAGTAAAGAGGATGGTAGGAACAAATGCGGTAGAGTTAGACATTGAAAAGGAATACCCTAAATTACATCCTGTTTTAAATGTTTTGCTGATTGTTAGATATGTTCATCCAAATAGTGTTTTGGATCGTGGCGTCGTTGATGGTATAAAGGATAAGTATTATAAAGATGAAGAAGTGGTTGACTGGTCGTTGATGAAGGCAATTTTGGATGTACGGTCTCAAAAGAAGGGTAAGTTTGAGTTTTTAATTTCTTGGAAGGGCGCAACGGTGGCGAACAACACGTGGGTCGCCAAGGAACATATTCCACTCTTAGTTAAGTCGTCTTTAGATTCTTTTAAGCTATTAAATGAAAAGCATTTTGGCGCTAAGAGAAAGAGAAGGAGTAAGAAGGCTAAGAAGGCAGCGGAAGGATTGCAGGTACAAGGTCAGGCCAATTTGTAACGTTTTCTTTGTTACTGATAATCATGCAAAGATGAAGCTGATTAATGATTGGAGAATGGTCCTTATTATGCTAAGAATCATTAATATCTTTTACAACTTTTTTCCTTTCTTTGATTGTGAAGGTTTTATCTGAGGGTCTGAGTGTATTGTTATAAACCCGGTTGTCTTTCATTCCGTTGTTTCCCCTTTTCTTTTTCCTCATTGCGATATTCTTTGTTCTTTGTTATCATTATCATTCCAGTCGCGTAATCTCAACCTCTATTAAAACTCCTTTCAAGAGTCTATTCTTCGCTTCAAAGATAGACTACCTCTAATACATCTGAAAATAGGCGACGGGTTCTCTTGAACTTTGTTCATAGCCACTCAAGAAGTAAGAGTATTAGGTGGGCCCTCACACACGGCGTCCCCTTACCACCCTATTTCAGGAGGTAGGGTGTATGTATACTGATTTAATGTTTCAGTCAGCATTTTCCAACCGCAGTGCGCTCCGTTTCTCTCGGATCCGGTGTTTCACTTGAGTGATCCATGGACACTTTGATCCCCACGGGTTCCTCAAGTATAATGAACAAATTTGGTTTTCATACATACATCTTTGCGTTTTGTGTTGCTTTGGAGCTCTCTGGAGGCTACCGAACCCACTGTGCATGTTTATATTAAAGGGTGCTCCTCGAACCTGGTTTGACATGCAAAATTTGCCGGACTTGATGTATCACAAAATGACCATCCCTGGCATCCATCTGCGCCGGTATTACCTGATTTACCTTGCTCTTGTCTGGGGTTTGAAAACAGTTTGCGGTGCCTTTCAGTTGCCACCCGAGCTTGTGTCAGCCAAAGTCGTATGGAAGACCATTGACGACCCAATTTTACTTGATGGGGTCACGTATTCCACGGATGTTGGCGGAGCCTTCCATCCAACCCATTCACTTCACTCCTCACATTCAAACCTTTTCTCCTTGTCAAGGCCAGAACCCACCACTTGGTCTTGAAATATTCCGCATGATCTTTACCCGGCAAGTCCAGATGGAATGCAATCAATAGCCGACCATGAGGTGCTAATGCCTACTACTACATTGTTACAAGAAGGACCTTTGACTGAAGACGCTTGGAAGACCATTGATAACCCAATGGTGCTTGACAGAGTTACGCATTCCGCGGATATCAGCAAAGCCTTTAACGCAGCCAGTTCACCCCAGTCCTTGCATTCAAAATCTTTCTTCTCGTCAGGACCAGAACCCACCACTTGGTCTCCAAATATACCACATTATCCTTACCCAGCGAGCCCAGATGGAACAAAATTTATACACGACCGTGAGGTGCTATTGCCTACTGCTAATCCCCTGTCCCAAGAAGGACCTTTGGCTAGCTGTGGGTCAAATAAATTTTTATCCCGTCAAGTACGTTCATTGACATCAATCTCTCATCTTCACAGCCAGGAAAATGATGAACCAGGGCCACTTTAACAATGAGATGACAATTGCGCTGCCCAACCCGGAGACCGGTTCAAGTGCGTCCGTTCAATATTCAGGTTAGTCTACTTGTATGTATTTAGAGGATCCATAAGCTGAGTGGGAAGAAACACTCGAACTGATGTGTTGGATCCCATGTGCAGCTCCTTGGCCGATACATCACGATAAAGAGTTTAATGACATTTTGAAGAATCCCAAAGAGCCAAGTAAACTCTACATGAGTTCAAACACGGGATTACAAACAATATTTCTCTCACATGCCCATGAGCACTTCAAGACCCGATCAAGTAAGCTCCCAAAACCTTTTATCCAAGTGCGCCAAGTCGAACCACACGGCACATTACCCATTGTGATGCAGGAGTCAAAGGGGCAATCACCACAAACGCGGAAAAGGCAATTACGCCTCATAAACCATTCAACAAATAAAAATCTCAGCATCACGAATAGCAATACGCAATACAAGATTTTAATAGCATGGATATATGATTTGCATGAGAGAATTCTAGACCAGGCCAACCTACCCTTATATGCATACAGGTTACAGCACAACAGGTTGATTTGCTGGTTGGAAGCACAGATCTTTACACCTTCCATCAGCCCTCCAGTCATGGGGATGATTGATAGTCCAACTTCAAAGCCTTTTGATTGGAATGATCATTATTTCAGGCCTATTCAGTCTCAATTGATAAATTACTTCGGCAAACATTGTAGCTTAAAAGCCATTACCTTGAGTCTAGTCACAGAGTTTGTGAAGCACCATCCAAGTAAGTTTCATTTCAAGCAAGTGGTTGGAGTGATTAAAACCTTTTAATGTTTTTGATTGCACTGAATTAAATTAATTTTTAAATATATATGGATCAATCAATTTGAATCAAATCAATATCTAGCCTCTAATTACAATCCGGAAACTTTGATTCAAAAATCTGAAAGTCTAGAATTTCTGGAAATCAGATCAGTCTTAACTGCCAATGCAGACCACAAACTTTGCTATTACCAACCCAGTGACAACATTCTATCATCAATCCAAAACAAATTTGAAGATTACAAGCAGGCAAGTAAAACAACATTAATGTTGAGGACCGCTCATCCGAAGTTACGAATTGCAGCATACCTCTACGGAGTTGACTCAGACAAACTCATTCTTTGAATTTTGTACGGAGACACTAAGGAGTTGATTCCAATGCCACAATTACCTCCAAGGTTCAAAAGTTTAGCAAAAGCAGTGGATTTCTTTCACAACAGGCTCCTCCGTATTTTGAAAACATCAGAGACAGTTTCCAACAAAAGAAGAAAAGAATTGCTTGACTGGCTACTCAAAAGTATCATCAACCCAAGCTATGGTCTGACTGTCTTGGTTCCTGTGGAAGCAGGGCCAAAAAAGCTTGCCCCATGGGAGGAACCTGCCAACCAACAAGTCAACATATTTGGACAAGTTCAACTAGAGATCATTGAACACTTTTCTAATTATCATCCGTATCCCAAAAGAATGGAATCTGCAACATTCCTTGTCTGTTCATATTATTCCGAGCATCATCTGGATGACTTTAAATCAGTACATCATTCAATACTTTTGCATAAAATAAAGAAGGGTTTGAAAAGGAAAGTAAATTCTTCATGACTGAATCTCAAGATGTAAGGAACAATCAAAAATGGAACATTTGGTCAAATGATAAGAGGTAGAGATGGTCAATTTGCACCTGCTGTGGGTATCCACTATACTCTGGCAAGAATCCTCCCAAGTCTGCAGCAAGGAATGCCACAGTGGTGACACCCAGGTACCACACCTCTTTTTCACCCAACACTGCCTGGCGGGTACCGCGGGTACCCCCCACTTTTTACCGCACAAAACAAGCTTAATTGCATAAAGAACCAACAAAAACAAAACTGCAACTGCAAGAACTGTGGGAGGGGTCAGAGCGGTGCAAGCCGCTGACGCAGCTCTTGATTTTGTCCTTGGGCTTGCAGATCCAAAAGAGGAGGGGCTTGCAATAGGGGTCAAGGGCTTGCAGCAGTTTTCCATTGGAGCCGGAAATTTCCTGGTTGAGATGGGCCTGGGAGATGTAATTGACAAAGGGGCAGTTGGAGCGGGAAATCAGATGGATTCTCTTGACGCCAGCACTTGGCAGAAGTTCCTTTTGCGTTTGGTGACCAACATTCTTGGTATGTCAAGTGCAGTTAGCTGTTGCCCTTCCTCTAAATAAACAGCACTTATACTTTTTCAATCCTGTCAAGTTCCTCTCCATAAAATCTTCATAAAAAGTCAGTTTTTTTTTCATTCTGTCTCTGAAAATCATGGAAGGCAGGCTTACATCTAAAACCGAGGTCCATCTTGGCAAGTGGGTAATTTTCCTTGATTTTTCTACTGTGCAACTTGTTCTTGACACTTTTTTTGATGATCGGGATGCTTGTGGCTCAACTGTGAGGTCAATCAAAAGATTGGATGACTTAGCCAATTTTTTTGACCTGTACCTCTAACTGACCATGCCCTTTACCAATTCTTTCAGTTTTTTCCTCCTTATAAACCTTCAATCGACCCAGACAAGCAATCACAAACTTCCACTCAGACCTTGATCCTCACTCCCCCACCAAACATCTTCTCTTGGTGATTGCTTGATCCCTTTCTTTTTTCAACCCTCCCCCTTCATCAATGCAGTGATGCCACTGAACATCAATGAAATTCTCCAAGGAGATTTTGGCGATAATTCCTACCTTCCGGGCTCTCATGAAGAACCACCCTCACCCACTGGCAATCAAAACAACTCCGATGAATACAAGCCAACCAACCCGACTGATCTCTTCAATTTCAACAGAAATAGTACCCGCGATGTTGACATGGCCGCCCCATTGGCCTCTTTTAATCCCACTGATACAATCCAGCAAGTATGCACGCAACTTCAAGCTGAACTGAACCCCGACCCCGATCATTTGAAGATTGCTCTTGTTGCAAGCAAGGTAATGTTTTCTTGGCTTTATCTTTAGTCAATCTATTAATGCAATTAAACCGTAAGACTGATATGTCTGTTTTTACTTGTCTTTCCCAAGTATGTTACTGATAAATGTGACGTGGCAATTATCTTTGCTAACGGTGCCTATCACCAAATTGGGGCTATTGGCGCCAGCCATTCTGAACAGCCTGCGTCCCATGAATATGATCAAACTGCTAAGGTAAGTTATCCTTTTTCAATCTTGTCTGGTTTAGCTTCAACATAACATCTTATTGACAATATTGATTATCAATCCCCTTTTTGGGAATTTGTCCAAAACACCGCCCGGATGCTTTTGCTTAAGCCAACCCTTGAAGCTTACTCTAACAACCCAAACAACAATGGGGCTCTCCCAAAGACATTACACTTCTTATTGCTTGTGAGTTTTTCTTTCTTTCTTTTGTATTCATCCAATTCTGATTTCTCCCCTTTAGGAAGCCGTTGACCGACAGCCTAGCAAATGGAAGGAAGATCATCTCGCGCCGCCGCATATCCAAGAAACTCCGACAGGGCTTTTGGATTATCGTGACGCCATGGGGGACCTCCTGATGTATTGACGGAGCAACCTTTGTGAACTGGTAAGTATTTTTGTGGAGTGTTTCATCCAACAAACCACACTCAGTTCTTTTTTGTATTTGCTAGCTTATGGCAAATACCCTTGAGACTAAGAAGATGAAAATTACTGGCCCCGTTCCTAATTGCCGGGCTTTGCTAACATCAGTAAGTCCACTATTTAATATTCTCAGACTTCAATTATAATTATGTACATGTTTAAATATGTTGCATTTTTAGATATACAACGAGTTACCAGCAAAGGGACATAAGCTAACTGAGGCGCAGATTGTGGAGCAATGCCAAACAAATTTCTTGATGCGAGCTTGGATGTGCTATTGCCAACTCGTCATGGTCTATTTTTACGTGCACAAAAACAGGAACAACTCGCAATGGTTGGAGATTGATGAGCGTTTAGGTATTCTGCAAGGATCATTGGCTGCATTCCAAGAACAGTAAGTGTTTAACCCTTAAATCTCTGACATCTCCTTAGCTGAAATTAATTTTCATCTGAAGCCACTTGATCCTAATTGTCTTGAACAAAGACTTTGAGCTGTTTTCTCACAAATACGAGTACAAGAACATGGGCAACAGTGACTTCACCGCGCCAAAACTTGAAGAGGTCCAAGCTTTGGTGAACACTGGAGTGACCCCTTCAATCATTCAATAGTAATGTTTTTTTTTGTATCCTCCAAAATCCGTTGGTCAACAGAACCGCATTATGTTCTTTCTTTTTCCTCTCTCATGGTTTTTTCCATTTATTTTCCCATTCCACCCGGTGTTTCCTTCCTTCCTTTCCTCTCCATCTGTGCTGTCAACAAGGTATTTTTTTCCAAATGTTACCCTTTCAAGATATGTAATTAGTTTTTTATTCAAATTTATCATCCGCCGGTCTTCCCAAGAGGGATCCGGCGGTCTTTCAATCTTTTCTCAAAAAAAACCGCCCAAACCCTGAATCCGGCGGTTTTGAGCCATCAAATAGCCCCTTCTTTTTTAAAAAAAAGCTTGACCCGGGGCCCACTTTGCGTTTGGCTCAACGGCAGGTGCTCAAGGTCGGTGCCGACGGCCAACTCACGGGACCCTGATGGCATTCCCCCACGTGCGGCCCTGGGGAGGGGCCGATGCAAGGCCCACATCAGAAAATTAGCCCACGGCGGGCCACTGTCCGTTATTTGCCCAACCGCAGGCGCGCACATGGGATCCGCGTGGGGAGGCGTGCCAACCGCGGCTCCCGCGACTTCCCACTGCATGGCACACCAAAAACGCTGGGGGGGGGGGGGGGGGAAGCGGGGAGGTTGGCCCCACGCTGGCTCCCACGTCAGACTGCGTTTGGGGCCGCGCCGTGGTGTAGACAACATCATATCCATAGTGTGCAATGCCAAAGGCGAAATTACACTTTAAAAAAAAAAAAATCATCTGTATGTGCATACACACAATGTCTGAACTCCTTGGAAAAGCAGTTTATTGATTGGGGGTCCTGGAGTACACCGGGGACCTCTGGCCGGGCAGGTGCGCCAACGGTACACCAGCGGTACACCCGGGTGTCTTCAGTTTTTTCCCCCCAAAGCAGGCACCTGGTACCTCTGGGCTGGTTTGCCAGCGCACCAGAGGGTACCCTCCAGGCGGTACCAGGTACCCCCAAACTGGTACCGCAAGGCCATCTCTAGGCTCAACTGATCAAGCCACAAGGGGACCTCAAGATGTATGCATCTCCTGGTTATCATTTCAGGGTGGTACAATCCAACTTCTCTGTGAGATAGACCTCAAGGAGGAGGTGGAATACACCATAATCATCTCTTACCTGTCTGGCGTGTTGCAAAAATTGTGTTCAGGCCAAACATTGTTCAAATGTCATGTAATTAGCATCAATTTTTCAAATTGCCTGACCACTGGAAACTCATGATCCCCTGGGCTCCACAGTTCAACAGTTAATCATCACCAGACCTGAGTAGTGGCTACCTTATCTAGGATTGCACCTTAGGTTATGAAGTGCGTGAACAAGTGTGGTCTTGGAATCACTATTGTTACCAGCCTCATTTGACAGAGTTTTGATGCCAGGGTTGTACTGGCAATTTGAGGGAGTGTCTCCTCAATGGCCAACACAAACCTGCCATCAAGAGGAGTGTGCACTCTTTTTAATGGCAGAGTTGTAACAGCATTCTAAGGGAGTGTGTACTCCCCTCAATAGCTGCTACAACCCAGCCAATGAAGGAAGTGTGAATTTCTCATCATGGATGGTACAGAGCGCTGGTTAATTGGATGCAACCTGCTTATGATGGCTGATTTATACCAGTCATTGATGGGATTTTCAACTCCTCTTGATGGCAATTACAACTTGCAAATGAATTTCACCCTCAAATTTGGGCAAACTTCAGGGTGAAAATGGTTGAACAGTATCTTGTGAAATTTCTGGCCTACTTCACACTTGGACCTGTAGGATGCAGCTAGTGGGAAACTCCCTTCAATGTCCAGTTTTTACTGGCCATCAAAGTGATTGTGTCTCCTCAATGGCTGGTACAACCCAGCCATCAAGAGGATTTCCCACTCCCCCTACTCCCTTTGATGGAAGAGTGGCACCAGCCATCAAAGGGAGAGTGTACTCCTTTTGATGGCAGATACAGCCTATCAATCAAAGAGAGTGTTAGATCCCCCCAATGGCTGGTATAGCTCAGAAATTGGATGCAGAATCCCTTCAATAGCTGTTTTTCACTGGACATTGAAGCGAGTTCAAAATTAGTTTGATGGCTGTTACAACTCGGCCATCAAAGCCCTTAGATGGTTGAGTTGTGACAGAAATTGAAAAGGGTGTGTACTCCCTTTGATGGCCAGTACAACCTGGCCATCAAAGGGAGTCTGCCTCCGATGGCCAAGTTATACCCGCCATCAACTCCTCTTGATGGCAGGTACAACCTGGCCATGAATGTCACCCTGATGTTTGGGCAAACATGAGGGTGACAATTTCGAGCAGGATCTTAATGTGACATTGATGGCCTATGTCACGGATAGACCTGTAGGATGAAACTAGCAGGCAAATCCCTTTTATGGCCGGGTTTTACTTGCCATCAAAGGGAGGGTGTCTCCTCAATGACGGGTACAGCCCTGCCATCAAGAGAATTTTCCACTCCTCCACTCCCTTTGATGGCAGAGTTGTACCAGCGAAAAGGGAGTGTGTACTCCTTTTGATGGCCGCTGCAGCCCAGCAATTGAAGGGAGTATGAACTTCCCGCAATGGCTGGTACAGCGCGGAAAATTAATGAAGGCAGCCTCCCTTTGATAGCCCGGTTGCACTGGACATCAAAGGAAGTAAAACATCTGTTTGATGACTGTTACAACTCAGCCATTGAAGCCCTTTGATGGCTGGGTTTCAACAGCCATCAAACAGGGTGTGTACTCCCTTCAATGGCCAGTGGAAACCGGCCATCAAAGGGAGTCTGCATCCAAATCAATGGCCAAGTTTTACTCGCCATCAACTCCTCTTGATGGCGGGTACAACCTGGCCATGAATGTCACCCTGATGTTTGGGCGAACATCAGGGTGACAATGTTGCACAGGATCTTCATGTGAAATTGCTGGCCTATGTCACAGGTGGACATGTAGTATGCAACTAGGGGGCAACTCCCTTTGATGGCTGGGCTGTATTGGCCATCAAAGGGGGTGTGTCTCCTCAACGGCAAGTACAACCATGCCACCAAGAGGATTCCCCAATCCCCTGAATGGGCACCATCACCCACTCTCCAGGTCATCAGGGTCAAGTAACAGCTGCAGGAAACCACTAGGAGACAAACAATATGGGTCATAGGGAGAAACCAGATAATTCACATCTGCATCTAAATAGCTCATGTGAATAAGGTGGCTTAATATGGTCCATGAGGAAGCCAAAAAAAATCTTCACAAATCACGCAAATGGCCTGTAATGAGGACAGAATCAGACAAGTTTAGGTAAGTATCTGGCAGTCATCATGACTTATCTTCAAATCCAGATGCCTGAAGGATAGAATAAAATCCAAACTGATACTATCAGGAGTTACAGATGAGTTGCACTGAACTCATCATTTTCTTATACAATAGTTGCTAATAAGCTCACCAACAAAGTTGAACACAAGTTGCCCACCCACATTGAACTGACTTCTGACCAAGTCAAAGATAAAGTTACGGTCTGGCACTCTCTAGAGAGTGCCACACTTTCTCCCCTGGTGTATCTCCATGGCCCGCAGCATGTTGATTGGAGAGACCCAAGTATCTCCTGCAAACATATCAGACATGCCCACATCTTGTCAAATTGTCCGGCTTGAATTGATGAGGTTGATGACACTAACAACCTTTTCCCCTTTGGTGGTGGTTTCTGGTTCCAGAGTGGTGATGGCAGCAAGGATGCTTATGCTGATTAGCAAGTCAGCATCCCTCACATTCAATGCTATTTAGGGGGTGGGGAGCAATCACTCAGTAAATCTTGCTTGCACTTGGTATCAGGTGTCACCTAGATCTCCACAAACCTGTTCTATTCATTGATCTATGTATGTATCTTTGATGCAGCAGAGGCGGGTAACAAACAATCCCATCAAGAGAAAGAAATAAATAGACAAGACCGTAATTATATCCAATCAGGCCCCCGCCAGCCAACAGTTGGGACCTATCAACGGCAAGCCAACATAGGCTGTTTACATCATCAGAGAAGACCCAGTTGATCTGATCAATGGAGTATCAAAAACACTTTCTATTGGGATTGGGAAGAAAAAATGCTCGCAGATTGCCAACTGAGATCTCTCCTCAACTAACTAATGCACCCCCGTACGTTAATAAGCCAATGCTTGCAACGGTGGGCCGCTATGCTACACTACGCTATTTCAGCGCTACGCATTAGCGTAGCGGCAAAAAGCGCCCACCAATTTTGAATAGCGTTAGCGCGCTGTTAGCGCCGCTACGCTGCGCTAATTTTCAGCGGCGCTAACAGCACGCCAATCCTTTGTTAGCTTTAGCGCGCCGCTACAGTCGCTAAGCTACGCTACGCTGCGCTACAGCACTTTTAGCGGGAAAAAAGGCCTTTGGTACCGCTAAAAGCCCTGTAGCGCAGCGTAGCGCGCGCTCTTTCTCTGTGTGTCGCGTTAGCGCAATTTCTCCCATCTGCGGTAATGCTACGCTAACAGCTAAATTAGCTGCGCACCCTGTGCGCGCTGCGTTAGTGTGGAGGCGGTGCAATTCTGGAATTCCGCTACGCTACGGTTAGCGTAGCTGGCCCACTGTTGATGCTTGCATGACCCATGAAGCCACCAACATAAAGACAAGAGAGCATAAAAAGTGTTGCAATAGTTGTTTTTCAACTTGGAGATGGAGAGAGAAAAAATTTCAATCACGCCTGCCTCCAACAAATAAGACTCTTACATAAGCTTACTTACAGGCGAGTTCCAAGAGGGTTATATATTAGCCTTTTTATTGAAGCTGTTGGTCTGGATAGGGACAGCGTTAAAGTTATGTACGGTTTGGAGCTGGTTGATTTCCTCCTCAGTGTGGCTGGTGATCTGGGCGAGGGCAATATGGCTGGATTGGGAGACTTTTTTTGAGGTGGTCCCGATGGCGGTGGGGGGGGGGGGGGGGGGGGGGGGGGGGGGGGGGGGGGGGGGGGGGGGGGCGACGGTGAGCTTCAAGGAGATCTGGAACATCATCAAGACCCCTGCAAGCACGGTGACAAGGGCCTTGGTGCCGTCTGCCAGATCTCGGGTGATTTAGTCCCCAACCAAATGGCAGTCGCTTCTGTGATTTTGTTGGAGGAGGAGGAGGCACAAAGGTCTTGCCAGGAGATGTCGGCGCGCATGATCGAGGCAAAGGCGGCGCTGTGGAGCCGGTTGATGATCCGCTGGCCTGTGATGTGCACAAGGATGATTTGGAAACTTTTAGCGCCTGAGCCGACAAGGAACAGGCCGGTGAGAAGGGAGCTCAAGAAGGCGCTGAGCTGTTTGGGGCTGGTGAACATGTCGATGAACAGGCCCCACAGGAAGGACATTGACAGAATGACGATCAATTAGATGGCCAGGAGGCCGCCGGCGATTGACAGCATCTGTGAATCTGGCCTGGCCAGTGGGTTCAGTTGGCGGAGGTTCAAGAGTGAGACTGTTTTCAAAGGCTGGTCATTGCTTTTTTTGGGTGTTGCTGTTGTTGCTGTTACTGTTGCTTTTGTTGTTACTGCTGGTTTTTGGGGTTGGCTGCTGGGCAGAAAGGCGTGAGTTTTGAATGAGTGGGATGGCCGCGCCACATTCACATTGATGCAAAGGTAAAGCTGTTGAGTCGTAGTTAGTGCCACACAGTTCAGATATACATCAGGGGTGTGGTGGTGGCATTAGCCCGGTTCACATTGGGCTTTGACCAGCAAGATTTTAATTAGAATCATGCGTGTTTAATGTCAGCTCTTGCTGAAAGTCAGACTCACACGGCCATTTTTAAGCTTTTTAAGCTTACTTTTTTATTGATCAGCAACACCAATTTTAGTTGGGGGCATAAAATGCCCCAACATGAACCGGGCTATTGTTGTCAAGAAGCATGCAGGGCGGAGTTGAGGCGAGATTGCTGGTGGAACGTGTATAAAAAGCGGTGCCCTTGTGTGTTTGGATAATCCCCAGGGCGTCCTCTGCCGCTGTACTTCCGGCGTGTGGTTTGTCCTCAACCCCCTCTGCTGTTGCACTTGCACAGTTTGAGGGGCTCTACTTGGTGGCCCACCTTTGCATAATGCCTTCAATGTGGCGCTCTGTGGGCCATCCACCCACTATTTTAACCCCTGCTAGACAGGGATGGATAGTGGGTCCAGTTTGTGATGTTTGGATTTTGTGTTTAGAAGGCTTGTTTTTGTAATTGGTTTTTTTGGAAGAGGGAACCCTTGCATTTTTTTTTTTTTTGTAATTTGGTTGATTTGTAGGATGAACTCTTGATCTTTGTTTCTGTGTTTATCTGTCTTTAATAAACTTGGATTCTGTCAGGGTACCTGGGAACAAAGTGCCATCTCTAGCATGGAGATTTATAAGATCCTGGGAAAATCCAGTGGATACCCTGGTTTCAGTCAGCCCCACCTCTTTGACTAGACCCCCCCCCCCCCCCCAGTTTTGGTGGTTCTTTAACCTCAAACAGAATGTTTGATCTCTTCCAGTACCAGAGTTTTTATTGAACTTAACACAAGTCACTCCTTGGGGGAGCGTAGAGACTTGCCTCTAATGTGGCATGTCTGGCTGTCAGACTTATACTACTTATGGCAGTGTCCGTACTGTTATAGCTGTTGACTATCAAAGAGAAAGGATCAATTCTTAGTATTAATTTCCTGATGAGCTACTTGGAGTAACTTGACAAGGCTGATGCGGCTTCCAGCAGTCTTAAGAATGGGGCAATCCAGCAACAATGTACTAAGATCTTGGTGGGAATGATGTAACATAAAATGAATAAATAACACACCTAGGTCAAAAAGTATTTCTAATGGTCATAAAGTAGGCGTGAAAGTTTGTAGAGGAGAGGCGTGATAATTATAAAGGAAGGGTACATCAAGGCTAGCAGGTTATGGTACTTAGAAGCAGAGGCAGATGACCTGAGGAATTTCCAAAGCTAGGGTTGATGAATGCTCAGGAGACTGAGTGAAAAGACTTGAGGATATAACTTTGTTAGACTGGAATCAAAATGTACTGGGGAAAAGAGGGAGGCTATCCCATCCTTGCTGACTCCCTTTGATATTCTTTGGCCTGTTTCTTTACTTGTGGTTGGGGTATATCTTTCTATAATACCTTTATCTTTATCTTACATGAGTGTTACATGTTTACTTCTCTTCTACTTTGCACCTTACCCTTTAATTCATAGTGTTTTTGTCTTATGCAATTTGTATCTCTTACGCCTGCGCCTGCGCTACTTGATTCATAATGTAATTGTCTTATGCAATTTACCATTTGGAGCCAATATAATCCGCACAATATATGAGTTTTTTTGCATGACATCCTATGTGACATCTGATCAGGTCCACCAAAACTTGATCAGATGTCACAAGTTTCCAGATTATATTGTGCAATTATATTGGCTCCAAACGGGGCCTAAGAGCATCAGCATTGGTGGCTAAGTTAGTACGGACTAACTAGCTTGGATTATGCTTGGAATAAGCTAATCCAATTGGCCAACTGCATGCGTGGGGATTAGCGGGTCCAAGGCTGTTGGAGGTTATGTGTTGAGGTGCCAGTATGATATGTGTTTGGCACCTAAACACATAGAGCTCATGCTTGTGAGCATGTTGAATATGTATTTTGAGATTAATCCAAGGATGAGTGGGGTCTACATGTAGACCCCACTAGCTCCAAACGGACGTCCGGGTCGAGTTGATCCCAAGTTGATCCGAGCCAATGCGGATGCAAGGGTGGACTAAGTTCCCTAATCTGGGCTAACTTAGTGCCAAATGTGGATGCTCTAAGGATTCTTTGCCCGCGCCTGCGTTGGAAGCGGGGAGGATGTACGGGCTGTATACACAAGAACAAGTGAATGAGCACTTGTTAAGGTCTGTTCTGTGGAGAGGAAGATGGGGTCTGGGTTCTGGGGTTCTGGGGGTTCTGGATCCAAAATGGTAGATTGCAGGATGAGGAAGAGGCTTGGATCTCCAGCCTCTCAAACCTTGAGTATGGTCCGTGACATGTACGTGTAGTCTATGTACATGTGAGTCTGCGCTGCAGAGCCCGCGCTACGGCTCATAACATTATCCCCCCTTTAATGCCCAAGCCGCCCCCTTTTCTGGTTGGTCAATGAGAAAAAAAGTCCTCCTCTTTTGGCTCTGCATTCTGTCCCCGGGCAGCATTAAAAAACCCAGTGGGAGAAAGCTTGCCCTCTCACTTTCTTCTCCGCGTCCTCCAATGCCTGGCCGCCGCCTCCGGAAATTTCAAGTTAAACTCAGCCAATAGGTCTCCGCTGTTCTTCAAGTTCGCCTCCGGCTCCCAAGAATTTTCCACCGGTCCAAATCCGCGCCAGCTGACAAGGTATTGAGTCTTCCGCCCTCTCCGCCGGCTGTCCAGTATTCCGTCAACCTCCCACTCATCTCCGCTGTTGACTGTTACTGGCTCCAGGGTCCGCCGCTGTCGGTGGGCAATCTCGTCGGGCTTGTGTTTGCGGAGTACTGACACGTGAAAAACTGGGTGGACTCCCTGCATGGAAAGCGGAAGGGTCAGTTTGTAAGCGGAGGGTGAAATTCTGCTAGCTATTGGGAATGGTCCAAGCCAGCGGTGTTCCAATTTGGGGCTGGGGCGTGTTGTTGAGATATTGCGCCCATCTAGCCAAACCTTGTCTCCACTGTTCCATTCCGGTGTTTTCCGCACTCCGCGGTCAAACTGGCTTTTCATGGCCTCCTGCGCCGCTTCTAGACAGTGCTTCAGTTCTTCCTGTACCTCCGCAAGCTGGCGGAGTCGCTCTGCCACCGCCGGTACACACTGTCCCGCCGATGGAATTCCGCTGTAAAATGGGTTGAAACCGTAATTTGCCTTGAATGGTGACACCCCTGTTGACGTGTGATCGTTGTTGTTGTAAGCAAATTCCGCCGTTGCCAGGAGCGGAGCCCAATTGTCCTGTTGATAGCTCACAAAATGGCGGAGATATTGCTCCACCGCTTTGTTTGCGATTTCCAACTGTCAGTCTGTCCTTGGATGGTAAGCCGTAGATGGTTGGAGGCGGATGCCAAGTCTGTTGTCCAATTCCCGGGTGATTTGGGATACAAAAATGCTCCCTCGGTCGGAAACAATAGTCTTTGGAGTGCCGTGGAGTTTCCAAACGTGCTCCGCCATCAGGTCCGCTAACTGCTCCGCATTCATGGACTTCCTGCAGGGGATAAAGTGTGCCATCTTTGTCAGACGGTCAACAACAGTCAGTATGCTGTTGTGGGAGCGGGATTCAGGTAGGTCTGTGATGAGGTCATAGCTGATGTCTGTCCACGGCCCCGCCGGAATTGGCAGCGGCTCCAGTGTCCCAAATGGCTGTTGCGTCAAGGCTTTAACTCTTTGACAAGAATCACATCCATCCACGTATTGGTTGACGAACTTCTTCTGGCCGTTCCATACAAAACTCCGTCGGACCAGGGCAAGGGTGCGGGATCGGCGTGGGTGGCCCGCCGCTTTGGTTTTGTGTCGGCTCTTCAGGATCTCGGTCCGCAGTGCTGGGTCTGCCGGTACCCCTATCTGCCCTTTGTTGTACAAGATGCCATCAGTCTCTGTGTATCTGTTCCGGTTACCTGTGGGGGTTTTCAAGGATTCTATCCATCCGGTCAGTTGGGCATTGAGTGGGGTCAATTCTCTGATTCTTGCAATGATCTCCGCATCAGCCATTGCCAGTTCATTTTCCGCTTCATGCTCCGCGTCTATCCCCAGTACGTCTACCTCAAACCAGTGCTCCGCCTCCGCCAAGTCAATTGATTTGTCTTCGAACCAGGATTCAAACTCCGATATCTCCGCAAAAGTCCGCTCCGTGATTTTATTGGGCTTCAGCAGCTGTCCAAAGGTCAGTTTTTCACCAGGGGCGGGGGCTAGGTCCGGTCTTCTTGATAGGGCATCGGGCTTGGTGACTTGGCGGCCCGGGCGGAAGATGATTTCAAAATCAAAGCAACCCATGGTCTCCGCCCACCGCGCCTGTCTCCGAGTGAGCTCCTTGGTGGTCATGAAGCTTTCTAGGTTCCGGTGGTCCGTGTAAACAATGGCGGTCAGGCGGTGCGGGTTTCCTTCCAGGTACTGCCGCCACTCTTTGAAAGCGGCAACAATGGCCAATAGTTCCTTGTCAAAGATCTCGTAGTTCTTCTCCGCCTGCACCAATGATTGGGATAAGTAAGCGACGGGGTGGAGCTCTTTGTCTTTGTTGCAGACTTGAGACAAGACTGCTCCAAGCGCGAAGTCGGAGCAGTCACATTCCAGGATAAACGGCTTGTACGGGTCCGCAATCTTAAGTATTGGAGCAGAGGTGAAGGTGGTCTTTAGGCATTTGAAAGCGGAGTTACATTTTTCATCCCAGACAAAGGGGGTTTTTGCTTTGTTCAAGTCGTGTAGAGGTCTGGTCTTCCCCAAGAAGTGGTCAATGAACCAGCGGTAAAAGTTGGAGAATCCAATGAACCGCTGAAGTTCCGTAACGTTCCGCGGTGCAGGCCACTCCGTCACCGCCTTCACTTTTGCGGGGTCAATTCTAATCCGGTTACACGCAATTAAGAGTCCAAGATATTCCACCTCCGGTTTTGAAAATTCACATTTCTCCGGTTTCAGCCATAATTGATGCTTGCTCAGGGTCTCCAGGATTCCGTTGACCGCCGCCGTGTGATTGGAGCCTTTCTGTGTGTATACCATAATGTCATCCAGGTATGCGGCGGTATCCTTTCCAATTCGTCCAAGGAGAATGTCCTGCATGAAGTATTGAAAGTATCCCGGTGCTCCTGTGGGTCCAAACAGCATGGTCAGCGGAGCAAATTGCCCCGCCTTGCAGATGAAAGCTAGCTTATCCTCATCTCCCTCCGCCACTCGGAGGTTTCCGTAGGCGTTGCGGAGGTCCAGCTTTGTGAAGGTGTTGGCGTCTAGCAGGCTGTCAACTAGGTCCATGGTCAGCAGAAGGGGGTAGCGGTTCTTCACTGTCAGTGCGTTGAGTTTTTGGTAGTCAAAACAGGGGCAAAGGTTTCCTTCCTTCTTTCCGGTGAATAGAACTGGGGCCGCCCATGGTGACGTGGTCCACCGGATTGTTCCGCTGGCCAGTCCTTCCGCAATCAGTGTGTCGAGTGCCTGGTTCTCCGCCGGTGAAAGCGGAATGATCCGGCTTGCTTGCGGTGTGGCTCCTGGGACTAGGTCAACACAGAAGTCATACTTTCTTTGTGGCGGTAGGCTCTTAGCGCTGGATTTCCGGAACATGTCAATGAATTGATGGTAGCACTGCGGGACAAGTTCCTCAACGGTCCGTGTTGCAATAGCGGCCTTTCCCGCCGCTGCTAGCCGGGCGGAGGTCGACCACGATGTCTTGGCGGCGCTAATCTCTGCAGTGTACAGTTCTAGGAGAGAAAGGGGCTTGCCAGCTGCTTTGGAAAATGATTGTGGAGAAACTTTATTGGACTCACATTGCGGGGGCGGTAAAATACACACCCCCTTGTCACAAATCCTAGCTTTCCCCATCATGGGCCCTTGGCCCTCTGTTGAGGATGTTTGCGGAGTGGACAATACCGCCAAAGCGGCAGCAAAATTGTCGGCAGGGTTGGCGGGGTTCTATTCCAGCTGTGTGGGGGCGGGATTCCAGTCGGGGTGCGGAGTACTATCTACATGGACAAAAAGCTTGCCAGCCGTTTCAGGGAGTATGGAAGAGGGTAGTCTATCGAACTCACATTGCGGGGGCGGTAAAACACACACCCCCTTGTCACGAATCCTAGCTTTCCCCATCATGGGCCCTTGGCCCTCTGTTGAGGATGTTTTTGGAGTGGACGAAGCTGCAGAGGCAGCTGCAATGTCGGAGTGGTCAGAGCGGAGTGTGCGGGTGGTCCAGTCAATTTGGTGTCCGTGTTTGCGGATCCATGGCATCCCAAGGATGCCTTTGTACGTGTCTTTCACTTGGGTGATGATGAATTTTGAAGGGCGGGGTTCTTCATTCAGGGTCAGGTCGATCTCATATGCCGCTCGGGATGTGGATCCATTGAATCCCAACACCGTCCGCCTTGAGGCGGTGGTGTTGCGGAGTAATCCCGCTGCGGCGGCATAGGACTTGCTCAACACATCATGGGTCGCTCTGGAATCAATCAAAAAGGAGGCAGGGGGTAAGGGGTTCTGGGGTGTGGCTCTGGGAGTTGTGATGGTGCGAGAGATGAAACATCTGGGGTCAATTTCATTTCTGGTTAAAGTTTGACTAGCACCAATACTACAAGACAACTCCGCTGCGCTCAGGAAAGGCACAACCTTCATTCCTGAGCGCCTCCATTTTTTGACGAGTCGGCCCGGCCTTTTCCGCCTTTATCTGCTGGTCCGCCTCCGCCTATTGCCGCCATCCCTTCCACTAATTGTTGGATCTGATCCTCCATTGCCGCAATCCTGGTGTTTCCGCGGCCTTTTCCCTTCTTGGTTGGACAGTCGCGGGAGATGTGGCCCTGCGCTCCGCATCGGAAACAGAGTCCTTCCCGCATCATCCGGGCCTTCTTGGAGTCGGATAGTCGTCCGTTTAACGCCAATAGGTCCATGGCGTCGGGGTCGATCTTCTGTTTAGCCGGTGCTGTTCTGGCCTCCGCTCCGCTCATCGCCGTGTCAAGCTCCAGGGCCAAGGTAGCAACCTTGTTAATGGTTGTGAATGCGGTGCGGGAAACAATGAGCGCCATCTGGATGTCCCGCTTCAGACCTTGGCAGTACTGGCTGAGGAGGGTGGGGATTTCCCATCCTGCTGCGGAGGCGTGCTGGACAAAGGTGTGGGTGTAGTCCGCCACAGAACTGGTCTGCTTCAGCGCTTGGAGGGCTTGTTCCGCCTTTGCCTTCTTTTCTGGGTCAAAAAACATGCCCCGTAAGGCCGCTGTGAACTCCGCGTAGGTAAGGGTGGGTGGTTCCACTGTTGCCTGGTCAAGGAACGGGGCTGCCCACATGCCTGCGGGTCCGGTCATGTACGAGGACACAAAAAGGATTCGTGTCGTGTTGGTCGGGAACAAGTGCTTGTTCACAGTCATATAGATGCCAACCTGGCGGGCAAACGTCTCCGCCACCGCTCCGCGATCTCCATTGAACTTGTTGGGTTGAGCAATCTTGGGGGTCTTGGTTGCGGTTGGGGGAGGGGGTGGATTTGGAGTGCGGAGTGCGTCCTCCAACTTGGCCTTGGCCTGGCGGCGTTTTTCCTCCTCGTTGTTGGCCTTCTTAGTAATGTCCGCCAGTTGTTGTTGGAGTTTGGCGGCTTCGGAGGCATCCATCGTATTGCTGTGTGATGTTGGAGCGGGATATTCAAGGTTTCTAGGAGTGGATTGCGGGATATTCAAGGTTTTGGAGTCGGGATGTTCAAGGTTTCGGAGTCAGAGCGATCTGGTTCTGGTTGGTCTGTTGGGTTCTTGGTCTTCGTCTCCGTTAAGTAGATCCTACAATATGTTAAGGTCTGTTCTGTGGAGAGGAAGATGGGGTCTGGGTTCTGGGGTTCTGGGGGTTCTGGATCCAAAATGGTAGATTGCAGGATGAGGAAGAGGCTTGGATCTCCAGCCTCTTGAACCTTGAGTATGGTCTGTGACATGTACGTGTAGTCTATGTACATGTGAGTCTGCGCTGCGGAGCCCGCGCTACGGCTCATAACAGCACTTTCCTTTCTTCCAAACTAGCCCGCTAGGAGCGGCAATCAATGGTGACAGATAACTACGGCTGATAAATGACCTTTCCTTCCTCCATGGGAGGAATGGAATCCTGTTGGTAAACTCTTTTGTAGACTCAGACAAATTCCAAACCACATGGGACGACTTCAATGTTGTCGCGAGATTCTCGAAAAAGAAAAAGAACCCATCCTGTTGGCCACTTTTGATTGGGAAAAGGTCCATTTGCCCAACAAGACCGGATCAGTGGTGATACCTAATGGTTTGGGATTTTGAAGACAAGATCATGCTAGATACAAGGATTGGATTTGGAGGCGTAGCCGGTTGCAGGCTGTTTGGGCGACCGGCAGACACATGGAAACGAGAGATGATGGCAGACACAAAAGTCCTCACCATATTTAGGTGGGTGGACAAAAATTTATTTTTGAAAATAGCAGGTTCAAGCCTGCTCATGACAGACGTGGTGAAAAGGCACCTGTGTCAATCCAATTCTTCCGCTTTAAACCAAAGATAAATTCGCCATTATCTTTGGTTTGGAACCAATGGGAGGGCGGAGCTGGATGAAGCTGATTGGAGCTGGCCTGGGTAATAAATTCCCCCAAACAGCCTTATGCAGAAAATGTTTCATAGCCTAGTGGTTTGCAGCTCTGCTGCAAACCAGGTAATAGGCAGGTTGCTGGTTTGATCCCCCCTGTCCCCATCCCCCATTTGGAGGATAGGGGGCAGGTTTTAGGGGTTAGGGGTTAGGGATTAGGGGTTAGGGGTTAGGGGTTAGGGATTAGGGATTAGGGGTTAGGGGTTAGGGGTTAGGGGTTAGGGATTAGGGGTTAGGGATTAGGGGTTAGGGATTAGGGGTTAGGGGTTAGGGGTTAGGGGTTAGGGGTTAGGGGTTAGGGGTTAGGGGTTAGGGGTTAGGGGTTAGGGGTTAGGGGTTAGGGGTTAGGGGTTAGGGGTTAGGGGTTAGGGGTTAGGGGTTAGGGGTTAGGGGTTAGGGGTTAGGGGTTTGGGATTAGGGATTAGGGGGGATATGAAAAAAAAACTTGGGCAATACTGGTCAGAAGCGTGTGGTAACCTTGTTCTCTGTGGTTCTGACACAGCTCCTCCCAGCTCCATCCAGCTCCGCCCTCCCATTGGTTCCAAACCAAAGATAACGGCGAATTTATCTTTGGTTTAAAGCCGATGGATCAAATAGCCATGTCTCTGAAAAGGTCCAACAAACTTGGAGTGAAGACAAATCAAGAAAAATATGTGCTGTTTGCGGAAGAACAAAAGTTTGTGGACTTTGTGTGGAACAGAACCAACAAAACTGTCCAACTCCCGGAGGAAAAATGTGAGCCTGAGTCTCCATAGTGACAGCAGGACACAAGAAAGAAGAGGGGAATATTTGGCTTTCTTTGGATAAAGAAAATACAAATATAAGAGAGAGAGAGAAAGAGAGAAAGAGACTGAGCAGATTCAAGATTAAGCAGATTTTCAAGGTTATTCTGGTGGGAATGTACGTCCACTGGCAATGCTACCTCTTCAGAAGAGTGCTGCCAAGCTGTGCTAGAGAGTGCAACAGCCTCCTCTCACCAAAGAAACGTGGAGGGCTTCTGGATTAGACAAGTTTACTCCAGCCACAATTTTTTAGCTTCCTTCTGGATAGTCAAGGTTCTTTAAAGGGAAACTTATGTGGTTTGTTTCTTGCAAAAACCACAGAAAAAGAATGATGTTAAGCAGGGGCAGCCCTGTGATCAAGGATAAGGCAAAGGCCAGCAAAGAAGAGCAGATCAAACAGACACAGAGTTGTACCTCTGAGATAAACAAGGTTCAGTGGAAGAGGATACTTATTGTCAATATCCTAGGCGCTGTGAGTAAGAAGGATGGTTAGCTGGTGTAGAATGTCTGCTGACCGCCTCCTTCAAGAATATTGATGTCCGGGCTGTGTGATTGTCGGTAACTTGGCTCCGCACTGCTACTTTCCGCTAGCCTTCAGCGCTCCTCTACCAAGCCTGATCTATAGCGTAATAATCCGCAAGTGAATAAAGCTCCGCACTTTGTAAGCGCAAGAATCCGCAGTAACTCTCCAATAAGAATAAGATCACAGATAATCTCCCAATAACTCTTGTATGTCCGTAGTTGTAAGTACAATGATGAGTGAAATCCGTAATAATTGATAGGATAAAGATAATAGGATGAGGAAAAGAGAGGAGAAAACCCTGAGCCACCCCCGTCCTTCCCTCCACGCATGTCACCGTTCCCACCCAATCCCGCACACCTGACACTTTCCCGCACTAGTCCTCCAGCTCCGCCCGCTATCCTGCTCGTCACTCTCCCAGACTCCGCTCCTCTCCGACGCTTGTCCTCCCACCGTCCTCTGTCTAGCCCCCGTCAGCCGTTCTCTCGCCACCGCCTTCACCCCGGTTCCACCCGCTGGTGGAACCCGCTCTGGCTGTCATGGCTCACCCGCTGACGCGCCGCTGCTACCAGTCCACATGTGTAGTCCCGCCGCAGTCCAGCCCTGTCTTTTCCGCTCCAATCCAAAATCCGTGATCCGTGCATTCCAATCCACGCGTGACTTTCCGTAAGCTTTCCTAGCGTGCTTTCCTGACCTCATCCTCAGTGCTTATGTCACCGGAATGCACTCTGCCTGAGCGGCTTTGTGCATTCCCCGCCCGCGCTATCCCCGCGTGGACATTCTACCACACTAGCCTATATAAATCACCACAGCGCCTGTGACGGTAGGTATACTGGGAGCGTGGTAATCTCTTTGGTGGTGATCCTAGGGTTATCTGGGGTGTGGTTCTGGTGTGCTGAAGTCTGTAGATCCTCCTCAGGCAAGGGGGATCCTGACTACAACAATTTTCACAGTTTGCTTATGTAATTTACATATGTACATGTGGTTTGGCGCGCCTGGTAGCGCTGACACGTCACAACTGCGCATGCGCGCTACAACTTAGTAACTCAGGGAAGGAGTATAGTTACAAAGAATTGGTAAGTTGTAACTAAGGTTAAAATTGCATGAGGAAACAGAATATGAAGTCAAAACAAGGTTATCTCTTAAGATGAAAAAGATATAAAGTAATTTATATGTAACAAAGGTAGAACAGGCAGCTTTTAGGTCAGCTGTGATGACTCTAAGGCTGACACTGCTGGTGTAGCTCATTCCTGTGTGTGCACAGCTTTTGATGTGCAGCTGCTCAGGTAAGCAACACCTGAGTTCATTGACCTTCTTGAACCTTCTTTTCCTTTGACACATACTCAATGGCTGGTACCTACCGGTTATTGAGCGGAAAATACTTCACGCAACGAGTAGCTTATTTAGTGCAATCACCTTGTTACAGGGGCTGGGGGACACCACGCACCAAAGGCGCCTCGCGAAGCAAGCCTCAGGGGCCCTTTGCACCAGCCCAGGCTACACCAGGGCTCGCATATGCTAGAAATAAAGTCATTTTGAGAATGAGTGGCCTCTTTGAGTGTGGCAGGGCTGGAGGATGGTTCAGCTGCCCCCTCGTGTCGTGATTCTCACAAACGCTTTTGGTCGGAATTTCGGTGGTTTGTCCGTCCGTCTCTGCTTCAGGCCCAATTGCATGGTTATTGAGGAGCAATCGGCCGAGCTCCTGCTCCCAGAATCCTCCTCCTTTGTCCGTTCAGCTACTGAGATCAAGGCTCTCAGCCAATCCGGCTACTCCGGTTGGCCAAAGGCCCTCCAAGCTGACTGGTCGAATAAAGAGGAGGGCGACTTGACTAACTCGGGTGTCAAGAGTCTGCGGGAGATAGCTTTCTGGACAGCCAGGTTGGTTTTGCGGAGTGCCTTGATCTCGTTAGACTCCTCTTCGTTACATCCCCCCGGCACTCGGTTGATCAAAAACATCCCATCCTCGCCCCCAATCCAACTGCTGCCCACCTTTGAAAGACTCACGGAATCATGGATGGTGTGGGTCGACGACATCTGCCGTTTGATTTGCGACTTGCGCGAAAGGTGGGTAGGCGAGGTGGGGCTGCAAGGGGTTCCCCAAAGAGAGTCCGCGCTCAGAAGGCTGGGCAAATTGAGATGAGCCAAAGACTTTTCTGATTCTTCCATCACGGCAGCCGGAGCTTGTTGTGGCTTCTGGGAAGAGAAAAGAGCCCAAGTGGCTTCAGACTCCCTAGTGCGGGTTGGGAGAGGTTGAGTCCCCGACCCACTTTGTTGACTCTCATTTGAAATCCCTCTCGCGTTGAGCCTCCCGGGAGGGAGCCTGGGAGGACTCCCTAGCGAGAGGCTCCCAAGGGGGAAGAGGTCTGCGTGTTGGAACCTCCCGGAGCAGACAAATCACCTTAGGGTGTGAGGTCAAAGGCGCTAGCCCACCCCGCTTGTGGGCGTGGGTGTTCTATCCCCCTTTGAGCTAAGGTATATACTATGTAAGGTGGGCGGGTGGTCGCGAAATAAGGGGATTTCCATGATACACAAGAAGGGCGAAGGAAGTGGAAAGAGGGGACTCCTGGGAGGCGCTGGGGGGAACAGGACCTGAACGGGACCTAGCTGTTGGGAATGGTCATGTCAGACCTCCGTCTCCCTGTACGCGGTACAGATCTATCTGGGACATGTGGTCCGTGTTGGAGACCGGGGGTGCCAAGATGACAAACTTAATCAATCTTAGTTTAGTCATGTTTATGCATGTAGACAATCCTGTAGATACATGCATACGCCACTTGTACCCAGTCTAACTCAGCGCGCCCGGTACCAGCCACTCTCTTTCCTCACCGAGAGTGGACCCAATACCAAGCGTGCCTGAGCTGATCAGCGACGCACTTCTTACCGTCAGATTTGCATTCACCCTTGCGGGTGTCTTATAGTCTGTACAGACCCCAAACACACGTGTCTCAGGTTTCTGCATACAGGTCGTGACTGGGGGGTCCCCATGGACGGCACCCACCTCCCTCTTTGCTCCTGGTAACCAAACATTCCAAACTTGGCACAGTCCCTCGCCTGCCGGGGGGCAGGGGCTTGAAGTCCCTCGCACAAAGTGTGACCTCCCTCTCTGTGAGACAGAGTGAGAGACCCTGCGGGGCTGCCCCTTTGGGGCTCTCACAGTTCTTTTTTAAGCTCGAGCTGAGTGGCTCACTGAGCAAAAAACTGTGCCAGAATGAACAATGCTGTGTGGCGCTGGGGATCGATCAGCTGGGCCAGTGAGCCCTGCGCCATGAGGCTATGTATTTATTTATGTACATACCCCACTAAAACTCACTGAGCACCAAGGACACAGGTGACACAGGATCAGAGCTTCTTTGGAGCTGCAACCAAAGCTTTCAAATGTCACTTGTCTACAAGGGAATATTCTTTTTTCCTGGTGATATACTATAGAGCAAGATAGTGGTTCTGAATCAAGAATCTATTTTCCCCCGGGGGTTTGATCCCCCTACACTGCCTACTATATGTAGAATCTATTTTTCCCCGGGGGTTTGATCCCCCTACAACGCCTACTATGTGTATGTACATGACTTTGTTGTGTAATAAAACCCCTACATATACCAATGGTTGAATAGCTGGGTATACAAAGAAAAAAGGTGACCTCAGCCAATAGACATGGAAGAAGATCTCAAGGTTTGGTTTTCAACGCTTAGAAACTTTGAACCAACACGCTTGATTGCATTGCAAGAGCCAACGGAGGTGGGCTGGGTAGGAGACGCCTCAACCGGGTTTGGTATAGGACTCTCCATTGGGAAACAATGTGCGCTGTTTTTCCTCAAGTCGCGCAAGGAGTTAGAGAAAGGGATCTCCCTATAGCTCAATATTGAAGAAGAAAGGATATCATGGCTTGAGACCATTGCAGTGAGACTAGGGCTGCTGATGCTAATTAAACTCAGCGCAAGACGTGGTAAGAACTTTATTGTATGGACGGATAACACAACCACAGAGACAGTGATAAACAAACAGAAATCAAAAGACAAGTTCATAAACAAAGAGTGGAAAATCATCCAAAATATCCTTATAGAGTGGCAGGTAAATCTGGTAGCCAAAAGGGTTATTTCAAAAGCAAACTGGGCTGACGCGCTTTCATGAGGATCACAGAGGAACTATTACAGACACAACCAAATAGATATAGAAATACCTGATGACTTTAAACTTGATAGAGCACGTAGTAGCGTAATGAAAAATTTACAGACTCCACCGAGGCGCAGGACATTTTGGGAGCACAGTAGCTAGAGTTGGGTGTGGATAGGCTAGCTCCAAGCAGGGCTCCAGTTCCCTGGAATTACGGGTTGGGCTTGGACCTTAGGGAGATTTCCCTGGACAGGCTAGATGGAGTGTGGTGACCTGAAAGGCACACACCCCCCTCTCCTCTCAAGGCCCAGCTAGCAGATTCAAAATTGCTTGCGGGAGCCAAAGAGAGAGAGAAGGGGGTTCCACCCCCCCACAACCCATACTTGAGCAGCTTGGAGAGAACACTGCTCTAGATGACTAATAGGAATTTATCTTATGTTAGTAGTTGAAAGAGTCAACCAAAGGAACGTGCCAGCACGCGCAACAAGAATGAATTCCTCTACGGGCTGCTAACATATAGCTGCAGATTGGATTACATGAGATATGGTGGATGTAAAGAAATGAGTGCTGAAATATCTGGTTCTCTCACGCAAGAATTCCTGATAAGTCAAAAGTCCCTCCGGCAAAGCCTCAGGCAAGAGAGGGACTTAGTTAAGTTCAGTGTTGACAGTAGATTGAGATATAAATAGTAATGAAACCCGTTTGAATTAGTGAGCTTTAATTGGCAGGTACCCGCAAATACCCGCACAGCCTCACTGCCAAGGTACTGCCAGTACCTGCTTGGCGGGTGCGGGTGTCTCATTTAGGCCAAAAAAGCCTGCGGGTTATACCCGGGTGCAAATCAACAATCTCTACTCCCCTTGCTAATTTTTGATGCAAGTCCCTTGATTTGGGAGGCCGGCCCTTTGGGCCCCACTTGCATAGGCATGAGGGACTTTTGTTAAGTTCATGACAACCTCTGCAACCAAAAGAAGGTATTTCTCCCTCCTCAATTGGGGCCAATACCCGCAGATACCTGCGCGGGTATCCGCCCAGGTGAGCGGGTAACTGCAGCTGGATGCTGATGTGGGAAACAGTGACAATATAAGTGAAGGACCCAAACACATGGGGTTATCCAGATGCAAAGTGGCCATCTCTAATTAGAGGTTGACTAGCTTTATTGATTCATGACTTGCACAATCCAAGATTGGTGCAATATAACACCTGCATTTATGATGCGTCAAAGCGGGGCCTTGAAAGAACCGTTGGTACATTATGCACTTAGATGGACTTTTTGTGGCTAGATTCAGCCCCGCCTCTCCACTTGCCTCAAGAAGTAAAAGAAAGTTTTTTTCCTCATCCACCCACCCAGTAGGAGTCCCGGCTACTGAGTGAAGGCACCACACTTCCTAATAAAGAGCACTGGGCCCCTCTCTCAGATCCACCCTTCTTTTCCTCTGTGTCCACACAACCCACGCGGAGAGTCAGAAGGAGCAGGGATGATGAATAAGGGAGGAGATTGATCCCCCCTTATCCCAAACTTGGATGACTTAGGGAGTTAAAGGAATAACTCTTGGGCCACCCTAGGCAATCAGAATCAGGTTGCATGATTATCATGAATAGATTTCTGAAAAAGTATAAAGCTTATTTAGTTTCTAGAGGGAAAATCAATATTGCCAAGAAGCTTATACCAACACTGGCCACAATTGTTGCAGTATGAAGGATACTTGTACTTTTTCCATGTGTCTCAAACCTGATCTGTGATTGTCTTTGTGTAGATTCTGTACTGTTTAGCAGGGGTGAGTGACACATGCTTGGGTCTGGATTCCGACAGCACCTTCCCCAGGGTTTCCCGAGTTTGATGAGCACAGTAGATAGGTTCTCATACATGTATCGCGTTTTGTGTTGCACTGGAGGGTAGCGGACCCTCTGTGCAAGTTTGTTTTAAGCATGCTCACCGGCGCTGGTTCAATCAGCAAGTTTGGCCTCCTTCGACAAAACACAAAATGTATATCTTCGACATCGCCCTGCGCCGGTGTTACGTGACCTACCTCGTTTTCATCTGGGGTCTAACAATAGTTTCCGTTGCGTACGAGTTGCCACCCGAGCTGGTGTCAGTCGAAGGCACTTGGGAGACCATCGACGAACCAATACTGCTTGATGGGGTTGCGTATTCCGCGGATGCTGGCGGAGCCTTCAATCCAGTCCTTTCACCGCAGCCCTCAACTTCAGACTTTTTCTCCTTGTACTCAAACCTAGAACCCACCACTTGGTCTCCAAATACACCGCATCATCATTACCCAACGAGCCCAGATGGAACGCGATTTAGACAGAACCATGAGGTCCTAATGCCAACCATTTCTACCTTGTTCCAAAATGAGCCTTCGAGTAGCTGTGGGTCAAGTTCATTTTTATTCCGCCCAGTACGCTCATTGAATAACGAGTAAAGAGGGAAGTAACTGTAAGTTTTTATAATATCTCATCTTCCCAGCCCGCGGGATGATGAACCAGGCTACCTATGAAATTCCAACCGCACCACCCGATATGGAGACAGCTGCAGGTGCGTCCGTTCGGCATTCAAGTCAATCTACCTGGATCAGCCTGGATCCATTCAGAGGATTCATCAGCTGAGTGAGAAGACGTTCACAAACTGATTGCTTGGATCCCATGTGCAGCCCCTTGGCCAACGGTGGACAATATAAATTTTGATGACATTGGGAACGACCCCAACGAGCCAAGTGAAATCTACATTTCCAGCAGGGCATTACAAACAGTATTTCTGAAAAATTGTCATCAGCACTTCAAGGTCCGATCACGGGAGATCCTGAAACATTTTCGCCAACCGCGCGAAGTCAAGCCACACGCCACGTTGCCGATTGTGATGGAGGAGTCGAGGGGGAAATCAAGCGAAAAGCGGCAAAGGCAATTACGAGTCATAGACCATTCAACAAGAAAATGCCTGACCAATCTGCAAATCGAATTGCATTACAAAATTTTAATAGCGTGGATTTATGATTTGCATGAGAGAATTTTACACCGTGCCAACCTACCCACATATGCATTCAGGTTGCAGCACGGCAAATTGATTGACTGGTTGGAAGTCCAGATTTTTACACCGCCCACCGGTCTTCCAGTCATGGGGACAATTGAGAGTCCAGCTTCCAAGCCTTTTCATTGGAAGGATCATAGTTTCGGTTCTATTCAGTCTCAATTAATAAACTACTTCGTCCAACCTTTAAGTTTGAGCGCAAATGCCATTACTTCGAGTCTAGTCAAAGAGTTTATGACTCTGCATCCAGGTGAGTTTTACTTTCCGCAAGTGGTCGGATGGATTGAAGCCTTTTAAGAGAGGGCTGAGTTAAACTGATTTTTAACTATCGATCAATCAACTCAAATCAGATGATTATTTAGCCTCAAAGTACTATCCGGAAACCTTGATTAAAAAATCTGAAAGTTCAGAGTTTCTGGCCATCAGATCTGTCTTAATTGGTCAAGCTGCAGTTGCAGACGACCAACTTGGCTATTACGACCCCAATGACAACCTTCTATTAGTAATCCAGGTTAGATTTGAAAACAAATACAAGCAAGCGGGTAAGAGAGGAGTAACGTTGAGGAGCGCTCATCCAAAGTTACCAATTGCAGCATACCACCCTGAATACAACTCAGACAAGCAAATCCTTCGAATTTTGTATAAAGACGGTGGAAAATTGATTCAAATGCCAGAGTTACCTGCGAGGTTCAAAAGTTTGGCAACAACAGTGGATTTCTTCCACAAAAAACTCATCCATATCTTGGGAATAAAAGCAATAGTACACATGAATGAAAGAAGAAAATCGTTGCTTGAATGGCTAATCAAAAGTATCCTCAATCCAAGCAAAGGTCTGACTGTCTTGGGACCTGTCGAAACTGACACAAAGAAAATGCTTGCCCCATGGGAGGAACCTGACAACCAACGCAAGAACTTATTTGGCGAAGTTCAACTAGCAATAATGGAGCACTTTTCTGAAGATCATCCAGAAAATGCCAAAACAGAGGAATCTGCAATATTCATTCTCTGTTCATACTATTTCAAACACTGTTGGGGTGATTTTCTTCATCTATATCAATTAATACTCCCATATACAGTCGGAATAGGCCAGAATAATTTGAAAAGGAAACTAGATCTATCAGGACAGAGCCTCAAGATCTAGGAGAGAAGGAACAGATAGAATTTTTGATTAGATTATTAGAAGGTTAGCAGAGCTTTGTTGATTTATGGCTTGCACCTGAAAGCTTCCTTAGAAGCAACAAAAAATACAGATTGTTTAGGACCCTATGTTGTGATTTTTAATCATTGGTAGCCATATATTTGGTAGTGGCTTGCCCTTCTCCTTCATAATCTCTATATATGTCAAGAACCGCACCACATGTTTCTCTCTCAACCCCCCCTCCCACCCCCAGCATTGTTGGTTCTAACCCAGACTTGATGTTTTGATACAGCAACATGTTCTCTGAAACCTTACAGCCCTGGTTGGTGTCCTGAGAAATACGACCAAAAGTTGAATGATAATTAGGGGGGTTCACGTTAGCCTGATTTCGGCTGCTTGTCACAGATGGTTTCAAATCTCATGCACACTTCCTGCATAAACTTAAAAAAAATGCTGCATAAGCATTCCCTTCAGCAAGGCCTTTAAAGGGGAGGTCTTGCTGAGAACTCTATTTATTTTCTAGAATATCCTTGCATAGACCTGCATGAGCAGCCATCAATTTTTAGCAAGGTTTTTTGACTGATTTTGAAATCAGGCTAACGTGAACCCCCCTATTGAGTCAGGGTCCTTGAAGTGAGGGCCTGTTGTGGCAGATTTGCCATGAAAACATGGAGCCTGCTTCGCAAACATCTGCTTGTGCAATCTGCATATTTGCCTGCAAAGAAGGCTTTCATCGCAGAGATATACACAGGATGGGATCCCAAATAACCACACAAGTATATTCATATCAGTGGGCCCCAGGGCGGAGCCGGACGCGTCAACCGGGCATATTTATTTGTGTATCTTGACGCATCCGGTGCGTTGTTTTCTTGTTGTCACGGACGCGATTGGCGGCGATAGTGGGGAGGTGATGAGTGTGATGTTTGTGTTCACTGCGACCGGATATCCAGGATATCGGATTGATGAAAGGGGGCGCGGTAGCCCCGAAAGGGGGCCACGCACGTCTCGACACTCGCCGCCGCGCACAACTTGTCTCTCTCCACCAACCCCTCCAGCTTTCCTCGACGAAATGGCAGTCCAAGTAAGCAAGCAGCCTGCTGACGAGGACCACCGGCCCGCTGACTGACGCTCTGTCCTCCGTGTTGTTTATGTTGGGCAGCTTACGCAAGATGCGATCAAGAGGATGTTCGAGGACCAAAACCTCGAGATCGAGAATCTGACGGTCCAAGTGATCAGCATCAAGTCCGTCGGAGCGGCCAACATGGCAGCTGCGCCCCAGCGATGGAGGTGAGCGGGATGCGAATATCAAGCTCTGGGTCGAGGAGGGAGTTGACGAGCTGTGCACAGGATCATCATTTCGGATGGGCAGATGTTCATCACGGCGATGCTCGCGACCCAGCTGAACCATTTTGTGCAAAACAACCAGATCAAGAAGCACTCGATCCTCCGCGTGCCGTCCTACACGGTGAACGTGATCGGCTCGCGCCACGTGGTCGTCCTGCTGGGGGTCGAGGTGGTCCAGTCGGACTACCCCGAGCGGATCGGCAATCCGGTCACCTGCGACGGCGAGGCCAACGCGGCCAAGGAGAACAGCGCCTCCAAGCCCGCCCCGGCGCCCGCCAGCCGCGCGCCGCCCAAAGCCGACCCCAAGCCCGAGGCCGACGTCAAGCCGAAACCATCGACCTACAAGCCCAACGCCCCCGCCTCCAAACCGACCAAGCCCGGCGGCGCCCGGCGCGCCGGAAGTCACATCCCGATCGCCGGACTCAGCCCCTTTGCCAACAAGTAAGCCCGACGACACCCCCCGCCAATAAAAAGGAAGAACACTGATGGTTGGAGGCTTTTCGTAGCTGGAAGATCAAGGCCCGAGTGTCGCAAAAATCGGAGATCAAGCGATGGTCGAATGCCCGTGGAGACGGGAAGCTGTTCTCGGTGACCTTCCTGGACGAGAGCGGACAGGTCAGGGCGACCGGCTTCAACGATGCCGTCGATAACCTGTACGATTCGCTCCAGGAAGGCAAGGTCTACCTCGTCTCTCGCGGCAAGATCAATATCGCTAAGAAGCAGTACAACAACACCGGCCACGATTACGAGATCGTTTTCGAAAACGCGACCGAGGTCGAAGAGGTAACTTTCTCTCTTTTTGTGTGGACGCTCTGAAGCTGATGATGGCTCTTGCCCGTTTGCAGTGCCAAGACAGCGCCGATACGCCGAAGATCGTGCTGCAAAAACTGACCAAGTTGGGGGACCTGAACGATGTCGAAAAGGACTCGATGGTCGATGTTGTAGCAGTGGTGAAAGAGGTGGGGGAGATTGCGGAGATAATTGGCAAAGTTAGCCAGAAGACGGTAGGCATGTTTGCTGCTCGTTGTTTGGGAAGGCCGAATGAGTGTCTGAGATGGGTGGGGTTGTAGATGATCAAGCGAGACATCACGTTGGTTGATCAGTCGGCGTATTCGGTGCGCATGACGCTGTGGGGGAAGACGGCGGAGACGTTTGAGGCGCCGACGGAGTCGATCGTGGCCTTCCAGGGGGTGAAGGTGGGCGACTTCGGGGGGCGGAACCTGAGCATGCTCTCGAGCTCGGCGATGCTGGTGAACCCGGACATCCCGGAGGCGTTTGAGCTGAAGGGATGGTACGACAACGAGGGCGTGAACGCGACGATCCAGAGCTTCAGCTCGACCGCCGGCGGGATCGGCCGCGAGATCACCGAGGACTCGCTCAAGACGATCGCCGAGATCAAGGAGGCCCCGCTCGGAATGGCCGAGCGCGGCGACTTCTTCAACTTCCGCGCGACGATCATGTACATCAAGAACGAGACGATCAGCTATCCCGCCTGTCCGACCGAGCGCTGCAACAAGAAGCTCCTGCGGGACGGGGACGACGAGTGGAGGTGCGAGAAGTGCGACAAGCTGTTCCCAGCCCCGGACCATCGGTAAGCAGCTGTGGAGTTCTGTTGATGTTCTTGATGAAAAGGCTTAGCGAGGCGTGTGTGAGCACACGAGCAGATACTTGATCCAGATGACGGCGCAAGACCACACGGGGACGATCTGGCTGTCGGGGTTCAACGAGGTCGGGCAGGTGGTCCTGCCGCTGACGGCCAACGAGCTGGTGGCGATCAAGGAGAGCGACGAGGCGCAGTACCAGCGGACCGTCGCCGAGGCGACCGCCAAGACCTACACGATGGTCTGCCGCGCCAAGGAGGAGACCTACAACGACGTCAGCCGCACCAAGTACTCCGTCATCCGCCTCGCCCCCGTCGACTGGGCCGCCGCCGGCCTCCAGCTCGTCGACTCCCTCCTCAAGGCTTATTCCGCCTGACTTCTCTCTCTCGCTCTGCTTTGGTGCGAGCCGCGCCTCCTCCCTTCCGGATTGGCGGTCACGCTAAGCCTGCGCCTTCCTTCTTGTTTGCTCGTGGCGGGAGCCTCCCCCAAACATACCGACATATGCACGCACAAACCCATGTATTTTTACTTCCAAAAATGAGCACGAAAGCCCCGTATCTGAGCGTCGTGCGTTTCTGTGCCGGTCTGCGTCTGTGCTGTTCTGTTGTGTGTGCGAAGACGGTGCAGGAAGTTGGCAGTGCAATGAACGTGTTTGTACAATCTGCCTGTTGGCTGGTGGCGAGGCCCATTGTGGCCTGTGGGTGGTTGGCCTGTGGGTGGGTGGGGCAGTGGCAGCCGAGATCTGCAGCCCCCTGCAGAATTAGATCTGCAGTCTGTATGTCCCCGCAAACATCCCGGCTGCAGATCTGGGTCTGCAGGGGGCTGCAGATTCGCGGCAAGTCCTCCAGCCAGCCGACTGCCCGCAAGCCCACCCGCAACGACCACCTCGCCCCTCAGGCTCAGCTCCGCGCCGATGGCCCCGCCTGGTAAGCACACCCCGCCGAGAGTGTCCGAGACGCCGGCTGACTGTTTCCGGGCCAGCAGCCGCCCGGCGCCTCGCTGGACCCCAGGCGCTGTTCCTGCGGGTCCGCACCCTCCTCCGGACCAACCAGGCCGCCCAGGCCGCCCAGCTCGCCACCGCCGACCTCGCCCGCCACACCCGCTCGGGAAGCACGCACGACGGCTGGCTCTGGCGCACCGCCGGCCTCTTCCGCTCCTACGACCAGCCCCATCTCGCCCTCCGCCTCTTCGCCCGCCTCCAGCGCCGCCTCCCCGCGCCCACCCACGCCCGCGTCGCCGCCCTCCAGGCCGCCAGCCAGCTCGTCTGGAACGACCCCCGCCCGGAACCCCAGCGGCCGCCCGACCCCGGCCACCACGCCCAGCACGCCCATCTCGCCCACTCGCTCCTCGAGCTCGCCAGCCACCACCTCCGAGGCGCATCCACGCCCCGCACAACCGCCCCCACACCCAACACCCGCGTCCTCGAGGTCGTCCTCGCGAACATCCTCAAGCTCGGTGACATGGACTGGATCGTCTCCATCCTCCGCGACTTCTACCCCCGCTACACCCATCAACTAGGCCTCCACCTCTACCCCCCATCATCCTCGGGCTCGGAAACGCTGCCGAGCGAGGGCCCGCTCGCGCCCGACGAGCTCCCGTCGGGCAGACTGGTCAAGTTCCTGGTGACCGGATACATGGCCTGCAAGGACCTGCGACGGGCGTATGGGGTCGTGTGTTTCCACCGGAGGGCTGTGGAGCAAGCCGGCGCGTCCGAGGCGCGGGAGGTGACGGCGGAGGTGACGTTTCTGCGGGGCGTGTCGCGGACGACGCAGGGCGGGCTTGCGAGGCGGATGGGGATGGTGGCGGGGGTGCTGGAGAGTCTGGGGCGACGGGGCGGGGTGGAGCTGGACAGCTATGCGCTGGACGGGCTGCTGGAGATGCGCTACCGGATGCGCGCCGGCTGGGGCTTCCGCAGACCCCAGCAGGCCACCCTCGCCGTCCTCGCCGCCGCCCTCGCCCGTCTGCTCGCCCTCTTCCTCCTCCATCGCGCCCGCCCGCCCATCCTCCGTCCCCCGCCTCCCGCAGCACACAACGCGCTCATCCAGGGACCCCATCAGGGCCAACACACCGTCAACTCCTGGAAGTATCGCCCCTCCCCGCTCATCATCGGCCTGCTCCTGCGCGCCCTGCGCGACCTGCTCCGCTTCCAAACCCGCCCCACCCCGCGTCCCGCCCTGCCCACCGAGGGAGCCGCCGCAATCAAGAGCCCTCGCAAACGCAGACCCTCCCCCGGCACCCACCGCGCCATCCTGGCCCAGATCCTGGCCCTCGACCACCACGCCCGGGCCGCGCTCTGTCGCCCGCTGGCCGGCCGGCCTGCGGAGGACGAGCGGCTGCCGACGCGGCTGGACCTGCTGCCGGCGAAGAACGTGCTGCTGCTGGTCGAGTGTCTGTTGCTCGCCCGGGACTACGCGGCGGTCTGGGTCCTGCTGGCCCGGCCGACGGTGTCGGCGGAGGCGCGCGCCGCCGCCCACGCCCTCGTCCGCCCCCGCCGGGCCGCCCTCCACCCCACTCATCCCGCCCCGCAGGACTCAAGCCTCCTCGCCGACCTCCGCGTCTGCTTCGCCGCCGACACTGACGCCGTCCATCGCTCGCTCCAATGGCCCGCCGAGCTCGCCGCCGTCGCGCGCTGGATCGCCGCCGAGACCCAAAGCCTCGACCCGCCCTTCGTGCGCGCCGCCGCCCTCTCCCATTTCTCCCTCGGTCCGTCCCCTTTCGTCGTTGCGGTCGGGGAAGATGCTGACCATCTGTGTGTGTGTGTGTAGAGTTCCTGCGCAAGGCCGCCGCCGTGGCCCAGCTCGACCTCATCGCATACGGCATCGCCCCGCCCGACGCCGGCCACTCGCTCGACCAATGAGCCGCCACGGTGGCCCCGCACTGGCATCCCCCCCCCCCCTCCGCCGGCCTTTCGGCCCTCTTGTCCGCTGATTGTCTGCCCGGAAACCGCCCCCCGCGGTCTCTCTCATCCATCCTCGGCCTGTTCCACAGAAACAAAATTCAAACCGAACGAGCGGCGGCCGGACGCCCTGCCGGGCCCCGACGACAGCGCCTCCTGGACGCGCGCATGCACGGCCACTCGCGCGCCCCCGCCCGGCCTGTGCAGAGCACTGGGGTTTTCCCGCTCTATTCGGCCGGACCAAGGCCGGAGGTAGCCGGCGCAAGTGGGATGGGGCGGGGGTGTGGCCTGCAGCGGCACGGCCACCACCCCCGTCGTGGTACAGCTCTTCCCGGATTGGAGGCGGCTCAATGCTCAGCTTGTTGTGCCTTCCCAGCCTGTATCTGCCCCCGTAATATGGACGAGGAGAAAACATTGTTACTTGCGTAGGTTTCGGATCCTCTCGGGTTGAGAGAGCTGCGCCATGAGAATCCTCTCGCTCTGTCGAGCGTAACTCGAACTTGACCAAGTCCCTCGAGACTTTGGGCCCCCGGGGGATAGGCGAGCCTCCGTCAGGAGGGACTTACACCGTGCCTCCCCACATTGGCACAGCAGGAATGCCACTTCGATTCCCGTTATGTTCACAGCTGGTGAACAACTGTGGTCTTGTAGGGCTGGTAGCATCCTCTGAGAGAAAGCTAGACAAGAAAACATCCACCCATTGTGCACACATGCTGCATGGTGCAGCGGTCAAGTTGCGCACTGCTTGTCATTCCAGCTGTTTGGGGATCTTTGTGGAATTCCTGCAGGTGGCATGATTCCTTGCCAATCACCTGAAATCATGGCATAGGTTGGACAGGAGAAATCAGGCCTACAACCTTATGAGCTAGTTTATTCCAAAGAATGTCAAGCGGGCTGCACGGACTGATAAAGCTTCAAAAATCCCACACGGCCAAACTCAGATTCTTGGCACGCCACGAAGGGGCGATAGCGCCCAAGTGCCTCCTGCCAAGGGCTGTCGGAGGCTTGCTTTGCAAGACACACGCCCGCAGCAGAGGGACTTTAGTTCAAGTGTAACTAGGCCTCTCCGCGGAGGCGGGAAGCTTGCGCCCCGCGAGCACGGGATCCAGTTCGGCGCTTTGGAGGCTTTGCAGGCGCCGTCGCGGGGCGCGAACGGGGCGGCTCACAGCAGAGCACAAAGGTGGGCCGCTAGCCAATTTGCATCCTGTGCAGCCTTGTGTAAGGCCCAACCTACTCCTCAGCTTGCTATGCGGCTGTGAAACTTGTCCGAGAGGATGCCCAATGCTTGAATAGTAGATTTGATCCTAACTCTTGTGATTCCGCTGAAGCTTGAACAATTCATGATTTTCAGTGGGCTCAAGATATGGCCTTTGAGTCACAGCACCAGTCAAATCTTGGGTTTCTGAGCAACACAGCTGCACACTTGGCATGTCAGCCCCCTGTTGTTGCCCACCCAGAAGGCTAAAAACCTCAACCCAAATGGCTGGATTCCATGATTTTGAGCTCACAGCTCAAACTCTGTCCAAGCATTCCTGGAATCACAATAGATACACTGATGTGATGAGAATAATGACAAAGAATACACCAATAGGGAAAAGAGAGAAAGGAAGAGGGAACCAAAGTAGATCCAAAAGGATGATGTTTCTCGATGACACAATTCAGAACAAAATATGTCATGATCAAGCAGATTGAAATTACAATACCATAATTAACAAGGAGTTCTGATTGCCAATTGTCAGCCTCAGAGATACATCAAGTATCCAAAAGACTGCAATAACTTAATAAATAATAGTAATTAGTGAATTATTATTGCAGAATCAGATTCCTCATCATAACTTAAGGGGGGTCACCCACTCAAAGTAACCCCTTATTCCTATTCCTTCATGTACTAATTGTATAAATAAGAAATTGGCCCCAGAAAGCGCCCAAAAATAGCATTACATACCAAAAATTAGTAAAATAAATAATGTACATGAAAATAAACTGTTGTACATTTAAGAGTAATATTACTCGTGTAAAAATACCCCGTGAAAGTATTATGTAGACTTCTACTGAAGCTCTTTTACATGACAATTGGTTATAAACATGTCATGTGACAGAGTCAGGGAAATTAGTCTATCATAATACAAATAAATTACCCACAGCCAAGCCTGGTTCACGTGTACACCTCAGGATACTCCCATAGGGAGAAAAGGACTTAGTGGTTGCGCCCACTAAAGTCCCCTCTATAAATAGAGGCCTATTTGGCCCTCAGGGAAAGATCCCCCAGACCATTCACCGCCCAGAAACTGTAAGTTTGCCGTGAATATTCTCCTCTGCTACTACTGTAGCCCCTTTTCCCTTTAAACCATCCCCAGCACGCAAAATCCACTGGATTAAACCTTTTGAATTATCCAAAATCCCTTATTAGCATATTTAAAACTTTATCCTTATAAGTAGTTGCCGTAAGACCACCGCCTCTGACAAGCAGCCAATCAGTTTAAGCGCTTACCACCCACTTTTTACGCCTAATTTATTCCCTGTAATTAATAATTAACATAATAAATCCTCCTCTTTTTAAGAGTGTTTTAAACCCTTGTAGTGGCCATATTTACCATGTAACAAGTTTAGTAATTTACATTACTAGTGTTTACATCAGCACAGTTATAGTTCTAGGGCCCAAAACCCTTATTTTTGACGGGTTTTTGCCCTAAGCTTCATAAACAGAGCTGTCACCAATCAACCTAACTCATCATCAATTCACAAGTGCATATTAATCAGCCAGATGCATGATTAGGAGACCGGTGTGGTGTGCCAAATCTGTTTCAAGTATCAAATTACATAAAGTGATGGTTGAATACATGAGAAGGAGATATATTCTTAGATTTATTATTGCATAATTAGATTCTGAATGTCATTTAACCCCGAGTCACTCACTTGAACCACTAGGATAGCTCCACTCAGTCAAGCGTTATTTTGGTCAAATAGTTTGTGACAGAACATAATCAAATACTATAGAATTATATTTGGTAGTACATAGTATAGAATCAGGTACAAGTACATAGTTAGGGTGTAGTTTCTACAGGTGCACACACGTACCCCTGTATGGTCGCATGACATCATCAGTCACATGTTGAATCACACGTTTATCAGAAGGCCCACTAGCTAAAGTCCCTCAACGGAAGCTTCCATGCAGCAAAAATCCCTCACAGGAGAAGTCACACCAGCATAAATCCCTCAACTGACTTCCCCAACAGCAAAAATCCCTCACATTTTACTATATAAGGAGCCCTTCCTCCCCCCTCATTTGAATTCAGCATGTGAATAGCAGCCACCAACCAACCAGTCACTCATTCATTTAACAGTGTGATCTCAAACATCCACTCACCCAACACCTGTGATCATAATCAGGTTCTTAAATAGCTTGTGTCATTGCACATCATCTACATTTTTTGATCTAAGTCTGATAGAGACTACTACACATAGTGATCTCTATCAAGGTTTTGCCACAACAATAAATAAATTTTGTTGTCAGAATCCTTGTGTAGTACAATAGAGGGGCAGGTCGTTCAAACCACCCGTAACATAAATATTGCTTAACTGCAAATATCATATTTGTTATCTCCCCCTCACAGAACTGCCACCCGTCCCAAAGGAGTTCTCACATCTGGTGTCCCAACAGTGGCCTACAAACTTCAGAAGATTGACAAGTCAACTGATGAATCCCTGCAACTGACACATAATAGCAATGAACAAGTGAAGCATTCAAATGGGGAGTCTCACCTCAACATAACATTTGAAGATATGATCTCAACCAATGTGATCTTAACAGAGGTGATCTTAAGTGATGTGATCTCAACAGATGTGCTCTTAACCAAGGTGCTCTCAACCAGAATGTGATCTCAACCAAGGTGATCTCAACCAAAATGTGATCTCAACCAAGGTGCTCTCAACCAGAATGTGATCTCAACCAAGGTGCTCTCAACCAGAATGTAATCTTAACCAAGTCACCTTCACCTCCACCTTAAACACCAATTTAACTCCACCTTAACTCCATATTAACCCCATGGGATCATCATCCAGTAAATTTGGTATCAATCATGCTAGATGGATGGATCAAGAGAGCAAGAGTCAATCACACCCACAGGGTCCATCAAGACCTTAATTGTTATATCTTGGGCATATGGTTGTTGGCGCCACTTTTGAAAAAGTGTGGGCCAGACAGCGCCTCAAAAAATGCCAGCAGCTGGCGCCTTTGGCTGGGGACGCGGAGCATTTGTTTTGTAAAATCATAAAATTTATAAATTTTTGAAGTAAATATGTAAATGCATAAGACAAGGAGACACATTTTCAAGTAGATCAGCACATGAGGTCTTTGGGTTTTCAGTTTGGATCCTTGTTTGGGTTGGTGTCATACAACAGAATGGGTTAAGCATCTAGACGAGAAGATCAATCTGATCTTCTTGAGGGTTTTCCGGCCAATAACCTTCTTGGCCATTCAACCCAACCCGGCCAATAACCTTCTTGGCCATTCACCCAACCTATGTAATCAGAAATCTCGCTTTGTTGCTTCTTCAGAACATCTCAACCATTGCAACTAGTCACGTACTCAATTCTTGACTAGTGCAATTGGAGTCCTTAAACACGTCTGGTCACGTATCCATCTCTCAACTAGCGTGACTCACGGGTATCATGGGTCAAGTCTCAATTTTATTCTCATCTTGTTTGGCGCATGACCTCAAAGCAAACACCCCTCGCCTCGCTTACGGTCAGCTTGCAGCCACTTCACTATCTATACCCAGGATTTGACAGGCACCGCTGCTTCTAGTGTTTCTGGCTTAAAGTCCATCTATCAAAAGCACCTTCCCAAAGTTAGAAGATACTTTGGACTCAGCCTTCCATTGCTGTTAATCTTCTCATCACTTCCTTTTGTTCATCAAGTGCCCACCCGCCTGCCTGTACCAGACGCTGTGTGACAGTTGGTATTAATCACATCAACATCAACAAACTTGTTATCCTAGTTTAGTGGAGGAAAGTGTTCCAACAAATCAAAGTCAAACAGTGTATCCATGAAGGCACCTTCCCGTGAGAGGAGCACCTCATTCCAAGCTTGATCTTGGTCAAAAACACCTTCTTCAAATGCTTCCAGCTTGGCTGGAGCTTAAGGAAGGAGTTGTATACACCAGGAAAAAAGAATATTCACTTGATGAAAAGTGACATCATGCCAGCTCCAGCGGGCCACCCACCATCTACCCACCATCTACCAAATATCTAACCACATCCCTTCCCCCCCATCTACTCAACTTTCAGAATTTCCACAGAAGATCCTCAGTTTTGGCTGGGTACCACTAATCCTCATTTCTGGTCAGCTGATAATCGGCTTTGGCTCCCAGCTAATGCTCAGCTTTGGTGCTAGAGATGGCCATTTTGCACCCGCTGGCGGGTACCCGCCACCTTTCAGAAGGCAACTGTGTGCACTTTCAGATACCCATGGCGGTGTGGGATGCTCAATCCTAGTAAAAATTCAAGGAATTCACTCCACAGCAGCCCTGGGTACCTGCCAGGGCACACAGTTGCATCCTGAAAGGTGGCGGGTACCCGCCAGCGGGTGCAAAATGGCCATCTCTATTTGGTGCCCAGCTCATACTCAGCTTTGGTGTCCAGCTAATGCTCAGCTTGGAACCAGTCCTGGCCCAGCTGATTCTCAGCTTTAGTCAAGTAATCGCTCAGCTTAGACTCCGATTAGGATGATCATTGGCCCAGCCAATGTGCAGCTTTGGACCAGTATTGGCTCAGCTGATCTTCAGCTTTGGATAAATCTTGGACCAGCCAATGCTCAGCTTCTGGCCACTCCTGTAAGAGCTGATGCTCATATGTGGACCAGCCTTGGCTCAGCTGATGCTAATCTGTGGACCAACCTTGGCTCAGCTGATGCTCAGCTGCGGTCCAGCCTTGGCTCAGATGATGCTCAGCTGTGGACCAGCCTTGGCTCAGATGATGCTCAGCTGTGGACCAGCCTTGGCTCAGATGATGCTCAGCTGTGGACCAGCCTTGGATCAGCTGATGCTCAGCTGTGGAAAAGCCTTGGCTCAGGTGATACTCATCTTTTGAATAGTCTTGAAACACCTCATTCTCAGCTTTGGAACAGCCTCAGCTCAGCCAATGATCATCTTTGGACCAATATTGGCTCAGCTGATGCGCAGCTTTTGAAGATTTGTGGCCCAGCTGGTGTTAATATTTGGAACAGTATTGTCCCAGCTGATCCTCAGCTAGAGATGTCACTGGGTACCCGTTGGCGGGTACCCGGCACCAGTGGGCAGGTACCCGTCGGCAGGTACCCGGCACCTGTGGGCGGGTACCCGCCTTCAGTGACGGGTACCCGCCTTCAGTGACGGGTACCCGCCCACGGGTGCAGGTATCCTGAATCCTGGGTTTTTAAGGCGGGTACCCGGGTACCCACATAGGTACCCGCCCCAAATTTCCCCTCGATGACCGGACAGAGGGGACTGCAGCCCAATCACCTTTCTGTCAGTCAAGAGGGCTGTCCAGTCCTCGAGGGGACTGCAGCTCAATTACCGGTTGGTCCGTTCATTGAGGTGACACAGCCCTCTTGATGACCGGTCTGTCCAGTCATCAAGACTGCAGTCCCCTTGATGACCGGTCTGTCCGGTCATCAAGGGGACTGCAGCCCTCTCGGTGATTGGTCTGTCTGGTCATCAAGGGGACTGCAGCCCTCTTGGTGATTGGTCTGTCTGGTCATCAAGGGGACTGCAGCCCTCTCGGTGACCGGTCTGTCCGGTCATCAAGGGGACTGCAGCCCTCTCGGTGACCGGTCTGTCCGGTCATCAAGGGGACTGCAGCCCTCTTGGTGACCAATCTGTCCGGTCAACAAGAAGACTGCAGCCCTCTTGGTGACCGGTCTGTCCGGTCATCAAGGGGACTGCAGCCCTCTTGATGACCGGTCTGTCCGGTCATCGAGGGGACAAAGCCCTCTTGGTGACCGGTCTGTCCGGTGTGGTCATTATTCCTGTGTTTGTAGGAGGAAAATTCAAACTTTTATGTGTACTCACAAAACGCCTCAAGATACAGCCAAATGGAAAGCAGAAATGGAATCTAGGACCAAAATAACCCCTAGTCACCCACTGAAACCACCCTCATATCTCTACCGGATCAGAAGATACACAAATCACCCCTTTCACGCACCAGTCCGAGTGGGTTCACACACAGACTCAACTCTTGGCTACCATACTTGGCATAATGCATACGGCACATGAATTAATTTTCTTCCTTCCTTTTATCAGTCCTCACCTCCTATTTTCTCTTTGCATATGTTTGTTTCTCATTTGCATACCTATGGTCTTGGAAAATCCTTGTATGAATATATATGATCCTGTTTGCATATCAAAGGGACACATTGTAGATAGACTAGCTAAATTCCCTCAGTTTTACTTTCTCACCAGCCAAATTCCCTCAAAGCTGCTCCCCTGGAGCTAAATCCCCTCATCATTGTCTATATAAGGAGGCCTCTGCCTGCCAGTTGTTTTCTCCTCATCCCATCAGGGGACATTCCCCCTCAGATCCTCATGCCATCCGGAGTCTATATTCCCTACTCACTTATCACCACTCATATTATCCTCTATCCATATCACAGTTATCAGTTCATATCACCACTCAGTTTCACATACCTTTCACACTTTATTTGAAATTTATATCACCACTCAGTCACACACCTTTGACCAGTAACCAGTCCCCGGTTCCACTCCTGGTTGATCTTAGCTCCCCCTCACCCTCATCACTCCTCACTTTCTGAACTTATATACCCCCAGGCCAAGGACCTAGGTTCAAGCCCCACTCGAGACATCAAGTCACCATCACCTATCTCATACATCAGTAACCCCATCAACCTTGGACATCGACAACAATCCTCTTATATATCTCATCTTTGAACATATCCTATCACAAAATAAATTGCCAAGCTTACCTTGGTGGTCTTGTTTTCTGATATATAGAAAGGCAGAGCTTGCACCTCATCCATACCTTTCGCCATTCAGCAAAAGGGTCTCACGACACCTTTTGAGTCTTACAAGGGAGTCCCCAACGTGATCGGATTGTCGAACAAAGTCAACCAAATTAGTCGAATACTCGAATAAGAAGAAAGAAGAACAAATTTATCAGCCACTACTGTCATTTAAATAAACGGAAAAACTCAGTTACTCTGAAGATCAACTAGTCTACTGAAAAAGACTATCCAGCGACGAAAAAGACTCACCATCTCTGAAGAATAAAGATTGAACAACGAACCAGTACTGAAGGACGTATCTTGAAGAAAGCAGCCAGTTATATACCAGAAGACGGAAGATTGCCAAAGGATTTGGATAACTAGGATCCTGTTAGAAGAGAATGTTGGAGCACCACTCGAAGGAAGCGGACGATTAGAAGCTCGGAAGAAAGGTTATTGCACCTGAAGAAGCCGGACAGAAATAGACTCTGGATAATCGTATACTGTTAGAAGAACCCTCCCAGCTACTATTAGTTATTTGGAATAAACCCCTCAACTTGCCCTGGTAAAGAGACCAGAGACCATTTATAATCAAGAAAATCAGAGATTAGCAGGATAAATACTCAACAGATAGAATTTTTTTAGAACAACCAGAAAATCAACAGAAGTCAAAATGGGCTTACCATTTACAAACATGCCAGAATTGGAAGGCGGATTTGCTCCTCCAGAAACTCCTTCAAGAAACCGATTTTTTGCAAACACCTCAAACTGGAATCCACAAACCGATTTACCACCACCACACCCAGACAAAGGCAAAGGACCTGCAAACATGTATAGAGATCAAGAGGAAGGCGGCAATGAATCAGACTCTGGTACACCTCAGAACAAAAGTCAACCTAGACCACAAGCTCAGGGATACGGGATGCATAATGTTTGCCAATCTGAAGGACCTATGGAAGAAGAAGACGAGTCTCCTGTCATACAAAGAGGAGCACCAAAGATTATTAAAGAACCAGGATTACTCTACAGCGGGACCCACTTTATGAAGTTTTTAAAACGATACGAGAGAGCAGCAAGGACATACCAGGCAACGGATTACGATAAGGCGTTACAGATCGTACGATTTGTGCAGACGGAGGAACTCAAGAGCGAACTTGAGGCAATGGACGGATACAACAAATGTGATTGGAAGAAGTTACGAAAAGATATGGTAGAATCGTGGGGCGAATTGGACGACACAGTTCTATACACCACAGCCGATCTAATCAAAGTAGCAGAAGAATACTCCAAGGAAGGTCAACTTAGCAGTCATCAAAAATACAAAGCATACCTTGGGAAATTCACCACAATCCTCAAGTACCTAGTCAGCAATGAGCACATAAACAAAAAAGAGGATGCCTTGCTATTATTTTTAAGTGCATTTTGACGGGAAAGCCAGAAATGTTGAGTTGTCTGTTAGTCTGCTACCATGATGTATCACCACAGTATGGAGGGCTGTCGGATTGACCCATGAGCACTACCAACCAACCACCCATCTGGCAGCCACAAGCGTCTGTAGCCTAGTTGGTAAAGGCAGCACTCTAGTATGTGTCTCAGCATAGCTGAGGTCGTGAGTTTGACTCTCACCAGACACATCTTCATTTTACAGCCTCTACAAGAAAAACATCAGAAGACACCTTTTCAGTCAGGGAAAAATACCAAAAGGGAAAGATGGAAGCAGCAAACCACCACTTTGGAAAGACGCCACGGCAGCTGCAGAATTGGAAGTCCAGACAGAAGAGAACGGATACTTTGACATCAGAACCTTTTCAGACTCCAACCAAATCATGCAAAGGAACCTAGATGAACACCAACGAGAGAAGATGCTTACGGATAACCCCAAAGTCATGGAAAAGCAAGTTCAAGATCTAGCGCAGGATATGTCAGCACTCAAGCAGCAAATGAGAAGCCTGGTACCAGCAACTTACACACCAAATAAAACTATGGACCAACCCTTGGAACGTTCAGAATTCTCGAGGGGGAATACTAGGCCATCAATGCCACTTTACGATCACTTGAACTGTTACTACTGTCATGAAGAAGGGCACTCAACAAACCAATGTGGAGAATTGGCAAAAGACAAAGCAGAAGGATTAGTAAGGTATAGCTCAAGCGGAAGAGACTGGTACTTACCTGATGGACACCAGATCCCTTGGAACCCAACAAGACCAATCCAATCAGTAGTAGCTACAGCTTCAGCAAACACCAAGATACAAGAAGAATCCAGGGAAATAGTGGAGGATCAAAAGCCAACTTCAGTCAAAACATCAGCTCAAACAATAGACTGGGAACCACCAACTCTTAGTGCAGAAAGTTACCTCAAGTCTCACCCAATGACAAGGTCAGAAGATCAGAAAGGACGAAGAAGCCTAAGGATCCAGGAGCCCGGCCAAGAGGAACGAATGGATGTCAATCAGGAGGAAGAACCCAAAACACCGGTACGCAGCCCGGCAAGACGGATGGTTGAGAAAGTATGGACCAAAGAGAAGGGGCTAGCTGGAAAGGAGAAGGAATTGAATCCGGAAGAAGCGCTACTCCAGGAACTAGACAGCGTCAAAATACCAACAACATTTGCTCAGCTAACAGCAATCTCACCAACATACACCGCCCAGAATATCTCGAAGCTACAAGACCAATCTCCAGGAGCCAAGCATGGAATAAAAGTATCAGTACCACTTGCGAGAATAGGCCAAGGAAGAGGCTGGAACAACATGAGGGATCTCGGCACAAATAATATAAGATCGTTTGGGTTCAGCTTGGTTCCACAAGGGCTCAAAATGGGACGGGTTTTGTTATGTTGGATAATGGCCTTGACCATGATGATCGTGGAGGGAATCAAGAAGCTATCAAAGATCAGTATAAAAAGCTTTGAGGTTATGAGCGGAATTATATTGGTTATTATTTTATATCTTTTCCGACTTGGCAAAGAAACAGTCCAAAACCTAACCAGGTTGTGAATTTTGTTCCTGGAACAACTCTGTAAAATCTGGAGGAATGGAAAGCTATGGCACATCAAAAACAATCAGCTATCAGGAAAGTGTATCAGCCGCATTCAAGCTCTCAACAAGCTCAAAGACAAAATCTTCAACAAGCATCTCTTCAAACCTCACTTGGATCAACATGAAGAAATTTTCAACAAACCTTCACCTCTGGACCCAGGACCCACAGATACAGACCCTGAAGAAAAGAAAGACAGAACCATCAATCTATGCCACCCAAATGAAAATTTTACAGATCTCAAACCAATAAACTCACCAACTTCAATCAAACCAAATACAATTTGTCAGCCTTCTGAAGAAACATTTGAGACTCCGCCGCCACCAGTTCCTCCGGATATTGCCTCAAAACCAAATCATTCAAGAAATGAATCAAAACTGAAACAAGAATTCAGATCAATCAACAATCTATCTCAACTCAAATCACACAGGAATCAATTTCTCCTCTTATTTTACTTACTCAAGAAGCTCATTTTTAAATCAACCCTGAAGATTCCACCAGACCGCTTTGGACAACTCCAGAAAACCTTCAACCTCCCAAGGCTCCTTGTTGGAATTGGTTAAACATTCATCATTTTTTCCTGTTTTCTTGTTTTCTACACTCATCAAAATCAGATATCAGCTCTAAATTCTTACACTCTCAGAGTTAGAATCTTTTCAAGTTGGGGGAGGAACTTACACTTCTTTCACACAACAATCTTTCATTGCCACCTTCCTTCCATCCCTCTTCATTCTCAAGTTCTAATTTTTCTTATATAAGTTGGGGGAGAAGACCTCTGTGTAGTTTTTTGGCTTACAATTTCTCTTGGTTGAGGACAACCATCTAAGTTGGGGGAGGGCATCCTTCATTCGGCTAGAATTCTAAAAATTAAAAGCTTTTTGCGGACACAAACTCGTCTCGATGCAGGTTGGACAACTAGAAATAACTCGCGGAAGACAGCGCTGGATAAAGTGTTTTGTATTCGCAACCGGATCGGCTGAGGACCAAGGAACCAATTGCCACCAGCAATTCAAAAACAACTATATTATTATCATCATTCATCACAATTCAGACATTTAAAAAGCATCAACAATAATGGGACGGTAGTTTATATTGCGACTTCGAACCAAAATCATTGTTCTAGAGAAGAAAACCACACAAGGAAACTATGATCAGCTTCAAACAAGACAGAATCTATAGTTGGGAATGATCGAAGAGCATCGAGTACTGGCTACGGAGTTCAAAGAGTATTGGCAAGTAAGGACAATCAGACAAGTTTGGCGAGGCTCTTAAATACAAAGGAAGCGGAGAACAGGAGTTGATTCCGGATCGTTTCCGCTAGACATGAACTCCGAACAAAGATGACAGGAGACGACTTACCTAGTTGAAGAACCGCTAGCCAAATCGATCAAGTAGTCGTGGATCGTTGATAGGAGGCATGGAAGCTGCTGGAGATCGAAAGCCGGGATCGGACCAGCTAGAAAGGATCACAGGCGCGAAGACCTGTCACGGACTCGTACTCCGAATTGGAGGAACGCACACGTCACCAGAAAGCGTAGAGCGCGAGTGCGGGCGCAGCAGCAAGGCCTGCGCGACCAATCACGCAAAACCAGTACATACCCCCCGATGACTACTCAACACCCGAGGCACTCAAAGAGCGCAAAGGCACACGCAAAGCGGACTCCACGCACACCAACCAACCACAAAACCCCTGGGAGGCTACAACCTCATACCTGGTTTCAATTCCCGCCAACAAACAAGAATTAAAACCTCAGCCAGAACGCCGGTTCAACCCCTACTCATGAACCCAACTTTTTGCGCAAGCAGACTGCAGTTCAAATCCCCAGTAAAACCAACCTCTCTCAGTAATAGAACTTGGGTTTAAGTCCCACTCTCTGAAAAACACAAAAACTATCAGATCATGGGTTCAAAACACACACTCAACCAAATTTATACCTCAACCCTCAAACAAAATCCCGCGTCTGCGGAGGATCACTGCTCAATCAACACTCAAGTCAAAGCATGATTTCATCATCTTTTTGGATCAAAGCTCTCCATCATATAAAATCAAACACAGTCATAAGTCATAATTGACTGGGGACAGTCAATAAGTTGGGGGAGGATGTGGTCATTATTCCTGTGTTTGTAGGAGGAAAATTCAAAATTTTATGTGTACTCACAAAACGCCTCAAGATACAGCCAAATGGAAAGCAGAAATGGAATCTAGGACCAAAATAACCCCTAGTCACCCACTGAAACCACCCTCATATCTCTACCGGATCAGAAGATACACAAATCACCCCTTTCACGCACCAGTCCGAGTGGGTTCACACACAGACTCAACTCTTGGCTACCATACTTGGCATAATGCATACGGCACATGAATTAATTTTCTTCCTTCCTTTTATCAGTCCTCACCTCCTATTTTCTCTTTGCATATGTTTGTTTCTCATTTGCATACCTATGGTCTTGGAAAATCCTTGTATGAATATATATGATCCTGTTTGCATATCAAAGGGACACATTGTAGATAGACTAGCTAAATTCCCTCAGTTTTACTTTCTCACCAGCCAAATTCCCTCAAAGCTGCTCCCCTGGAGCTAAATCCCCTCATCATTGTCTATATAAGGAGGCCTCTGCCTGCCAGTTGTTTTCTCCTCATCCCATCAGGGGACATTCCCCCTCAGATCCTCATGCCATCCGGAGTCTATATTCCCTACTCACTTATCATCACTCATATTATCCTCTATCCATATCACAGTTATCAGTTCATATCACCACTCAGTTTCACATACCTTTCACACTTTATTTGAAATTTATATCACCACTCAGTCACACACCTTTGACCAGTAACCAGTCCCCGGTTCCACTCCTGGTTGAGCTTAGCTCCCTCTCACCCTCATCACTCCTCACTTTCTGAACTTATATACCCCCAGGCCAAGGACCTAGGTTCAAGCCCCACTCGAGACATCAAGTCACCATCACCTATCTCATACATCAGTAACCCCATCAACCTTGGACATCGACAACAATCCTCTTATATATCTCATCTTTGAACATATCCTATCACAAAATAAATTGCCAAGCTTACCTTGGTGGTCTTGTTTTCTGATATATAGAAAGGCAGAGCTTGCACCTCATCCATACCTTTCGCCATTCAGCAAAAGGGTCTCACAACACCTTTTGAGTCTTACACCGGTCATTGAGAGGGATGGCTGCAGGTACCCGCGGGTACCTGCCTTTTGCATCCAGGTACCCGTCAACGAGTGCCGGGTGCGGGTGCGGGTGTCCAGAATCCTGGAAATTTGAGGCAGGTACCCAGGTGCAAAGTGACATCTCTATCCTCAGCTCTGCACAAGTCTTTTCCAAGATGATGCCCAGCTTTGGGCCATTGTTGGCTAAGCTGATGCACAAATTTGGAATATTCTTGCTCCAGCTGACACTTGGCTTTGTATCAGGCTGGGAATAGCCAATGCTCAGATGTGGCCAAGGCTCAGCCAATGCTCAGCTTTGGCCCAGGCTCAGTCAATGCCTACTGCTCAGCTTTTGATGAGCATCAGCTGTTCCTGGGAAAAATTTAGGATCAGCTGACTGTGCCACATTGAATGCTCTGGTGCAGTTCTGCAAGCTCTACAAGTGCTGGAGGAGCAGAATTGGAGCAGCGCTGTAGAAGCTCTGGAGCAGAAACCAAAGCTGCATCATGTCACTTGCCATCAAGTGTCAATATTTTTTTTCCTGGTGATATAGGTTCATGTTTTCATACTAGGAGTTTTCTTTTCCAGTTTTTTTGCTTTCTCAGCTTCTCTTTTTTCAAAAGTGTTGTTTGAACGGCTCAAACCTGGAGTAAATGTCTGTATCACACATTTTGGAGATTGGACATCAGGAAGCCAGCCCATTTTGGCCCATGGGAAACAGACGGCTTTGACCAATTGAGTGCAGCAGGCAAGGTTCTAGTTGGCGGATTAAAGCAGATTTGGCTTGTTGAAAGAATAAACAAGCAGAAGGTTGAAGCAACACTGGGTCACTACGCTAACCATAGCGGTTAGCGTAGCATAGCGCAGTGCAAATGTGCTATTTTTTAGCGTAGCGTTAGCGCAATTGCACGCATATGCGCTAACGCTACGCGCACGCGGTGCGCAGCTATTTTAGCTGATAGCGTAGCGTTAGCGCAGATGCGCGCAATTGCGCTAACGCTACACATGCAGGGCGCAAAAGAGCGCGCGCTACGCTGCGCTACAGCGCCTTTAGCGGGAAAAAAGCGCTTTTTTCCGCTAAAAGCGCTGTAGCGCAGCGCAGCGTAGCGTAGCGACTGTAGCGGCGCGCTAACGCTAACAAAGAATTGGCGCGCTGTTAGCGCCGCTGAAAATTAGCGCAGCGTAGCGGCGCTAACAGCGCGCTAACGCTATGCAAAATAGATGGGCGCTTTCTGCCGCTACGCTAATGCGTAGCGCTGAAATAGCGTAGCGTAGCGTAGCGACCCAGTGTTGGTTGAAGACCACCTACAAAGAGACAAGTAAGGATGACAGCCTCATCAAGCTTCGGCGAGTCTCAGTTAGCCCTCACTCTTTACTTTCCACTTGAGTTGAATACTCTGAACTTTGATTCCCAGGGCCATCAGTGATTCAAATTTCATTATTGATGGTCCTGGGACTTGGTTTAAACTCTTTCCCAGCTCCTGACAAAATTAGTCTCTCTGTGGGTGCGCGCCAACCCACATTTTCAGACAAAGTGCGCGGGTGCGGTGGCGCCGACAACCAGAGGGCACAGCAGGGGAGGCTGAAGAGTACGGTAGGCAGAGCCAGAAAGCACGCTTTTTGGGATATGTACATATGCGGTACTACTGTCTCCTTGCAGAGGGGAAGTCTTTACTCGAGACGCGTTTGGCTTTTTTCCTCGTGGATTCTTCTGCCGGCTTCTACCCGGATTGCTCATCAGCATGGTTGATGGCATCAACCATGCCTTGTCTGGGAGGGGCCGCCGGGCCACATGGCCCCGTCCACGCAAGCTATGGCGTGAAGATCGCGCTGAGGGCAGACCTAATGAGCTTGGGCTTCACAAATCCTCTGGCTCAGGAAGAGCCTCAAAGGAGCTGCCAGAAGCCTCCGCCGGGCACGGGTGTGCTCCAGCCCCGCTCTTTGTCCAAGGCACGAGACGTACAAAGGGCGGCCATGAAACATTTACAATATGTATCGGCTTCTTCGGGGCATCCAGAAACAATCCGAACGAGCCTCCCCGGCAATTTCCATGCAGGTTGAATTTCGAAGACGTTTCGTCTGGCGTGGGCTCGCGTCCCATCGGTTTGGGCCTGTTCGGGCAGTGGCAAGATATCTTAAAAAAGGTTTAAAAGGTCCATCACTGCTCCCAACCACCAGCACTAATCCACAGTCACTCATATCCAAGCCGCAATGCTCAGATTATCTCTTGTTGCTATCTTCCTCTCACTCGTAGCGCTCAATGCTGTATACGCAAGTCAAGAAGAACCTCACGCCTTGGCCAAACGAGGCAGTACTTGGCATGGTAAGTCCCCTCCCCCCAAACACTCTGATGCCTGATCAAATCACTTCTTGCTCACCGACACAAACGTGCCTCAAGTCTGTGCAAGCTTCCATCAGAAGCGGCGCTGCCTTCATGGAGACAACGCCTGCTGCCATGTGGTCTGTAGCCAGTCAGTCTTGCAAACGCATTTCATCCTTGCCTTCTTCTACCGAACATCGTGCCTACAATACTCCGGACTGATATCCCATTGAACTTTTTTGCCATCCCTTCAACTTTAGTCCGATGCGTCATTCGTGGTGGATAGCGCTCAAAGACAAGTGCGACGCACTGCACCACAAGCCGAAACGGGCCAAAACCCCACCCCCAGTAAACCCACCGCAGACCATCGTAGTGACGGCGCCTCCTCCTCCTACAGCCTACTTGGTGCAGCCTCAACCCGCAGTCGTGTACGCCCAGCCGGCCCAAGTGCCTGCTCAAGCGCACTGAAATCGCCTGTCCATTATCTTCATCCACTCCATCAACACATTTTCATAGGAGAAGCATGATCTTGAGCTTAAACTGAAAGAGATCCGCGAGTACTTGTAAATAGCTGTTCTAGCACATCGACAATTATCATTCATTGACGTTCTTCATTCTCTACAAAAATCTAATGTTTTGCAAACATACAGAGAAGCTCCGACCATCACACACCACTAGAGAATAGTCCTTGATGATCTCATTCTTGAGAGATTTTTTCAGTGCTTATCACGCCCGGGGAAGATTGGTCAAGTGCCTGGTGACCGGGTATAAAGGACCTCCAAAGGGCCTACCCTGTAGTGCACTTACCGGACGGTTTTGGATCGACGCGGCAGCACGAGGGAGATGAGACAGCCTCTCCATTGTATGTCGCAGACGAGGGTAGTAAGTATTGCTCCTGATGGAGTCCGGAGGAGACTGATGTACTCTCATCCAGCTGGCTGAGCAGCAGCCGAGTACAACTGTGACCTAGGGCACAACAGCCTGGAGAAGCGGATAAGCGGATAAGGATGGTGATGGGGGTACAAAGGATGGACCGGGGCCCGGTGGAGCCGGACAGCTTTACGCTGGACGGCGTGCCGGAGAAGTGTTGCCGGATGTGCAAGCCGAGCGGCGTTTCCGGCGACGGCAGGACGCGAAGCTGGCCCTCTAGGCTCTTCCTGCCCCCCACCCCTCCGTCTTCTTCCCCCATGTCATCCACCCCGCCCTCATCCATGGATCTGGCCAGGGATAACACAGTGTCTCCGCCGGTGGAAGTGTTTGCCCCTCTCGGTCCCCGTCCATCATCACCCTCCTTTTGCGCGCCCTCCACGACCTGCTCCGCTTCCAAACCCGCCCCTTCCCCCGTCTCCCCGCCCTAGGAAACGAAGACCGTCACCCGGGACCCACCGCGCCATCCTCGCCCAGATCCTCGCCCTCGACCACCTCACCCGGGCTTCCATCTGTCGCCCGCTCATCATCTGCCCGACCGATCTCTGGTGGAGGAGGAGGAGGCCAGTTTACAGAAAGAGCCCGCTGAGCGCCTGCCGATCCGTCTGGACCTCCAGCCGCCGAAAATCGTGCTTCTGCTTGTCGAGTGTCGTTTGCTAGCACGGGGGACATCCATTGAGCCCGAGCTACGCCAAGCCAATGAGAGCCCTTCAGGGTCTCTATCTCAGGGGTTGCCCCTTCAGACCTCATGCAAGGCGCCTCCGGCGGGCGAGGGTATGCTTCAGCTACGCTTGTTGTTCTTTGTTCGTTGGAAGAATACAGCAGGTGCAGACTCGAGAAACGACAGGAGACGACCTGAGACGACCGCACGGCCATGAAACACATATCGGCTTCACCCTCCGCCGCGGTTCACATTCCATTCTTCTCTGCCAAGATACACACGTATCTACACGTATTCGGTCAGAGGGAGGCGGTGATGGACCCTGGCAGGCTCAAGACCGGTCAGCAGTTTCCTGTATATTGCGCAGAAGCATTCTTGAAACATCCAGGTGGAATTCGACTTCTTGATACGACCCTGCCGCCGATACATACTCTGGTCACAATTTATTCCCACCCAGGTCGGATGGTGAAGATGTTTCATCAGTCAAGGGCTCACGTGCCATCGTCAACCTGTAGTTTCTGTTCGGGCCTGTTCGGGCAGTGGCAACATCCTATTAAAATGTTCATGACTTCCGCTCGGCTCTGGCTCGTCCTCCCACCCCCATCAGCGACCATCATTTCACAGTTACTCATTACATCGAACCCACAATGTTCAGATTATCTTTCGTTGCTATTTTCATATCACTCGTAGCGCTCAACGCTGTATCTGCACATCCAGCGCCCCTGGCCAAACGAAACGTTATATATAGTAAGTTTGTAGTTCGTGCTCCTCAATTACCGCCCCCCCCCCCCCCTCTCAAATGAGAAGTCATCTGATCAAAATAATTCTTTTTCACCGACACAAACGTTACGTGTCCTTCAGCCTGCGTATCTTTGCGTAAGGGAGAACGATGTCTATCTGGAGATGACGCATGTTGTCATGTGGTCTGTGAAAGGTTAGTATGATCCTTAACTTCTCATTTGTTCCTTGCCTACCTCCGGCATCCAAACATCGAGCCTATCATCCAGGACTGACATCCCGACGAATTGCTTCGCGATTCCTTCAACTCAGTCCATTCCTTTTTGTGCACACGCAAGAGCTTCAAGACAAGTGCGAAGACCTACACAAGAAACCGGACCCGCCCAAGCCCAATCCTCCCCCGCCTCCCCCACCACAAATCGTGCAAGTTACTCAACCACCAGTCGTAGTGACGCCTCCTCCCCCACCGGTCGTAGTGACCCCGCCTCCCCCACCGGTCGTAGTGACCCCGCCTCCCCCACCACCCCCAAACCCGACCGTCGTATTGACGTCGCCTCCCGCTCAGATCTACTCCGTGCAGCCACAACCTGGAGTGGTGTATGTCCAGCCAGCGTCAGTGCCGGCTCCCGCGCATTGAAATCACCTGCCTACCAGTTCATCCCCTTCATACAATCATTTTCACAACAGCGGCATGATCTTCAGCTTAACCAATAGCGGTCTACAATCACTTGTAAATAGCTTCTCTATCACACCCATAGTCTGTCCAGCAACGACCATCGTTTATTGACGTCTTAACTTCTCGATAAAAATATACATTTTTGCAAAGATGCAATCTCCAGTGATGATCAAACCTAACCCCTCAATCAGCTGCTTGCAAAATCAAGAAGTGTGTACATCATGCATGCTTGCAGAGGAAAAGGAAGGGAAAAGCAACCACTCCAATCTTCACTGGATAAACTGAAGTAATTTTGAACGAGTTAGCCAGAAACTTCAAGGGGAGGGGAAGAGAAAAGGTTCCTAAACCAAGGTGGTCCTTTTGATCAAGATTCAACAGTACAACCAAGCTTTTAAAAATCATGAAAAGGCTGTCATGATTCCCAGGGAACACCCCAACCTGTAGGGATAGCACTTCCAACTGGAAATGACCTCATGAGACCCTTGTGTTTCAATCAGAGTGCACACAATATCCTGAGACCAATTTCAATCTTGGCAAGGTAGACACCTGCACGATGGTAGTTGATTTGAGATCATATCAATGTGCCATTTTGGATGACAACAGTCGTAAGGCTAACTAGCAGGCTGCGCGCAGCGGTTTCGTCCCCGCTTTGCACGCGCTTTTAAAAGCGAGTGGCTTGCTGCGCTTTTTGCTGATTGTTCTGTGAGCACCGTGCTCGACGCAGGTTTCACACCTCACAGATCTCTCCTCAACACACACTCTTAGTCTGTAGCTCCCCACCACCCACCTAGTGTTTTAATTCAATTCCCTGCTCTGAGGTCTGAAAAGCTGTAATTCCGCTGAAATAGCTGGGTAGGAATAAATCCTGGGATCAAGAGAGACTTTTTTTGTGGGTTCTGGGCGGAATTAATGGTTTAACATTAAGCGGACCGACGCTCACACCAAAAAAAAAAAGGCAGCATTCCGCCCCCCCCCCCACTTTGCAATAAACTACAGGTCACGATTGTCCTGGATCGCTTGGCTCCTTAAGCAATTGGCGCCGAGCAGGAGCCAAGCGATGACCTTAAATTGTCTACAAGCCGTGCTTTTTTATACTGTGGCCCAAATCCTCATCTCATCAATGCTTTTTTATTTTTCCCTCCTATTTCTGGTTGTGAAGCCTCCGGATCAGGAAGCCGCTCCTTGCCTTCTGCTTAAGGTCAGACCCTCGGCCTGATCTCTTCCTCTCACCGCTATTGGTCCTTGCTTCATTCGTTGTTATGCCGACTTCGGCACCTTGTGTAATCATATGCCGCTCTCGGCCGTATCGCTGTTTGCTGCAAATCACTAATTCCCTCATATATCACCAATTCCGGGATACTGAGACCGGGTCCCGGGATATCAAGTTCCTTCGTGTATTGCCATTTTGAGGACGGTTGCGAAACCCGGGAAGATGAGACTGTGGGCGTGGTCCCTTAATCATGAGGAGTGTAATAATCTACTCCCTACATTTTTTCCTTTTCCCCCTTTTGCCGGCGGCCCACATTGACTTTGTCTTTTATGGGACTGTTGAGCTATTCATTGCCCACAGCAAACCACTCCCCACGGCCAAATATTATTTCTCAAACATCCATAAAACACCTGATACTCATGCCACAACTTATTCTCTTCATCCACGTTGACCAGATGGCTTTCCCAACAGTCAGCGCTTCCATACCGCTTTCCCAACTACAACACATCCCTACCCAAGATGAATTCATTACCTATCTCTATTCCCCAGCAGGACCTATATCTTCAACGCCGTCTTCACACATATGTGATCCTCTCTACAAAATTCTCCTTCGCCGATCCACCAAGAATCCTATTTTTGGGAGCTCCTGGCTTTCTTTCAATGGCACCCTCAACCTAACATCTATTACCAAAACTTCAATTTTTGTCAAAATAATTGCGGAGGTTGATTGCTGGGCTATTACTCCTGATGCCCTCTACTCAACCTATGTCCGCCCAAGCATTGCTGGTTGCTTGTGCATTGACAATATAGGAAACAAGATCCGAGCTTTTTTGCCGGCTACTGGCCCTGTGAGACAACAAAATAATTACCTACAGGCGTAATCTTCTTTGCTGATACTCTTTCCACGATGCAGCATGGCCCGCGCTTCATATTACACTTTGGGCCCGGTGTCAACGCCGGCATTAAGAGTGGCCTACTCATTAGGAATGTGGTCCTTTTTTATGGATACATCGCTGGGGAAATCGGACGCTCCATACACATTGTTGTGAGATATTTCTAAGCCTTGGACTCCTTGCCAGAAGAAAGTCTGAATAAACTGGATTTCCCTGCCTTTCCTCAACACCACTTATCCTTAGCAATTGGAATGCCTGTAATGTTGTTACGGAACTTGAATATTCCGCAAGGCTTGTGCAACAGTACTCGAATGATGGTGACGCACTTAACAAAGTGGACGATGGGCGCGAAGATTTTGACGGGGTCTCACAGAGGAAAAGAAGTTACATTAACAAAGATAACACTGCGATACAAGGGGGAGGCCCAGGCTAAGATCTCTGTCTACCGCAATCAGTTCCCCGTAGTAGCATGTTTCTCAATGACTATTAATAAGAGCCAGGGCCAAACATTGAATAATGTAGTACTTTTATTGAAGTCTCAGGTTTTTTCTCATGGTCAATTGTATGTAGCCTTGTCACGAGTGACTTCTCCGGAGAAGTTGGCTATTTTCCAAATTGGAACATCAAAAGATCTCCTCAATGTAGTTAATAGATATGTCTTAAATTAGACCTTTATTGTGGAATATTAAATTTTTCTCTCAATTTTATGCTGGGAATTTGGAATTGAGGTACCATCAACCTTTTTAGTGTGGTATTACTTAGTAGTGGACTCGGCTTCACCAAGGGTCATGAACCCGCGACTTGCTTCAACTTTTGTAGAACTGTTCCCGTAATGATATGCGATTCCGTCGGAACTTTTTACATAACGTGTGCAGTTGACATGGCAGTAATGGTCACGGGGCGGCGGAGCCGCCCTTAAACCCTAGTGGTGATAATCACCCGCTCTTCAGCGCACAAAAGGGCAGCGGTGCTCTGCGCTCCCATTGCTATTTTCAGAAAACAGCGACTCAGCGGAGAAAAGCACAGCAGCACTCTGGGCTATAAACGCTTTGCGCAGCAAAAAGCCGCCAACAGAATAGAAAAGCGCCGCCAACCGCTACGCCGCTTCTGCTGCGCTAATTTACAGCAAAAAAAATTGCTGCGCTGGCGCTGAAAACAGCGTCTGGCCGCTGCCGCTATCGCGTTTTGGCACCAACAAAAGCGGATGGCTTCTGCGCTGCGCTATTTTACCGCTTGCTTGCAGTGCAGCGGTTGCGGTGCTTCAATGAGTTGGACCCTCATCTTGCTTGCACTGTGAAGCCTTCACTACGGGCTGTGGGCTTTTACTTTCACCCTTTTAGACCGCCATGACGTTGTCTGAAAGGTACTGGCGTTGAGGGACCAAGTTTTGCTGTGTGGTTTTATTTGTTGAGTTGGCATGAATATTACATATTTTTATTATTTATTGAGAATGTCAGAAATTGGATCGTAGTTCGACTGTGCTCCTGCCCCAGCGGCTTCCCAAAACCAGTTTACATACATCCTTTGGCATATACCCGGTCTCTTGTCAAACACATTTGTTAAGAGCACAATGTGTCACATAGCTGACCTCGGCGTTCTCATGGTCACATCGAAGACTTATGACAGCACGATTTGAAGCTGGACAAGGGCATTTCCAGTTTTGCGCTACAGCAGCGCTCTCATCCGCTTGCGCGTCAATTGAGGAGCGACTCCGGGGATGCTCTTTTTTTTTTTTTTTTTTTTTTTTTAAGTGTAATTTCGCCTTGAGCATTGCACACTATGAATATTCAAGTATCTGACTACTTACAAGTAGGGAAGAGGGAAAGAGGAATTAACATAAAGAGATTGTTAAACTCAGGAGAGTACACGGTAACAGGATAGCTAATCAGAGAGAGGTGAAAGAAAGAAGAAAGAGAGAGAAAAAAGGAGAAAATACATAAAAAGTGAAACTACAAGAGCGTGCATAGGATCAATCCAAGAAATGAAACCGGCCTGTCTTCCTGATGAATTCAAAAATCAGGCTATGCGCCTTTGAAAGATGGAGTAGAAGATGAGGTCTGTTTGAGTCAACCTTGAGCTTCTTTGATCTGGCTTTCCGAATAAGTTCCCTCCGAGGTTTTCGATATGCTGGGCATAGGTCGAGGAAGTGATTGGTAGTTTCTCGGCCTTCGCAGAAGGGGCAGATGGGGTCCAGTCTTCGTTTGACTTTAAAAAGGTAGGCGTTGAGGGGCGCATGGCCCGATCGGAGTTGATTGATCAGTGCCGACTGCAAGATTGGGAGATCGGAAATCCGTTTCTTCAGCTCCTTCCGAGAGGGTGTCGTGATTTGAGATTTGAGATATCTTGTGAGTTTGCATGCATTATGGTGTAGTTGTCGGTCCGGGCTCTTGTTCCTATTCGTTGCTTCCTTGGCCAGGAGGTCGGCAGCCTCGTTGCCACGGATCCCCCCATAAGGGGATGCTCTTGGCGTCGACTGATGTGGCATTTCGTGGTGGCCGGATCGCGGGCCAAGGCCGACTCACGGCATGCATTTATGTCGGCCGGGGCCCGGACAGGCGTAACGCAAGAGGACGCAAGCGAACTCGGTCACCGGTCAGCTGTCGCTCAACGATTTAAGTTTCGGAACTCAAGCGACGTAAACTTGGACTTGGCAGCCAAATTTATCCCGTGATCAGCTGTGATCATCCATCCAGCCGGTCTATATACATACATAAATAAATTATGCACATACATAGACATTTTTTTACATGTCCCAGTGGCTGTGGCAGTGTCTTCTTGTCTTGTTGAGCAAGCGCAGCTCCGCCCTGACAAGTTTCCCCGAATCTACCCATTTCCGGCAGCTCTGTGGCTCTCGTGTACCTTCTTCCAGTTGGCTTGCGGCAGTGGGCGTTCGCGGTTGTATTCCTTTTTATCAGCATTGCAGTGGAAATTACACCCAAGCACACGATAATCGCCCGCGATATCCGATTGAAAGTATTTTCCCAGCACCCAGGTCGGACTGGCGATACCAAACATCTAGCTTTGGAGATTCCACAAGCCAAGCCATTGCCTATCAACCGTTGCTTCGGCTTACAAAAGCAGGCATTCGGAAACCCATCGCCAAGCTCTTCCAGCCATCCCCCGGCCATTCGCCATCCTCGCATAAAAGCCATCAACCCACTTCCCGCAAGCGCTTGCCCGCAGAAATCAGCTGGTAACAAGAAGAACTAGACGAAGAAGAAACGCGCATACATCTGCAGTCAAATACTTATTGCATCGAACTTCGTGCTTGAAACTATCAGAAATCGAGGCCGAAGATGTGCGATGAATGTTGTATCTGTCTATCGTAAGTTCCCGATTTCAGCCAGACCTTTTTATGACGATTGTGGTGAGGTGGTTTTTGTGGAGTAAGGCAAGCCACAGGAGCTTACAAGAGGGTTACTGAAGTGTGTTCTTTTCGGATCTTTTTGTTCCATCATGATATCGGGAAAAAAAGGGTAGGATGCCCGACGAAAGTCAGTCCTTCCGGTGGCGATGGTCAAGCCAGGATCTGTCCCCGATGCAACAACGGCAGCGTATTCCAAGCTAAAAGCCAGCGCTGGCTCGAGGTTCGTCTACAAATCAACGTCACCTGGCAACATACATAGACAAATTCCACGCGCGCACTTGCCTGACGTATCTATGTCTTGTTCCTCCTCGTTTACAGATCTGCTTCCTTCCGCTGTTCCCATTCAAGAATAAGGAGGTTTGGTCTTGCCACATTTGCAGTTGAGTTTAGCCTTCTGTGATCTTCCACTTGAAGATAAGCGACAAAAGCGAGACTGTATCCGTTAGGCGTTTGTCGTCTAATCTGAACTCCTTATCCAGGTTGGCAGGCTGAACTAGGCACCTTCCAGCCTCTCATCGCCAGCACATTTCCTCCACCATCATTTCAAACGTAAGAGTCTTCATCAACCCTAATATCGCAGCATGAAAAAGCTAATAAAAGCAAAATCCGTTTGTTTTCCCTTTTTGTTTTATTGCGTTCATCTTTCGGGAACGTACTGCATGGACATAACAGACAACCGGGATACAACCCGCCGATGATGTCGCCATACGTGCCCGCACCACCCCCGCCTGCCGTCTACCAACCTGGAGGCTACGGCAAATGAAACCGATTCAGAATCAAGCCGCCCTCCTGTTCAACCGGAAACCCAACGACAATCTAACTAATCGCTTTCCCCCGCCTCTAATCAACCCCCCGCTTGATCTCTTTGATTCCGATCAGTCGGTCGGCATCGTTTTGTAAATATGTACCTTATCCCTTGGGCCTTTCGAACCGTTGCTTCCCTCTTTCTTCGACCCCCAAAAAAATCTAGAGGGGGTGTAGCGTTCGGGACCCAGTGTATCTTCTCTTGCATTCAATCTCAGTATATATCCGCTTGCTTGTTGTTATGCATATCTTCGGCGCTCATATATATACACGTACATATCCCGTCGTTTTTATCTATAGTTGTATGTTGTTGTTATTTTTGATTCTCCAGACTGTCTATCTATGTGGCTTGTACAACTGCTCAGCTAGGTAGCTCTCAATTTTCTTGCTCTTGAAATACATCTTGTTGTTTGATCACTGTAAGAGCCTTACAAAAGCTTACAATGCATATCTCACATATGTGATCATCCGCAGGGAAAAAACGTGTTTTTTAAAGGTGACAAAGACGCATGAGCTAATTGATAGAAGGGATTGGAGGACTTCCCGTGCAATCTGGGACCCCCGTGGATGTCAGTTTAGACCTGAAAAGTCTAAATTTTTGCAGCAAAATCTAGCTTATCACTTCTGGGAGGCCCACAGACAATCTTGTAACCGCTGTGCGGCGCTAAAAAAAGCGGTCATTTAGTGCAGCGCAGCGGTCACACCGCTACGTCCCAGAGGCATGTAGCAGAAGCTGTTAAAAAAACCGCTGCGCTACTCGCTACGCGCAACGGTTGACCGCTACCCACCCAGGGCAATTAGCAATAGCGCAGCAGAAGCGGAAATCCGCTGCGCTATCCGCTAATTTAGCGGATAGCGGAAGTTTATTGTATTTTAAACCTCTTTCAATGATGAGCTGAACTGGGCTGAGGACAGCGGGCACGATGTTGGCGGTGTTCAAGGGTTGTGGAAGGATGACAGATTTCATCAGACTGAGAAGAAAAACAAACAAGGAAAGAAAGAGAGAAGAGAGATAGAAGAGAGAAAAGAAGAAGAAACAGACCTGAGGACAGCGGGCACGATGTGGGCGGTGTTTGAGGGTTGTGGAAGGATGATGAAAGGGTCCTTCCACACCCGCTGCCTCAGATGAACTACATACAACTGGTGACATGTATGTGAAAGATGAAAGACATGGGAGAAGCAGAAACCAGAAACAAAACCTGAGTAATATACTCAACATTTAACATGATTTAAACATTCTTTTTCTTCTTTTTCAAACTGCTGAGCTACCGCTGAAGCGCAGCGGTTCAGCGCTACGTGGCCGCTTTTTTTAGTGCGCTAAAATCATCTTTTTTTCCCAGGGAAAACAAAAAGGGGTTAGCCCAGCGGTCTGGCCGCTGCGCGCGGCGGGACAAAAAACCGCTGCGCTAACAGCTTCCCTGCGCTAAAAGCAGCACAGCTGTTACAACATTGCCACAGATCTTGACAGGAATTCATCCACAATTCAAGTGCTGATTCCAGCCCAGCTGTTATAAGTTGGTGATTGTATGGCTCCCTCAAGATCCTGGGCATATTATTTCATCTGGTCTAACAGAAGCTGTACTTGTCCTATCTGGCCTTACCTGGTCAGCTAAGCAGCTTGATGCCTCAGCAACCAGGGGGGTGGTGCACATTGGTGTCAATAAGATGTGTAATGCAGGTACACAACCTTTTGTTGGAATTCTGTCTCCACTCATCCCTAAAATGATAAAACCCCTCCTTCCTGTGAGAATACCAGCTTAGGGGAACAGCGCCTAACTCATAAATTGAGGAAGACGCCAGGAACTGAATTAGCTGTGGAATCTGGTAAGCAAAAGCAAACCATTTCCGCAGTCCAAACCCGCGCTGCAGGAGTTGTGAAACTGAAATCATCTTCTGATGTAAACAGGTCCGACGCACGCGAGCAGCAAGATTAGGCTTACGGAAAATTCCGGCCCAAGATTGCTCATCAAGAGAATCTCAGCAAGCGCTAAAGTTAAGCGGTCGCAGAGACTCATGGAAAGATGAACAGATAGATGCCAACACTCTATTCAGTTATCTTAGACAGAACCGTCAAAAAAAGACGGAGCAAACACCCTGATACCACTCAAAGAGCAGGAAGAAATATTGGTAAGTGATTCATGTTCAAAGAAAGAAGAGGCTAGAATAAAACAACAGCAGCTGATGCAACATTCATCTTGTAGATTGTGTTGCATTTCTACTCAGCCGTATAGCCAACACAAAGTAAAAAGTCACTCAGGTCAAAAAACCAATACAAGTAAGGCTCAAACAAACCTTCAGGAGAGAACAAGAAAGGAAAGTTAGATGATGATGGCTGTTGACCATGACAGGCCGCAGACCATCAACAGCCAATGCTATCCTTTTCTCACTTTATCTCAGAGTCAGACTCAACCTAAAAGTAGACAGCGGCTCTGTTCCAGCTCTTAGGTACCTTTTTATTTTCTTTATAAATCTATCTATTGTACATATCTTATGTTACATAGTCTGATAAGGAAAACAACTCTTAGTTCTTTGAAGTTTTTCACTTCCATCAAATTATATTCTTAAGCCTCTTCTAGATCAAATATCATCAACATCTGAATCCTCCATGTTGTAGTCTGTCTCCAATCCTGTTATGAAGTCTGATCCACATCTGTCCATGTAGTCATTGAACCCTGATGTGTATAGGGATGGAATATGGCACACGGGTACCTGTTGCGGGTGTGGGTACCCCCACAAAATTTCACTAATTCTTGACACCCATACCCGCACCTGGCACCCACCAACGGGTACCTGCAAAAACAGACAGGTACCTGCCTACAGGCGCCGGGTACCCACCAACTATTACCCAGGGCCATCCCTAGCCTGTATGGGAGGCATTTTGACCGCAGGTACCTGACACGGGTGCGGGTACCTGCCTCAAAGTTCACTCAGACTGGACACCCGCTACTGGTCTGCGGGTACCTGTCAGTGCAGGCAGGTACCCTTTTGCCATCCCTAGGTGTGTACACCAGGGGAGACTTTGACTCACTCTCCAGAGAGTGCCAGAGTCTAATTTTATGTTTTTCTGGGTTGGATATGAGTCAGATGTGGATTAGGAAATGATTTACAAATTCTTCATGAGAAGCGTGTCAGGATTGATGCAGAATTGTTACAGGAACTTGTGCAATGTTGTATTGAACCATTTCATTCTCTAAGAATAGAAATTGAAAACAATGAACAACTTCATTCACATGTAAATAATATGAATTGAACCCCAAGAATTCAGAAGCTGATCATTTAGGGGTTTTCCCTTTAGTTCCAATCCTAGGGAAGCCTAAGCCTTCCATCTCCATGGTTGGTCCCAGTATTCCCAATTTATGGGTCAACTGCAAGAGGAGACCCTTCAATCCCAGCATTCCTGGTTACATTGAAGGTGATTTGGTTTGCTTGGGTCTCTTGGACACGTTGTTGTTTGCTGACGTGGCTGAAGGGGAAGGAGCAGAGGCAACAGCTAAACCTTAGTCCTCTGCCTGGGATTCACATGCATATGCATGGACCTGAAGGTCACACGGGCTCACCTTGCCCCTTGCGGGTTTAGGGTTGTGCTCCTTGCGCTTCCTCTGGTTTGAGTTCAAACCTGAATCCTGACAGGAATTACACCCAACCTTGCAAAACAGTAGGCAGCAGAAATCCCATTTTGCTGGGGAAAACTCTCAAAATTTTCAACTCTTTATATCTTGACTCAGGTACAGGCTATCAAAATTCTGAGTAGACATTTTTTTCTGCCTACATCAGCACTTCCACCTACCACCTTCTTGAAGTTGGATCCTGTAAGGTCCCAGTAGACCCTCACTGGGGACAGCAAGGAAACGGGCAAGTGGGACAAGGCCAGAGCCTTTGGAGCTTTCTATTTCCAATGTGTACTGGATTTCAGGGGGCTAGCCAGTAGAGAGAAGGGTCCAAGATCTCTGTAAGTACAACTAGAGGAAAGAGAGAGAATAGAAAGGGAAAGGTTACCTAGCCAGTAGAGAGAAGGGTGCAAGATCTCTACTGGACTAGGAGAGAAGAGAGGTGAGACTAAGTACCAGAGGCTTTTCTAATCATCTGATAGTCCTTGTGAAACCACACTGGAGGTGGGGTTTACAGATCCCTCCAAAACCTCTCTTGAATCCCAAATCAAACAAAAAGGAAGTCATGGGTTTTTGGAGTGCATTGTTCCAACAGCCCTTGGTTAAAGCAATACTTTTGACACCTGTCAAAGCTTAGCAGCTCTTACACATTTTTAAAAAAATCAAGTTCAATTGTTACAAAAAAAAAAACCCAGCAGAGCCATGATTCTTTGTCATCTTATGGAGCAGCTAACTTGGCCCCAGCTGTCCTTGTGTAGCTTCCACGGAGGGACAAAAAAAATACTGAAAACAGACGTCTGCTGCCTACTCTTTTGCAAGGTTGAGTGTGAGTCCCTCCTTTGCAGGGTTGCTTTGCAACAGCCCCCACGCACCTCCAATTGAGGGAGTTAGCTAAGTTTGACCCCAGCCAACCAAAGCTTGTGGGCCCACATCATTCTCTGGGTGGGCCCACAATAATGGGCCAATCCAGGAAGACAAAAAAACCATGTTTTTTTGTGCCTCTTTCCATGTAAGGAAAAAGACTTGTCAAATTTGCAAGGTCTAAAACTCTGAGGATACTTGGGAAAATGTGGTTCTGGCTTGATTTGTGGCGCCTATTGTTATCAATTAGTGGTGTCTGCATGATGTTAGTGTTTGTGTTGACTTGTGGGTTGAGTGAGGTCGTGGGTTCAAGTCCTTTTTTGCCAATCCCCTCCCCCCCAGGGCACGCACGAGAGGCCCGCGTTGGACACCTACGGCAGGCCACCGTTGGTGGTTGCCTGTCCGACCGCGGGCTACGCACGTGGGAACCACGTGGGTTGCACCAACTGAGTCTGCGGGTGCCGAGTCATCCCGCTGTGGAGCACACCAAAATTTCAAGGCAGGGGCAGGAAGGTTGGCCCCACGTCTGCTCCCACGTCAGACCGCGGTTGGGCTTGCTGATTCATGCATGCGGGCTTGACGGGTATTCCCCGTTTCCGCGGTTTACCCGCATCGGATTTCCCTTTTGGACCGCTTTTCACTATCCGGCAAGGATTCCGGATCTGCCCAGCCCAGCGGCGAAGGCGGATCCTGTCCTCAGAGTGTCCGGATTCCCTCGGATCTGCGGTGTCTGGACCGGAACCCCCGCCGCGGGCTGCTCCGCTATGGTTGCTGCTTGTCGCAGCCCGGGGTCTGCTTAGCTAAGCTCGGGGTTTCGTCACCCCCCCTGACCAAATATTTTCTCAGAAAACTCCACAACGGCCAGCCTCCAGAAAAGAAAGACCCAGTTGACCGCCCCAAAAGAGAAAGAATGTCTTCAGCATCGAACCTCAACCGACTCTCATCCTCATCATCCAACGGACAGCCCAAGAATAGCCCCGCCGACAACCATACCAGCGCCCATCTCCCCAAGAAACCCAGTCTCACGACCGCCAACTCGCAAAACGCCCTCCTCAGCAACCCCAACTCGGCCTCCTCCGCCAACCCTCTCCACTCCAAGCGAAACACCCCCACCCTCGGCGTATTCCCAAACTCCATCTCCCAGTCCCCCGCCTCACCTAACTCGCTAGGATTCGGCAAATCTTCCTTCCAGACCTTCGGCAGAGTTGGTGATCACTCTCAGCCCCCCTCCCCCGGCATCTTCAACAGCAATAGTAATAACCTATCCAACCTCAAAAAACCCTTCCATCAACTCGCCCAACAACAATCTACCGGAAACCATACCTGTAAGCATTTCCGAGAAACAAGGAAACGATCAAATTATGGACTGACATTTCCCTCTGTTGTTTTTGCAGTTCAAAATAGTCCAGCAAACCGTCCAAGAAAATTAGGATCGTTCAATTCGTTGGCAGCCATCACGTCGGCGACGAACAGTCCGATCTCAAGAGCAACGGGCGCACTCAAAGATGATTCGGATGAGAATGAGATAGAGGAGCAGTCGGAGCATGCGTCAGATCCGGCCCATCCCACCCTCGACAGCTCGCTCGCCCAACATAAGCTCAGATCCAAATGGGTCTTCTGGCTCTTGCACCGTCCCCCGTCCAAAAAAATCTCAGAGGAAGAGTACGGGAAAGCGATGAGACGGTTAGGCTCCTGCGACACTGTGCGTGTGACCAGTCCCTCTGCTCCTAGACTTATAGCTCCGATTGACCACGCCCGCTGTTTTTTTTTTTTTTTCGGATAGGTGGAGACGTTTTATTCACTGTATTTGCACATAAAGCGGCCCTCGAACCACCTCCCGATCTCGGACCTGCACATCTTTGTGGATCCGATCAAGCCTGCATGGGAGGACCCGCTGAACGTAGGAGGGGGGAAGTGGACGATACGGCTGAAGAAGGGGCTGGCGAACCGGCTCTGGGAGACGCTGATCTTCAGTCTCGTCGGCGGCGGGCTCGAGAAGCTCATCGCGAACCCGGACAGCCTCTCCGACGACAACGAATCGCCCGCCCGCGAACACAAGGAGATCTGTGGGGCCGTGCTCAGCATCAGAAGAGACGAGGACATCCTGGCCGTCTGGCATAGAACCGGCGCTCCCGACGTCGGCGGCGACGGCAAGATGGCCAAACAAGTCAAGTTCAGTCCTCCTCCACACACTCAGCCCCTTCCCTCATCCCACTAACACCGTTGTCTTCAGATTGGCACTCCAAACAGTCTTGCAGCTGCCCTTGAACTGCCACCTGGTCTACAAGCTCAACGCCGACTGTCTCTCGTCGAACGTTGCAGTTAGCATGACGACGATTGCCCAGAACATCCAACAGAACCCCTACAATAGCAACAATAACAACAGCAACAACAACAACAACAACAACAACAACAGCCATCACCACCACCACCAACACTACCAGCAGCAGCAAGGCCAAATCAAGGCCCACCATCCAAACTACAACCCCAACTACCATCTCAAACAGAACCATCGCTCGTCTGCTGGCTTCAATAACCCCTCTCAGCCCGCCGACCTTGCCAAGCCTGCCGTCACCCATCCGTTCTCCGCCGGCTTCGGCGCCCTCGGATCGGCATCCACTGCCGACGCCGCAGCCGTCGACACCGGCAAGAAAGAGTAACACTTCTTTCCCCCCACCCCGTCTTACATGATTTACGTCACATGCTTGGTTAAAATCCCCGCCCGCCCCCCCTTCCACACACTCTCTCGCTTGTGATCAGATCAGCGCTCCGTCCGCTTTCCCGTCGCAGAATTCTTTCTGTTTTTTGTGTCTTCTTCCTCACGCACACATACTCACTTGACCTTCTTGTGTGTGTGTGTGTTCATGTCAATGGAAATACCTTTGCTTTTTTTGGTTCTTTGTGAGTGAGGTTTGCAAGGCGGGCTCGGGAGGCGTTGAGGGGCGTCAAGACGGGCTGGATAATCTGATTGCTTTGAAAGCTGCTCAATCGGCACCAGTAGATATGCAGATCAGTCAGAACTACATGCCTGCTGTTGTGCCTCCACATTGTTCCAGAGAATGCAGATTTTTTCCTGGCTGGTGCTGGGGAATTTGCACAGCCACTATGGATTCACGGGTCTCAGAGTCTGCAACACCCATACGTGGTTATGGTGTTGCACACGCTGTGAAACAAGAAGAGACAAACAAGCCTTTGTATGGACAGCCAACCCTCTCTAACCTCACACCTCTGGGTGGACACAACTTATTATGCAGGTTGGCAGGTTGTGTGGTTGGAAGGGTTTGCTGGAGGACCTGGTGCAACACTGGTTGCTACGCCAAGGCACACTATTTGGCCAAGAATATTTAGCCTAGCGGCTGCAAGATAAGAATACTCAGGCCTTAGCGTTTCTGCACTCACAGTCCGCTGTGCTACGCAAATCTTAGCAGGAAAACACGCTAAACAGCGGTGGAGCACAGTGTAGCCAACGCTGCGCTTCCCAATGTTTGAGCTTTGGCGCTAAAGTAACAGCTAACATCATCTTAGCTGGGTTTCTAGAGCTTTTCTGCTGTGCTATGTATGTTAAAGTAACCCTGATGTTAGCGTAGCTGACCCACTGTTTTCTGGTGGTCACAAATTAGGATGTCTGAGAGGTTATTCCCCTCATGCAAGTATGCAGTTATAGTCTGGGAGATATTGCTGACATGTTCAAGCCAATTTGGCTGCAGAGCAAACAAATTATGGAAAACAGCAAGTGTTGGTGCATAAGTGAACTGGTAGCACTTTGCTAACAATGGAGGACTTCCCATGGGCATTTAGAGAGCTCTAGATGCCCCTCTAACTCCTAAATTAAGATCTCTGCCAAATCAACACTAGAACTTGGATAGATTGTGTTCTAGCGTTGAAATTTATGACATATAAGAACATCATCTCAACGGAGAATTGAAAAATATGCAAATACTCTACAACTAGCAGAAAGAGAACATGTGCATGTAACCTTATGTGATATCCAGAAGCAAGCATACAATGAAGCCATTTCTATGGAATTAAATTTTAGAAATAAACGGTAGAGAAAATAAATAAATGGTAGTGATGACATAAATGAAATGATATTCAAATGAGAATATGTAAGAGTGATGATATGAGAAGTGAAGCTTCCCTAAAGCATGAAGGCCTGATAAAAAGACAAATATTCAGAAATGCTCCATAATTTAATGATGGTGCAACCACTCACTGAAGCAGTTAGGGATTTGTGATTGGTTTTGATAAGAAAAGAATATTGACTTCACTAGGATAAATTTCATGAAAGTATTTATTGATGAATTTTGGCAAAGATATTGCTTCTTTTGGAACCAAATGCAGGTTTTTACGGAGATGGTTCATAGAATATAACTTTAAATGCAAGGGTAATCTGGAAAATGATTCAGAAGTTGCATCTGGCCCAAAGTTGTTTTCTTGAAGATTTCTAAGGATATCTGAACCTTTGGCTGCAAGCTTCTTCACATGGGGTGTTATGTCACTGTTTAGGAATATTTTATTTGCAATTATGAGGAGCAATTGAATTTCCTTTGGCGAATTGACTGTGAATTTGAGTTGGTCCATTGCAGAAGAAATGAGTTGCGCTTTTTCTTCCAAGTTTGTTAAGACATTTTCATGGAGTTGATTCTGTGTTGGAGGTGCCTGTTGCTTGAGAGAATCTTCCTCAAACATGCTAGATAGTTCAAACACCCACTTCCTGTGGTTCTTGGTAAAAACCTGAGGAATTCTACCGTCTGAGAGCCGCCGGATGATTTTCAACTTGGGATCCAACATATCATTCCTGTAAAATAGATTTCCATTGTGATTTAAATTCCTTGGAGTACCCTGATATATTTCAGGCAGGGTTGCTTCTGAGATAAGGTCTGCAATCCAAATATATTTCTTCAGTATGTCAATATCCCCTTGCACACTTGATTTTATTTTCCAGAATGTGTTCCACACATCCATTATGCTTCTCCAATTGTGTTTTGTGGATTTTCTGATCACCAATTTATAAATGAACGGAAGGAGGATTGAGTGTGATTCATTCATCTGCTTTATTCTATAGTGAGCCTTATCCAAAAATTTGTAGACCATGGAACAAGTGGCTAAAGCAGCTATTTCATTTATTTTATCTGGGTGCCACTCTAGTATTTGACAGGAGTAGTATCTTCTGAGTTGTTCAGACAGGTTGCTGGCATTATCAATCTTGTAATTAGTTTCTTGCCTGCCAGTTGATGATGTAACTTCCCCTTGGCCTGCCAACAGTCCTGGTGGGTAATGGAGCTTGAAATGATCAGTGTATTTCATGAGCTGAGGAGTAATTCTTTGGCTTGTTTCAGCCTGGATTGGATGTGCAACATGCTCAAAATCATTGCACCCAAGATGTGGTGTTTGGGTATTTCTTTGATTAGCAAGGAGACCCTCATCCCATGGATGCTGATGATCAAAATATTTACCAAGCTGTTCTCCTGTTGAAATTTTCATGGACGGGGTGACTCTCATAGGATGCAAGGAGACCTGCTTGCTTCCACCTTCAGGATGAACCAAAGACCAATGTATGATTTTCTGAGGGGCACCTGATGGTCCACACCAGCGCTTTGGGGGATTGGATGCCTCATTTTCAATTTTTGCAGCCCTTTTTTGACTGGAAACTTGCTCTGGACCAAGTGGAAATTGATTAAGAGCTATCCTGCCAGTTTTATTGCTCTCCTTTTCAGTTTCTTTGGGTGGTGAAATCTATGCATGTTAAATGAATACAATTCTGAATCAGTGCGGCTATTTTCAGCTTGGTCTGTTTCCAAAATCTCACCTTGCCTTCCACAGGTTGCTTCCTACCACTCGTACCAAGAGAGAGCTCCAGATCTATATCTTACTGGGCCCCATTGGTAAAGGCATTCTTTCTTGCCAATCCACAGGAAATTATCTTGACATCAAGACAGTATACTAATGCCATGAGTAAAAAGCAGAAATGATGTTGCATGTTGAATATATGTATTTTCTATTCAAGGATCAGCAATGGCCAATGAGTTGTAGATATTTGATGGGAGGGCCAAGCTGTGGTCCTGGATGATATGTGAACGATATTGACAAATAAAAGAATTCAGTACTTTAATCAAGGGAATGATGGGTCAGGACTCAGCCCCAATGAGTTTCTTTCTTTTCCAGGGAAAATTTTATGTACCTTCCAAATTGATGTCAGCTTGAGGGCTAGAATCATCCCCAAGTGATTGAAAACTGATTTATCATGAAGCTTGTTTCACTTCTCTTGATGCAATGGAGTTTGTCAGAGCCAATGATTTATATGATTTGGCCATGTATTTCAGCTTCAGAGTACATGTCACAGTACCTGACATGTACCAAGTACATTTTACAAATAGTGAAACAACACAATAATATACCCGTATTGGCCAATACTACATATTGTATTGTTTTTTTGATATATCACAATTCAATACCATGCACCAGAGGAGACTTTGATGCACTCTCCATAGAGTGCCAGAGTCTAATTTTGTGTTTTTCTGGGTTGGATGTGAGTCAGATGTGGATTAGGAAATGATTTGTAAATTCTTCAGAAGTCAATGGGAAGTGTGTCAGAAGTGATGCAGAATTGTCACAGGACCTTGTGCAATGTTGTATAGAACCATTTAATTCTCTAAGGATAACTTAATTACAACCTATAATGAAATGATAGTTACTCAATGCCCAATGATCAATCATTTATGGTGAATTTCTGTTGATCAATTTGTCAATGTGCAAGGAGTTTCACCCAACATAAATGTGACTAGCTGTGGCTTTAATGGCTTTCTGGACAGTTTGTACTTGTCATGGAGCTGTTAAAGGCCCCTCTGGTGACCTGTCACCCCAATGTACGCGCACAAAAAGGTGACATTGGCAAAGTGGAAAACAGCTCACATGCATTTGCATGGAGACATTGAAAAAAGACACACACAAACACAAATCACAAGCTTATATTATATGGGTTAAGAAGCCAGGATGCCTGGCTGAAATCTGGTACCACACACCTCCAAGCTTGATGTGACTCATATTTTCACCCTGTTTTCATCCTTTTTTGGCTCAACTCTAGATGATACCTGCCTTTTTTAGGGTGATATGCCAATTCAGATGGGCCTTTCACATCACTAGAATTTAAAGGCGGCTTCACCGCCGCTCATCTCAGACTGGGTGTAAGATAAAACAATACAGTTCAACCCAAACTTTGATATGCTTGACTGCAGGGCTTAGTATTTTTAATCTTGCATACTTTCACAATGTCTCTGTGATAAACCTGCGCCCTGAACTTGTCTGGAAGTTGACAACAAAGACAAACAACTTTCTGGGAACCAAAATTCTAAACACTCCCAATGGTGGGCAAGCACACTAACCTTAGCATTATTGTGACATAATATAGCAGAATTTGGCTAACTTTTAGTGTAGCATTAGTGCAACTAGAGGCCAAGGCGGCTTTGCCGCTGCAAAGAACAGGGAAAATGTCCAGGCCTCCTTCTCATTCCTATACCCAAAGTGATCTTATGGTTCACAACAAAGTCTTCTTATGCACAATTTAAAACTGTAAATGAATCTTACATTAGCCTGGTTGACATCAGATTTTTAAAGCTGTTTTTATCCCATTTAGCATTCAAATTTTGCAATTTTTCAAACTCTTCAGATTCATCTAAATAAACTAACTCTGATGATTGAAAGCTTGCCAAAATTTCAGTGATAAAATGTGATAAAAATGGCCTCTAGAACCCTCCTATTGTTACATTGACCAGGGGAATATTTAAATAGACCTGCATGAACCAAAATAGATTCCTAAGGGGAAAAAATATGTTCTTGAATGATCAGAAGTTGGTAGGAATTGGCAAAACCCATGTGTGATAGTGCATAGTTGAAATATGGTGCTAGGCTCACCTCTCTTGACTCCATTTCAATGCATTTGTCACAAAACCAACATTGCCTGTTGATTAATTAATTAGAATCAACTTGATCTTGAATGAGGTCTTCAAACCTACCATTTCAATGAAATGTTATCTGCCAGCCCGTAGAGTCAACAGGACTACTATGCATGATAGCATTTCTGGGGAAAAAATGACCACAAAGCACATTCCCAGTTTTGGTTTTTCCATCCAGAAATGTGCTAGATTAAAATGAATAATTGATATCTATAACCCCTATCCAGGCAAGAAAGGCACAAAAAGGAAAAAAAAAACTATTTTGTTGTTGAATCCCACTTTCTTAAATCCACAGAATCCTAGACTCCTGGATCTAAGTTTTGGGGTGTTTTTTTACAAAGTTACAACAAATAAACACAGGCACAAGTTGAAATACTCAAAGGCCCAAAGGCTTTATGGATGAACCTCCAGCTGTGCCGCAGTAACAAGCAAAAGTGGGCCGGTTGTTAGAGTAGTCCAGGAAGGCCCTAATCAATTGATTAGTGGGCTCCCAGGGAGGGGGTAGGACAAAACTGGAGCCCCTGGGGGGACAACCTCATGAAACAGCACTCCTTAAACTACAGAGCACGCGGGCTTGGATGCGCCACACAACAATATTACTATCTTCTAAACTACAACACCTCAGTTTCATCACTGAAGCTGGGGTAAAAGCATATGTGCTTATGTATATAAGCATCCAGGTGCATTCACAAGGGACGTGGTGCACCTTTTAAACTTTGAAGTCAATTTACACAAGGAAGGAATAACAATTAAGGGTACCTTGAAGTGAGGCACCCTAGGTCAAATTAGGCTTAGATTCAGAATATGGAATAATATTCCAGGTTTTATATGTCTAATTATAAGTAATAGCAGTACTAGTGTATCTTTCTTACGTAATAATATTTCATGTTTGCTTTTGACATTATGTCACGGTGGCTCTGACATAGTAGCCAGCTGACACTGAGAATTTTGTTGGCCTGAAGCTGGTTGCCAACAAGGTAGCATGGCAACACAACCAGCTCAAAAATGAGCTTTGGATCTCTGTCATCCTGGTTGTTTCAATTTTCCTCTTGAGAACAATCACCATTGCCTGGTTAGCACAGACAATGATGAAAGATAACAGGCCCAATCGGATTGATGAGATATGTATGACCGTTTCAGAGCAAAAATTTGTGCATTTTATTTTAGCTAAATTGACAAGGATTATCAAATAACTGAATTTCAGCGACCTTCAGATCCATCAAGAAGCCACAATTTGGTGTAGTACCACGGAGCCTTATGATGGAATATTGGTGTTGAGGCTGTTGAGGCGCCAGCGGCAGCCTCTTCAGTGATATCAGTGATTATTCTAGCTAATTTACGTGTATTGTTCTGCTGTAAGAAAATCTCTAGATAATTTGGAGGTATAATTTTGCTCTTGTGAAGAATTTCGACCGCTCTGAATACCAATTGCTGGAGCGAAAGGAATTCCCAATCTTTTGGATGCATACTGCTAGGAATTCGAATCCAGTTGCGCACTACTTGAAGCGTCTGGATTCTGTGCAACAGATCATTTAATTTTTTGAGCCATTCCCATTTGGCCATATCTATGATGGTATCCAGAACGTCCCCCGACAGTTTTCCTGGCTCAGGACCGGTCCCTAGGAGAAAATCATACAGTCCGACGTCCAGGCTTTTCTGCATTGTGGCTTCCAAGGTTTTCTCATTCGTGGTTTCCTTGTTGGTGTTCTCCGGTATATTCTCTTCAGTTTTTAGTTTGCTGAATGGCGCCGTGGAGCTCGTCCCTGTGGGTTCATAAAACTCATTCAATCTGGAAGAAGGTGACAATCAAATGGAAATCTCAATTTTTCACAATCAATTGTCACATCAAGCTGATTAGAATTTATACAAACCTCATTGCTTCAAAAATTCTGTTGACCAACGATTGCATCCATGGAGTTTCTTGTGTCGGCAGGTGAGGTTCAACCTCACACCCCTTATCAGTGGGCTTGAATAAACGGTCTTTCCTACAAAGTTCGATTAGATTCCAAATATCTCTTAGTTCTTGAAGGTATTCCTTCAACGTGTTATTTTTATCGCGTCGCATTCTTGTCCCCAATCCAACCTCGTGCGGAATGGGTTTGCAGTTGAGAAATTCCCGTTCAATGTGCCTCGCAAACATTGAGAGATGGTTACGGAAAATTACAAATTCTTCATCCGCTGCTCCTGGCCCTGAGATTTATCCAAGTGCTATTGTTGTCAGTTTTCAAAATCATGGAACTGATGCAAAGATAGTGATGCAATGAAAGCTCATACTTGATTCCCATGTCGTAGGGACCGCGACCCCTATCTCTGATGGAGATTAATACGATCATAAAAACTCAGTTTCTTTTGCCTCTAAGCTTAGATTGCCACGCGGTGAGACATGTAACTGACGGTTTTGGGCGACTGGAAGCGCGGCTGGCTGGGCATTTGAACTCTCCGGTACGTCTGACCAAACTGTTGCGGAACTCGAAGGGTGTCGACTGCCAACATCACCTAGCAGTATAGCTGAGAAGGGAGCCGTTTTCGTCCTGTCAGTGAATCATGTAATTTGCGTATTTCACATATATCATGTAGGAGGAGAGAAAACGGATGAAAACACCTTCTTGATCTGCTTCATGAAATGACAGGGAAGGCCGGGCTATGTAGTGAGCCGCTTGAAAGCAGCACAAAACAAGACAGGGTAGTTGGTGGCGCTTCAAAAACATGGCGTGCATTGAACGGGAGGCAAAGAAAGCGTGAGGTAAACCCATCGGTTATCGTGGATGCATGGAGCAACAGGAGACACGTCCCCCTCTTGTCGGAACAGCTTAGGTTTCTGGGTCTGTAGCCGCGCTGCCATAAGAAGCCCGCGTTCCTCCCCAGTTCCTCCTGAGTCTTCTTCCAACTCAGAGGCTTTCCTCTGTTTCATCATCTTGCACGTGTCCACTCCACTGAGCCAAACTCGCCTCATACGCGTGTGAAGTGTGTATGTATGTACTATGTACTAGAAGACTAGAAGAGGAGGAAGTTCCGGTAAAATCTGCGAGTCCCCCAGACTCTAGAAATCAATGGAGGACTGGAGGACTTGCCTCTGGAAACCCAGATTTTCCCAGTTTTTCCAGGGAAATCAAGGATTTGGGACGATCGAGCCCAGATTTCCCTGCGAAATCTGGAAAAATCTGAGTTCCCAATTGACAGGAAGTTCCTCCTTCCCGTCGCAATCTGGGAGCAATCTGGGAGGCTCCCAGATTCCCAAAGCCTAAATTTCCCTGCGAAATTTGACTCAGATCTAGGCCTGGAAGGAGTTCCCAGAATGATGGGAAGTCCTTGGAAGACTTCCCTTTGACTTATAGCTCCCGACAGGGTCAAGACTGTCTGAGACTACATAGTTTAATGCAAAAATCTGTATTCCAGGCTCCAGATCTGGCTCTGTGGCGGGCTCTAGCGGGCTGCATAATCAAAATGGGCAGCCTCCCATTATGGCCCAAAAAGTTACATAGATTTCCCCATGTAGAAATTTTGGGGCGCAACATCTGAAAGCCCGCCTGGGCCCGCGGGGATCCAGCTCCCAGCTTTATCAGCCCTGGCTGGACTATATAGAGGTGGAGGCAGACGTTGTGAAGCAGACTCAGATGAGCGCAGATGGCGACTGCGGTGGGGTAGGGTTTTACCCCGGATCGGTCAATTCGAGAGGCTGATACATGCAGCCAACACCGAACTTAACTACGCCTCTGCGGTTCGAGCCAACACGCCGGCGACCAACAGTCCGTTCTCAAGACGCGCTCAAAGATGACTCAGATACGAATGGGATAGAGGAGCAGTAGGAGCACGCGTCCGATCCGACCCCTCCCACTCCCGACAGCTCACTCGGCCAACATCGCTGGCTCAGATCCAAGCGGGTCTTCTGGCTCTTGCACCGTCACCCTTCCCGAAAAATCTCAGAAGAAGAGTACGGGAAAGCGATGGGACGTCCTGCGATGCTGTACGTTTACTGTCGCTCAGTTTCTATTCTTGTGAGGCATATGTAGTTCCGGATGATCGCGCAAGTTGAGTTGTTCGCTTTACTTTGTTTACACAGGTGGAGACGTTTTGTTCATTGAATTTGTATATGATAGCTGGCGTCGACGGTCGAACCACCTTCCGATCTCGGACCTGCACATCTTTGTGGACCCAATCAAGCCTGCATGGGAGGACCCACTGAACGGAGGATGGGGGAAGTGGACGATCCAGCTAAAGAAGCGGCTGGCGAACCGGGGGCTCTGGGAAACGCTGATCTTCAGCCTCGTCGGCGGCGGGCTCGAGAAGCTCATCGCCAACCCGGACAGCCTCTCCAACGACAAACAATCCCCCACCCGCGAACACAAGGAGATCTGTGGGGCCGTGCTCAGTATCAGAAGAGGCGATGACATCCTGGCCGTCTGGCATAGAACGGGCGCTCTCGACGTCGGCGGCGACGGCAAGATGGTCAAACACGTCAAGTTCAGTCCTCCTCTACACGATCTGCCTCTGTCCCATCCCCCATCCCACCAACACTTGCCGCCATTGTCTTCAGATTGGCACTCCAAACAGTCTTGCAGCTGCCCTTGAATTGCCACCTGGTCTACAAGCTCAACGCCGACTGTCTCTCGTCGAATGTTGCAGTTAGCATGACGACGATTCCCCCGAACATCCAACGGAACCCCCCTACAACAACAACAACAGCCGTCATCATCATCATCATCACCACCAACTCCACCAACACCACCAGCAAGAACAAGGCCAAATCAAGTCCCACCAACCCAACTACTATCTCAAAGAGACCTATCGCTCGTCCGCTGGCTTCAACATCTGAACCCGCCAACCATGCTAAGTCTGCCGTCACCCATCCGATCTCCGCCGAATCGGCGCCCTCAGATCCTCGTCTGGCGCGACTCCCGCGACTGCTGATCGAGGAGCCGTCGAAACCGGCAAGAAACAGTCACCATGTTTCCCACGTTTCACACAAATCAAACGCTTGTTAGAATCGCACCCTTCCACAATCTTGTGAAGATTTGAGTGCCGCGCCCGCGCCGAAAAGGCAAAGAGGGCCTAGTGGCAAACCTAACCCAAACAGGAATAAAGGTCAGTGATCGTTTCCTCAGACTATGCATATGCATAAGTCCCATGACCAGGCGGATGAATAAGCTTCGGCTAACATCTCTGCTCCCCTCAGCCACGTCAACAAACGACGCAGAGCCCCCCAAGATCCAGCAGAGCAAGCAACCGTTAAGGTGAGTCATGCGAACTGATCCCCAGCGTAGTAGAAGACGGCGGACTGACAGAGACTTTGAGTCCGCAGTACCAACGACTCTCAGGAACGCCAAGGCCAACTCGGTCCCAGCCTCAGAGGAAGAATCACCCCGGCACTGTCAGGAGGTGAGTCGTCTGTCTGCAGAGCCCCCATTAGATAAGCGGAAAGCTAATGCAACGTGAACGTAGACATTAGCATAGTATCCCGCCTGTCCGAGCGCATCAACGAGGATTGAGGTATTTGACTCAATAGCCTCCAATGTAAGCCCTTCAGCCTCACAGCTTTGTTGTGAGACCAGATACTGATAGAGATATCAGATCTTCCAGATCCGATTCAGATCCTTCCAACTTCTCTTCTGTTCTCTTATCTTTTCTGTTACGGACTTGGATCCGCTCTTAGGTAAAAAGATAAACTCAGAAGAACTGCATTGTAAATACAGCTAAACTAACAAGAAATAAAATCTTAGTTGTGTGATTTCTTTCAAATCTCTCGCTTTTCAACAGATTAGTGATCCGTGTTCTTTCCTGTCTCAAACTACTTGCTCTTTTGTGTTCTCATCCTCACACACTGGCATGACCGATTTGGTGTCAGGTGGGGCCCGGGGAAGGGGGCCAGGTGGAATTGATGACTTGGGTGCTAAATGTTGCTCAGTTTGTATCAGTTGACCTGCAGGACAGTCCAACATACATCACTGCTGTTGTACCACCACATTATTCCAGAAGTCATTTGTTCCTGATAGCTGCGGCAGTATGTGCACAGTCACTGTGGAGTTGCTGTTTCAGAGTCCAAAACGTCGGACCTTCAAGCCACGTGTGTATTTATGTTGTTGCACATGCTGCAAAATAAGATAATACATGCCTTTGCATTTACAACAGTATCCACTTTGAAGTTTATATAAGCCAGCAGAAGAAAGAGATAAAGTGCATAGAACCATATGTCAACGGTGCAAGAGCTGCCCTACGCTACAACAAGCACCGCTTTTGTGTAGCGTAACAGGCAACTAGGGAAATTGTAATAGAGTCTGACACTTGAGTGTATGTATTTCGTAGAGGAATGAACAGAGAGAATGGAATAGTAAAATACAACAAGTGAAGAAACATAGACTATATATATGTATATATGTATGTAATAGCATAGTGCTGTCAAGTCGAGAAACATGGGAAAGTCCCATGCCTATGGTAAGTCATGACAGTGTGGGATGTAACGTAATGGTATATTACGTAACAGACTACAACACCCCCCCACTCGACAAGACCGCTCCAAGAACCACTCGGACCTGATACTGGTGCGAGAGAACTGGCAAGTTCTTCGTAAAAATGTCAGCGAATTGATTCTTTGTATCAACCCAACTCAGAGATACCTGTTTTTGAAATAGAGCTTGGTTTGTAATGTAAAACTCCCTATCAGTGTGCCGGGTCCGCTTGTTAGACGCCTCATCGGAGCAAATCTTAACCGCAGCCTGATTATCGCAGAACAAGTGGCCGGTTGTCTCCGAGCCGGTCATATCGGTGATAAGATGCCGAATCCATAGTAGCTGTTTGGTCCCATGTCCCAGTGCCATGTATTCGGCGTGTGCCGTGGACGACGCAATCGTAGCAAGACGTCGTGCTACCCAATGGATGGGGCTGCCATGAAATAAGATTAATATCCCGTAGTTGGAACGAGAGAACTCGCCACCCCAATTAGCATCCGCGAAACAGACTAGTCGAGGTTTGGCTGCATTCGGTTTCAGCATCAACTGCTGATCCCTTGTTGCGGCAACATAACTGACAAGGTGATGCAGGCATTTCCAGTGTTCAGTTCCGGGGCTTTTTGAAAAACGTGACAGGAAATTAACGCCAAAAGTAATATCAGGCCGGGATCCCGCTGAGAGATAACTGAGAAAACCAAGAATGGAGAGATATTTGGACGCTTCTAAACCGTTGTCCGCGCTGCATGAAAGCGGTAAATTACCAATCGGAAGAGGCGTTTTGGCGTGGCTGGCACCGTCCCAATGCAATGAGAGAAGTTTGGAGACCAGTTTCGGTTGTCCAAGGTTAAAACCACGCTGGTCCCGTGTCACCTTAAGCCCAACGATATCTGACAGAGACGAGGACCACTTAATTTCCAGGCTGTCCGATAACGCGGACTCCAGTTCCCGTAGGATCTGAGTAGACGAACCCGTGAAGATTCCATCGTCAACGTGTATCCAAATCACTGATGGACCGTTACGCCTGCGGAGAACATAGACACTGCTGTCGAATTGCGAGCTCTTGTAACCGAGCCGTCTGAGTGTGGCTGATAAATGCTGCCACCAGCAACAAGCTGCCTGGCGAGTACCATACAGGGCTTCATGTAATAGACAGGCATGGCCAGCAGCAACATTGAGGCCTTCCGGGGGCGCCACCCACACCTCCTCATTGATAGGTGAGTTAAGGTAGGCAGCGACAAAATCAAAAGTGTGGACTGGCCAGTCATTCATGGCTGCAATGGACAAGACCAGTCGCATCGATACGAACGTAGCGGTGGGGGCAAACGTGCCGTGAAAATGTTCGCCTTCAATCTGTGCGAAACCCTTTGCCACATAACGGGCTTTGAAATGTATAACTACCCCGAGGGCAGACAGTTTCCTGGCGAAGACTCACTTAGCGCAAAGAATCTTTGTACCCTTGGGAACCGGTTTTACAGACCATACTCCTAGACGGTTGAGATTCAAAAGTTCCTCATTTATTGCTTGCAACCATTTTACGCTATCAACATCTTTGGTTGCCTGTTTGTAAGTAGTAGGTACCAAGGCGTCAAGAATTTGCGGGATTGTGTTGCAGATAATATCAACCATTTCATCCTGTGATTGCACTAGAACCTTGTCTTCAAAACTCCCAAGTTGTAAGACAAGAGAATCGGCGAATGAAAAGGAGGGTGAAGACAAGATGGAGCTGGGAAAATCAGGAAAGGTTGCGATAGCTGAATGGCAGTAAGAGCCAAGATCCGGAATCCAAAATCCCCAACCTTTGGAGTCCGGGAGGTAAAACACAGCATAGCCTTTCAAAGCACGTTTGTCCAGTTTACAACGTTTCTCTGCGGGCACGTGCACAAAAGCTAGGGAACCAAACGGCCGGAGACGGTCGACATTTGGTTTAACACCAAAAATCCTCTTGAAAGGAGTCACATCACCACTTGCCGCGTTGGGGATCCGGTTGAGAGTGTAACAAGCCCAGACAAACGCCAGACCCCAGAATTCTTTTGGAAGAGTACTATCTAAAAGAATTGTGCGGCCCATGTCTTGCAGTGTACGATTGAAACGTTCTATAGTACCATTCTGGTAGTGATGGTAGGCGACAGACCGTTCGGTGGTAATGCCTTTTTTGGCTAGGAATTCGCCAAGTACCTTGCTATTGAATTCGCCGCCGTTGTTGGAACGCAGTATTTTCAGACATTGACCAGTACGACGTTCCAAACGTAAGATAGTATCTTGAAGAACAGTACAGGCTTCACTTTTCTTGACCAAAACCTTCGCCTCAGCGTACCCGGAATCGATATCTCGGATCGTCAAGACATATAATCCACCTCCAAGAGCAGCGAGCTCAAAGGGTCCAACCAGGTCGACATTCCATGCGTCCATAGGTTGAAAATCACGGCGATCAGAGGTGAGAGTGTTCTGGTTAACGCTTTTGGAGATCATACAGGAGGGGCATTGGATTTCCCCACGGGGAAGAGTTTTGAGTAGCCCCAAAGCTACACCGAGAGTCATCATACGCTGTATTGTTCGGAGGCTAGCGTGTCCAAAACGCCGGTGTACGTGGAGCAGGAGGGACTCATCTGCAGTAAGGTGAGGCATTTCAAAAGGCTTGTTTGTAGCAACAGGAACGGAAAACTCAAACGGGATGTAATCTTTGTTTACTATCACATTTGATGTTTGGACCGGGGATACAGACGGAAGAGCAGTACAATGTGATAGTACAACAACAGGCGCAGAAGTCGGTGGCGAAGACAAAACCGGATGAACAGATCCAACAACACTAGCACAGGCGGAATGAGGGCGGGGTACATTGGTTTGGGAAGGAGTAATGACAGACGGAGACAATGAACTATGTACAGGAGGAGGATCAAACGAGCGTGCAGGGGAAGGGAGTTCCCACTTCCTAGAAACCGGGTTGAGAGTCGAGCGCGTCCAGAAGTGGCGTCCGTGTGAGATGAAAAAAGAATCAGCCTGAAAAGATAGTGAAAAACCCGCGAGACGTAAAGCTGCGGGGGAAACAAGAGTGTGAGCCGCATTGGAACAGTACAGCACATCATTGATCAGTGTAGGGGTTGAAGTCACCCCCGGGAAAGTCAGCGTCCCTTTTGCTGTAATGAAGCGAGGAGGGCCATTAGTGGCTACCCGCAGCGGTATGGGTTTACTTAGGGGAGTAAAGTTGGTTAAAGCTAACCTGTCACCTGTCAGGTGATGAGTAGCACCGGTGTCAAAAATAGCAGGCAAATCCGCATAAGGAGCGGGGGACGCGGCAGAAAAGGACAAGCAGCCGAAAGAAGGTTGAGTCGAAACGATATCGCAATCCATTTCAAACATCTGAGCAGATGGCTGAATGTCGGGTGCCGAAGGCGTGTCTTGAGGCATTGCATACAACATGGGCGGGGCGGGTTGCATACCTATCATCGGGGACATTTCGGGAGGCATGTTAAACATCGGAGGCGCAGGCTGCATAACAAACATCTGGGGTCCATCTGGGGGAACATCAGCCGATGCTTCGCGAGCAGCAGGTTGAGGATGATAACCTTGCGGATAAACCGGCCGGTAGTTATCGGCGGGGCGACCAGTGTTGGCCGTGTTATTGCCTGTATGGACGATTGGTTGATAGAATTGCTGAAAACTGTACCCCGGGACCAGTGGAGCCAGTATTGGATAGTAAGCTTGATACTGAGGGGTTTGCAGAAGATTCTGAGTTTGATGATTAGTTGACGGGTTCTTCGGCGCCGCTTCTGGGGGAACAGGGCAGTTACTAATCAAATGACTGCTGGATCCACAACGAAAACAGTGCCTGACCGCAGAGGGCGATTGTTTGAATTTCGAAGGGCAGGCGGCCATCGTGTAGACGTTGTCAGGGTGACTTTCAATGGAATTGTTCCGACGCGGGGCAGGGTTCGGTTCAGCCTCAAAGGTGGAAGGTTGTACCGAGTTTCGATGTACCGCCTCACGGCCGCAAACTTTCTCCTGGCAGTCATTTAAAAGATCGATCATTTCGACAAACAGTAAAGGGATTTGCCGTCGAGCAGCCAGCTCCTGGTCGACTCGATAATTGAATTCTTGTCGTAAAGCCAACCCCTGCGCAATTGAGTCTTGAAGCATCATGCCGAAAATAGAATCCTGAGTTAGAGAAGCTCCCGATTCTTTGAGATCCAACAAACGTCGTCGATAAGTCGCCGCGACCGTAGTGGCAGGGACGCCTTGGTCGCAGGGAATGGACTTCAAAGCTGCCCATCGATTTATTTGGGCTGCACGACTGAACGTTGTAAAGCGACGCCGGATGGAGATCATAATGGCGTAACATGAATCGCGGTGGTTGATGTCTTCCTTGATCTCGTCGGAAAGAGCGATACGGAAAATTACACGCGCGATGTGATCAACAGGGTGACGGGAAAAATCCTTGAAGTAGTAGTTGCGATAATCAAGAGCAAAATCCGCGAGTTCTTCCATTTTCATCAGCCAAGTGCGGAAATTGGAACCCAACGGAATTAGCTTTTTCGCCTCTGGAAAAAGATGGTGTGCGTGTTTGATGATCTGGTCCTTATTCCGGGGGTCTAACGCGTATGAGAAATCGGGAGGTAGAGGGGCATCATTGTCTGGAAGGTTGACTTGAGGCACATGTTGGCGTGGTTCTTCTCGTGGTGCCATGACTGTATCAACTTCGTCGTCAGAGGTTGGTGGAGGACTGCGTACAACTCGTTTCCCGGCCGCGTTGCTGCTCGAGGCGGCTGCCGCTGCGTTGGTGGAACGAGTGGCAATAGAGCTGGGGGAACGGTTGACGGGGGCCATGGCAGAGAGAGGGATAAGGTAGATTGAGTTTGGAAAAAGATATTCAGGGGTATCAGGTAGAGATTCAAAAAAACTATACACTTAAGACTAAAAAAACGGGCACAACACAACAATATTCACACTAGAATTTATCACTATACACCTGCAAACACTGCACACACTTCAATACTAATATAAACTTTCCACTAAACTCTTTCTTCGGGGAATAAATTGATCTGAGACTCTTTATAACTTTGTAACTGAGAAAACGCGAGAAAAATTGCTCATAACCTAATAGAGTCTGACACTTGAGTGTATGTATTTCGTAGAGGAATGAACAGAGAGAATGGAATAGTAAAATACAACAAGTGAAGAAACATAGACTATATATATGTATATATGTATGTAATAGCATAGTGCTGTCAAGTCGAGAAACATGGGAAAGTCCCATGCCTATGGTAAGTCATGACAGTATGACTTACCATGACAGTGTGGGATGTAACGTAATGGTATATTACGTAACAGACTACAACAAATTGTGGCTGCGCTGTGAGAACTCCTTTGGGATGGGTTGGCAGTCCTTTGAGGGGGAAATAACAATATGATATTCCAGCTAAGTAATACTACTGTTAAGGGTGGTTTGAAAGACCTGCCCCTCTATTATACTACAGAATTCTGACAACAAATTTATTTATTGTTGTGGCGTGACTTTTATGACAGAGAGAACTTGTATGTAGTAGTCTCTATCAGACCTAGATCAGTTTTAACAAGTACAAGATGCGTATACAACCTCTATATGGCAAGATGGGCAAAGAATATAATCAAGTGAGAATATGTTTTGTTGGGTTTTTAATGGTTTCAGCAGAGGGAAATGATGATGGAGTGTGGTATGAGATTTCTATGTTAATGTATGATGACTGTGTCTTCCGTGATGATGGCAAAATGATGACTGGTGACCACTGAGCTGGGTTGCCTGGGTGATGCTGGAAAAATGGTGGGAGGAGGGCCTCCTTATATATTCTTTTCTGAGTTATTTTTGCTGGTGAGGGCTGCACTCAAGGCATTTCTGCTGGTGGTGACCCTGTGGATTGCACTGCCTTCTGCAAGGGGTGCATAACTTAAACTGATGTTCCGCATGACAATGTGTGATTTGTACTTTTTAAGGCAAAGGCTGCATAGGTTGGTTGCACTGCCAAAGTGGAGGCTTTCTGACCGCATGCATCAATGTAAGGTCCGCGCAAATCTGTTGAGTTGTTGAGTGGAGGCCTAGTCAATGCAGTCTCCAACGCGCAGGTTGCGTGAGGTGATCTGTAGCTAATAGTGGAGGCCTGCCTAACTAGTAAATCTAACTATACTCTTCTGTATATGCATGCCTTTTATGATTTATATGACTTTCCACCTGGGTATGGCCTGCACTAAACCTATAATTGTAACTAACTCTATACTAAAAGAGCTAGCTGGGTAGTTGAAGTGAGTGACTAGGGTTAAGTTTGTATGTAGAATCTATTCCTCTAGTAATATTCTATCATATGCAAGTATTTTAGGCTGTGAGTTGAGGTTTTGGCAGTTTTGTTGCGCGCCACAGATCTGGATCACCACAGCGCCACGTGAAATTTACAAATAAGTGTGGAATTTCCATAGATTCTTATGAGACATACAAAGAGAGAATTTCATCAATTATATGCTAAGGTCCATTTTATGAGCTATGAATAGGACCTAGATCTGAGATAGGTCTCTTGCATAAATTATGGAGTAAGACACATGTTCTTTCAGAAAACTCAGTCTTAGATGGATAACAAACTATGTATGGAAACACAAAAAATCCAAGTCATTCAACAGGAATTATGATACAAGTACAAGCCTGAATAGGAGGCTGGCATCCTTGCAATGAAATTGGGGATGGGAAAAAGGGCAAAGAAACTGGAACAGATATAAATCTACCATTTCCTCCTGACCAGACACAGTCAAAAAATATAACAGCCCCAGAACATATCAATTAGAAGACCTTTTCATTATGACCTAAATGGTGATTCACAACATTTATTTAAGTTTATTCAAACCTATAACTCATAGACTTTTGGTTCAAGGGTTTCCCGGCCCACTTTTGAACCAAAAACACAAGATTTTATTTTTATAGGGCTTGCACAAATCCCCCTAAGAGCATCTCCAACGCTCCTGCAGTTGCACAACCTGCGACCAATTTTGGCGGCCCCCAAGGCTTTTTTGACCTCCAGCAGAGTTGCTGAGAGGGCATCTGAATTCTGCGGGTGTTGGTCAAGGTTGCCCTTGGCTGCTAGTTTTGGCAGCTTTGGCATCCAACCTTCCAAGCTGCTACATCCCCAATTTGGTCCACTTGTTGTTGTGTTCCAATTTTTTAAGCACACTTTGCACATCAACAACCTCAACATCATGCCTCCCAAAAGGGTACAAGTTCCTGTCAATCCACTACTCCTAGGATCAATGACTCCCACCAGACCCTCTTTGCCTAGAAACCAACCCAATCCCAATACAACACCCATGGCCTCGGCTCCTATCACTTCAGAAACTCAAAACCTGCCTGATTTGAATGCAACACCAACAGCCTCGGCTCCCCCACCAGATTTGGTCATACCTGAGAACACCAACAAAGCTCCAAAGTAGAGATGGCCATTGGCACCCGCTGGCGGGTACCCGCCACTCTTTAGCAGGTAGCTATCTGCCCCTACAATCTAAAGGAAACCATGGCAGTTGTAAAGCTAAATGTTTGACTTTTTACCAAAATTGAACACCCCAAGCCTGCTGGCTGGCACTTCCCAGGGAATAAAGGACCTGCTGAAGAGTTGCGGGTACCCGCCAGTGGGTGCCAATGGCCATCTCTACTCCAAAGAAGAAGGCTGCAAGATGGGGGATTGAAGAAGATAAGCAACTCTGTGCTGCATGGTTGAATACAAACCGGGACAGTATTGTTGGCACTGGGCAGAAATCTGGAACCTTCTGGGAACAGGTTCACCAGCTATACTCCGACTTTGTGCTTGAATTCAACAAGGATAACGAGCA